>NC_046166.1:17265671-17980671 GCF_011064425.1 Rattus rattus | reverse complement strand
TGTCTGCTGCTGTACACTTTCTTTGGACACATTAGCCCTGGTAGTTGAGTCTTTCAACCTTTATTTGCGTTTGGAATCTACATCATTACTGTTCAGTGTCCAGGTTCCCCCAATTTTCACATGTACAATTGCACTACTGTTTAACCTTGCTCCATAGTTAGTGAAAAAGTCTTTCTAGAGCATGCCAACTTCTTTATGTATTTTAACAATTTTGAGTGTGAACACACACACACACAGACACAGAGAGAGAGAGAGAGAGACAGAGACAGAGACAGAGAGACAGAGAGACAGACAGAGAGACAGAAACAGAGACAGAAGAGATTCATTAGACTTTGAGTAACTAAACTGAAAACAAAGTGTATAATAAAAAATACAAAATACTTACTGCTAAGCCAACAGGAATAGAATGGATATACTGCTTAGTTTTCCTTATTTCTCCAGTTGCTATGAAATTCTTATGTTCTCTCATTATTTTCATAGGTGTTAAAGATTTGGGGGTGTAATTTCACCTTATGTTTATCACCTGATAAAAATCAAAAGAATTTTACAAGGGTTATTATCATTCTTAATTTTATTAGCAACAGTTGGCCACAAACCTCTGTATAATGTTAAAAAGATAACTGTAAAATCAGGTGCTAATGATTCATTTCATCTAAGCTTCTGTAGAACAACGCCCAATGAACCTCTCCACAAGACTTTGGTTTCCAGAAATCTCTTGATCATGTCAGACCCCCAAAGCAGCTTAGCATCAGAACCACTGTGCCTTCTAGGGTTATAGGAAGAAGTTTTAGCTATTTTACCTATTGGTTTTTATAAAGGTGATTGGTAATAATCTCAGCACGTAGGAGACCAAAACAGAAGGATCATGAGTTTGAAGCCCATCTAGACTCCATAGTAATCTCCAGTTCAACCCAGGCAACTTAGTGAGACCATGTCTCAAAAAACCAACCAACCAACCAACCAACCAACCAACATACAAACAACCACAAAACACAATCACAAGCTGGAAATACACCTCAGTGGCAGAGAGTGGTCAAGTATGTACAAAGCTCTGGTTTTAATTATCAGTGCTGCAAATGAAAACAGAGTCACCAATGTCCTCTCCATTGGGGATGAAATCATAGGCCTTTCTCTCCCCATAACCCCCACTAACTGCAAATTCTTAAGTTATAAAAGGTTATCTGAGATTCAAAATGTCCCACCTCCCTGAAACTAGCTAGATCCACAGATGAATAAGTCCTGTTTTGCTAAGTAACTGACAGTCAAACATCTCATGTTAAATTATTCTAACTTCCTTCTCTTGGATGTTCAGAGATAAACCGGTTCTATTTTGAAACATTTTGATCATCAGCCTTGGAGCATCTGCATATAGCAATCACCTGAGTAAATGTCAATTTCCCTCTAGTGTTATCCTGTCTCTAGCTTCACTTGATGTTCAATGAAACTATAACAATTAATAAACTCCTTAGATTATTCTTAGTAATGTGCTCGATCCAGCTGATAATTTCCTTACCAACAGAACAGTGCAGTTTTTCTGCTCTCCTCTCTACTTTCACTTCTGGTCTGCCTGCTGGGATAGCATAAACAGACACACAGACAGACAGAAATACACCACACACACACACACACACACACACACACACACACACACAAATGCACACATACAAATGCACACACATGCACATGCACATACATGCACATACATGCATTTTGTGTCCTTGGTCATTTCTTTAAATGGGGAACTATTCTTCATCCAGCTACACATTTAAATTCAGGAAAATGTACAGCTTATCTATGCCTTCAAAATGCACAATCTAAGAGTTTTGTGAATTGAGAGCTCGGGGATAACTCTGATTGGTAGTAGCAGCAATGTGTGTTAAAGCTGGTGGTCATCTGTCTAGCCAGGATCATGAAGTATCAGAGAGATTTAGATTCTGCAGTTACTTCTGTGGGCATCTCCCAATGATTTAAACACTTCTCATTTCACATAACCTTTTAAAGTTAATACAATCTCTCCATACCATTATTTTGATGACTAGTGTAACACAGAGTCAATGCGGATTCTCATTAAATAATCCCTGCTCTTACCTGCATGTGCCAACCACAGCACTAGGCACATGATACACAGCAGTCTTAATTGTGCAGTGACCTGCTCTAAGGTATCTGCTTGTTGTTTCTGATGATTGATCCACATAAAACATAAAAGTTTGGACAGAGTACACAATAGAAGAAACAGACTATGCAATACCTGAAATCCTTTAAAATTACAGACAATTTCCAGAGGAAGTGGGCAGTGAAGAGGAAATTATAACCCACGTGCAGATATTAATGTTCTATTAGAAAAGGTCAAACAGTAAGGACCATACTGGGGGCATCAGCTATTGTGGGCAAGATTTCAGGGGATGGCACCAAAGCTGTCTTTCCTCAGGTTTCTCTGAATGGTTTCGCAGGATATCTGCCTGGTGGTAGGCATAATGCAAGCCAGGGGAGAATTATGGAAAATTATCTGTTTGCTTTTTCCCATGGAGAAACACATGGAGTGTTATGAAAGTTTCCCTCTAAATCTAAGAAAGCGGAACACACGTTTCTAGAAAACACAGGTGAGATGCAGCCAAAGAGTTATTTATACAAACAAGAAATCACATCAGCTCTTTCTGAAAGCAACTGCATTATGCTGCCTTTCTTAGGAATAATGAGGCTTGAGACAAAGATGTTTTCCCTCGGTTATGGGAAAGCATTTCAGAGAGGCAGCATCAGGAGCTTTTCTGTAGTGGTAGATGCTCTCACTGTGGCTTGAACTAGGAGTGTGAAATGACACGGAAGTGGCCCCATAGGAGGCAGTCTGTGCTCTGGAGGAGGAAGACCACCTGAGCATTCTACCTTTGTTTCAAAGGTATCAGGAAGGTATTTCCTCAGATGTTTCAGTGTTTGCCTGGAGGAACTTGCTTAGTCAGCAATCAAGGCAAATCTCCACCAACCAGTGCTCTGTTCTGATATATTGAGAATATAGGGATTTTAATATGGTAGGGTACCGGTGTGATGATGCAATAAAATGAGTTATATACCAATCCTAGGGAAGAATGCCAGCTGCAAAAAGGCAAAAACTAATACAGCACTGACTAAGCACGCAGCAATGACAACTCTGAATGCCAGGAATAAACTGCAGTTGGTTCCTGAAGGCTGCACTTGTTTGAATTTGGTGGGAAAGAATGATTTGCTCCTCCACTTCCCTGACCTATTGCTTCTGCTTTGTGCCCACACTGTAATCTAACTGCGTGTGGTTGCAAGGCTTCCTTCCTAATCGAGGATGGACAATGCTACCCTTAATGGGACTATAGTCCACTTTTGCTTGCTTCCTCAGTAGAGCTTCCTGAGGATAGTTTATCTACCTCAATGCAGCTATGACTCTTCTGAGCCTCACTTCTCTTTATTAGAAGTCAAAGGGCTCAGTATTTGTGCTCAGAACATAGCCCCTGGTAAGCAGATGGACTTAAAGGAAAAAAAAGTCCAAAATCTTAACCTGTTTAGAGATTTAGAGATTGTCCTACCACAACTCCATGTGAAGTGTACCATCAATTTTTCCCTCAGTGCGTCATTCAAAACTACCAAGTCTATATCCACTGTAGTTACTATTAAATTGGTGATATTAATTTGTGACATTATATTTGTGATAGTAATTACCTGACATTCCACATACTTGAGACTTTGGATAATATTATAATCCTTTGCAACTAGGATATGGCTACACTGGAATTCCTCTCCTTTCTCCATTTGTTCTGGATCATTCACTTAGTTATTGTTCATTTTCTTCATGGTATGTTGCAGTGGAAGAGGTCTTGAACCCTGGATGTTGTGAAGACAGTGTTCTCCAGATTTTCTGTTGCCCTTCTGGGTTGATCTTATACTTTGAGTTAATGCGGAGCCCCAAGAAACAGGTGATGTTACTTGAAAGACACGGAGAAAAGAGCATATTTCTTTCTTCAAAAGACTTTTACAATTTCTGCAGAACTCCTCTATTTCCAGTCTTAGTAATAGTAATAGTAACAGTAATACTAATAGTAATAGTAATACTAATAGAAATAATAATACTAATAGTAATAGTAATACTAATAGAAATAGTAATACTAATAGTAATAGCAATACTAATAGGAACAGTAACACTGATAGTAATACTAAATATTCATGTTTACTCAGAAACAAGACCTTAAGTGGAAGCCATGAAAAAGGTAGACTTTAGCAATTATAAAATATTTATACTGTCCGATATGCCCAGGTTATCACACTGACTCTAAACTTGATTCCAGGGAGGAACATGGAGAATACCATAGTTTTGTGAGACATACTGGCTTCTAAGTGACTGCCCTATTAATTGAGCTCACAGTACATAAAGAGAGTCCTCGATCTGAGTGGTATGAATGTGAAGTTCCCAGGGCTTTGAAAAGGGTGATGGTAAACTAGCTAGAGATACTTACTCAAGAGTCTTCTATAATCACACCAAGCAAGTTTGATCTTGGTAGACCCAAACTATAGTTCTCATTATTTCTTGTTATTCTATTTTATTTTGTTGCTTACTGTCAACCACACTTCCTATATTGTAAACCAGGTGAAAGGAGGGTCCTGTGTTCTATTGTATCCTCTAAGCCTCACATCTGGTTCAGGATGCCTGAGCCAAGTATGCAGAAAAGTAACAAAAGCAACACTTTTCTCTAAAGCGAACTCTTATAAAGTTAAATGTATCATTCCCAGGCTGCCAGAGCTTCTCCAAGTAGAGATTACCTTCTTCGAAACTCTGATGGATGACATATTGGAAGTGTTTGGCCAATAAGGTTACTTGCAACCTTGTAGTTTTTGATTAAGGATTTTTAATAAGTTTCTCATCATTAAAAATTATATTATAAAGATAGAAAGTAAATGGCTTGGCAGCTAATTGAACTTGGGGTTTGGGAGTAAAGTTTTGGAGATGGTCTCATGTTTCTCAGGAAAATAACTGGTGGTGATGCTTCAAAGACACCATAGCTAACAGTCTCCTTAGTGATATAATTTTATAGAATTAAGTAGAAGCCCCGTTTCATACTTGAGAAAAAAAAGAGACATCATTTTTTCTCATTACCAGATCATCACCAGAGGCAGAGCTCTAACTTGAAACTGTGTCTTAATGTGAACCTACTCCCGTGTTTGGTCTCAGTAAGGTGTGAGGGATTAGAACCAGGATGCTCCTTACCAGGAAAGTGTCATAGTTACAGGTCTCACTGTTGAGATGAAATAGCTGGCTAAAGTAACGTCAGGAAGGAAGACTTGTTTCTTGCCCACAGCCTGGGAACACAGTTCCTATGGGAAGGTAGGTCTGGTGGCAGAATGTCGGCAGCAGATACTCACATTGCAACCACATGCTCAGCTATCTCTTTCCATTTTTTTCAGAACTAGACATCACCCCGTGGACTACAGTTTGAGTGATCTTTCTGCCTCAATTAGCCAAAACTAGAAAATCACTGATAGACAGCTTGGTGCTTCTAAGTCATGCCTGTTAAAGGAATCCTGTCTATTCTTTAGCATCGAGAGAGTCCAGCCCTTGACTGTATCATGGACAGTGGTTCCCCACGCTTACCACCTGCTACCAGAAAGCCTTACAATCCAGTTTTACAGTGAGGACAGTTACATCTGCTAAACTTCTCTGGATGGTCTGTTACCACCTGATCCTTAATAGAAAACCATCAAAGCAATGGGCCCTGCTGCCCTGCTCCCTCTGGAGATTCTTCCTTGTAAGAGCAGCTGATACACAGTGACTGGTGTTCCAGGAAAATAGGAACTCAATAGGGAACCAGGAACAAGCTTTTAAATCGAAGTAGAAGGGGGAAGGAGAGGGAATTTGGAACGAGAAGTGAAGAAGGCTTTGGGAAACAATGAAGAGAAGGTGGATAGTGTCCAATTGTGGTTTCAGGAAGAGCGCGTTTCCCCACAAAAGCGTTGCAGCACCTCTCTTTGTGTTTTGGATTTATTCCATCGGGGGAGGAAGAAGGCAAAGAACACAGAATCCTGGAGGTGGGGTTTGAGAGGGATGATGATGAACTAAGTGTGGAAAAGAAATCTTTCTCAAGTGTCAACAGCATCACCTACTATAATGTGGAAATGCTTTTATTTTACTGCGGGAGAAAGGCAAGGAGCAGATGCCTGGCAGCCCACAGAAGGTTAAGACGTTTTTACTTATGTCTTGCATTAGAAAGCCAAAAGAGGATGGATTTAATGTTTTGTTGTTGCTCGGTTTTGTTTGTTTGCTTGTTTTGTTTTTTCCCTATTGCAACTCTGGAAGGCATCATTCAGCGCTACTGCATTAGGGCATGCTTTGTGAAATTAAAAACCAAAGATTTTCCTATGGATTAGGTCTCAGCGTTAGAGCTGAAAGAGATGACAGTCACATTACTGCCATCAAAAAATAATTTATTAATCATGCCTCTGCAAAGAACTGTGGTACGCACACAATTCCCCCAGGGCTTCCTGTTTGAATGTATTCTCTGCACTCTGCCATCTCCTCAGAGTAGCATTCCCTTTTGCTTTTAACCTGTGAATAAAATGGATACCTAGGAAACTTCATCTGTGTGGAGTGCATCCCAGGACTGGAGGATGCTGTCTGCATTCTCGGACGGTGCTGGGAGGTGCATGATGAAGAAGATGCCATTCTCAATCTCCCATTCTTACACGGCACTTGTAAGAAAATGAAATGAAAAACAAAAAAACAAAAAACAAAAAACACCTCCCCTTTCGTTTCCACTTCAGCATAGGGTAGTGTGGGAAGCATCATCGCTTTACACCAGCAGCGTACGTATATCATGTTAGCACCTGCTCTTGCCCCTTTCCTGTCTGTGCCACCTGGTCCTCAGGGAGGTACCACAGCACAGCTTACAGAAACTGGAGATACTCTGATCTCCCTCTACCAAAGGGAAGAAACCAGCTACGAAATTTAAGAGGCTAGGCAGCAGCTTTTCTCATTTTTGCCTCTCGCCTTGTTTCCGAGGGGTGCCTATATTTAAAGATGATACTTTTTAAAAGGTGAGTTAATGGCTTGGCAATCTGATCATGGAAAGGTCCTCTGCTTCAGCAGCATCTCTCAGTAACTCCAAAAGCAAAGGTGGTTCTCTGTCCAACCGCACCGCGGCGGGGCAGGGGAGCTCAGAGGTGCCCTCCCACTTAACACGCCCGTGCGGCATTCTCCCCGCAGCTTCTGTGTCTGACCCAGCAGGATCCACACCAGAAACCTGCACACAGCAGATCCAGAGCTCCTGGTGCCACACATCTCCAACGGGGGTCCGCTTGGATCATTTATTTATCCAGCGCGCAGTAAGACAGCACCATTAGGTGTTGGTGGGAGGCGCTACTCGGTCCGAATCCCACCCCGTCCGCGGCCACTCCGCACACAAACACACAGACACCCGAAGCCGACTGGTTGAGTGCAAGAAACTGCTTGGTGCAGCGGTCACGCCGTCCAGGACCCCCGTGGCTCTCTCCCATTTTGGCTAGCCCGGGTCGACCCGGCAGCGGCACCAGGCTTGTTTGGTATCCTCTGCGTGCGGATCGGGGTGCGCCCCGAGTACCCCGCTCCGGGGCGGCGGCGTAGCTCGCTGGAGTTTGACTCACGGGAGGCGGCGGCAGTGGCGGCGCAGAGCCGCGGGCGGCGGGAGCGAGGCGAGCCCGGCCGCTCGCCCTCCGCTCTGCGCTAGGATTGGTTTCTCCCGGAGAGCGTTCACCGAGGGTTGGCTGCGGGCCGGCTGAAGAACAGGTGCACCTCAGCGCCCGGGCTCGCCGAGCAACCCCCGTAGATCGTGGCGTGCGGGGCTGGGAGAGGGGCTGCTAAGGTGGCCCCCTGTGTCGGAATGCGGCTTGGCGGCGCCCGGCATCCAGCGGCTGCCCGCTCGGGCCCCTGAGAGTGACGTGAGGATTTGAGGTGGGGGCAGCGGCGGTGCGGCCGGGCGCCCCAGGGAGCGGGCCGGGCGCGGCGCACCGAGGATGCCGGCGAGGCTGGAGCGCACACAGGCGGCGGGCGGCATCAGCACCAGAGGCGGCATCAGCATCAGCAGCAGCATTAGCATCAGCGGCAGCAGCAGCAGCAGCCCGGCCGGCAGCGGAGGACCCCGGCGGGCAGGAGGCACCTAGGCGGGCTGCGGACTCGCCCAGCCGCTCCCTAACCGGTCGGCGGCGCCGGGGCCGGTCTCGCCCCTCTACCGAGCGCCTCGCCGCCCCCTCCCCGGCCCGCGTCCCCTCCCCCGTCCTCTCCTCCCCGCCCGCCGCCCGCCTCTCGGGGAGGGCGTGGGGGAGGGAGCCGATTTGCATGCGGCCGCCGCGGCCGCTGCCTGAGCCGGAGCCCGCCGCCGCCGGAGCCCGCGCCCGCGCCCGCGCCCGGCCCGCGCGGCCCCATGCCTCTGGCGCGGCCCTCGGGGGGGCGAAGGTGAAGATCGGCTCCCCTAGGATGAGTGAAGGGCGGCCGGTGCCTCGCCACCTGGTGCCGCTTCGGCAGCCGCCGCCTCAGCCGAGGAGGGCACCGCGGCGGCTGCGGCGGCGGCGGCGGCGGCGGCGGCGGGCGGGGGCCCGGACGGCGGCGGAGAAGGGGCGGCCGAACCCCCCCGGGAGTTACGCTGTAGCGACTGCATCGTGTGGAACCGGCAGCAGACGTGGTTGTGCGTGGTGCCTCTGTTCATCGGCTTCATCGGCCTGGGGCTCAGCCTCATGCTGCTTAAATGGATCGTGGTCGGCTCCGTCAAGGAGTACGTGCCCACGGACTTGGTGGACTCCAAGGGAATGGGCCAGGACCCCTTCTTCCTCTCCAAGCCCAGCTCGTTCCCCAAGGCTATGGAAACCACCACCACAACTACTTCTACCACGTCCCCCGCCACCCCCTCTACCGGCGGCGCCGCTTCTTCCAGGACGCCTAACCGGATTAGCACCCGCTTGACCACCATCACGCGGGCACCCACCCGCTTCCCTGGGCACCGGGTGCCCATCCGGGCTAGCCCGCGCTCTACGACGGCACGGAACACTGCTGCCCCTCCGACGGTCCTGTCCACCACGTCCCCTTTCTTCAGTAGCAGCACGCCAGGCTCCCGACCCCCGATGCCAGGAGCCCCCAGTACGCAGGCTATGCCTTCCTGGCCCACTGCAGCGTATGCTACCTCCTCCTATCTCCACGACTCCACTCCCTCCTGGACCCTATCACCCTTTCAGGATGCTGCCGCCGCCTCTTCCTCCTCACCCTCTTCCACCTCCTCCTCCACCACCACCACCCCAGAAACTAGCACCAGCCCCAAATTTCGTAAGTAGACGTCTGCCTCAGCCGTGATTCAGTGCCTAGTTTCTTTCTGCTCTCTGGCTTTCCTTTCTCGTGGTTGTCACTTCCCCGTGCCCGGTTTGGGGCAGAGTGTGAGGCTATGATTAAAACTAGCCTCAAGGGGGCCAAAGGTGTGGGTCTACACTGGGTCTCTGTGTGGAGTAGGGGTGTAATGCAAATCAAGGATATCTCTAAGCCAAGGCTCCTACTTCGGTGGCTCTCGAGTGAGAATAGACTCGTAACTCCAATCAAAGGGTTAAGGCCAGTGCAAAGCCTCACTGCAGACTTGAGAGCAGCGAGCCCAGGTTGTGTTCCCCTTATGGCCTGGGGAGAGATAGTGCACCCAACCCTCTCCGTCTTCCTGTGAGAAGCTTTTCTAAGCACAGCCAAAACTGGCTATGAAAGACCACAAAGGGAAGTTATGACCGGTGTAGAGGGTGAAGACTGGATGCAGGTATTTTGGTAGTGATGTCCTCAGGATATAGCTGGCTACCATTCCAGCTTCCCTGGCCAGGCAGTGACTAAGAAGGATTAATTAGAAGCTATTCAGAGAGGGAGGGGAATGAGGTGCTCCCAGAAGGACCCCTCCCCTCAACCTGTCCCTGGCCATTGCCAGGTGTGGAAATTGGTGGAAATTGCTTCTGTGGCCACTGGAGTGAGTTAACTGCGAGGAAATGCGAAGGGACGCTGCAGAGCTGCGGCCCCCAGGGTCCTGGAGAAGTAGGAGGGTTTTTTCTTCCCTTTTTTTTCAGCTATGCCAAGCATTTGCTTTTGTTCCTTTTCCAGAGGGGTGAGGGGTGTAAACCTGATCTCCTCTTCCTCCTAGCTGGAAAAGGATGAACAGACTGGGACCCGGTTTAGTACAACGTCCAAGCTCTTTGTAACCTGTCACCCTTTGAACATTGCATTTTTAACCTGGCTCAGTCCGTGCCAGTAGTGGCCAGTGTATCCCTAAATATGGTCACTTTCTCTTTGGAACTGCAAGCTTTCTGTTTTTATCAACGTTGCAGGTAACTAATTGACCTCTACCCCACCATGTCCCCTTAGTGAACAGAAATTGCAGGGACCTTCCGTTTGTGCCTGAGGAGCAGGATGGGAGAAGACATTTACAACCTGTGAAGGTTATTCAGGACAAGCCCCCAGTATGTCAGTTCAAGTTCCAAGCAAAGCTACTCAGAAACAAACAAACGAACAAACAAACCAGAAAGCAAAGCAAAGCAAAGAAACAGTCTGGATATGTTGCCTCCGTGGTGTATTTGGATTCATGTTTTGAGCTATAACATCTGGGCAAAAGAGTGTTCCTCCTTATCTGCCCAGTGCTGGTAGAAATCACATGGTGGTTTTCAATTGTGTTAATTTTTTGTTTCCCTGACCCATGAGCTTACCTTGGGTGTTGCTTAACCTTTGCGACTTTTTTTTTTTTTTTATTTACTGTACTTGTGAGTAAGGAGTGGGGGACGAAGACTTTTGCTTTTACCCTGCTTTAGAAAATTGCGTCTAGACCCTGATGGTCAGTGGGAGACAGAAAGGGAGACAAGGAAGGTTCCTGCCACAAACGAGAATGGCAGTAGAGCCCAGCACTGTGCATCTTCTCTCTGCTTTGCTGGGCACGGTTTCTGGGAGCCCGTTTTTCCAAAGAGGAAGGGTGCTGGGGTCTCCTTTCAACAAACCTAGCTTGAGTGATGTGAAGGGGTAAAGGGCGGTGCATGTGAGCACATTCATTGGGCTGAGACAGGTTCCTATCTATGTCCAAGACCTCAGAATATTCATATCTGTACTGTAGCAGTTGATGTGAGTAATGGATTGTAGATTTACTTCCCATCCCGGGACTGTGGGGAACACATTGGGGCATTTCCCTGTCCTTTCTACATTGATTTCTTTACCCTCCATTCTGAGGCAGTCTTTAAAGAAGAGCCTGAGGTAATTATTTCTGCCCCTCCATGATCTTGCTCTACATTCAGTAGAAGGGAAGAAATGGCAGCCTGTTTAATAAGTCATGATTATTGACAGGACTCTCAGCCTCAAGGAAGAGAGGTGGGAAATCAGCACAGGGTCTTGGTGCTTGCACAAACATGCAGGCAGCTTTTGTTTGTTTTGGAACTAAGGTCCAGCTCTTTCTCTGTTTGAACTCCTTAAAACAGAGCTGAGTGAAGAGTTAACCATGCAAACAGACAGAGTTAGCAGTCAGTGATCTAGTTTACCTGCACCAAAACATTTTAATGAAAAGAATAGAAAACTGTAGTTTCCATTAAAGGTGAGTTGAAATAGGTAGGCTGTATGGTAATTCAAAAGATAAACAGGGTTTATTTTTATGTAAGATTTTCAGCTGATTAAGAAGAATGGAGATGCTTCATGTGTGGGATTGTCAGTTCTGCTATAGTACACTGTATTATGCCCCAAGTAGCTCTCATTCAAATTGTTCACTTGTTTTGATTGGGGCATTAAGTTCCCAGATGAGAAGTTTCTTTGTGCGCACCACCTATTTCTACACTTTAGGGGGTTTGCTTTCCCCTTTGTTTTTGTTCACCCACTACTGTTCAAAATAAAGGCAGTTAAAGATGATCTCCCGTTTTTGTGAAACTAACCCACAAATTCTTTAATGACCAGGGTCTAGGCTTCTTGAACAGAACATTGAAAAAGCTGACAGAAGAAATACATTTGTGTTCATCTGTGGCAGTGTCATGGCTGCTATCTCTTAGAAATCAAAGCTCTTTGAGTAGAAGCTTGTTCCCTGAGAAAGGTAACAACTGGCCATTGGATAACATTTTGCAAAAATAAATATACTTTATTACTCATATTGCTTGCTGTGTGAAGGGCTATTTTTGATGACTGATGACTGTTATCTGTTTTCTGAGGTTTTGGGGGAAAAGTAAGACTGGACTTATATACCAAGCAAGAAAGTTCTGCATTTGACTCATTGCTTTCTGTCTTCATCCCTTGAGCCACAGGGTGTACCAAAACATTCTTGTGTTCCTGAAACTTCTTGCCTTTTCAGTGACCCAGAGCTAGCCTTTCTGACAGCCTTTTTGAAAACAAATAAGTACTTGAACACATTGCTGCTGTACGATCAGTTGAATATGACTCTCTGGAAACTTTTTGTAGCCATGGCATAGGTTAAATAACATCTTTGAGAAAAGGAAGACTACGCACTACAGACAGAGAGCAGTGGTTTTGTTCAATGTACCAACACTTTCCCTTTGGCAACAGTTGGAATTCTTTCTTCTGATTTCAAACATATATATACAGCAGTGCCGGTGCAAACAGGGATTGTTCTGGAGTCTCGGAATTCTTTTACTTAGCTGAAAGCACTGTGAACAGGGGAAGCATCATCATTATCAACAACCAATCAAGCCAATGGTTAAGTTCAAAGCCAAGTGCTGCTGATAATGGGGTGTTCTTGCAGTCATCTCTGAATGGTTCTATACTGAAGTCTCATGAGCGTGATCACAAGGATTGAGTAGTACACTCGGGAAGGAGTTGGAAGATGAAATGTCCCGTTGATGCTCGGATGTGGCATGGAGCTTGTGTTAATTTACTCTTCTAGCTAAATAGAGTTTTATAGTATCATATCACTTGTGATTTTAAAGAGAGCCATTGCCGAAGTCTATTGTTCTCCTGTTTTGCTTTTCAACATCTTCACTCCTTGAGTAAGAGTGCTCTGTTGCTTGGTGAGCAACTTGAGGCATAATTGATTTAAACACAGTTAAGCCCAGCACCTTATGTTCTGTCTACATGAGTCAAGGTGTTAAGAGGAATCCCAACAGAGAAGGTTCTGACCTCACTCATGCATAGTGGTCAACATGAGAGGATTCAGAGCTCAAGATCAATGTTGCCTATGAAGTGCAGTTGAATTTATTTCTCCTGGGAACTTGCATTGCAAGCTGAGAATGTTTTTTTTTTATTTTCTTTGTCATTATTGCAGGATTATGTAGCCATTCTTTAGCAGGTGATATTGTGAGTTTTGAAATGCACATACCTGATTTTGTGGCCCTACCAAAAACCAAACAACAGTACCAATAGCGTGGGGATAGGCATACCTGTTAGAAATTGCTTTGTGGGGGGCTGGGGATTTAGCTCAGTGGTAGAGTGCTTACCTAGGAAGCGCAAGGCCCTGGGTTTGGTCCCCAGCTCCGAAAAAAAAAAAAAAAAAGAACCAAAAAAAAAAAGAAAGAAATTGCTTTTGTGGACTCTCTTGAATTTAATCTACCTTCATGGAAAGCAATGTTTTATGCATCCTTCCCTAGTCTTGATGAACTGTCATAAGGGACTGGAGATAATTTTGCTTGAAAAGAGTGACTCATGGACTTTGTTTGTGAGTACAGAACCTATATTTTGTGCTGTTTCTCAGAGGAAGGAAATAAAACAAAACCAACATCAACAGCAAGCAAGCTAGCTGTAGTCTTCTCTCTGTTACAGAAGAACTCAAGTTCTTCAGGATGACTGCGGGCCACAGAGAAGCCCTGGTACAGATTTGAAATCATTGCTGGCCCCAAAGATCCAACATGTGTAGGAAGACGTTGCCCCTTCCTCTGAATCTTGCCATTCCTATTTCTGGTTGTACCACAATGAAAAGAAAGATGGTGTTTGACTTATTCCTTTTATAGAAATTCTTTTCTCAAATTCTCATATCTAGAGCCAAAGCCTATCACGATATTCTATCAGGGAAGCTGAAATGAGAGATGAAAATTGGCCCCGAAATATATAAAAGCAAAGGGCAAGGCATAAATGTAAGTCTTTAAAATGCAATTGAATCCCTTCTGAGTAGAACTGAAATTCATTTCAGTCTTCAGACTTGTGTGGTGGGTAGGAACAGCACCATGTTGCCTTGAAAAATAGCACTGGCCTGATACATTCTACTTATCCTTACCTGGGAGCAACCCTATAGACATCTGTGCCAAAGTAAAAGCAAAGGGGAAAGGCCAAATATATAGGATGCTTATCTAAGGCAGACAGCAGGTTTGCATAAGTTTTCTCTACTCACTCAGCTGTCAATGAAAGTGGTACCATGTACTTAGCTTGACTTTCCATTTCTCTAATATTACAGAAGATTTCATTCATTTGTACACCCCCCCGCTCTTTATTGTACCGATGAATGGTTATGACTGGCTAGTTCTAACAGGCCTTTAACTTTGTGTTTATTCTTTAGATCTTTATTTCTTTGATTATGGTATGGACAGTACTAATTGAAGGAAATTATCTTAAATATCTCCATATAAATCCTTGTCATTTTAGATCTTTCTTTCTTCCTTTCTCTCTCTCTCTCTTTCTTTCTTTCTTTCTTTCGTGTGTGTGTGTGCGTGTGTGTGTGTCTGGGGGGTACTTTGTGGGTTTTTTTAAAAAAAACTTTTGTGATCGATGTTTTGTACATTTTTATAAAAATTTAAATGAATTCTAACTTAGGCATGTTTAACTTTCTTAACTGATCTAGTAAGTTAAAGCATATATTTCCTTATATAATTGAATAATTACTTGTTTTATTGGTTTACAAACAATTATCTAATATTGATTGGATATTACTGAAAATTTATTTTTCTCCATTAAATTAGCTTATATGACGTTAATTTGATTGCATTTGTTGGATTCAACAGTACAATCATGTAATTTAATATAAGTTATATTCTTTCATATTATATTTTCATAGCTCATGTGATACACATAGATCATATGATCTTTTATAGTCACTTTAAACATTTATCTGGAAACCTTACATGTTTTTGAGTGTTTTAAAAAGTTTATAGAAGTCACTGTTTATAAGGTAAATGACTCTAAAGGGGTGGTGGCACGTGACTTTAACTACAGCACTCAGGAGACAGGATTCTCTGTGAGTTTGGATCTGTGTATCTTGGAAGTCACTGTGATCAACAGGGAGAGCTTCATTCCAGCCAGGACTACAGAGGAAGACCATGTCTCACAAAGAAAAAGCAGACACAAGCTGCTGCAGCTGCAGCAGAAACAGGAGGAGGAGAAGGAAAGAAGGAAGGAAGGAAGGAAGGAAGGAAGGAAGGAAGGAAGGAAGGAAGGAAGGAGGGAAGGAAGGAGACAATTAAACATTACATACTCATTCTTCCCAGATCTTGTTTTGGATATATAATTTGTTCTTAAATATGCATCCACTTATTTATGAATAGCATGTGTTCCCAGTCTACTACCAATTAGTGGATTCTGTTTTAAAGTATTAATGAAGAAGTTGGCTGGAGCGATAGGTACTTGGGATCTTACTCTCTTGAGGTCATGAGGAACATGAGTTCAAAGCTAATCTGAACTTTATTGCAAGATCTGGTCTAAAACATAAATATAAAATAAGACAAAAGGGGGGAGGTATTAGTGAAGGAATTTACAGGCACACGATTTCCACAGACACTGTCGTGTGTTCTCTGGGAATCTTTCCTAGCTTTATTCTCTGCCCATCTAATTTAAGGTAATTTCTTTCCTTTAAAAAAATAACCTCACCTTTTGGAGTTTCTTCAAAACATTCAACTGCAATTTAATTGAAAGGACAATTATCTTTCATTTCCACAATTATGTATCCTTGGCTCACATAATATTTAGCTAAATTGCATAATTGTCATAACATTGGCATAAAGAAGTTTGTTACCTCTACCATGTTGGTTAGGGATTAATTCACTCGGCAGCTGTGGACTCACTGGGCAGCATGAGACTGACCTCTCTGCTGAGCCCAATCTATGTGCCTCTGAGGAGGTGAAGAAGGAAGATGGTGGGAGCCAGCTAGCTAAAGCGAATTCTATGAGAAAATTGACTCTTTCAGAAGGTGACAGTCAGGAAAAAAATGAGCAGTTGCTATATTTACTAGGAACAAAGGATTGTTCCACCAAAGTGGAACAACAGGAGAGATGCTTATCAACAACCACGGTGACAAAAATGACAGTCACAGACACGCATCTCTGCACCTTATACTAAGGAACTGCACAGCATAAAACACTGATTCATCCTCTCACAGCCTTAAGTTCCTCTCATGGCATCTTGAGCATTGATGCTCATAGACTTAACGCTACACACTCCCGTAAAATGCCCTGCTGCTTTTGTGGCAGGCTAGACTAGTTATTTCATGCAGGGCACACTAGTCGGCTCACGGAGTGGACACACTGGACCTTGTTAGCTGTCTGAAGTCTCTCCGCGCTATGTTGTGATACAAAGCATGCCCAGCACAGGAAGCGGTAGAAGGACGCAAACCTGACTCACTTGCGAATGCCCAGACACAGGAGTCCACCATATCTCCTCCATTGCTTGTTAGGTTCTTATTTATGTAGACATGAACTTAACACAGCTATTTGGGAGAAACTGAGGGAGATTGTAGAATGACCTGCAAGCCTAAAGCCCCAAATGGCCTAGAGACCAGCAGACAGGATGCCCAGGGAATATCCGGAATTCCTTTTGCACCATTCCTACACAGTCTGATTGTCAGCAGGTTTGGAAGGTCTGCATTGAATTCTGTTCGCATCCTGGCAATTTTCATAAATGAGCTTCTGGGGGACTCAACGGGTTTGTTTCCTCTATGAAAGACCTCTTTTACATATGGGATTTTACTTTGGGGAACATTAATAATACTTTTAAAGCATCTATTATGAAGTCTGCCTGCTAGAAACCCGCTCCTGAAGTTTTGCTGCTCTTAATAGTTTGAGCTGGGCCAGTCACTCTTCATAAACCTCAGGCTACTTTTCCCAGGCATAAAAAGGGTCAGTTGGAAATTATCGTGCAGAACTGAATTCTGGATTAAGTTTAGTTACAGAACTTTAGCAGTGTCCATGGTAAAAGATTTTTCTTTGTTGCTGTTTCTAGAAGTGATAACACACCTCAAACTGTGCTACAGGTGCAAATATATATATATATATATATATATATATATATAAAAGCATCTGTACAATTTTCTTAGTATGAATATGCCAGAGTCGTGAGAGTACCAATATCTCATTCTAATACTTTAACATCAATTGTTAAACAGACATGTCTGATTCTCATAATACCTTCCCAAGACTACACACAGCCTAAAATATAATCGCCCATGTGCCCATAAACTAATAATTCTCCCAAAGATAAAACTACAATATCACCATCATTTGCAGTCAGATTTAATTTAGTGCTGTATGATGTTTTACTTAGAGGTGTGGGAGTGTTGTTCACAGGATTCCAATTACATATGTGAAAGAACTTTGAGACTTAGGTAACAATGGAAGGGAGACTGTCCACGGGGAGTCTTGCTGTGAGCCAAGAGAGTTTGTCTTACCTTCGCATTCTTTATCTGACTTATTTTTGAATGATAGACTCAAATATTCTTAGTGCAATCATGCAGGTAATGAACTGGCTAAAAGTTCTCAGATGAAATGCCTGAAGCTTTACAGATTTAAAGATATGTTTAATATTTAGTAACCAAATTCAAAGGAACCATTTAAGTGTTAGTGGTTATTTCCAGATTATTAAATGAGTTTTGGTGGCGATCAGAAACAGAGAATGAGTGTTTGATAAAGAAATGATGAGAAACCTGGAAGTGCCTGAGTCCAGTGATACAAAGTGACCACGACAAACCATGCAGAAGATCAGGGAGGAATTTTGATAAGACATGATATTCACCAGAAGCAGACCCCACTCATTTCTTTTTTTTCTTATTAGTGTATCAGGGGTCTTTTTATTTATATATGAAAAGAATATTCTATTAGGTAATTAGAAAGATTATTGAAATGGTTAATTATGCAAACATAAAAATATAAAATATTTGAGGATACAGCTCAGTGGTAGAATATTTATAGAGTGCTTGAATAGTATGTATAAGGACCTGGTTTAATCCCAGCTAATACACAGAGAGAGAGAGAGACACACACACACACACACACACACAGAGAGAGAGAGAGAGAGAGAGAGAGAAAGAGAGAGAGATACACACGCATAAAAATGGAAATTATTAAATTAGTAAATTTATATTATAAATGATTTGATATTATAAAATTTAATAGCCATTCTGAAAACTATGACTAGTGTAATGTTAGGAAACTTTACTATGAAAACCTAAGATGACATGAGTAAAATGACCAAATCTTGTAGACAAAGAAATGACAGATCTGTCATACAGAAGAGGGGGCAGAGTCAATACGCAAGTTCTCCCTTTACCAAATGAGCAGTGTTTAGGACTATTAAGTGTATCAGCTTCCAAAAATGTTTAGGTTGGGTTGTTCTTGTAATAATTGACAGGTAGATTAAATATTTTAAAAACCAGTGAATTGGTTGTAGTTTATATTGAAAGTAGGTAGATTTTATTGGAACTATTCTATGTAGGTTAAAATCTTTTTAAAATGCCCATGGAAGAAGTGAGCAGGCTAAAAGTAGAATATATTTATATTTGCTTAAAAAAATCAGCACCCGTTTTGTCTCTATAAATGTACATCTATATGCATATTTATGTATATATGGTGAATAATTTTTCAAAAGGAATATAACAGGTACTTGGTTAAAGAAAAGACTTGAACGCTATCAAATATTTGACATTTCTGTTTCATGTTAAGTTTTATATATATACATATATATATATATGTATATATATGTATATATATACATATATATATGTATATATATGGTTAAGTAAAGCCAACATTAGAAAATGAATTTTTATTTACAAAATGGTGATGTTATGAAGCCATTAGATTGGGTTTTTAATCATCTTAGTGATGTTAGGACATGTTTATTACTTAATATTCATCTATTCATCTGTGGTAGAAAATTAAATAGGATGCCAATTGCATAATCTTTATAGATTTAAAAATAAGCGTAATATTTAGTTACGAATCCAATGTATTAGTTTTATTATAAGTGTTAGTGGTTATTTCTGGATTATTAAACGAGACTCAACTTATTGCACCTTTTTTGTAATATTTTCTATAGTTTAGTTAATGGTGTGTATTATTTCTGTAATCACAAGTACTTAAGCTGTTTAAGAAGTAAGGGACAATCTTCCTGAATTAGTTGTTATTTTTTTCTTTTTTATACCTGTGCTTCACATGGTGTTTTAAGCATGAAAGTGTTGACTGAGTTGAGGCTCTGCTGATAAATATATTTTCCTTTGCTGCTGCCTTCTTGGACGCTCTGTGTTTGTTTAACCTAGGTTTGACCTTTTAGGGGAAGAGACCAGTATGGACATTTAGTGAATCATTAGTGATGTTGCCATCTGCAGATGTTGGCATGTTCTTAGTATTATTTTTATGGATGGAAGTACCCAATAGAATCCTCTAAGTCACATGTCTGTTACCCTCACACTTGGTGTGGATTGAAGATGAGAGAAATGTGAAGAGACAGTGGGTAATGTTGGGTTGTGGCAGACTCACAGCAGATGGAGTAAGTGTATGAGTGGAAGAACTAATACAGGAATTTACTAAGCACTGCTAACTGCTCCCAGAATCAAATGACTAGACAGCCAAATTGCAGACAGACACACTACATGGACCAGGAGAAAGTAGTGAATTAGGGACAAATCATAAGCTGTGTTCATAGATAAGTTTTCCCACAGAAAAGCTCACAGTTGCAATGAGGAACAGAAAGAGATGGAATGCAAATGTTTTACAGTGTATATAATTTACTATGAGAAGTCAGGATTTCTATTAGCTTTGGGAAGTGAGGAACTTAGCCCCACTGTTAACATTTTGCATATTATTTTGGATACTGGTTAAAGAAGATGCTTAATTTGATAAAATGTATTCATATGTATCTTCTTGGCTTTTACACTTTTTAAATAAATCAGCACAAATCTCAAAGGTAAAGGATATTTTGTTTGTTTAGAATATTTATGTGGCTTTTTACCAATTTGTGCTACCAGGGTGGTGGATTAAGCTTATGTGTTTCCCCATTTGGAGAGCTTGGACCATAACTACAGTTCCATAGAGTCTATAAGATGCAAAGACAGTCTTCCTGGCTTTCATTTTCAAGATCTGCGCTGAGGAGATAATCTGTGCAGTCAGCTTCACCCCTTTCCTAATTAAACCTTTCTGAATTGATATTTTGTATTATGTCAAAATTGCCTTTACTTATATCAGGGGTGCTTCTGAAAGTGTTATAATTTCCTATATATATATATATTCCTAAAAGCATTTTTGTTCATTGATATTGCCTATATCCCAGTCCTGCAAATAGAGGTGTATAATACAAACGTATTCTAGTTCCTATCCCATTGCTTGGGCCAGGTTGGTTAGGAAACGGTTTAGTTGATTTACACTTCCAGGTCATGAGCCATCGTTGAGTGAAATCAGAGCCAAAACTCACCTAGGAGCTTGAAACCGAACTCATGGCAGAACGAGGTTTACTGGCTTGCTGTCCGACTTTTACACAGCTAGCTTTTTCAAATAAGCCAGGGCAACTCTCTCGTGACAGTACAGTCTAATCCACAGGGTACTGTACCTTCTCACACCAATTATAAATCAAGAAAATCTGTTTCCGTGGCCATAGGCCAGTCTTATCAAGGCAGTTCTTCCATGGTGAGTTTAGGTGGGGTCAAGTTAAAAATAAAAAAATGGCATGGATAAGAAAGCCAATTCGTTAATTACATTTGTGGTTTTGTTGAGCAGAATGTATATATGAGAGATGACATAATCTCATGTTTCCAACATGAAAGTATATCAGGCTGTTTCAGGAGTGATTCATTGGTGCTGACAAGAAAATGATTCATTTGCTAAGAGGAATTGCCTTTGGCAGAGAAATTCAGAAGTGAGGGTACGGGAAGACATTGGTCATTAATGATGGCAGAGACAGTACCTGCAGTGTAGAAACAGTGCCTCTTTCTGGCAGCAACCAGCAGCCAAGAGAGCCAGCAACAATGATGGATCTAGTTGTCCTCCATAGGTTCTTCATGGTGAGCAAAGTGGCTGACATACTGATTTTAGGTGTTGGTATGCAAATGTACAGATGCGCTCCTCTCATTTACATAAGAACTCTCCAGAAAGCCACACACTAACCTTACATCGCACAGACTCCATCATCTTCCCTCTCTTAGTCCTACCCATGTGACGATTCCAGCCGTTAAACCAAAACCAGCTTTCTTTTTGAATAATTTGCATCGTCAGCATTTGATCCTCAGAGGTGCTGAGTGTATGTATGCCAATCAGTTCATACAGGAGGCCTTGCCTCTTGGAAGTCAGAACACAGTCATGGGTTAATTTAGGTCACTCAATCAGGGGCTGCCTCTTGCTAATTCTCCTAGTATCTCCACTTGCAAAATTTTAGATATCTGTGAACTGTTATTTTGGGTTAAATCTAGAGATGTGTTGATGTGACTGTGGATAAACGGAACATCCTTGAAACACAGCGATTCTACTGCTTCACGCAGCACTTTGAAAACAGGAGTGCAGAGAAGTCATGCTTAGTAATTTGCAGCAAGCTAGCCTTGGGGAAATCTTTAGAATGTCCTGTCTGTGGAGACCTGGCGCCTGCCGAAAATACCCCAGGTATTGTCACTTTCTTGCTTCACACCTAGCTGTGGCCTCCTTAGTTCCTCTCTACCATCAGAATCCACTCTAAGGAGAGGGGAAATTGCTTCCCACTTCTGCAAAGGTATGAGTGTGAGTGTGAATTAGCAGTGATAGCCGAAAGGATCTTTTTCTATCTATTCCACAGATCAGATAGCTTTTACCAATGTCAGAATTTATAGTATACCAGTTGACATGTACTCATGTTATTTGCTTGGTTATTTTTTAGCTCATTTTATTAACATAGATAAAGGGAAATCTTATCTATCTAACATTGTGCATGCCGTTGCATATTTAAGCAGATGAGAGCTGGTTTGGAAAGAAAGGCAGGGAGCTAGATCCAGGTTTTAGTAGAATGCATACTGAGTCTGTCTCTCTTCCACCCTTCTGTGGTACCACACCGAGGCCCATCTTTCATTGTGAACAACTCTTGAGTAATTTATGATAAATAATGAAATGCTCTTTCTTGCCATGGTCTCCAAATGGCTGAGTGTTGTAAAAGTCTGAGTAGTGCTATTATGTCTAAATGACTAGATAACACACAAATGTTAACCTTGAAGAGAAGAGGTTAATGACCGGGATGTTTATGCAGCGGTGTTGCCAGCTTGTTCCACAAGGCTTTCTGTGTGCAACATACAGGAATGACAGGTGCCTAAGTCATTGTTTTCAACAAGGAAAGCTTGAAGCCTTGCTGCTATTTGGATTGGCAAGAAGCATCCAAGGTTTGAGCAAGGGAGGCAGATCACTGAATGAATGGACATTCACTAGGTTCCCATGATATATACATTTTGTTTGGGCATTTTTTTACTGAAACAAGTCTTGAAGAACACACAGAGTAATTTTTATTAGAATTCAGCTCTGCATATACCTGACTTTTTTCAAAGTTAACTTTTATTATGTTTCTATTGTGTCTCATTCTCATTTCCAGAATGGAGCCAATCCAAACATGCAGTGTGCACCTTTCTCCTTCCTGATACTCTTTCATGCGATTGAAGACGTTCACAGTAAATGCCCGCCCTTGTCATCATGGTTGCCATAACCTACCTGTATTGCTAAGTGTTAGGATATGGACACTTTAATTGCTCACTACAGACTGTCTTTATGCGCTGCACTCCCACTGTGAAAATTGAATTAAATTGCTGGCCCATGGGCTCTTTATGCTGAAAGGACAATCTCTTACATTCAAACCTTTGAAAGGTCATCTCTGGTTACTGATACTTCTAAACTCAAAAGCTGCCGAATTTTAGCACTGAATTTTCTCACATTTCTCCAGAATTTTCACTTTGCCAAAAACAATATCTTGTTCCCCCAGTAGGAGAGCTTCCATTCCCAACACATCAGTTCTAAGGTATGAAATGAATTGCTTTAAAATAGATCACATTTTCAGGGGAGAGCTCTGGCTGAATCCTCTCAATTTCATTTTACTTCTGTATTGAGAAGTCCACTTTACTCTTCAATTATCGGTTGCATGCAATCAAGTGAACCCCTTGACCTCCACCCAAGAGAGGTGCTTTCATGCCAGGAGAGTGGGGTGGTTGGAATATTTTTTTGACTTCAGGTCAAGAAGGATTGCTATCATTTATTAGACAAGAGGGATTCAAAGAAGAAAGGTGATTCCTTAAAAGTACTGTATGTCTCTGCTTCCTGATCATGTGCCTTCTCAAAGATTTGGGAAGCAGCTAAGGAGCAGTGTATCCTTCACAGCAAGACCAGTTTTGGGTATCTGAGAATGGGCTCAGAGGCAGAAATGCTAACAACGCAGAGGCATACCTCCATCTCCACTTGGTTTTCTACCACTTTCTCTGAAACCGCAAGCCATACTCTCTGCTGAACTTCAGGAATTCATGTTAGCAGGTCCAGGATTTTCTCAGAGTTTGTAGGAGGGTAGAGGATTTCTCTTAGGGAACCATACCCCTTCTTCCCAGAGAGCTGGCATTCATCACATCTGTATTCTTTTTCACTTCTGAGATATATAAGTGCACATTGGAAGGAGAAAAGCAATTAAAGCACAGAGGGAAGGCTGACCTGCGCCGGTGACAGTAATCTCACCTCTTCTACTTGGTTGAGAATCAGGATAAATTGATCGGTTTCTGAGTTTTCAGGGTCTGCTAGAAATGAAGTTGTTGGACAACTTGTTCCCCGAGTCTCTGTGGCAGACAGTCCAAAAGCTGAGTTTCTAAGTCTGAAATTAAAGTTCTTATGGTATTGTTGCATTTCCTAGTCTATCTGTTCTATTTCCCAAGCTTTCCTTCTACCTTCCCTCCTCTTCTGCCTGTGTTCAAGTGTTTTTGTTTCTTGTATATTTATACTGTCAATCAAATATGTGTTGTTCATCATTTAATGATGTCCCTGTTTTGATATTTCCCATGGATAAATATTGATTACATTTTAAAGTCACATAAAATTTACTTGCTTAAAACTGTAAAAGAATTTCTCCTTACACAACAGGCTTTCATGCTCACCCAGACACAGAATAAGTGTGTGATACTTACACCATGTACATGTGTGTGAGAGAGAGACAAAGAGACAGAGAAAGACAGGGACGGCAGAAAAAGAAAGAGAGATATGATCATAAAAATCAGAGCATGAACAGGAGACCTGGAGAAATTATTGTCCAAAACAACTTGGTGTAATTGGCAGTATAAGTTTATCTAATTCTAGATACAGTACTCTCACATCCACCTAATCCAGTAGAAATTTCTAGTTGCTGAATGTCTTGTGTTAGAAAAAGAACAGAAATAGCCTTGTCCGAGACACTGTGTCTTTCCTTTTAAACCCAGGTTTTTAGGCTTGGCACCAAGAGCCTTTACTCACTGAATCTTTTCATTGGTTCCTAATTCAAATTATTATCAGAGTATCAGGCACAACTGTTCCTCAAGTTCTTGGGTCTAAATGTTGCCTATCATCTGCAACACAACAAAATCTTTCAAGAAAGTTTCAAAAGGATCTTAAGGGTATTCTGCAATGAGAGTCTAGTGACAGATAAGAGGGATCCCTGCTGTCTCTCCCTTTGGGTGATGATATTGTGCTGCTCTGTCCTTCTGGGCTCATGCCTTAGCATTATCCAAGACTCCATTGTAGCCTAGATTGTTGTAGTCACAGGTGAGCCTAGAAGTATTAACACTGCCCTGTGTAATTCAGTGAGGAAGGATTTTACCTTTAACCCAGAAGGAATTCTATGGACCAAAGGCTGTGTCAGCAGAAAAAGGCTAATAGGCAGCTGTTCTTAACTAAGTGATCTCTGTAATGGTCCTCTCAGGTTGCCGGCACAAAATGCCACAAACTGGATGACCTAGACAGTAAACATTCATTTTCTGTATTTCAGAGGTTATACATATATGGATTTTGGAGGCTGGGTAGCTTTTATTTCTGACCTGTCTCTCTTTGGCTTGCTGTATCCTCAAATGGTCCTTTTCTCTGTGCAAGCTTTGGTTGTCTTTGTATGTCTAAACTCCTCTTCTTGGAAATACATCTGTGTGACTGCACTAGGCTCTACATTAGACAATTCACTTCAGTTTGCTAACCTCTTGTCCTCTCCCCAAACAGCATCTGCAATTTGAAGTATAGGACTTGGGCATATGAGTGAGAAAATACAATTCAGTCTGTAACAGTGGCTCGAACTCACAGAAGCACACCAATCAAAAGCAATTTCATGTAGTGTGCAAACCTTAAATTGCAGCTTTGTCTGTGAGCAGACCCTTCTCCATATTTCTAAGATAAGTACAGTTCTCTGTTCTCTTCGTGTTCTGCCTTCCTTGTTTCTCCTCTGAGATGTGGACATGCAACCAGGGAACAAGTTCAGCTTCCAAGAAGTATGGCCTGGCTGCTCTGTGTCTGAGCCGGTGACAGCCTCTGCCTCCGGCAACCACAATCTAATGCTATTCGAACTAATAAGTACCATGGAAACCCAGTGTGATCCAGGGAGGGTGGAGAGGTGGGTGAACATCAAATCACCAAGTGACACTGGCTGTTCAAATGTCACTTGATAAAAATAGAATTGTGTGAGAGAGCAGGGCCATGCCAGCCTTTCAGAGCTCCCGAGTGTGGCATCTGCATTTCCTTGCTTGCATCTGTCTCCATGACAAGCAAGGACAGTCCATGTTTTCATTATTGGTATTTTAATTCTGTATATACATTGTTTACTTCATTTTCCACGAATATCTGATGTTTCTAATATGCTCTTGCCACAGGTTGCATTATTTTCTCTTCAAGCTTGGGGGCACAGCTTTAGTATAAATGTTATATACTATTAAAGATACAAATTGATATGCGACACTACATGTAAATAAATACAATCAGATACTGATCGATATAAGGCTGTACATTCTGATTCAGTGCAAGCATTTTCTACGTGCTTCCAAAGTCAGCTGCACAAAATGAACCCTTCACAATTAAATCCATGTAACAGTTTTTCAGGATTTTTTTCTTATTTTTTTTTATTGTGGATTTTCTTTTCCTTGATTTTATTCTACGCCTTGATGTTATTATCAACTAGTTGGGTTGAAAAATCAGCTACTAACCTTGGAATCCATGAACAATGATTTTTTTATTTGATTATAACTGCCTTGTCATGATGTGAATGTAGACAGACTGTGTATAAATGAGCACATTAAAGGACTCACATGTGGACCATCAAGAAGAGACAGCTCAATCCAGGGTCTTTCATGAGATGCTGGTGTTGTTTGCTTTCGCCTCTGTGAAACCCTATTTCCTGATTTGTAGAGATGGCTGTTATATATTCCATAGGTACTGAAGGATTTTTATAAAATATGAGGTAGTACAGGTTAATAACCTAGATACTGGAATCCAAAGGGTGTTGGACTATACAGGAAGTAGAAAAAGCTGAACCGATTCCAAAGGTTATTAATTTGCATCATGGGCTCCTAAAACTTAAATTTGGAGGCTAGATTTTAGTCTTAAATGTTAAAGGCTATGTGTAGAAACTGCTGTTTTAAACAACTTCATGCTAGAAAACATTGTTGAAAGGGAGAGAATGATGCTGTGAAAATTTAAATCTTACAGTGACTTTGAATAGAAAAAAAAGTTTATTTCCAGGCATCAGGGCCCAAATTTCTCAGCCTTTGTTGAAGGCGGGGAGACAGACTCAGGCAGTATGCCCTTTCTGTGTGATTGCCCTTGAAGTATGGTATGCACAGTTTGATACAGAACTCGGTGTCAATTTCTGATGTATCAATTTCTGACATAGTGAAAACAGCACAAGAGCGAAAAGCCTCCAAAGACTGAAGGACTATCTCTATCATTTTCTTGACATCCTATAAAATGCAGCTCCTCTTCAGAATGATTGTTCTTAAGAGGTGATTTTTACTGCTGAGTATAGAGTACCTTTTTCCTCTTTTTTTGCAGTGTGTGTATCTCCCAAAGTGTATCTTGATAGATTTGGCAAACTATTAAGTCAGATTTCATATGCCGGAATGGAAAGAAAGATGATTTATCATGTCAGTGAGAGCTAAAATTTATCTCATGGACTCTCTCTCTGTTTCCCTCTTTTTCATAGTGGAAAAAAAATCAGAGTAGGGGATTTAATCTTTTAAAGATTAAAACTTAGAACTTTGTCTTCTTTTGTGTATATTGAAACCCTGTGAGACAAACAGTGTTTATCACGACTTAAGACAATATGAATCTATTTGGATGAGTTTATGACAGAAGCAAGCATTCCTCATCCCTCTTCCCCATAACCTGTGTCAGGAGTCTTCATTCTGAGCAATTTGTTAAGTACTTCCTACATCCCAAGAGCAGGCTTAGGCTTTCAGGAGAAGGGGTGCAGTAACAATGAAGACCGACCTAGGAACTCCTTCACAGAGCTTACTTGCTAGTGAAGAAGTTAGGTGTCCACGAGAAAAAATCATTTCATCCATTAAGAAATGCTGACATTGATTAAAGGTTAAAATGTTTGAATATGTGCAAGCATGAGAAGCTCTCCCTGAGAGCTCAACTGAGTTCCAGATGACGAGAGACAGCTAGATATGGTGGTACCTTAGACACAGAGGCACAAGGACAAGAAAAAGAAATCCAAGGGCTTGAGTGTTCAGGAGAGAGCCGTTAAAGTAGTTGCAGTGTAATCATGAAGACTTCAGTTTGCGTCCTTAAAATCTTTATAGAAAGAGAGCAAGGCACTGTATTTTTCTGTAATACCAATGCTAGGAGGGAGAGTCATGAGTTTCAGGTTCAGCGAGAGATTGTCAAAAAAGTAAGGTGGCGAACAGTCACAGAAGTTGGTCCTCGTTGGCCTCTGGCTTACATGGATACATGTAAGAGAAGACCTGCATGCATACACCGAAAGGGATGTGCATACTCACATACATGTGCAAGGATTAAAAGGCCCAGAGAGATAAAATGATAGCTAGTGTTCCTCAGTGTGATTAACAGGCCCAAGAGTGGTGGAAAATGCAGTAGAAGTCAGATGAAGCAGGCCTCAGAGTGAACTTTTATTTGGTTTGTGTTTTACTGGGAAGCAACAAAGGCTGATGTAGGAAAGGGCTCTGGTGCTGTGTGCAACACATTCTCATGGCCGTGTAGGTGAGAACATCACTCTCAGGACCTCTCTGGACATCCTGCCAAAGTGAGGACCTGTAATAGGAATGATGCTTTATTAGACTGAAGATGACCTAAGGGCCAAGAAGAAACCTTACATGAGAAGAGAGGCTATGTCATAAATTTTTGTCCTGAATTAGAGTAGGGAAAATGGTGTCACCATTAACCAAGGCAAAAGGGTTGTGATCTGTAGGTTTTGGAGAGGAGGGATAAAAGGGTTGTCTTAATTACATACCCAGTGGGATTTAGTTCAGTGGTAGAGCACTTGCCTAGCAAGCGCAAGGCCCTGGGTTTGGTTCCCAGCTCTGGAAAAAAAAAAGAAAAAAAAAAAAAAAGAAAAAGAAAAGGGGATAACTACATACCCAGTGCTCTTCCTGCTTACTAGGAGACCAAGAGGGCATTATAAGAAAGTAATTATATACAGTATAGAATTCATAAACAAGACTGTTAAAAGGAATATTGGCACAGAGAGATTCTCTTCAATATTCAACACTAGTACCGGAAAGACATACCTTTCACAGCCCACAGGAGCAGGATGCTGAGGGTGTTACCAACACTGCATGCATTCTGAATAACATGAGAAGAGAACACATACCCTAAAACACAGATCTAACCAAGGAGCCAGCTTGGGACGTTGGGGAGTGGCAGGAATGAGTAGTTCCTGCAAGTTCTTTAGCTGATTGTAGTGCGTAGCCAGGATGGTGGGCAGACGAGTGTAAAGAGAAGAAGGGATAAAATCTAAAGAAGAGTGACAGTCATCACAGAGCATGGCACATCGCTCATCATTTGAAAAGGAAAAAAAAATGATTGGCATCCAAGTGTAGCTGTTGCTGGGAGGATAGGATCATCTGTCCCGAACTGGCATCAGCTCCAGGGGACCAAAGCCAGCCAGACTATTTATTCTGCATCTATTATGTGATGGAGGAAGACTGAGGACTTCTCCTCAAGTGGGAAGGAGAGGGTAGCACTGCCGAGTATTCCTACAGATTAGACAGTTCTTCAACTGGAGAGCAGACTGGCAAACCAACTGTCTGGCTCTGAGACCTCCCCAGGTCGAGAGTTGGCAGAATGTACTAACTGGACTAAATCATTTATGGAAAATTCAAGTCCCTATTTCTCACAAGTGAGTGATCATTTTTCTATGATAGCTAGCATTGGTAAAGACGTTTCTGTGCAAGGGTATTGTTCAGAAAAAAAATCTGTTTTCTAACATGAGTTTTCTACCCTATATGCAGAAAAATTCAGTTCTTAAAAACCATAGCCCAAGGGAATGGTTATTTTATAATGAAGTATGAAAGGAGGCTTCAAATTGCATGGACCATACCTATAACGGTAATGGATACTTTCAGATAAAATATGGTGAGATTGTGGCCAACTCTAATTCTTTTCGATATTCGAACTTAAATTTGACTCTTTTCCTCGTTTTAATTTTTCTTAGGTTTTTATACAGTTCAGGTCCTTGTGATTTTAGTATGATGAGTTAAAATGTCAGTTGCAAAGAGCTTGATTAATAAATTTGTAACATTAGTAAAGTTTAATTGTAGGTTTTATTATCTGATTCTCTGCACTTTGAAAGAGACTGACTGCCTCTTAGAGATGTTATATGAATCGAGAAACAGGTGATGAGGCTTAGCATCCTTGGTTTGTATTAGAATTTCCCCATCATCACTTATTGTTCTCTGAATTCCTAACAATGCATGTCTATGACAGTTCTACCCTTCATCCAATTTGTCATCAGTTTAAGTATAAAAACCAACACAATAGGTGTGGGTCTAGACACCTGTGTCATTCGCTATACACTGTCATCACATAATGACAAATAGTGCTTGGACACCTGGTGTGATGATCATAATCTATCCTTGATCTAAGCCAAAAGGACAGGAGAGGTGGATAGGCTGGTTTCTTTGAAACCGATAAGTCCGAGGGTGAACACCATTTCATCAACAAGTGAGAGGACATGTTCCGGAAGCAGCAGTGACTGTTCTACATTAATTAAAGGAGCGGAATCAACGGGAAAGATAGTATGTTCTGGTATGTGCTAGCTGCTTTTCAATGAGATTGTGGTCTCTGAAGCTGTTGCCTCCATCCTGAGACCATGACTCTTCAAGACAGAGAAGATGAGCCTGTTCCCTGATGATTCTATGGAGTTGGCAAAGGAATCAGAAAAAATTAACACTAGGTTTCTTCTGAAGAAAAAGACAAAAACAGGAAGAGACATGCCATGTATCTATTTATTTTAAACATTTATGAAATCATTTCTTAACATAGTTCTTCCTATAGATGTCTATCGAAATTTTCAAAATGATTTCACTTAATGCCCATGTAGATAACACACTTCTAAGTTCCTCCAGAAATTAAAGCAAATGATTTTGTGAGTCACCGTGGTTCCTATAGAAACAGACTGTGAGGTATAGGTTTGTAAAACTCAATGTTCATTATTGATGTCATCAGCTCTCTCAAAGGTGCCAACAAGGCCATTTCTGATCAGGTGAAATTGTCAGGTGGACTCCGATTACCACTGTCATGGAGTGTTTATTTAGATGAATTTCTGTGAAATGTTCAAGATGTAAATCTTGATAGCATACAGATGCTTAATTTACATTAGACGTCCGTATGTTTGTATAATGTTTTTGGCCTCATTAAGCAGATCTGGCTGCCATGATCGGTAGGTTCCTTGGATAAATTTGAGAAAGTGCTGTGTAAACAAGGAGTTGTGCAGGAGGTCCGCTGAAGCTCAGACATATTTCAGTTAGATATGGTGGTAAGTTTGTGGTAATGGAAAGGGAAGTTTGAACGCAGCTCTGGTGTAAGGTTAAAACCTTCAGATTTACAATTTTTTTTCATTCATTTTAGCGTGTATTAGTCAGTGATGAGATGAACAGTGAACCCATACAACATAGATGAGAATGAAATGTTTAGTGAGTCTCCCTGGAATCTCGTAGTGCCAAGACTCTGGATGATAAAATCTGAGGGGTGTGTATGTGTGTGTGTGTGTGTGTGTGTGTGTGTGTGTGTGTATACATGTACATATACATATATATATGTATATATATATATGAATAAGTGTAAAGAAAAGAAAGGTACACGATTAGGATTATAATGTGGATCACGTCAGATGCCTTTTCATCGTTGCTGCTAGAGTCTAGGACAGGAGCTGGGAGATTATATTGAATGCTACCTCTCTACTGTTGGACATCAGATAGATAAGACACAGTTCTGTAGCAAACACCTCTCCGAGTTTCCACTACGGAGTAAAGAGAAAAGGTGACAGCACCAACTGGAATCTGTCCATCATTCGAGACAGAGGATAGTAGCTGTGCGTCCTTTCAATATGTTTTATGTTTGTTGAAGTGTCAACATCAGGAAGAAACTTTTAAATGACTGTTTGCCATATCCAGGTAATAATGAATGTTCAGGTAAGATTATTGGACATGGGAGCAGCTGTGTTTAAAATATTGTGCAATTTTTCTAGAAATATTGTATATCCTGCTTAGTTGGCACATATTGAACAACTCTTTTCACTCTGGCTTCATAATAATTATCTCTGTTTCTCTGTCTCTATCTCTCTGCCCCCACACCCTCTCTCTGTGATTATCTACTTTATAGAAATGGTCAATTCACTTCTATAGTGAAACTAGGGTTCAGATGCCTACGAGTGTAGTTCCAATCTAAGTGGGCTTTCAATACTTGAATTGCGTTCTACGTATTTTGAGAAATGTTTCCTGATCTCTATGACATTGATGTCAGAGGATACCTTGGTATTTTCCTTTCCTTATTCAAATGCCAACTGAAGCCCCATGATGAAGATTTCCTTTCTGAAGGATAGGCAGTAAGGACTTCTTTTAAAGCTGGATATAGAGGTAAAAGAGGTGAAGGTTTCATGGACAGGGCTGACTGTAACCCCTGTAATTCATATGATGAAACCTCACCCCACACTGGGGAAAGAAGGAGTTTGAGCCATTGGATGTAAATGAATCATGAAAGGAGAACCCTCACAGTGAAATTTGCTTCCTCAGAAGAAGAAATACAAGAAGGCTTGCTTCCTCTCAGCTTTTGACTATATGAGAATAAAAGAAGCAGACAGCTACCCACAGACAAGACCCAGATCCACTCCAGGTGATTGATCTTAGACTTTACCAGCCCTTGGAACTCTGAGACATAAATGTTTACCAGTTATACTATCTTGTCTGTGAGATACAATTCTTTTTGTAGCAGCTCGCAATAAGAATCCCAGCTTGCTCACTGAGTGCTTGATTGAAGGTAAGATAAAAAGTTGATAGGTGACCCTGGATGTAGAGAACACTACTCAGGTGATTGTAGCCACCATGTCTGTCTTGCTGTAAAAACTTTGGTACTGTAGTTGATTCTAACATCTATATTCCTAAAGGAATTCGATCAGAATAATGCCAGTGTAACTATATGACTGTAAGCATCTTCTAAATGCTAGTCATAATATACTGAGCGCCTCTGACGGTTCCTGATACAGCCCAGTACGATGGATGATCTTGTTTTCTCCATTTCTCTGGAAGGACCACGAAGAGTGAGTAGCTAAGTAGATTGGCCAGTGTGTTTCCACTGATGATAAAGAAAAGCCTAATTTCTGACCAGATCACAGTTTAAATGTCTCTTTCTCATTGCTCTCTTGAACTGTTCGCTTACATTAAAAAATAGCCTCAAAGATATTTGACCTACATATTCTATAGCACACAGGAAGTGGATTGGCTTATTTTAAAAAAAGAAAAAAATAACATACTTTTGGTTTCTCTTTGTGTTTTTTTTTTTTACAGACTCAGCACCCCTACTCTCCAGGCATGTGTTTACCACCTGCCATGCAGGTGCAAGGCATGTAATTATATCTTAAAATCATTCCCAGATATGCTAGGAACAGTGATAGGACCAGCTGTGTTTCTCATAAAAGATTAGGCACAAGTCATGTCTCTGCTTTTCCTCTATACTAACTCATGAGTGCCCAAGCACTGGGTTAACATGATAAAGAAAAACAAATTAAATAAACTGGTGTAAACACAGCTCAGCGACTTCCAGAAGGGAGAAAAATGTTACATGGAGATATCCATTGTAGCCAAATTGCTGCCATTAGGATTTCTGTTTGGATAGCAGTGGTTAATATTAGTTGAAAGATAAAAGTGTGCTGAGAACCTGTATATCATGGGCAAGAGGGCATGGCTTCCAACACTTCAGTAAACCCATCTGGATAGCCTCAGCCACCAGGGCTTGGTTGCCTCATTAGCTGTCTCTAAAGGCCTTGCTGAAGGAGTACAAATCATTGTTGTTTCAGTGCGACGGTGCAGAGGGAAGGAAAGCAAACATGTTCAACTGCTTTGTGTGGTCCATGTTAAAATCTAAAGATGAGTGCAAAATGATTCCAAGATTTCAACAGAAAACTGAACCTCTCTCTAAATAGTCACGTTAGAGATAAGTGATACCCAGGAGATGCCAATCGGGAAAAATAAGCTATTACTCATCCTTGAGACTCCAGGATGCATCTTCATAATTATGGCCACGTGGTTGGCCATGCATTTGCATCCCCCAGGACTCTAAATTGGAGAGGAATCTGGTGGGCTCCCAGTGTAGTCACCCTTCCTTTTTTAAAAATACGGATGGTATGCTTGACTTCAGTGACAAGACAGCTCACTGTCTCCTTAGACCTTCCCTCCGGTACTCAGACAATCCTCAGTATTTTAAAAGCTCACATTCTTAATCCAATCCCAACCTTAGTGAATGCTTATTTCTCCATTACTTGGAGCCAAGAGGGGCCCTGGCAGCCATGCCAGATCTTTTTCTCTCTAACGCAAACGAGCAACTTCATCTAATTTATCTTCATGAAGGCTGGTCGCTCTGTTCTGTTGCTGCACCTTGGTTGCTGTTTGAGGGAATGGAGTGGTGCAGTCCTGACTTTCATGCCTCCCTTGTAAACAGCTGTGTTTTTGCAGACTCATCTTTGCAGAGCCCAAATTTTCTCATCTGTGTGATCATCATGTGTCATTGTATCCACCTAAGATGTTGGTTGTATAAACAAAGAAAAGTGCTTTATCCAAAGCTCAACATTGTCGCTACGCAAACGCTACGCCAGCAAGAACGGCACGCGGACACCAGGATCCTTCTGCAGCAAAGCGCTTATTACATCTTGAAGAGGAGAGAGCGAGCCCCAGAATGGCGCTGCTTATATACACCCTAATGTGGCGCGTGTCCACGCCTGATTGGTTGCTTACCCATGATCTCATAGGCACGCCCGGAGTGGGCAAAAGACCTGGCAACGGGCACTCTTGCACATGCGCACAGTTAACTTCCTGAAAGGAAGTCTGCTGGCGTCTTGAAAGGCTGGCGCCATCTTGTAATGGCGAGGCTATCCTGGCCTTCCACGTGGGGGCAGTGAAAGCCAGGCCATCTAGTGGTGGCGAATGTTATTGGGCCCTCTACATCTCCCCTATTTATTTATTTTATAACAAATCAATTATTTTATAACAAATCATGATCACCCTATCGCGTGCAATGAGGAAACCTCAGCGATGCAAGGGCTGATCAAAGGATCACTGAGTCTCTCTCATCCAGTGCAATGGATCCACAGATCCATGGGTGTAAAGCAGAGAACTCAGATATGCGAGAGTCTCTCTCCCAGTGCAATGGATCCACAGGTTCATGGGGTGCAAGAGTAGAGAACTCAGATACCGACCAATTTTTGAAGATAGATAACCAAATTTTAGGGGAGGCCCCTTGTTCAAATGGCTGCAAGTGCTTGAATGAAAACGGCCTTGTCACGTTTTTGTTGAGGTCTGAGTTTGCAAACCAACCATGGTATGAATACTGATCCACAGCATAGGGCTGCATCAAACAGAGCCACTCCCGATAAGTAATGGGCACCTCAGCTGTTACCACCAAGGGCCAGAAATCAAAGCCCTATAATAAAATTTTAGAATTCCAATTGTTAGCAACTTCTCTAGAAAGTTCATCCACTGTGCTTGTCCAACAATAGATTGGGGAGGGTAACTCCAGACACTGTAGACACAATGTCTGTAGCAGTAATGGCTGCTACAATGCAGCCAAAGTGTCAAGGTCTTTTCCAGGACAGTTCAGGATCAGTCATTCTTCTCTGAACAACCAGCAGACAATGGAACCATTTCTGAGATCTGTATAACCAGGACAGAGTTCTCCAGTCACTGTAGCTTTACACAGGTGGCTTTCTTGTGGAGCTATAGTCTGTAAAATGACAACACCAGTTACCAGTTAAGGCAGCAAGAGTCACCAGGGAAATGAAGGGGGCAGCAACAGCTGGAATCCAGTCTTCTCCAGCAAGCAGCAGTGTACAGAGGGTCAGAGAGCAGGCCTTAGTGGGACGGGACACAACGCAGCGGTAACACTGACTGCAGCAACGGCAAAATCTCTGTGATGACAAAGGATGAAGGGAGATCTTCCATCTTCCTCTCAGAGCAGGAATGACTCCAGGGACCCGAACCATGAGAGCTGAATCTTCATGCTCCCAGTATCAGCAAGTCTCAGCAACCACCTCTGGCAGCTGGCATACTCTTGTAGAATCCTGTAGAAAAAACACAAACATTCCCTCTTCCCCATATAAAATATCTGCACCGGAACATGTCACTAAGTGCATCTCTCACACCTAGGCAGAAGTATGCCTAGTTGTAGGGTGCCATAAACTTTGGCATCCAAAATTTTAAAATTGAAATAAAAGGAGCATATTTTAGCATACAGGGATAACTCCCCCTTTTTATTTATTAAGATATAGTAAAGATATTATTTTTAAGGTAAGTCTTCGAGGATTAAATTGGGACACTGAGCACTTTGTATTTATAAATTGACTTGTATATCAAATTATTGTCTCTAGCATTATTGTATTGGATATATAAAGAATGAGATTTTTACACTAATTGTTCTTATGTAAGGCCTAATCTGTCTGGTATCTGTCCTCCTTGTTAAGGAGCCTCCAGGCAATCCAGTTTAAGTTCTTAAATGGTCTATTAAGGAACAGTATTTAGTGCTCTTAATCACTAAGTCATCTCTCTAGCACCTCACAAACTTTATTTATCTAAACATAAGCATTGATTAGAAATGCCAAATCCTGTAAACAAGGTCCAGATTTAGCCTTTATCTAGAAATCCCTGAGTTGGCAGGTGAGGCTGGGCGTTGAATGTAAGCAACTGGAGTCTTCCTCTTTTCATGAGGGTGTGTTATCAACTCCATTACCATTTTCTAAGAGCTGGGTCTATGGTTCTGTTTAGTTGTCTGAGCCAGAGCACTGAAAGGACAGTGAGTTGTCAGACATTCACACTGAAATCACTCACTGATTTTATGTAGAAAACCTGCCTCTAATAAAGCATTAAGTAAATGAAATCAATTGTAAACCACAAGCCACACATTGGCTATCAGTATGTGAATTGAAAGCTTGGTTTTTAACATTTTAAAAACAGTGGCTATAGTAATGTAATTTAATAATCTGTGTTGAAGCAATAGAAACTCAAGAGAATAAACAAGTGGTCCAATCATATATGTAGCATTTTCATTAGATGAACCACCTATAAATACAGTAAGCACATTTTCTATGGGTTACATTGAAAGATCCCCGAAGAGACCCTTACTCAAGTCTTGGGAAGTCACAGACCCCAGACACAGGGAGACACAGGGATGTAATATGCAAAGGTGAGGTTTATTACAGAGATCTATTATGGAGATCTCCAGGCCGACACTATGCCACGCAGGAGACAGAGGTGTTGACCCCGAGAGGCTGGGAGGAAGGGTATTTAAAGGGAGAAACCACAACCCAAGGGGGGAGGGGTGTCTTTGGAAAATCACAAGAAGCTTCCAGTCTCTCAAGATTGCTTAACTTTGTGTTCCCTTTAGTTCCTAGGAGAAGCTTCCGGCTTCTCAAGGTTGTTCTCTTAAGATTCTAATTTAACTTTATGGTCAGCTAGTTCCTGGGAGAGGCTTTCTATAATCTTTAACAGGTCAGGAATCGCATATCTAAGGGCCTTATCTTAAGTCCTTTCCTCTAGTTCCTGGGAGAGCAGGCTCTATTTTCAGGTAGAGGGCAGGTCTGGAATTGGAGGTATTTAGGGCTTCTTATGGGTGGGACAGCATTCCTAAACTTTTGACTTTTTGGCTGCATTTTTTATTCTTTCAGCATGCACAAATTTGTAGTAAATAAAAAAGCATGCAAAGAGTAAAATCAACTTTGCCTGAAAATTTGTATATGTGATAGGCCAAATATCAGTATTTTGTAATAACCAATTAACTGTTGTTTGGAATAAGATATGTTTCACCAGGTTTCTTTTTAAAATACTTCCATGACTCTAGCCTACAATTTTGTATTAACACAACTGAAGCTTTATCTCCAATGTGGATAACAAAGACCTAAGTCCTCTGGTAAGGTGAGGTACTTTGGCAATTAATATATCCTTAGAAGCTTAAAATTAGTTTCAAATATTCTTTTCTGGAGTAGTGTAACAGCTACTCCCCAAATATTAAAGCTCATTTTGAGAGCAAAAGTTTGTAGTAAAAATTTCCATACACACTGAAAGATTCAAAGTTCTAACTTCTTACATTGAAGAAGCAACAAAATTACATAATACGGCTATTAGCCACTCTTTTGTAAAAATTTTTAATGATATCACTTCATGGGCTCTCTAAAATTATAAGCAAGCTCACAAAATAAAACTCACAATCGCCAGGATGTAAACAAACTGCATAAAAACAATCCTCTAAATCTATCTTGAAATGGCAGTTGGAGTAAGCAAACTGGCTGTAATGCTCTCACAAGTTCTAAAACCTCATCAGTCCTTCGTAAATCTTTTAACAATCTCTACCTGTTTGATTTTTTTTTTTTAATTAAAAATAAGTTTGAGTTAGTCAAAGTAACACTGGCAATCCTTAATCACAATCTTTAAGTTCTCCTTGTAACACCAGAGCACAATCACAAGGTCACCTGAGTTCTGAGTACGTGATTAGGCAGCCGTCCTTGGGCAGTGGGATTAGCATTAAAATACAGATAGCTTCAGGGCAAACCACAACTGAAAGCAAAACTCAACCTCCAACAAACTAGTACAAAGTTTGACTGCCAATTCCTATATATGAACGAGGATGGTGTAGTCTCCAGTACCTCAACAAAGAGACATTGTCCTAAATTCTTTTTTAAAGCCTGGTTTCTAGGATAAGAGTTCCATAAAAAAATATTATCTCAATTTAGACCGGTTTCCTAGGTTGGCTCATGCCATGTTGTCGAATGACTTCATCCAAATTACCAGCTTTTATGTCAACCTTCTGTTACCAATATTATACCTTTTTAACCATATCCAATAACTTGAAAGCCAATAGTCCATAACCAAGGCAAGTAGAGCATATTTATACATTTAAAACCAATGAGAAACAAATTGAAGTGGCTACACCTATCTTTAATATTTAGACCAAACACCATTTTTACCTTTTGCTATGATTTTAAGAGAAGCACCTTGTCACCTGTTGAGTCAAGTAATAAGTCAGATTTTTCTAAGAGAACAGCCATCAGCTCCTGTACCAAAGAAGCTGAGGAGCTGCTGGTGTCTTTAGGATCGGCTCGTGCAGACGCCAGCCTCTGGGCAGCTTCTCCAGCTAACCTAGACTCTGGCTGCAGGTACAGGGCTCTAAAGGCCTGATTGAAACTGGTTTTTTTTATTCATTTGTCCCTTTTTTGAAACGAAAGTTAAAACCAAATCAAGATGAACGATTGACAGATAAAAGTTTTTACCATTTTTTCTTTTTTGAACATGAAACATAAAACATTTAAGCAACAAGAAACAAAAACCACAGACATAAACTGACATATAGGGACAGCTTGGTGCACCAAGGACAGACAATAGACAAAGAGGGAAAAAACAGATGGTGTCAGCAGAGAGGTAGGATTTTCCTTTCCCACCACTTTCACGGTGACTATCCACCTGGAGTTGATATATGGGCGGATGGATTGTATCAATTCCTGGACTAGTCCACCAACGTGTTGAAACCCAATTCCTGTAAGATACTGAGATATATTATCTGAGCAGAATGACTGACATTCGCCAATGGTATGGAAGTGAAACACAGCCCTGAATATTTTACTCACAACCCAATTACATTAACTCCATCAAGCTGTGCATGGGCATTGAGATGTCCTTTTGTTTGATTCTCCTGAATAAATTTTCAGGCGGTCTGCCTCTATCAAGTCTGATCAGTATGACTCTGCAAATCTTATAGAGCCTGATCACACCTTTTACCAGCACAAAGACAAAATTTTTCTCCCAAAATACTGTGTTCCTTTTATCTCCTTTTCTTTTCATTTTTTCTTTAGAGACCTTTTTTCCCTCCGACATACTTTCTTGTTGTTCTGTAAGGACCCTCTGACCTGTCCTAACGGCTGTAATGGCTTCCCACACAAAGAAAAAAATAAACAAAATTACCAGCCTTGTCCACGAAGGATCCATAACTTTCGGTTTCTTCACAGTGGCTCTCCACCTAGGCCCATATCTTTCTTCTTCATAGCGAGCTGCCTCATCTTCTAAATCCTCTTCCTCAGAGGGGCTAAGCTTGTCTGTTTCTGAACTATCAAGCCCCAAAGCCTCTAACTCCTTTACCGGATAAAGGCTTTTTTCGGGCTTTCTCCTCCTTTCCTGTTTCTCTCCCGAGCCCTTTCCCCCTATCTCTACTTCCTCGGATCTAAAGTCCTTGGAAGGGCCTTTTTCTTATGTAACCTTTTTCTTTAGCTCTTTAATCTTTCATCCCACTCTGTTTCTGACATGCTGTATCAAGACCAAACATGCTCTCTCAGAGCTTACCTCTCGACCTGCAGTTCTGGACCCTCTCCGCGGAAACTCTCCTCAAGCGCCCGACATGGTGTGGCATTTGTCTCGGTTTCTTGGCAAATGTCGCCATTTCACGCGGACACCAGGATCCTTCTGCAGCAAAGCCATACATCTTTGAAGAGGGAGAGAGCCCCAGAATGCGGCGCTGTGGGCATTGATTGGTTGCTTACCCATGATCCTCGCATAAGGCCGCCCGGAGGGCAAAGACCTGGCACGAAGGCACTCTTGCACATGCGACAGTTAACTTCCTGAAAGGAAGTCTGCTGGCGTGGAAACTAACCATCTTGTAATGATGGAGGCTATCCTGGCCTTCCACGTGGGGTGCAGTGAAAGCCAGGGCCATCTAGTGGTGGCGAATGTTATTGCGGCCCTCTACACAACATCTTGAATATCTACTACTAAAAAGTTTGTAGCTCCCTTTACTGTCCAAGATGCTCTTGATTTTTAAGTTTAGTACCAAGAGTAGGTGTCCAGACCAGGGTCACTGCTGACTGTATCCTACAGAGTTCTCCTTGCTCCACTCAGCTTCCTATCACTCATGAATTTACCATCATTCACCATGGCTTACTTTCATCAAAGGAGAACATTAATTCAGCCTGATTAGTTCCTTAGGAATGCACATCATTCTTAAGTGATCGTAGGTTTTATTTCTTATTCATTCACAAACCAATTTTCACTTTTCCTTAGGTCAGTGTGCTCTGTCATCCTCTCCTCTTGCAAGTCATGTGTCTTCTGAGCTCTCGCAGACATTCCAGGGTTCTCATTTCTCTAGATCTGTGAAGCATGCTGTTATTGCAAAGCCTCTGGGGAGACAGATGTGCTCCCTCTGGGACCATAGAGCTGAGTTTAGACAGTTGAGGTGTGAAAAGCTCTTTCATCAGCCCATTCTTTCCACACTTGAGAATCATACAAGAATTTTAAAACAAAGTTGATTTCTCACATCTGCTATTGTAACATAAGTAGCCTGAGCAGAAGATAGAACAATGTCTTTGTGCAGTTCAACGGACTATCACTCAGAAACTTTGTATGCCCTTATACTGTAATCATGAATTTCAGTTCCTTCTGGAAGTTAAGTGTTATTCCCCACTGTTTTGTTGGTGGTGTTGCTGTTATTATTGTTGCTTTCTCTCTCTACTTCTTTTCTTCCACTTCCTCCTTTCTTCTTTGCATACATATGACCATGGAAGTGCACACAAGTGTTTATTTATGTATGTTTATATAGGTGTATGTCAGTCCCTAATTCCTTTCTCAGCCTTTTTATCCTTTGAGTATAGGAAGACTACTGATTTGTTAATTTTATATCCAGCCACTTTGATGAAGTTGTCAGCTGTAGGAGTTCTCTGGTGGAATTTTGGGGGTTACTTCACTATACTATCATATCTGCAAATAGTGATATTTTGACTTCTCACATTATTTATGGCTAGATTGTTACATTGTATGGATGCTGCTTTGCGCTGCACTATAATTATTTGTGATTGCCTAATTGGTATTTATCTTTCTGGAAGCTTAAACCTTTTGAGTCATTTTTTTTCATTTAATAGAGGATGAAGAATTTTAATATTTTCATAGTTTGTGTTTTATAACTTGAGTGTATCAGGTTTGTTTTTCCATCCTTCGTGATCAGGTTGATTTGTCTTGAAACAGCACTCTTTCTCAGGCATGCTCTGTCTTTTCCCTACTCAAGCAGTAATGTGTCAATAAGCTTTTATAATGTACCTGTATTTTAAGGTTGTTGGAAAAATGTAGGTGGGCATTCCAATAGCTCAGCCACATTAGAGCATTGTGAAAACCCCAGGGTACTGCTGACTGTTTTTCAGTGAATGTGGCCTATCTGTTGTTATCATGATCATCATTTTCATCGGAAAACAGCATTTAATTTCCAAACACAAATCTTTCTTTCCTGCCACATGCAGCCAAATGCTCATTCTCCTTATGCTTGATCTCAGACTAAATGACAATTGTCATTTTGATGACGAAAATTTACTGCTTTATCTGACTGATACTGCTAAGGGTAATGTGTTAACCAGGACAGTGAGCAAAAGGCCACTTCTAAGAATGTAGAATTTGAGGAAAGTTCCAAAAAGCCTGGAAAGTGTCTTCATCAAATGTGTTCTTGACAGGGGTGAGAGTATACGCTTAGAACTTGACTAGGCAATGGATATAACTTAGAAATGGAATGATTTGGGTTGCAATGAGGTACATGGGTGAATGAAGGATAGGGATAGAAGAACTAGCTCAGGGGATGGGTTACAGCCAAAAAGTCTGAATATGAAACATGAGAATGGGTTGGAAACTCCTAGAGAGGGGCAGCATTGATTTGGAGGCAAGAATGGTAGCAAAAATTGAGTGGCTTTCATGCTGGATTTGGTAAAAAAAAAATGCTTTTCACATGGATTAGGGTGGGGCAGAAGAGTAGGTATGAATGCTCTACTTTGACATATACTGTTCAAAGTGGCATTCATGGCAAAGATTCCCATGGAAGAGGCAGGTTCAAGGGGGAGTAAGCACCGAACAAATGTTTTTGAGTAGAGAGAGTTTGGTTTTGGGTTTAACTTGCATAAGTTGTGCTACGAGATGGAGACTAGTGACACAGGAGAGTTAGAGCTGGAATCTGAATTCTGATTTTGACACTCATTCAAGTTTAGGTGTTATTTTAAGTTACAATGGGATATGTGGCATCATTTGAAGAGTTTTCTAGCTTACAGTTGTCCTCTGTTTCACATCTAACTTTTTCTTACTGAGATTATATTTTAAATACATTAGTTTCTCTTTCTTGGTCTCTTTCTGAACCTTCCCATATATCTTTGCTTTTCTCTTTCAAACTCATGGCCTCTTATTTTTAAATAATTGATATATATATATATTATATATATATAATATATGTATTATATATATAATATATATATATAACTGATCTTGGCAGTAATCAAAAGCTCTCAAATTGGACTTAAGAGCACCTCCCCCAAACACTGCCATCAACAAGAGAGAAATCATGCCTACTTCTGGAAACCTAGTCCAACTAACAAGGATTAGTGAAATCATAGATCTTAGAAGAAACAAATCTACACCTATCACTTTACTAAACCATCGTAACCACAAGCACATTCTAATTGTTTATTTTATAAATACAGATAATTATATTTAAAATAATTATTTAATTGTTGTTGCTAGAGCATGCTTTAGAATGCAGAGGTTGCCTTTAATTTGATGAAGCTTAGATATTTGAAGTACTCATTATTAATATACTAACCATTGTTCTCACAAGACCAAATTGCTTTCCTATTAATGCATGACAAGAATTCTGTATCATATCAGTTTGGAAGTGACCTGCAAATTACTTTGTTTATGAGAGTTACTGAGTTACTGTTCAGGATGTGCTGTATGCCACTTACTTATCCTGTTACTGTCACACAATGGCTGAAAAATGTAAATTAGAATGAGAGATTCATTTTGGTTCACAATTTCTGGAGATCTGTTCCCCTGCTGCAGGGAAGTCAGGGTATAAAGAGCAGAAGTCAGTTGGCTACATTGTATCCCCAGAGAACAATCAGAGAGCAGTGGATACTGAAGACTGTGGTTTGCTTGTTTTGGCCTTTTTATTCAGAACAGGACTTTGACCAAGGGAATGGCTCTGCCCACGTTTAAGTTGGGTGGGTCTTGGGATGGCAATACTTGGTTGTCCACTCGACTATATCCAGAATGAAGTATAGCCAGAATTGGGGGGGGGGCAATGTAAGAGATTTTCTGTTTAGTTTTAACAGGTTGAATCCATCTCTAGTCTGGACCTTTGAGGTAAAAACGCACGCACCTTTGATCCAGCTCAGGAGGCAGGAGAACATATGCCATGGATCCTGATGTTAGGGCTTAAAGATACAGGCCTTTAAGTCAGATCTTGAGGTGAGAAGACATACCTTTAAAGGGGCCATACCTTGTGCTGGAAGCTATATAAGGCTAGAGAAGAAGGAAGCCTCTGCTCTTTGCAAGTTTACACTTGCCTTGCTAGCACACCCATTCCTCACTGGCATTAGAGCCCATATCTGGATTCCAGCATATACAGAAGACCAGGAGAGACATCCAGCCTTGTGGAACTGACCAACTATTAGTTTCAAGGACTTTCCATTCACAGCTAGCTGTTGTTGGGTTAGCTAAATGCAGTCTGTAAGTTTTCATAAAGTCACACACACACTCACACACACACACACACACACACACACACACACACACACACACACACACACACGTCTTTATACCCGAGTTAACCTAATCTAGATAATCCCTCATTGGTATGTACAGTTTTCTGCCATGGTGACTCCAAGGCCCTGTCAATTGGTAGTCATTATTAACCGTAAACATCCTTTTAGCATCCTTCTATCTATCTCTACCAGCAGATAACTCTTTCTTAGATGTTGTCACTTGGTCACTTGGTACCACCATGGATAAATGACTCTTTCATTTTACCTTAGCCTATTCAGTACCTTTTCCTTGGAAGGCTGTTAAAACCAACCACTCCCACTTCTGTGGCAAGCAGTATTAAAGAACTGATCAACGTACCAAAAAGTCTGCCTTCTCATTTTGATTTTACTAGATGGAGATTAACTGGCTTCATTTAAGTTTCTTTACCTTTTAGAAGATGGGTGTTTACTTGCTGTGTTTCAACTCCTTACCCAGATTTTTGTGTTGAAGAACATACAATAGGTTGTAGCAGAAATGCTTTTTGTTCACTGGTACAAATTTGGCTGCAAACTCCTGAGTGTTGTTGGCACATGAGCTACTATTCTGCAAGGAAGATTGGCCTATTGGCAGGGTCTTAAACACTCCTGGAGAAATGAAGGAGGATGAAGTTAGTGGTAGCTCGGCAAAGACTGCGTGGCTCTTTATCTAAAAAGGTGCATTGAATTCATGATTATAAATTGTGTTCCTAGAAATAATATTTAAATATACGGTCCTCAGGTAGGACAGAGATAAACATGGAAAGAATATCTACCTATTTAATTATCTATCTATCCGTCTGTCTCTCTGTCTGTTTGTTGATCATCTATCTACCTTTCACCTATCTATGTTCAACACACACACACACACATACACAGACACAGAGAGAGAGAGAGAGAGAGAGAGACTTCTAAAAGTACAAATTCAGTATCGTTTTCCCTTCTTTGAGTTTGGTGTCTCTCCACTGTATCTTGGACAGACCTGGAACTCTTGTTTTGTCTTCCTCTTGGTTTGCTATTCTATGGCTTCGTTTTGGTTGTGTTGTTGTACTTTTTAAAATAAAATGCTACATGTATGCTGTAACACTGTTTATTGATCTGAAGTTGGATCTCTTTCCATTTACTTTAAAACCCATGTTGAATGAATGACCTTTGCACCTTTGTGCACTAGGAAATGCTTATTCGGACATTTCTAAAAATATCTACACCCCTAGCTAGCAAGTGAATGAATCATTTATTTTTCCTCCTACAGAGCTTTTTCAATTAACATTTTTAAGGTCAAAATATACACTGGGATCCTGCAGGGGGACATTTGGTGGCGGTGGCAAATGATAATCTGTGAATGATTGACTGCTCTTTACTTCATAAACTATGCTTCTTCTCCTGCTAGGCAGCAAGTGAAATATGGGGCTCCTGTTCCCCAACTTTAGCTTCCAGCAGTCAGCAAGGAGAAAGCTCCCAAGGCAGGAGATGTTCAGAGAAAAGCAAAGCTGTCCAGCTTATTTGAACAGTGATCATGGGATTGTTCTTGAAGACTAAAGTCACAAGTACTTAGCAATATTCAATGAAAACATACCACAGGAAATCAAATCACTATTAAGTTATAAAGAAAAGAAGCACACACAAGTGATGACCTGGTGAAAGTGCAGAACACTGCTCTGCGTGGCTTTGCTTTATTTTATTTTTTATTTATTCTCTTATACATTATATCCCAACTCCATTTTTCTCAGTTCTCTTCTTCTGGTCCCCCACCACTGTACCTCAGATCTCTTCCTCTGTTTACCTTCAGAAAAGCACAGGCTTCATATGGATATCAACCAAACACGGTTTAACAAGTTATAGTAAGATTAGGTACATAATTTTTGTTCTTTCAAATGGAAATTAAAAATCCTATTGCAGCCGTTTGGGAGCATGGGGCTGTAGCTCTCACTGGACATGGATATCATACAATCTACTACCCTGCACAAGGGAATGGCTGAGAACGAGTTACTTTGATAAGGTTTTTAAACTTTGTACTTGTTCCTAAAACTTTCAAATAAAACCAAGTCAGGCAGTGGAGTTTATCCTTTGAATGTATCAACATTTGTATCAGCAGATATTATTTCCAGAAAAGTACTTTTATTTAGTTACCAATATTATGATAGTCACGTCTGTCCCGTCAATTTAGTTCATGCCAAATGCTTCATCTGTGACTCGTATTACTGTGTCTTAATAAAAAAAAAAAAGAGAGAGAGAAGGTATTTTGGCATTTGGCCAAATCACTGCTAATTGTGTCAATTAGCCAACAGGAGAATTCATTTACTTTTGAGCAAACAGTACATGACATTTTCAGCTAAAGCATGAGTGTAGAGTGAAGTGTGCCATTGCAGAATCACAGCAGGTCACCCTCAGCCAACTCTGTCCCCTACTTTCTTCCAGCATTACCAGTCCCTGTAGAGTTTTCCTTTTCTACTAGCTCTTGGCCAAAGGGTGCTTTCTGCTACCTAGGAAATACAGACTCCTGCTGCAGGACCCAAGGAACTTCTGGTTCGCATTCCTGTACTGTTTCTCAATCAAAGTGGCAGCTCGCCCTTGTCCTACTGTGACTTGTCACTGTTCAATGAGACTATCAAGAGAGACAAATCTTTCTGTGCAGTTTATTCTAAGGTCCCTTCTTTATGGCACTGTACTTTCCACCAACAACCTTCCCTATTCACCAAACAAAACAAAACGAAACAAAAAAACCCACAAAAACAAGAACACAAATCCCTCCAGTTCTATAATGTGCAAACCTGAATTACTTCGGAAACTGAATATTGGAAGAACATAAGCAAGGACAACATCTACCCAAGGAACAAACATTTCCTTGTTAAAATAGATCATAAAGCCTTGTTGTAGAATTGGCATTATGCTTAAGAAATGTACTCTATGCTATAGTAGGAACAAATGAGAGTTACCAAAAATTATAAAGTAAAGGCAAGCAGAAAGAAAAAAAATTCGAATTTATATTTACTAAGAAACACATTGGCTATTACTATTTTTGAAGTCATGTTTTTCAGAAATATTGTTTTTCTTATTTTCTTTATTGTTTCCTCTGTATTTTATTCAGGCTTTTGGATGAGGACATATGATGGCCAGACTTGGAGAGACACGTATAGTTTTGCACATGGAACATTATTCCTACTGATCACTGTGAAATGATTTCATTTGTTCATGTTATGAATGGTGGATCTAAGCAAAAAAGAATATTCTATGGGTGATGTCTAGTGATGTCTTCTTTTTGAAGAAGAGGTTGAGTTTCCTTTTTAGGCTAAGAGAGGGGAAGGCCATTTGCAAGAAAAGCTGAAGGCAGGAGCTAGGGCATTTTGTAGAAAGAGAGCTGAAGTCCCCCTGCGTATGTAAGAACCATAGAGCTGAAGCTAAAGGAAGATAGGCTGGTGGGAACCAGATCTTCAGCGCCCCCTTTTGGCTAGCTGAGCTCATTTAATTTGATGTATTGTGTCTCTCCATCCCTGGTCAATATTCTAAAGACCGTTGAATGTGGTACAAAGAGGCTGGCAATGGAGTGAGATTAATCTGGTATGTAAACTTAGGCCAGCTAATTAATGTCTCTAACACTTAATTTCCAAATCTTTAAAGTGAAGATGATTGTTCTTGCTACCAGAGAGGAAGGTCAGATAATATGTAGAAAGCAATGTAGAAGACGACACCATCTTCAATCAGTTTTATGGTTGAATTTATTCAAGGTACATTGATGGAATAACCAAGGGCTTTCTTTAGAAAGGTTATTTAGCAGAGGCTGTTACAGAGCTTCAGATAACAAGCAGAGGAAGCTGCAGTTTTCTTCCTCCCCCATCTTTGGAATAATGGGCTAAGGTGTGCCATTGATTGGTACCCTCATGCAAAGCCAGATGCTATTAAAGTCCTAGTATTTATGATCTTAAAGTCAGAGCTGGGGCTTTTCTTGTTGTTTTACATCCAGTCTTGCTTAGTAACTTCTTCTCAGCATCCAAAGTAGAGAGGGTCAGCAAATCCATGTAGAATGTCTGATTAGTCATCAAGGCCACTGTGACACCCAATCTTTGCTCCTCTAGGACAGACACCACACTCACCCCAAGGCAAGTACAATGGACATGTCCTTTAAAAGACGTTTAGACTGTGTTATCACTTTTAAGAAAGGAGATTCAAAATAGGCTAGATTTGATGATTCCATTAAACATAGCACGTGTGGAGAGCATTTGTATCTACTGTGATGGCAGTAAACTGTAGACTCTCCAGGATGGCCTCTGTAGGGACTGGCTTCTACTGTAACATGCTAGCTATCTAATGTCATCTGTATGTGAATTTCTATAGTTACCGACATATTAATGATATTTTTTTCTGATTTATGAATAAAGGACTGTAACTATTTTTATATATATATTTTCATAAATGGCATGTAATGAAAACACTTTTAAATACCTAAAATTATGTTTTAAGTTGTTTTTGCACTCGTTTTCCTCCAGCCTTACATTTTTGTTTAACATTTACATTCGCATAGATCATGCCCTTGTGTTCCATCAGGAATTTTAATCATAAGCTTAATGCAAATAAGGAAACCTCAGTGGATACAGACACTGCTCTAAAGCATGCAGATTGCTTTCTAGAGACTTGAATTTCACTCTTTGGTTATTCACTAGGTAACAGAATGAGGGGAATGGTGCCTCCCTTAACCAATTTGTAGGTTATCTTGCGATTCAAACTAAGTATTCAAAGTAAACTCTTAGCACAAACACCCATACCTGAACTTTATTATGATTCTTTATTGTTATATCCTGTGAAAGCCCCAGCTTTGTTTTTAACTGAAGGTCTTGTGGGCAAGTATCTTACACTGGAGTAATTTATATTTTATTAAAACAGTTTCATCCTCATTAATGGACTATACCCTTTGAAAATTAGCTAATAAAATTTATGATTTTTTTGTGGCAACATTGGGATATGTTGTCCAACTTTTCCATAAAGTGGTCTTTTCATATGTTAAGTGTTAATCAGACCTGGGAATGTTTGCTTTTGTATTCTTCAATGCAAAGGGCCCATTCTCTACTAAATGGGTTTGATACTCAGTGTTGAATATTGTACCTCTCTGTCATGGCTGCTTCTGGCTTGGAAAGAGTCTAGGTTCTATAAGCTGCCAAGTGGTGGCTTTCTTCCTGGATATGCGAAGGACTCATGTAAGTGCTTTGCATAATTAGAGTAGGTTTAACTTTTTAAGGTTCTTGTTGGCACTCAACCCACTTTCACACAGGTCTTCATTATATATTTCCACAATGAAGTCAAAACATCAAATAATATACCCAGTTATCTCTTGTGTTTGGCTGAGGAGTTATTCATTTGTTTTCTTCTCTCTTTTCTTCTTTCATTTCATCCCTCCCTCCCCCTGTCTCTCTCCCCCCTCCCTCTTTCCTTCTTGTTTTCTAGTTCCCCTGAATTGTACCCTTGCTCTGCATTATTGAACATGGAGTGTTTATTGATCACCCCATGAATAGACAGAGGACAATAGCAAGACAGCTTCCTGCTGGGATCAACACTTAGGGAACCTGGAGCTATCCAGTCCTTCCTGGGAACTCCTGGGAATCTTCCCAGTGAGAATACAATTTCAGTCTCTGATGACACAGGGAAGCCTCATGATAATTCCTTTAGTTGTTGTTTTTTGTTTATTTTCTTCCTTCTCTTCTCCCAGTCCCTCCCCTATTTCCCTCCTACCCCACCCACACAATCTTTCTATTCAGAAAAGGGCAGGTCTCCTATGTATAGCAACCAAATACAGCCTATCAAGTTGCAGTAAAACTAAGTACATCTCCTTATATTAAGGTTCAATATGGCGATCCAGTAGTAGGAAGATTCTAAAACCAGGCAAAAGAGTCAGAGGCAGCCCTTGCTCCTATTTTTAGGAGTCCCATGAGAAGACCAAGCTACACAACTTGATCACATATATGCAGAAAGACTAGGTCATTTTCTTGTAGGAATCAGGAGACATTAAAGTTTCAAGGATATGCATATTTCTCTTCTCCTAGGAATGCGAGTTTTGTGTGTCTAGCAAGATGTGTAATTCTTCACTAGTTGATTATGAGCCATATGAAACTTACATGGCCATATTTCATGTGTGCGTGTGTGTGTGTGTGTGTGTGTGTGTGTGTGTGTGTGTCATAATTACTCAAAGCACCTATATCAACATCACACACATATCACTTTAATATGTAATTGATGTATAAGTATGATTAGAGTATTTTATGTTTTCTGAGTTCTCAGTATTCATTCTTGCTTTAATTTTGATTTGGAGTTTTTGTGAAATGCTCTCTTGCCTTCTGTCCTAGCAGTGATTGACAGTAGAAGTCTAATATACTTTTTACTAGTTTGTACCATAATAGAAATGATTGTTTCTTTTCTCCTCAATAAATATAGAGTGGACATCTAACATTTTCATCATTTTCCATGTTTCAGCTAGGTGGCCATATAGGTTGAAATTTGATTCAAAGCAAGAAATTTAGTATTAAATAGTATACAGGAAATGACTTTTAAAATAACTCTGTATCATACAAACACCTGGATATGAGTTTTCACATTAGAGGTAGAGCTTTGAGCGCATTCAACTTAAAATGTCAGGCTTGGTGGACTATAAGCATTGACATAGTGGGGCTCTAAGTAACATCAAGAAGAGTTGACAATCACCCCATAAGAACAACGGAGTCTAGGAGTAGATGAACAAATTAAGGTACTTCTCAAGACGGTGTGCCATTTAGATGTCAGGTACAGGAAAAATGGCTATGAACCAATACTATGGTGTGGGGGGCAGGTAATGCTCGATAGAGGCTTTGATTTGTATTTAGGCACATCATTCTTGAGAATCTCCTTACTTTCTTGAGCACCTGGGGAAATATAACAATTATTGATTTTTGCCGAGTAGTGTTGCCTCATGGATTTCAGTTTTCTGGTACATATTCAAATTCAATCTTCATAAAAATTCTCAAAGTAGAGACTGTGGACATCTTCATTCAATAGATGATGGAATTTGAAATGTAGTATGATTTTGGATGCTGGAACAGGCTGATATTTTCTAAAGGAACGTAAGACTTAGGCACAATTCTGGCCCATTCTAAAACATATTTTTAGTTCATACTGCTTTTCTAATTAGATAATATAATGGCTAAAAGTATAAATAACCAACTACAGATTGTAAACATATCCTGGCTAATGGAGAAGCTTGATAATATGTTGTCTGATTTTTGCCAGGTTAGATGGAAATTAAATTATTAAGTACACTTAAATCATTTAACTTCTTCAAGAACCAATTCAGATCCACTTTGCATTAAGAGTTTCCTACTTCAAGACCCTCATTTGTAATTCATATCTCCTTCCCCTGATCTCCCCAAACAGTTTACACATTTCATGGTGCATAATAACCTTCTCCTCTGATTATCACTATCGAGGAACACATTTTATCTGCCTTTTCCCCACAACCACTTCTTGAGTTTTCAAAACAATCGAGCTGCTGTATGATCTATTTCTGTGTGTCATATGAATAAGCTGAAGGGTTAGATGGATATTTAGGGGAATGATGGATGGCATAAGAAAAGAAAATAACTCTCATGCCATTCCAAATAAGAGATCCATTTGTATTAATTATTTTGACAATAGATTTTGGGTAAACCCTCTGATTATGAGGACACCATGCACAACTATTCGAGAGGGACGAATGACATGGACATGATCATTTTCTTGAAGTGGTAAGTGTCCCTGCTCCCTGTGCACAGGCTTACCACCTACCGTGTGCAGTTTACCTAGGATTTCACAGAAGTAGCTTCATGCATTTTTAGAAAGCGTCTTTTGGGAGCACTGGACATTGTAGAGGCCATCTGTATGAGATTTGGACATGAAAATGTGTTTCCATAACGAATGTTTAAGAGACAGGGGTTTATTTTTAAAACGTGTGTTTTGGGGTAAATTTGAGAGTGATGGATACTGAGTTCAAAGAAAACTATCGGTTGATGTTGAAATCAAGTTTGCACTGTAATATCTGTGTCTTTTGCTATCTGGCTACACGTACCTTTGCATTTGCGGTATTCAGAGTGCTTCTTGATAGTTAAGTCACGGTGTAGAGCTTTCCAGCGGTTGATGTGGAGGACTGTGGCCATTCAGCCTCTGCTGCTTGTTTCAACTCTCCTGCTATTGTTATTCAGTCGGATTTCCCTTCCTGAAGGCAGAGAAGACGCTAATCAAATTTTTTTTACAGTATTTTGGATTTCTCAAGTCAGGCACACTATCATCAATTTTGGATTACATGTGTAAGACATATAAGACATTAACTCTTGTCTGTCCTGCTTTCTGGATTTTTCTGCTTGTAAATGTTTTTTTTTCTAGGATTTGTCTTAGCAGTGAGCGATGATGTATGTATGTACCCCATCTTAATCCCAATAGACCTTCTAATATTAGTATATATCTCTTTTTTTTTGATTTTGTTAGGACATTATTTAAAAGGCATAGGCAGGCATTATAAGCAAGCAGGAACTGCTAGGAGAGTTGTATCCTTTGATTTTGCTAGTAAAGTGCTATTAATTTTCCATTGTGTTTTTTCTGCGGCAAATTGTTTCATTGACCTTATCCATAACTCTGGATTTCTTTTTCTTTACTGCAATGACCATGGTCAATAAATGCAATCATTGTATTTCACCCATCCTAGAGGTTTGGAATGCATGTGGTCTTAGCAACCCATGGTCCTTTGATTTATTCCATCCTATTAACTACTATTACCTGATTAGTGATTCACATATAGTCTACTTTGGTTCAATTATACTACAAAGACCTCCTCTTCAAATTGTTGTTTTGAGGGGGCAGTAAATGGGAAAGAAAATCAAAAGCACAAATTAATTCTTCATCAAAGAAGCATCTGTTGCATCACTGTTGGAATCAACTGAGGAATTAAATTATCTGGAAAGAACTTAGCCCCAAACTTCAAGTGCAGAGTACTTTCTTGGAAATATGATGTGCCTTAAGGATAAAGAGAAGTGTGGATTTGGGTAGAGGGTAAAACAGAGGCATCCAGATTGTACATGTGAACATCCAGCTGTTCCATCAACATTTATTGAAGAGGCTGTTCTTCCTTTTAACTATGCTTATAGCACTTTCGTTCACAGTACATTCACTATAAAGATATAGATTTATTCCTGCTTCTTTTCAACTGGTCAGTATGCTACCTCTGTCAGTATCAAGCTCGTGTAGCTACTGTTGCTCTTGAATGTGTATAATGTTAGTGCTGGCTTTTGCATTTTAGTCTGAGAATGCTTTGCCTATTTCTGGATGTTTTGTACTATATGTTTTGTGAACTATATGATTTGTTTTTTTTCCCTATGTTTATAAAGGACATCTTTGGTATTTTCTTTTTATATGATTGGGAATATGAGATTTTAAAAACAAGGTAACATAATTCAAGCTAACTTTACTGACAGTGAATAAATAAAATTCATCTACCCCAGAATGGCATGTTTAACAATAAAAACTATTTAAATGACTATAACACATAATAATGAAACATGAAAACATGAACAAGATTTTTTTAAGAGCACGCAGAAGTTCTGCAATTGATTGGTTTTACTAGTGTGTATTCTCCAGAGGAGTTAGGGCAACAGAATTGACAGGCTGAAAGGGTAGCCACACAGTGGAACACTACACCTGCCTAGGACACCCAGGTTCCACTGTGACAGAGTAGGCTTTGTGCATAGGAAGTACAAGCATAAGGCTGAGTAAGTTATCTCCACAGCTCAGTTTACTGAAATCTGCCACCCCCCACACACACATACACACCTTGCCACCATTCCACCCTTATCTATGGATGAACCTTCTTCTCACAATACCTTGGACCAATCACTTCCTAGACACACAAGTTGTGATCTGCATGCATGCTATACATGGAATGGTGTTCTGTTTCAGAAATGCTGGGATCATTCAACCTTATTAAAGGAGAGCCTGCTCACTATTTGCTGTGTTGCCTGTGGCCAATGACTATATGATCGTAATGGTGTTTGTGTGCCAGCTTGCTCTGTGACCTGTCTCCAGTTGTTGCTGTGCTTTCTGTGCCACCACTAGAGTAGCGTCTGCATCTCCAACTGAAGAGAGGAAGGGCCTGAAAAATTAAGCTGTCCTCCTGCAGAATGTCTCACTCTTGAAAACTGAGAGAATATCTTAGCACAACTATAAATGGCTTCTCTAATGCTTGGAATGTGTGAATTTGGAAAAGCAGAGACTCCATCAATAGAACTGCTAGTAAAGATCAAGTTTGACCAATGGGCATGAGGGCTTACTAATCCATAACTGGGGTGAAGCATTCTAAGTACACGTAGAACATTACTTGGCTTATCTTAACCTCTAGGGTCTCTGTGTTCAAGGGTCAGATGAATTGCAAAGGCATATGTGGCATGATAGGATTGCTTCCACACAATGGTACACATGCTGAACAAATCACTCTGTTGGTGTTCCTGCAAGTTGAGTTGTACAGCTCATTTTCTATAATAGATACAAGTTAAACCATCACCACCACCACCACCACCACCACCACCACCACCACCCCCACCACCACCACCACCACCACAACCACCACTACCAACTGTGGTTTCTCTCCAGACCAAGCTTCCCACCAAAGTAGAAATAAAAAAATCTACCATTGTTAATATGCACTATATGGGGTGGTCAATTGTAGCCCTTGTTGGCATTTCCCTATTTTCATTACAAGATACATGAATATTGTATATTACTTCTGCAACCTTGAAGTTGTCTTTTAAACATGCATCAAAGATGAGACCTTCTGGTTGGGACATCCTAGTTCTGACACTGGTAGCACAGCCTCTCCCAGTCTTTTGGCTGCAATATGCACCCACAGTGTGTTCTCTGCACTGACCTGGCTCTGTCACAGGGCAGGGTGGGTAAAGGAGAGAGGGGAGTGTCTCTGGTATGTCCATGAGAATTCCATGGTGTCTATAAGTCCTTTTGGGCAGCACAGACATTTTAACAGTGCTAATGTTTCTGGTCCATGACTGTGGGCAGCCTTCCTGTTTCCTTGAGTCCTCTCAATTTTATTAGTGTTTTGTAATTTTCAATGTAGACGTCTCTTACTCCCTTGTTAAATTTGTTCCTAGATTGTTTGTTTGCCATTGAGGATGAGATTACTTCCATGACTTCTATCTCTGTGTTTGTTATTGATGTGTAAGAATGATTACTCTCCCCATACAAAAAATTACTCAAGTGGACCAAAGGTATACATGTAATACCGGAACTGAGGTCATTAGTAAATGAAATCATATGATAAACAGTTTAAGCCATCAGTATAGAGAGTATATTTTTATATAAGATAACAAAAGCATGAATAGCAAAAGCAAAGGTAAGTAATCATACACAGCAGAAAAGAATCAACAGAATGAAAGGATGGTTTACAAAATGGAGGACTTATTTTACTTCAAATTATTAACCTGACAAATGATTCCCATTCGTAATATATAAAGAACAAAATAGCATCAACGAAATCAAGATAATGCGGCCAAAACTGGGCAAGTGTTATGAAGAGACATTCCTTGTAAGAAGGTATTCAGCAGGTCAATGCAGTTATGAAAAGAAAACGTTCAGTTTTATTAGCCTTCTGCAATGTAAAAATGCAAATTTAAACCACAAAGAGATATCGCCTCACCTCAGTTAGAATAGCTGTTACCAAAAAGACAAGAAAAATAACCGAAGCAGACAAGGATGCAGAGAAAAAGGAAATCTTGCACATCATTGCTGAGAATGTCGATTAGTATAGCTATTATGAGATCATTAGAGAAGTTCTTTTATGAAGTAAAAATAGAACTACCTGAGCCAGCTATCCCATACGTGAATCTTCAGCAAGAGGTAATGAAATCAGGATAATCAGAAAGATATCCCTGTTCCCAGGTTTGCTGCTGCTATACACAATTCACTAGTCCTATAACTGGGATACTGCAACTAGGTCCATTCATGGATGACTGAGTGAAAAAAATATGATATATACTGAATATAATATTGCTGATATGTAGAAAAAATAGTATACTATAATTTTCATCAGAATGGATGAAGCTGGGATACACTATGCTAAGTTAGAGACAGAAAGACAAAGTGCACATTATTCTATGTTATTTGAGGATGCTAAAATGTTTATATAGAATAGTGATTACTAGAACTTAGAAAGGTCCGGGAGAGGAGGAAAGAGGGAGTTTGATAATGAGGACCCAAACAGAAGGATTCAGTGTTGTTTTGTTTAGCTCAGTGGAGGAGCTATGATTCACCATGATATATTCAATATTCAATGGAAAGCTATGGAGGAACACAAAGCTTCCAAACATAAAAGAATGAAAAGAATAGGGAAAGGTTAATTACTCCTACTTCTTCACAACACAGTGAATATGGATACTCAAACATCACAGTGTTTTTGTAAATGTGTACAGTTACTACATTAGTCTATACTTATAAAAAGTATTTATTTAGAAATGCTATACATTATATGTGTGTATTAAATTAACTATGTACCATATATTAGGAATTAATATTGGATGGATATTTTCATCATCATCACCGTCATTGAATTTGATATTGCTTTGAATGCTTTATATCTTGTTTCAAATAAAGAAAAGGCATTATGTAAATGTGTGTGTTTATGTATATTATGGTAAGATATTTAAGATAAGATAATCTTAAATTATACAAACTTTGCAAATTATTGAAACATTTCAACTGTGTTCTTCCAAATTGAGGCAAGGTGAGATGAGATGTTGAAGAGATTTAAGACATCAAAACCATGACCATCAAAAGAGTAACGAGCTAGTCCACAAAAGGACTCTGGTTCAGGGTAAATTCTGAGAGTTGAGTTAGGGAAAGATAGCAGTAAGTAGGGTGGAGGCTGCAGACCAGAAGAACCTGCCTTGATTCTTTTCCATTCTGGAAAGGATTTCTTAAAGGTTTTTATTATTTACTAGTTCCCTTTTCACATCCATTACCCCCTCCAAAGATACTAATATGTGAAAATTAAATAATAGTGAGTTATTATTTTAAGGCAATCCTCTAGGCAGAGTAAACAGCAGACAGAATAAACAGAATAAACAGTATTTGTTATGTTAGAGTTCAGCTATTGCCTTACGGCCTAAGGTATGTGGGCATCCTTAAGGACGGCTTCAGTTTTAGAGGTAGGCAGGGAGTATCCTGGGGAAAGGCGGCTCTTTATGGAAGATATTGTCTTGGTTGCGCTGCCATGAGCTACATTAGAGTAGCTCACTCTTACGGTTATTTCTGCTTATCCCCCACACCTTGCAACTGAAAACATCAAAGGCACACTCACTGAAGTGGATTCTGTTTCTGTAGCATTGATTTTATCCAATCCTGGATCTGACAACCTAAGCTCAGATTTCTCAACCTACATCTTACTTTCCGGTCTTATTCTACCTAACCTTGGATTAGAGCCACTCCAGCTTTACCAAAAGGATTACCTATCTTTAAAAGTGGTATAAGGCATTGTCTTGCTGTAAACCTTGACTTTTGTAACCTTTCTCCCCAAATAGCAATTGTTTCTTTAATTTGGAAATTTTTGAGATAGGCTTAAGTAAATTCAAAGTGTCTGTATTAATTCCAAGCTAAGTGTGCTAACAACCATATTATTTTATACATTCTTTCAATCTTTAATGCACTATGTGTAATATTAAATATCAGCATGTGGCATTTTACAAAATAGAGTATTATTCATAATGTGCTTTATTTAATTCATAGTTTATAAAAAATCTCTCCTTGTCATGTGCATATTTCAATAGCAATTATTTGATGTTTGCATGAACAGAAATTTGTTCTATTCAAAGCCTTGCCTCATTTCTGTATTTGTTCTTCTAATGTCTTATAGACAGATACATGTATAATGGATTATGTCTAAACCTTTATATACAAAACTTTAAGAACAATTTCTTCTATAAAATTTTCTGGGCTTATTATATGTAGAGAAATAGCCACTGACTATGTATTTAAATTGACCTGAGCACATTGATACCTTATGTCAGAAGAGAATGTTTGAGTTCGCCAATTCCTAAGCTCTCAATGCTTATTTAGGGCCAATCCTTTCTGCAATAACAGACAGTAAGCGATTGCCTTATTCCTTCGATGAAGGGGAATGGAGTTCCATTATACCAATACTCTAATTTCCACTAACCAAATTACCCAATTAGCTCCAGTTTCCATATGTTTAACTATTTATTTATTTATTTATTTATTTATTTATTTATTTATTTATTTATATTTTCTTACTTGTGTTTTACCAGCTCATATTGTCCTGTGTTGCTTTGAAGTTATTTGGCTTTACTGTCTGATTAGAGGTAGATTTCTGTACATATGGATAATAGCGTCTTCATCTCTGCTGGAAATACCATAGGGCTCTGGTTCACGTTCTCTGGAATTAAGAGTTTTCTCCCTTATAAAATATCTTATTAGTTCTTACAGATTTGTAACTTGCTAAGAAAAGCCTTTCTCATCCCAACTAATGTTCATGTGCATAAATAAATATATAATCCTTTTGGATCTGCATTTATGATTTATTTTTGTTACTGTAATTTTATATTTAAGTATTAATGTTTTCCAATGTATTTCTTATAAAGGTGTAGGATTTAGTGTATAATTTTGATTGTTTCCATAATTTGGTTTGTCGTATTTTCTATTTATTCGGTATTAGTGACTGGATGGTTATCTATTAATGTTGATTTAATACAACCTCGGATCACTTAGTAAGAGAGCTCCAATGAGAGATTACCTACATCACAGGGGCTTAGAGAATTATCTTAGTTAATAGATGTTGGAAGACAAGTCCACTGTGGGTAGTACCATTACTTAGAAGAGCTTAAAGGGTGTTAAGAGTTGTAGGCAAACTCGTATGAACAAGAAGGTCAATCAGCATTCACAAATGCATTCACTCTGTTCATGGCGATGACTATGAAGTGACTAGCTCTTTCAAGGCCCTGCTACCTTGACTTCCCTGAAATTGTAGACTAAAAGTGGAGTTATCTTGACATATGATAATGTTTGTACTTCTTTTAACTAAAATTCTTCATATTTGTGAAAATTCTGTACATTTCACTCACATAAAACATATTATGTACAACATGTATGCATCCTTATTTTACTTACCTAATAGCTAATTTAGAATCCGTAGTGATTGGCAATTACCTACATTTTTAAAAACAAAAATTCTTTTTGATAATATTTTGTTATTCCATGATTTTTTAATATTTAATGTTTCAAATTTTATATTTATACTTACAAGGTAAAGCCAATGTTACTCCTATATTTTCAGTCTTTGAAGAGGTCAGATTAGGTAACAATTAACACTGATTTTTTTTAATATAAATTGGAAACATTCTTTCTTTTCTTTGTTCTTGAATAACAATTTAGATTTACCTATAAGCTCTTTATCTTTAGAAAGGTAATTCATAAAATCTTGGTCTGGAAGCCTTAGCTTTATTTCAGAAAGGATTGCACATGTCAAGGGCTTGCTTGAAAATGTTCTCTGGTATGACATGGATGGAGAGAAGGTAAAATGATCTGAAACAGCAGATGGAGTAGTTGACTCTATAGCATGGCACATGATTTCATAATTTACCTAGTGATGAAAATGCTTCTTAAATGAGTCTTGGTTGCCTGGTCATTTGCCGTTTCCCCTGCCTTTGTTTCTTTGTATAAGTTACGTTTTGCCATGACAAACCTGACGTTTAATATGTCTTACATATTCACTCATTAAATTTTGAATGTATCATATGGCACATTCCAGTTATATCCCTTAATATATTAGACTCTTGACTTTTAGAGATCATCATTAGAAATCATGCTTCTGATCATACTATGTGTTCTTTCCTGTTTGTCCACTCTCTCCAGGGACAATAGCATATTTTATCTCTCTATCCTGGGTGACAGGATCCTGAAAACACTCCGTTTCTCCAGGATACCTCCAGAATGTGTCTTTCTTTAAGACTTCCTCTAACTCTTCTTTGTCCCTATATCATATCCTTCTCTGTCAGGTTACCTTTGGTTCAGACAGTGACATTATATTTATGGCACCATGTTAGGTTTGTATATTTGCAAACCCACTTTCTTATTTTCCTCAGCTGCAATGTAAGCAGAGCCCCTAACACACAGGAGCCCTAAGGAGAATATTTATAGGGTGGGTATGCTGTCAAGGGAGCTGCATGCCAGCAGTTTCATTGTATGTCGCAATCCCCAAGTAGAAGTGCTAATTATTGTGGAATGGATGCTGAGTGAATGGAGAATGATATACTTCCAGTAAAGCCTGTTGGACCCCAGTCTGATTTATGGAGAGAAGTAGTAGGAAGTCATTTAAGGTCATATCATCCATTGGGATGTGAGTGGGAGTAAGGAGAGCAGGCTGTGGGTATAGCACACAGAGGGCATGGGTCTTGGTGGTGTGGATAGAATAAAGCTATCGTTCTTCAGCAGTTACATCATCATTGTAAATCTATAGTAACTCACCTTAAAAAAAAGAAATAGCTGTTTTAAGATAATAGATACTACTTTGGTATCATATTCAAATCACTTCATCATCAAATATTTTGCTGTTATTTTTTAATGATAGCATACATAATCATTCAGAACATAGTGGTCTGAGTTCCAAAGCTATATAGCAGGTATTTTCCAGCTAGGCTAGGATTGTTCTCTTTTCTTCCTCAGGTGAGCTATTTGTGGCCTCCTTGTACTACTAAGTGCTTTGAAAGATACCTTCTGGGATCTTGCTACTTCTCTTGATTTTTTGAAACAGGGTCTTTCTATGTAGCCATAGAAACTCCCTATGTAGAGTAGGCTAGCCTCAAACTCAAAGAGATTTTCCTGTTTCTGTGTCTTGAGTGCTGGGATTGAAGGCGTGTTTCACTATGTCCAGCTGTTTATAACTTTAGTTCCCTATTGCAGGGAGTGCTTTGAGTTGTGGAGGCATCAGAAATATTCCCTTCAATGGTCTTGGTTTAGAGAGCATGGGGATGAGTTATGAAAATGTTTCATCATTGTTTTGTGAGACATAATTTTTGCCTTTGAGACATAATTCCAAGTTCATTCTCTGAGTTAAGTCTCTAAACATTTTATTATTTTTAAAGCTGTTCAGATTTCCTGTAATTATTTATTAGAATCACAGGCAGAGCCAACTGTCAGTTAAGGAAGGTGGCCAGAGTGCATAAGATAGGCAAAGTTATTTAACAAAATTTATTTCATACTGTTATGTAGTACGTATGTGTTGAGTGTGATGAAGCTATGACATTTATGTATTTCATGAAAGGCATCATAAGTCTAAAGATGGTAAAGATGTTTTAAAGTTTATATGGTTTCATTTTTCTTCTATGTTCTATGGATTTGGTTCTTAGTTTTTAAAGACGGTTATCATTTAGATACTCTTAATATCTCCTTTGAGATATTGACCTCCATAAGACCTCTACCCCACCGCAAGCAGTTGCACTTAGTTAATTTTATCACTACTTGTTTTGGTCAATATCAAAACGATTAAAGAATTATGGAAGAGGATTAGCATTGTCTTGAATATTATCCTGTCAAACAGGGTAGAGAGTCAAGAGTGAAACATTGTGCAAAGGGATAAAGAAACAAGGATGGAAAGCAAGTTCATCTAGTTCAACTGTCTTTATTAGGCATAGAATAATATTAAATATGGGAATCCTATTCAGAAATTGGAATTATTATCAGAAACGTTTACTAGTAAGGGTACATTTTGTGTTTTCAGGCCTGAAAATACCATGTTATCGGGATAAACTCTAAATAGTTGAGACTTATATTTGATTCTGAATAATTGACTCCAATATCATATTCCAGTGAAAATGTTAAGAGCTGATCATGCAAATATGAAGTGCAAATTATAATTATCTGTACTGGTCTTTTCCGGAGAGAAGCACTTTCTCTTGTCATTTCACAAGCAAGTGTAATGGAAAAGTACCTTCTGTATTTGAATTAGCTGGGTAATTCTTGACTTTGGTCAAGCCTTTAAACTGGTGGGAATTTTAATGGATATTAATTAGTGTGAAAGCTTTTTATTCTTGGAGGGACCTTTCTTTTTGTAAAAAGAGAAATCTATCTTGATTGACAGATAGATCCCTCTGTTTCATGTTTTATTGTTTTTGAAGAAAGGGGCTTTGATTTCCTGCCAGGGCAGCTTTCATAAAAGGACCTGGCGTGCTGAGCCCTGATTAAACATCAGGGAAAGGGGATGGTTCTTTATGTAGCTCTCTCCTGAATGGTGAGGAAGCCAAAATTACAGTGACTGTCAGAGAGGTGTCTGCAGAGGGATCACAGTCAGCTGGAGAAAAAATTGACACAGCGAAGGCAGCAGGAAGATTGGGACACAAATACTGTTCTTTTTAATTTATAATTTTATGAATATTTAAAGAACATTTATGAAAGCAAGGTTTAGACCACTGCTTTACAACAGAGAATATCATGTTCTCTCCTATATTGCTAGCGAGTATTGATCTGCATAACTGAAGTTTTTTTTATAAAATATGTTTTTACTTTCATTAAAGGATTCTACTAATTTTAACAGACATGAGATATTTATAAAATACAGCAAGCACACAATTAAGCGTCTCCTTTTGTATTAGTTTTATTGTTTGGTTTCAGGTTTGTCTGCAAGGCCTTCCGATTCATTAGCCATGTCTTCCAGGATTAATCATGAAATTAAATTCCTAATTAGACAAAATAAAACTGGCCTCAAAGTATATGACATGTGGGGTCCTGAAAGTTGCAAAGGCCCAAGTTTAACCATTCCCTGTAGCCAGGCTCTGCCTCCTAACAACATGTGTCCAAGGATGTGTCCACATGGTTTAGGGATCAGACATACTACCTGTCAATGGGACAACGAGAAGAGACAGCCCACATATGCTGGGTCTTGAAACACTGATGGAGAAACCATATTGTAGTGTAATGTCCCCGAATAAAACTAATTGAAGGCAATGTCATTGATGCCTGGGTCATTGCTCATACCTTTTGACAAGAAAGAAATAAAATCTTGGAGAATTTGAGGCTAGGAACAGTTCTTTTTATGGAGTATGGAGAACAAAATCTTTTATGGGCTTTTCACCTTCACCCAGAACATAAGCCATGAGGTAGATTAAGAATCTCTTTGAAATAGAGTGACCATTTATTCACTTGTTTCACTTGGATTCTTGGAGTGAACTGTTAGTCTTCGGTCTGCTGCATTTTCAGATTTCACATACAGGAGATTGATCAGAGTCAGAGGCTTCATATCTGAAGATTTAAAGATACATTTGTTTAAATTAACACACCCTAACTGGGAATAAGTAAATTGTTGCTATTAATGTATTTAGTATGACTATTTAATGTGAATATTTACTGTTCTGATTACCACACAGGCTGAACATAAGATATTTTGATTGCTGATCTCATGATGAGAAATAGCATAGTTTAGAATATTTAGAAATGATTTAGTTTTGTATAGTAGTCATTGCTGAATGTATGCATTTTCATTAAATGACTTTGCTTTAGAGTAACTTAAATTTACTGAAAAATGATCAGGAAACACAGCTTTTCACCCATTATTCCCTCTCTATCACTTTCAATCTCAGGAGCCAGACCCTGTCTCTATCACTATACAAATCTATAATATTGGATTTTTGGTGACACGCACACTTCTCAGCCTTGCTTGTTTCTCTTACCAACGTGTTTTTCAGGTCCTCCTGGCCTTTTCATGACATAATTTCATTGATTTCAGTGATATACAATATTTCGTTAGCTGGATATATTACAAATTTTAAAAGCAGAAAGCTTGGGTCATTAAAATTTTAGGTAGTTTTACATATAAATAAGGCATACAAGTTCACAGGCATGATTGCATGGGTTCATAATTCTTAAGTCATCCGAGTAACATCAGAAAGCAAAAAATGCTGTTTTAGTTGGCAATAACGTGTTTAACATGTGTGACAAATTACTTTTTAAAAGGGCGTTTAGTATTCACACTAGCAAATATGGTCGCTCAATCACTCACCAGCTTAGAGTGATTAAGTGTTTGTGATTTCGATTATTAATTTAATGTGTGTATGTCTCTCTCTCTCTCTCTCTCTCTCTCTCTCTCTCTCTCTCTCTCTCTGTGTGTGTGTGTGTATTTGTCTGTCTGTGATTTAATGTATGTGTGTGTGTGCTTGCATGCAAAGATGAGTGTATGAGCGAGTGAATGAATTTGTGTAGTTGTGTGCGTTTTACATTTCATCTATAGTACCATCATCACAGGACATATTATTTTATCGCATATTTACATGTGCAGCACACAGTCCACTCAGAGGCCATAGGATTCAGTTTCCTGCAGTTGGAGATAGAGACAGTGGTAAGCCCTCGTATGGGTATTGCAAAGTGGACCTACAACCTCAGCAAGAGCAACAAGTACTCCTAGGAGCTAGAACATGTCATCTGTCTTGGACTGACTTTTTGACTGTTTCGTTCACTATATCCCTGGTTTCCAGAAAGTGTGTGATATTGTGGCATGTGACATAGTAAGCGCTCCGTAAGTACCTGTGAGTGAGTCATATGGAGGATTAAGAATCTTTCAGATGGAATGACACGCTTGCTAATGGTGTATAGTGTAGGAGGTCTCTACCATTGCTTTTTCCTATGGTCTTGCTTTCTGCGGTTGTAATCCTGTGTGGTCAGCCATACTTCAAAACTGACAACTGGAATGTTTTAGAAACAATTCATGTCTTAAATTATGTACTCCCTCAATTTGGTGACATCTCTAACAACTTGGGATTTGAAACTTCCCTTTGGCCTGCTCAAGGCATAAATTCTGTTTGCTTCTTAGCTCTGTGAAGCCCCTCTTGCTATCGTAAATACTTCTGTGCTGTCAGGGTACTATATTCCAAGCTCATCTTATTTCACAACAGCCCCAATGTTCAAAGTGGTGATATAGGCAAGCAAGGGATACTATAAAAACAAACAAACAAACAAACAAACAAATGTACTGTGAACTCTTCCTGTTAAGGGAAGAGGTGAAAGTTCTCAATAAGAAAAAGAAATCTTAGGCTATTTGTTGAGATCTGTGGTACGAATGAGCCATCTATCAATAAGAGGAGAAAATGTTCTGGTTTTCCTGTTGGATCTCTAATTGAAACATGGTGTTTAGTGCCTATATTCAAAATGGGAGAAACATAAAGCATTGTCCCAGGAAAGCTTGAGCATCATTGAACACATGAGCTATGAATTCCCCTAAGTTCCCCTAAGCTATTTACTCTAATACAGTAAATATTGGGTACCAAGAAGGCTCCAAACAGCTTTACTATTCACAGCAATGTCTGTGTCAATTCATGCATTTCATCCCTTAATGCAGGTGTTGTACTCCTTTTTCTTCATCACAAGCTGTACACTACAGTGGGGTATTTTGAGGAAGCCCGCAGTTAGATAACATTTTATTACAGTGTTTAAGTGGTCCACTCTGTTATTAGTTAATACTTCTCTGTATATTTTGTCTACTGATCTTTATCACTGGCATACACATTTAGGAAGAGCCAAAATAAATAGAGAATTCAGAGCCATCCATTTCAGTAGGCATCTAGTGGGGTCCGGAGTGCTATCACCAAAGATAAGGGGTCACACTGTGAATCTTCACTATTGACCTCAATATAAGCTCCAGTGTACTTATCTTCACTTAGCCATTTAATAGTGTAAATTCTCCCTTGGTAATTTGTAAAAGAAATGACCTATTATTTAACATCTACAGTCCAGTAACTTCTAGAGCATTTTTATTTAACCTTGACTGCAAGTTACACTGGTTGGGATATTTTCACATAATACTCTCACTGTAGGGATCTGAATTAAATCTTTCCCTTCTCAAACCCTTTCCTACTCACTGCTGAGTTATCCAGGTGATTCAACATCCACTACTAATCCCAGCTAATTTGAGTGTCAGCCAGCTTCAGTATTAAGTTTATTTGTGAAATATTAAAGCAAAGCATCTGAGAGAAAAAATAGTTATCTTAACATAGATGCAAGGTTCAGAGTCATGGCTCCGTGGGTAAGGACATAAACTGTGCAAGCTTGAGGAACCCATGATCCTAGTGCTGGGGTTTGGAAAGTCATTCTTTGGACTTGCCGACTTCTAACCAATAAACAGAAAGGTCAGGTACAGTGGGAAACCTATCTTAAGGAAACAAGGTGGATAGTGAAAGAGAAGGATACTTCCTTTCTTCCTCTGATGTGTGTGTGTGTGTGTGTGTGTGTGTGTGTGTGTGTGTGTGTGCGTATACTTGCACACATACATGTGCACACAGGGATACATTACAAACATCTGCTCAATAGATAGCAAGTCTGGCTTCTGTCATTTGAAAACTAAAAAAAACATGAAGCAAATAGATACTAAATCCTCTTTCCCCCTCCTTTACTACTGTACCTCAGAGGCCTTCAGAGGCTTATAAAAAATGAATGCAAAAGGTATAATGAGGTATAGTGCTCTATCCACGGGATAGAGAGATCAGGTCATGTAGCAGCAATTTCCTTTTCTGAATATCAGTTTGGATTTGATATTTTAAACCCATTACAGGGAATGGTAGAGTGGACTTGTATTCCCAACCCAGGAGCTTATGGAAGGACAATTGCTGTGGGTTCAAGACAAACCTCATCTACATAGGCATACCCTGTCTCAAAATAGAAAGAAATGATCATATACATTGATTTAACATTTTATATCAAGTAACTAGTTGACGTACCATTTTTGTTTTTATTTTTTTTTTTTAGCATTAAATGTTCATCAGTGGAGGGACAGTGAGAAGGCATAGGGCACAATCTTGATGAAGATTATTAAATTGGCTCCATAAAATTTAAAACAAGTACATTTAAACACAAAGAAGTGAACTATAAACATCATTCCAAAGCAAAACAATACTTTTGACTTTTGTAAATTTTATAAAAATCACACTTTTTATATATTTCATTTACAACATTTAAAATCCTGCCCCTACCTTTTTGCAACTGTGGTTTTTAATGGTTTGGAAATTTTTGGAGAACATTTCCCAAATTGGGTTAGCCAGGACACAGGAAGAGAAATACATTTATGGGATGAAGGAAACATTTTGATTTTTTTTTAATTAACCAAGTAAGGAACAATGTTTAAAATGTAAACTGATATTCTTGCTAATTCGTGTGACGACATTCATGAACACTTTAGCATCTCTGGCTGATGTCCTAGGAAATATTAGGTTTGTGTACATACACCTTGTAATCTATCTCCTCTCCTCACCCATATTTATACAATCTCCACAGAACGAACCTGAAAGATAGAAGAATCTTCCCACATGGACCCGGATGGGGGAATTCAATCATGACACTCTTTTTAGCGACATATTGGATAGCTGAGGGGCGAACACATCAATATTGATATACAGGGAGGGAGTTGCACAAAATGCTTGAAACCAACTTTTGTGACATCATTCTCATCAGTTTACATGGACTTCCTGGGCTCCAGAACCCATGTTCCTTTCACTAGATGGAAGATGCATCTTCTCTCAGAGACATGATGAGTTATTGTTGACTTTTCATCAGGACGGGAAGCTGGTCTGTTTGAGTGCTCACTCTGATGTGACTCATAACCGTCTGCAATAATACGTACACTTCAAGTTAAAGGGCATGGTCCTCAGACTATTTACTTCAGACCAAGTAAACACAAATCTGTACATATGCACCATGCGCCACAATTCACTAGAATGACACAGAATTCAGGGAAAACAGCATACACATGATTACAGCTTTATTAGAGAAGTTACAAAGCTGACCACCCAGGAATGCAGACAGCCTGAGAATACAGGACAGACTGCCACCTCTGCACACCTCTGCCCACATCCCTGGTCCAAGGGGAAATTGCAACAGTGCTTCTAGACACAGGGATATAGGAACAGAAGTTACAATTCAGGAGTAGCTGAACGATGAAGCACAGGTAACAAGTTTGGGATGTTCCCACACACAGAGCTTCCTGCCCTTTGCTTGTTCAGTGCAGGTATGACAGCTACCTTACTCATCAGTGTATTTCCCAAGTCAATGTTAACTACTGACCTCTGGATTGCTTTTAATCACCAGTCTGCCACTTCATGTTAAGTAGTTTCAAGAATTGTATTCACCAAGCTTCATATCCTGTTTGGTGTATCTGTTGCCCCTCTTTGACCCAAGGAATCATTTCATCTTAGTATGCACTCATTTGATTCAAAGGCTCTAGGAAAAACAAAGCTATCCCCATCATTAAGAATAGTCAAGAATTTAGGTTGTATTTTCCAAGAAGCAAGGTGATATAATTTTTATTATTATGTTTAACAAATAGATTTTCCCCAAACCAGACTAGGATGTCAGAGATGCCATACTTCTTTACAGTACCCGTAGTTGAGAGCCATGCCCCCTTTTGGGACTGTGGTCCTTTTCCTGTACGATAATTAAGCTTCAGTATTCTAACTCCTCTCCCCTATCCTGCCTTGACAGAGTTACTTCTAGCATATGTGCTATCTTACTCTTTTCATTCCTCAAACTCGGAAAACCTAAGCAAAGCTCTACACAGTAACATGAAATTCAATCAGTTATCTTTTCACAATAAATTTTATTTTATTTTTTTCATCTTTATTAACTTGGGTATTTCTTATTTACATTTCAATTGTTATTCCCTTTCCCGGTTTCCAGGCCAACATCACCTTAACCCCTCCCTGTCCCCTTCTCTATGGGTGTTCCCCTCCTCATCCTCCCCCCATTACCGCCCTCCCCCCAACAATCCCGTTCACTGGAGGTTCAGTCTTGGCAGGACCAAGGGCTTCCCCTTCCACTGGTGCTCTTACTAGGATATTCATTGCTACTTATGAGGTTGGAGCCCAGGGTCGGTCCATGTGTAGTCTTTGGGTAGTGGCTTAGTCCCTGGAAACTCTGGTTGCTTGGAATTGTTGTTCATGTGGGGTCTTGAGCCCCTTCAAGCTCTTTCAGTTCTTTCTAAGATTCCTTTAAAGGGGGTCCCGTTCTCAGTCAGTGGTTTAATGATGGCCTTCGGCTATGTATTTGCTGTATTCTGTCTGTGTCACTCAGGAGAGATCTACATCCGGTTCCTGTCAGCCTGCACTTCTTTGCTTCATCCATCTTATCTAATTTGGTGGCTGTATATGTATGGGCCACATGTGGGGCAGGCTCTGAATGGGTGTTCCTTCTCCCTCTGTTTTAAACTTTGCCTCTCTATTCCCTGCCAAGGGTATTCTTGCTCCCCTTTTAAAGAAGGAGTGAAGCATTCACATTTTGGCCATCCCTCTTGAGTTTCATGTGTTTTGTGCATCTAGGGCAATTCAAGCATTTGGGCTAATAGCTACTTATCAATGAGTGCATACAATGTGTGTTTTTCTGTGATTGGGTTACCTCACTCAGGATGATATTTTCCAGTTCCATCCATTTGCCTATGAATTTCATAAAGTCATTGTTTTTGTTAGCTGAGTAATATTCTATTGTGTAGATTGTTAGATGTACCACATTTTCTGTATCCATTCCTCTGTTGAAGGGCATCTGGGTTCTTTCCAGCTTCTGGCTATTATAAATAATGCTGCTATGAACATAGTGGAGCATTCACAATAAATTTAATTGCCGATATCATCAGGAAATCAGGAAAATTTCAGTGGATATCAGCTCTATTTCTAGAAGTGATAAAAGAATTCATCAACTCTTTTAGCCTACAAGAACAAAAGCTTTTGCCCAAGAGTACTCAAGACAGAACAGGCTATGGGCATGTTTCAGTTTATGATGTTCTTGTCTTGCAACCATGAGAACTTAAGTTTGATATCCACAAGTCATATGTAAAACATAATGAATAACATTGGACAAAAACAAAGCAAACAAGCAACCAAGCAAGCAAGCAATCTAGCAACCAACCAGTAACAACCAAAATTAGGAAAAGATAAAAGAAAGTAAGGTTTTTGGTATGTGTTTGGAATCCCAGAGCTGGATAGGAAGATACAGGAATATCCCTGCAGGACTAGCCTGCTTGGCAAGAACTCAGAGACCTTGTTTTTAAACACGAAGGTGCTGGTGCCTAAGGAGTGACTTCCTCAGCTGGCCTTTTCTTCTATATCCACGTCCATTCATATGCATTCTAGTAGAGCTAAACCAATCTCTATGCCTCTTCGAAATACTCAAGGACCAGTTGTGATGATACATTTGAAATTGAAGTAAATCTGGCCTAGTAAATTGTATCAAAATGGTAATAAGTTTGTATTTTCTCACGCATTTTTCCTGTAACGATGGCTATGCTTTGACAGTATTTCTTGAGCGTTTCAGCAACCAAAGCAAACTGATTTTGGGAAAGCATTTAATCATTTCTCAAAATGGGTTGACTTGACCAAATTAACAATATTGAATGCAGAGAGTTTCTGGTGACTTCATATCACTCTCTAAAGGGCCAAGTCAACTGAGGATGGTGTTGCATTTCCAATCCTTGTTCCACTTATCAAGTGTTAGGGTTACAAGTGTGAACCACCATTCCTGACTCATGATGTTCTAGGAATGAAACCAAGGGCCCTTTGCATGGTAGGTAACTATGTATAACTGAACCCCATTCCCATTCCAAGTTTCTAAGAAGCCTGTATAGAGACTTACAGTAGCCTATATGTTGCATCCCACAACAGGATTTTATTTTATTTAATCATAGAAATTTTCCACTGCAGCTCTGGAAAGTAGGTAATTAAGCGCCAATTTTCTACATCAGAAAATCTAAGTTAAGCAGAAGCCCCACTCATTATTAACGAGGTGCCAGGTAGTAAATACACAATTCAGTGATTTTGAGCAAAGTTCTTCACAGTGCCATATGGGTAATTGTTCTCAAGGTTCCCATATACTTCCTCTCACTTCTTCATTCTCAGTTTTTATCCGTTTGCAGAGTAGTTTTCTCAATATAAGGACTGGAGTATGTGCTTAGCCGGTTATTAAATTTAAGTTAACTATTTGGTCTATTCATTCAATGTGTGTTTAACAAGTAGGTCCTATTTTTGTTACCCAAGAGGCTGGCATTCACAAATGACACTCGTCCTTTGTTAACTCAATAAACACTGAATCACAGTGTTAACCAATATCACATGCTAAAAGCTGTTAAAAATGACTGCAGACAAGCAGGGCTTTTCTAAAGCTTCTAATACATGAGAAGAAAGGATGTCTTTAAGGGGGACAGCGTTTAAAATGTAAATACATAAAATAACCAATAACAAAATCAAAATTTGAAATGATTTATTTGAAACGTCGTTTGAGACAATTTATTCTTCCCGTTATTACTATTTCTATCCACTGTGCCATCAAATCTGCATTCCCAATGGTCATGGCGAAGATATTCTAAAGTCAAAAGTTGCTGCATCATCGGCAGGATTTGCCACAACTAATACCCAGGTTCAATGACAGTGATCCAGCTTCAGCAGGTACTGTAATTGCAGATTATACCCTTCATAGTTTCCTCTTTGTGTGAATAGTAAGTGTATGAAATCTTGAGTCAACATTTCCCTTTCTGTTGCATAAACAGTGCTGAAAGCTTAATGATCAGCTGGAGAAGAGGCGTAATGAGTAGCTGCTGCATTGTTCATTACACACCGTGGCGCTCCTTTTCTTCACCACCGTTTCATCCGTGCTTGCAGTTTGCATTTCCCTCTAGTCTGTCATTCTCCTAGAGCATCGGACACTCCCCTAGAGGTAATTGCTGTGACACACAGAGAGCTTCTCTCACACAACAATGGAAACGTCTCTCCTTCTCCTGGAGCTCACTTTATTGGAGAGAATGTACTTTTGAGGACTGCAAATCTGCAGAAAATGAGTCATACAGAGGGCCTGCCACAGACAGTGAGTTCTTTGGATGGATGTGGCCTTCTGTATAATCAAGGGATGTGTTGTTTTAAGGTGAACTGAGAGTAGCATTTTAAGTAATGTGGCATTTGATTCAGATTTGTCCCACTCTCAGCTTTAGTTTTGCTACAATTGGTTTTCTTTCTCTTCTCTCTGTATCTTTCTCTCTCTCTGTCTCTGTCTCTGTTTCCTCTCTCTCTCTCTTCTCTCTCTCTCTCTCTCTCTCTCTTTTCTCTCTCTCTCTCTCTTCCAACTTTCTCTGCCAGTATATCCCTTGTAGAATAGGATGGTCTGCTTGATGAACTAAATGTAAGTTGGTGTAGCATTGTGTCCCCTTCAGCATCCCATGAGCATATTGTGGGAACAGTATTTGGATTTCCCCTGTGTCAAGCCATCATTAATTGCTGAAACAATAGGAAGTCTTACTAGATAAATGCATTACAAGGCTCAAATTGCAAGAAAGAGAACTACTTTTTATTACATCCAAAACATCAAATCTTGACGCATTATGATATTATGGACCCTTTTATGCATGTCTTAAGATTAGGGATGTGTAAAGGAAAAGATGACTTTTGAAATCTCCTGGGGCTCTTTGCTTCAAAGTATAGAGGAATGAAAGACTTTCGAGATGCATATGTACTTATCTTCTTCGTGGTACATTTTAAAACCCATCTGCTTACTTTTTATCATAGATCATTATCTATTATTATGAATTAGTTGGGACAGATACTTGAGACCTGTTAGGTATTAATGTGTCACTTGACGGGAAATAACTTGATGAAGTTCTGTTCACAACATGAGTAATTTCTGAATAGTAATTTTCTAAACAATAGTAATTTTCTAAACAACATCAGATGATAACTTTTAAAAAGAAAAAAAAGCACACACAATGTATTTTCAAATAAGAATGCTCTTGTGAATCTTATATCTATAGAATTAGATAGAACTCTGAGGTAAGTTTTCCAAATTCTCATTTAAAATAATGTTTTTATCTATCTTCTCTAATGAATTCTCTATTTTCCCTAAATGCTTCTGCTAAATAATACTTTATTATTTTTCCAATATAACTAAGCAATCATTTTTATAAATCGAAATAAATCCAGGTTATGTGAACAGAACAAGATTACTTTTTTCCTTACCCCATTTCTTTGTTTACGGAAGTACAATATGAAATTATTGCAATAATTTTTAATTAAAACTAGTTTATTATTTTTTTACATTTCCCTTTTATTGGATATTTTTTATTTACATTTCAAATGTCATTCTCTTTCCTGGCTTCCCAGCCATAAGCTCCCTATCTCATCCCTGTCCCCTTCTATAAGAGTGTTCCCCCTACAGAACCTCTCCCCATTCCTGCCTCTCCCACCTCCTCCCGGACATTCCCCTGCACTTCGAGTGGGGGGGGGTCCAGCTTTGGCAGGACCAAGGGCTTCTCTTCCCATTGGTGCCCAATAAGGCCATCCTCTGCTACATATGCAGCTGGACCCATGGGTCTGTATTTGGGTAGTGGTTTAGTCCCTGGGAGCTCTGGTTGGTTGGTATTGTTGTTCTTATGGGGTTGCAAGACCCTTCAGTTCTGTCAGTTCTTTCTCTAATTCCTCTAACGGGGACCCGGTTCTCAGTTCAGTGGTTTGCTGCTAGCTTTTGCCTCTGCCTTTGACATGCTCTGGCTCCTGTCATCATGTACTTCTTGGCTTCATCAATATTATCTCGTTTTGGTGTATACACACACACACACACACACACACATATGCTGTATCATCAGGTGGGGCAGACTCTGAATGGCCATTCCTTCAAGTCTCTGCACCAAACTTTGTCTCCATATCCCCTTCTATGAATATTTTTGCTCCCCCTTTTAAGAAGGACTGAAGCATTTGCAGTTTGGTCATTCTTCTTGGCTTCATGTGGTTTGTGGATTGTATCTTGGGTAATTTGAGCTATGGGACTACTATCCATTTATCAGTGAGTGCATACCATGAGTTTATTTTTATGATTTGGTTTCCTCACTCAGGATAATATTTTCTAGTTCCATCCATTTGCCTATAAATTTCATGAGGTCATTGTTTTTGATAGATGGATAGTACTCCATTGTGTAGATGTACCACATTTTCTGTATCCATTCCTCTGTTGAAGGTCATTTGGGTTCTTTCCACCTTCTGGCTATTATAAATAAGGCTGCTATAAGCATAGTGGAGCATGTGTCTTTGTTGTATGTTGGAGTATCTTTTGGGTTTATGCCCAGGAGAGGTATAGCTGTGTCCTCAAGTAGTTCAATGTCCAATTTTCTGAGGAACCTCCAGTCTGATTTCCAGAGAGGTTATACCAGTTTGCAATCCCACCAACAATGGAGGAGTGTTCTTTCTAAATCTAGGAAGAATTGGGTTGGAATTTTGATAGGGATTGCATTGAATTTGTTGATTGCTTTTGGTAAAATGGCCATTTTTACTATATTAATCCTGCCAATCCATGAGCATAGGAGATCTTTCCGTCTTCTGAGATCTTCAATTCAGAGACTTGAAGTTTTTGTCGTACAGATATTTCACTTGTTTGGTTAGAGTAACAATGAGATATTTTATGTTATTTTTGACTATTGTGAAGGGTGTAATTTCCCTAATTTTGTTCTTAGCCTGTTTATCCTTTGAGTAGAGGAAAGCTACTGATTTTTTTTTTTTGAGTTAATTTTATACCCAGCCACGTTGCTCAAGTTGTTTATCAGGCACAGTAGTTCAATGGTGGAACTTTTGGGGTCACATAATTATACTATCATTCCATCTGCAAATAGTGATATTTTGACTTCTTCCTTTCCACTTTGTATCCCTTTGACCTCCTTTTGTGGTCTCATTGTTCTGGCTAGGACTTCGAGTACTATATTGAAAAAGTAGGGAGAGAGTGGGCAGCCTTGTCTAGTCCCTGATTGTAGTGGGATTGGTTCAAGATTCTCTCCATTTAGTTTAATATTGACTACTGGTTTGCTGTATATTGTTTTTACTATGGTTTGGTTTGGGACTTGAAACTCCTGATCTTTCCAAGACTTTTATCATAAAGGAGTATTGAATTCTGTCATATGATTTCTCAGCATTAAATCAAATGATCATGTGTTCCCCCCACCTTTGGGTTTGTTTACATAGTGTATTACTTAATGGATTTCCATATATTGTACCATCCCTGCACCCCTGGGATGAAGACTACTTGATCATGATGGAAGATCGTTTTGATGTTTTCTTGAATTTGGTTTGCCAGAATTTTATTGAGTATTTTTGTGCTGATATTCCAAAGTGACGTTTCGGCTTGAAATTCTCTTTCTTTTTTGGGTCTTTGTGTGGCTTCATAGAAGGAATTGGGTAGTGCTCCTTCTGTTTCTATTTTGTGGAATAGTTTGGACAGTATTGGTATTACGCCTTTGATGAAGGGCGGCTAGAATTCTGCACTAAACTCATCTAGTCCTGGGATTTTTTTGTTTGTTTGTTTGTTTGTTTGAGAAACTTTAAATGACTGTTTCTATTTCTTTAGGAGTTATGGGACTATTTAGACGTTTTTTTCTGATCCTGATATAACTTTGTTACCTGGTATCTGTTTAGAAAATCATCCATTTCATCCACATTATCCAGTTTTTTGTTTTTTTAATATAGTCTTTGTAGTAGGATCTGGTGATTTTATGAATTTCCTCAGATTCTGTTGCTATGTCTCCTTTCATTTCTGATGCTGTTAATTTTGATACACTCTTTAGTTTTCCATCTATTATCCCTTGTAGGGCTGGATTTGTAGAAAAATATTGTGTAAATTTGGTTTTGTCACAGAATATCTTGGCTTCTCCATCAATGTTAATTGAGAGTTTTGAGGGATACAGTAGCCTAGGGTAGTGTTTGTGTTCTCTTAGGGTCTATATGACATTTGTCCAGGATCTTCTGCCTTTCATAGTCTCTGGTGAGAAGTCTGGTGTAATTCTGATAGGTCTGCCTTTATATGTCACTTGACCTTTTTCACTTACTGCTTTTAATATTCTTTCTTTGTTTTGTGCATTTCATGTTTTGACTCTTATGTGACGGGAGGAGTTTCTCTTCTGGTCCAATCTATTTGGAGTTCTGTAGGCTTCTTGTTTGTTTATGGGCATCTCTTTCTTTAGGTTAGGGAAGTTTTCTTCTATAATTTTGTTGGAGATATTTACTAGCCCTTTAAGTTGGGAGTCTTTGCTCTCTTCTATACTTATTATCCTTAGGTTTGATCTTCTCATTGTGTCTCGATTTCTTGGATGTTTGGGTTAGGAACTTTCTGCATTTTACATTATCTTTGATGATTGGTCAATTTTCTATAGTGTCTTCTGCCACTGAGATTTTCTCTTGTTTCCCTTGTATTCTTTTGGTGATGCTTGCATCTATGACTCCAGATCTCTTCTCTAGGTTTTCTATCTCCAGGGTAGTCTCCCTTTGTGCTTTCTTTATTGTTTCTATTTCCATTTATAAATCCTGGATGGTTTTGTTCAATTCCTTCACCTGTTTATGTTTTCCTGCAATTCTTTAAGGGACTTTCATGTTTCCTCTTTAATTGCTTCTACTTATTTACCTGTGTGGTCCTGTATTTCTTTTCTTTTTTTTTTTTAGGAGCTAGGGACCAAACCCAGGGCCTTGCGCTTCCTAGGCAAGCGCTCTACCACTGAGCTAAATCCCCAACCCCCCTGTATTTCTTAAGGGGGTTATTTATGTCCTTCTTGAAGTCCTCTATCGTCATCCTGAGGTGTGATTTTTCAATCCAAATCTTGCTTTTCCTGGTGTTTGGATATCCAATATTTGCTTCAGTGGCAGAATTGAACCCTAATGATGCCAAGTAGTCTTTGTTTCTGTTGTTTAGGTTTTTGTACTTGCCTCTCATGGTCAGGTTGTCTCTGATGTTAGCTTGTCTTGCTGTCTCTCACAGTGGCTTGACCCTCCAGTAAGCCTGTGTGTCAGCACTTCTGTAGACCTGTTTTCTTTTAGCTGAATGTGGGCACAGAAAGTCCTCCATGTGGGTAGCTTAGAGCACAAGAGTTGGTCTTACCTCTGCTCTCAGGTGTGTTAGTGCTCCAGGCAAATGGCTTTCAACTCTGGTCTCATGCAGAAATGGGAAAGGTCCTGCCTCTGTCTGCTCCTAGGTTCCTGTATCCAGAAAGTAGTAGGCAGGTTCCTTTTGGGCCAGGAATGTGAGTGGAAGTGATGTCTCCCCTGAGCTCTCAATATTGTCAGCATTTCTGAGAGTCCAGCTCTCGCCCCCTGGGGATTTGGGTACAGAGGCTGTGGGAATGATTCAGCTACAGGCACAGTCAGTGTCCTGTCCCAGAGGACTTCTGCCTTTGTGTGTCCTTAGGCCACCCGGCAGGTCACTTGGAGCAGAAGAGTTAATCTTAACTCTGTTCTCAGGTGTGTTGGTGTTCCTGGTGATTGGCTTTTGGTTCTTGGGGCAGGCAGAACCCAGAGGGGTCCTGCCTCCGACTGCTCCTAGATTACTATGCCCAGAGGGCAGAGAGGGCACTAGGTGGGTTCCTCTTGGGTCAGGAATGTGAGCAGAAGTAGTTGTTTCCTCAGAGCTCTTAAGATTATCTGCCCTTCTGGCAGACCAGCCCCCTCCCCACACAATAATTTTTTAAATTATTTATAGCAGTGTTTTTTAAAGACCAGTTTTTTTAAATTTATTTATTTAATGTATATGAGTACACTGTCATTGTCTTCAGACACATCAGAGGAGGGCATCGGATCTCATTGAACAGGTGGTCGTGAGACACCATGTGGTTGCTGGGAATTGAACTCAGGACCTCTGGAAGAGTAGTCAGTGCTCTTAACCACTGAGCCGTCTCTCCAGCCCATAGCAGTGTTTTTTAACCTGTGGGTTATGACCCCCTTAGGGGTTGAATGAGCCATTTACTGGGGTCACATATAATCTTATGAAAACAGAGATATTTACATTATAATTCATAACATTAAGAGAATTACAATCATGAGGTAGCATTGATAATTTCATATATATATGAAAACTTAGGCTGTTACCAGAAGGTGCTATCCACATTTGGTGTGGGTCTTCCCACATCACAAAAGGTGAACATGACTATTCCACAGATATAGCCTCATGTTTCATTTTGAAGGAGACAGTGCCCCAGCTGAGGTTGCCTGATCAGTGGATTCTAAACTATTTTAAGTTGTCATTCAAAAATCAATTACTCCTGCTCCCTGGACAGTTTGATTAACAAAGATAGGTAATCGAAAATAGAGGAAAGCAAAAATAGGAGATGGAATTAAATAAGTGCAAGATGAAGAAATATTCAAAGGAAGAGTAGAACAAAAGCAAAGTCAAAGAATAGGATCAGAAGTGTCCTATGGCCAGAAGATGCACATCCATATGCCCTATGGCCAGAAGATGCACATCCATATGCCCTATGGCTGGAAGACGCATATCCCTATGTCCTATGGCCAGTAGATATACATCTATATGTCCTATGGTCAGAAGACATATATCCATCTGTCCTACGGCTAGTAAATGTACATCCATATGTTTTATGGCCAGTAGACCCATATCCATATGTCCTATGGACTGTAGACCCACATCCACATGTCCTATGGCCAAAAACCCACACCAATATATGCATGACAAATGCTCTATTTTCATCTGCTTTTTAATTTTTCTACACTCCCTCTTTTCAATTTTAAACAGGGTTTTACTTTGCCCTGCAAAGTGGCCTTAAACATATGAGCTTTCCACCTCAGGCTACAAAAACCTGAGGTGAGTGATAAACATGTTATGCCACACTATTTTTAAAAAAAATCTTTCAACTTAAATATGATATACTTTCAATTTATGGGACATAACTCTTTTTTCCACCATTGCACTTAGAATTCATGGCATTTTAGGAGTGGTTGTTTTGAGATGACTTAATACAGTAGTGAAGATATTTGTAATGTCCAAATGCAATGTAAAATAAAGCAAGCTTCCCCTTTGCTTTAGTTTGTTTCTATATATTAGTGTCTTTATTGTAGTCTACTTAAGGATGAGTAGCCAATTAACTTAGATCATTAAAAGATTTAACAGTTACTTATTTTTAAAAGATCTCTTCCCCCACATACCCACACAAAGTCTATTTTCTCCATTGTAGGCAAAGATAATCTTAACAACAGAAATTTCATTACGCTACTTCTTCCTCACTCATTTAGTGGTTTCCCATCATAATGGGAATAAAATATAAACTTTGCCCATACCAAGAGTTCTTACTTGATGCATCTTCTGACAAAATTCTTTAACTTCATCTCTTGTACTCAGGGATAGATGTGTCTCCTTTCTATCAGTTCATAGTAACGAAGTCAATGGACTGCTGGAAATGCAAAAGCTGCTGTTGCATGGTTTACCAGCCTTGGAAATTATCTTCCCTCATTTACAACCCTGTTCTAACACCATGTCATTTGAGGAGCTGTCCCAAAGCGTCTGTAAACCACAGTGTTTCTTTGTTGTGCCTCTATTTACCTTATTAATTTACCTACCATGTCTCTTCTACAATGTTAGTGTGTGTGTGTGTGTGTGTGTGTGTGTGTGTGTGTGTGTGTGAGAGAGAGAGAGAGAGAGAGAGAGAGAGAGAGAGAACTTCTCTCATTCTATGAAGAATTGTATGTTCAGTGCTATACTGATTTGTATTATGGTCTGTTTCAGCTCTGATTTCCAATTTTTGTTGTAAGTGGATAGAGGCAAATAAATTATACTCTCCTACGTTAAATTCTGCAAAAGTAGAAAAAGTAGAAACAAAACAAAATAAAAGAATTGTACTCAGAATCCTTGGAACCCAAGGAAAAAAATGAAATGGAATATATACAAGGAATAATTTTAATGGGCCAGTTTGCTACTGATAGGAAGAAAATTAAAGAAATTCACTCAGTATAAATTCATACAATCTCACTCCATTGTGAAAAGATTTTTGAGTACTCAAGAAACAGTGAATTTAGCTGACAATGGACCTTGGAGGAATTCCTTGTAAAGGATACGGTATAGTCAGACAGGTCTGGAGAGAAGTCTTAGAATTAGGTTTGAAAGGACATAGACTCTTGGTTTGGGTTGTATAAAAGAGCAGACTGAGCATGCCATGAAATGCAAGCCAATAAGCAGCATCCCTTCATGGTCTCTACTTCAGTGCCTACTTCCAGATTCCTGCTTTGAATTCCTGCCTTGATTCCTTCAGTGATGGACTGTTATATGGAAATTGATCAAGGAATAAACTGCTTTTCCCATCTTGCTTTTGGGCAAAGTTTTATCATAGCAGGAGAAAGCAAATCAAAACAACAAGTAAGAATGAATGCCAGTGTACACTGCTTATACAGAATGAGTGTTCATGAGGTTATAAAACAGACCTCTGCCAATTGTGGTTCATTGTAATAGGCTGAACAGGGTTGTTATTTTAGCTCTTTTCCATGATGAGTTTGGGGACTTGGGCTTTTTATAGGCCACATGATCTGTAGCTATAATCAGGATAAACATCTACCTCCCTGATCCAAGCCAATGACTTGTAACCTCTCTAGGCAGCACGATGTTATTTTCAAAAGAAGTGGTGGAAAACCATCAGGGAATTAGTCTTTGAAAATTAATTAGTGTTATGGCTGAGGAAATGGCTCATTCGATAGCGTGCTTGGCCTGTAAGCATGAAGGCATGAGTTCAGATTCTCAGCACCTACATAAATGTCTCAGTGTAACAGGCTTGTTGCATGTAACTATTTATCGCATCAACACAACCTTTGATATATTCCAGTGGTTGTATTATCCTTTATTGTCATGGAACTTTGTGTCCAGACAGAAGATGTTTCTTGTGACTTCACTCATTGATTGTTCAAGATGTTTTAATTTCCATGTTCTTTCATTTTTTTCCATTTTTATTTGAGTTCTAATTTCAATTCATCTTGATTGAAATACATAGCACCATTTCTTGCATGTTACATTCTCTAGGGCACCTTTTCTAGTTTAATGGATGTCCGATCTTGAAGAACGTTCTGTACATATTCACTGTGTTTTTTATGTGGGGTATTCCCTGCAGGTCTATCAGATCCTCTATCGTATGACTTGCGCCTTTGGTTTCATGCTGACCTTCTGCATTCATGCATTGTCTTTTAAAGTGGACTGGCAGAAGCTATCCTCAGCGTCTGGGTTTATGTCATTTACTCTATTTAGTTCTGTTTATTTTCAAGGAAGGTTAGAAGATGTAGTCCAAGCCTAGGTCCTAGATAAATAGTAAAATTGGGTGGCACGAATGTTAGGAAGTCAGAATCAAATGCCCAAAATATTAGTTGAGAATCAAATATGTTTTAAGAAACTACAGCTTGGTGTGATGAGCTTCTTCCTTTATTGATGGAGGAATCTCATAAGCGCTCCCCTGTGTGTCTGTGATATATGCGCTTTTACCTTCTCATTTATGAAGTTACAATAGTCATATAATTCTTACCTTATTACATATTCTCCAAGAAGCACAGTAAAAATAAAATGAAGCTTTAAAAGTTTAAAATGATACTGCTGGGAATCCAAGATGAAGAAGATATACAATTCAAAATTACTTCCACCCATGTTGTTACATACCCTATTAACAGTATGCACAAGAGACAGTTCTATTTCTAGATTATAACATCTATTGAAAAAAATAGCTGGCTCCTCATTACCAGTGCTGTTAAAAATTGTCTCTTAAAACTGGTCTCTCTTCTAGCTTCTCACTAAAATGCTGCTTTTGACACTGAACAAGATGAACCCCTCTATCTCACACTCCATTCTAACTCCATGTGACCAGGTAACTTACTTCATGCATCTGAGAAAAGATGGGTCTAAGGCCGGTATCCTTGACTGAGAATAAACATGACTTATTCTTAGGACCCATGGAGTGAGTAGAGAAGATGGGTTGTCCTAAACATGGAAGAAAGTGTCATCCACCATAGTAATTTGCCAGTTAGTTCAAATGATCAGAACACAGACCTCCCCCTTTCTATTATAGGAGAGGTTCTGTGCTCTGAAGTTCTTAGCTCTTGTTGACATTTGCTGGAAGCTTGCATCCTATAAGGGAGCATGAGGTACCCTAGGAAGGATTGGGGATACGGATGACCAAGGTTGTCATGATGGCTGTAGTTTCCAAAGGATATTCTGAGAGTGCAAGAACCCTTTGTGCATGTAGTTGTGCTGACCCTGTTATACTCAAATGCCAAGAGCATACGCAGGCAAGGTAAAAGGCAGCAACACTCTTAGTCCAGCAGAGACAAAGAGGATGAACATTAGACAAGCTACCATAGGAAACCTACTGCACAAGGGGCAGCAGTGCATCATGGATCTAATATTCACAGGAAAACGTAATGCTGATATGTCAGAGATGGACAAACTGAATATTAGAAGCTTACATATATGTACAAGGTGAATTTAAAGTACATTGTATCGTATTGAAAATATATCATATCCCTTTCTAAAACAATCAAAGCATCCCATGCAAAGGTCCAGATTAGGGAAAATCAGGCCATTGTAGCTATGACACCAACAGATGTCTCTGGGACACTTAATACAAATTATTCTCAGCAGATTCATCTTGGTTTGCTAGTTGTTCATACTGAGGAAAAGACACTACAATGTCTGACAAGGGAACACTTGTCAATGTACACTGAAGACTGTTGGCTGTGCATGTCAAACACACTAAAACAATTAGGAAAAAGGAGCTATCATCTAATAAGTCACATTAGAAAAGAAAATATCCAAGTGAGAAATAAAAATGTAAGTAATAAAGGTGATCACAAGGGAAGAATGAAATCCAAAATAATTGAAATGAGTTGAAGAACCTTTAAATGATAAGCACAAGTTCATAAATTTAATTAATATCTCTGACTGTAAGTTAACTATTTTTAATTAAAAATACAGATTGTGTGAATTATTCTTTAAAACAAATTTCAACAAAATGCTTCCTTAAAGAAATGCCCTCATTGGTAAAGATATGTAGAGATGGAAAGTGAAAGGAAGGACAAGTGATAGTTCAAGTAAATGGAATTCTACAACAAGCAGGCATAACTATAATTATACTTGAAAAATAGACTTGAGCATAAAGTAGTCAAAAAAACAGATCAAAAGTTTGCAGTGATATATAATATATACTGATCAACTTATCAGTTATCAAGAAGATGAAATTATTAACCTTTATGTACCTAATGTCAGAAATCTGGTGTTATAAAACAAATATCATTAGACCTAAAGAGGCATATATTCTACTACAACAATAATCTAGAATGTCAATACTCCATCACATGTAGACAGATGATCCAGACAGAAATCTTTAACAAACAGAAATACCTGAGTTACAGTGCAGACAAGGTCAACTGAATTTAGCAGATAATGACATGACATCCTATCCAACTACTACATGATGTATTTATTTTTTTTGTCAGTGTTTATAATTGCTCCTGGAGCAGGTCGTATTTTGGAAAAACAAGTTTTAATAATTCAAATATATATAGTGCTATCCTGCATCTTTTCTTATATCACTGTTTTGAAGTTAAAAATCAACAGCAAGATAAACTTAAGCAGTTTTGTAAGGCTATAGAAACTGAATACCACAGTGGGTTGCTGAGGAAATCAGAGGGAAAACGGTAAGAAAAAATCTCATTGAAGCATACAGAAATGGGAATACAGTTATTTCAAATCTAGAAGAATGGAGCAACAGTGACAAAAGGAGGAACATTTACAGAAATAAATACCTCCAGCAAAGAAATGTGAAAGTGCTAAGATTCACCTCAAGTTTACAGAAATAAGCTAGTCTTCATTTTAATGCTAGAAAATAACAGATATTGGAATAAAAATAAGTTAAATTGAGTCAAAATTATAATAGGAATCAACTATACAACTAATTAAACATTAATTAAACATTAATCTTGAAGCACCTTTAACTAGGGGTGTGTGTGTCTGTGTCTGTGCATGCATGTGTGTGTGTGTGTGTGTGTGTGTGTGTGAGAGAGAGAGAGAGAGAGAGAGAGAGAGAGAGAGAGAGAGAGAGAGAAGAGAGAGAGAAAAATAATAGGTCAAAAATGAGATGTTAAAGTTGATGCCACATAAATTCAAAGAATCATCTGTGATCATTGTCCAAGGCACATATTAACGCAAGGAAATTCTAAGTCTTAGTCATGGTTCCCCCAACTTACTGTACTTGATCGAGGAGGACCCTTTAACTAATGGTGCTGGAAAGCATCTATGTATACAGAACTGCCTGAAACTTGATCACTATCTCTCACCCTGTATAAAAGCCAACTTAAAATACATCAGAACACTTAATCAACACCTCAAATTTTGGAAGTATACTACAGAAAATAATTTCTGGGAAAACATGTCAATATACTAGCACAGGCAGTAATTTTTGGAAAGGAGTTACCACAGCATAGGAAACAAAATACAATTTCACAAATGAGACTAGATCAAACTCAAAATCTCTCCACAGCAAATTAAATAATGAACAGAGTCAAGAGGCAACCTACAGAATTGGAGAAGATATTTCTAAGTATTGAACAGACAGTTAATATGCATTACACACAAACCGCTCAAAGCTAGAAATGTAGGGCAGTGATTTCCTGGCCTGAACAAGCACTGGAATTCAGCTACTAGCACAACAAACTAGCCAATCAGACTAACAGACAAATAAACAAAGAGACAAAAAACCAACAAACCAAATAACAGAATGATACCAACAACAGCAACAACAACAACAACAGCAACAACAACAACAAAACCAAAGGGAAAATTCTCAAAAACATTTTAAAATAACTCAATGAAATGTGAACAAGTAGTAGCAGTCAGTGCTACCCAAACAAATAAAGATAAAGAGCCAATATATCCAGTAACCTTATGATGAAATGTTCACCATCATTTTTCACCAAAATATGCCAATCAAGGTTCAAGTGGATCAGATATCACCTCTTTTGGAATGGATATTTTCAAAAGCAAAACTTGACAGTACTAAAAGCTGACAGGAGTGTGAGAAAGAAGTAAACATCTTATACCCTGTTGGTCTGAAGGGCAATTAGTATCATTACTGTGAAAAATCAGAATGGGTATTATTCAAAAAGTCTTCAATTCAACTAGCATATGATCTAGCTATTTGAGTCCTGGACCTGTGTCTAAAAGAAATGCACTCATAAAATGGTACCAGCTTTGCTGTGTTTATTGTAGCAATGTGCAGAATATGACATAAAATCAGCCTATGAACCAATAAAATATGAGGGAATAAAGGAAACAGTCTATATACTCAAAAATAAACATAGTCTATATACATTTCAACAATAAGGTAGCAAGAAACCTTGTTACTTATAAGGAAATGAAGCATATCACATTAAGAATAATGAAGACACTCAGAGACAAATACTACAGGCTCCTCTCATATGGAAACCAGTTCATGTATGTGGACGATTTCAGGGATGACCACTAACTAATAAATTACCTGTGAGTGCGCTATTTCCTGGGGGAAACAATGTCTGCTTTAAGCATTCCTAAAGTGTCCATAGTTCTTTATCTAGTGTTGAGACCTTTTCCCCTCCCAAGTGAACATGTCTACCAGTATTGTCATTGCTCAGTCTCAATTAGATAGGCCTGTTGATGAGACTTCACAATTATAGCTTCTGTACTACTTTATGGAGACACATTCTCTCAGAAAACTTCTGTTCCCATGGCTCTTAAAGTTCTTTCACTCCAGAATGCACAGGTTGTATATTTAGGCATATATAATATAAATATGTTATATTATATATAATTATAACATATTTTAGCATTATATATACATACATACACACACACACACACATATATATATATATATATATAATGAAATAAAAAGAGCAGGAATTTGAGAAAATAACTGGGTAGAGCTATATTGGAGGAGTAGAAGGGAAGAAAGGGAAAGGGGAAATTATATAATCATATGTTTTAAGAATCTTGAAAAATTGAAAAAATATTGATAGAAATCATTTAATCTAAAAGTATGATTATTACATGGTTCAGGAATGAGGCAACAAGGGTGGATAGAAATAATAAGTATTCAACATGTAGAAATACCACAGCAAGTCTCATTCTACAACTGATAATCTATTCATGATAATGAAAAACATATTAAATTTGACTTCTCGTAAAAAAGGCTTAAATACAATTAAGGTCTAGAAATTGAGTAATATCAATATAAATGGAAGGAAATACCATTTGGAAATTGTTGAACTTAAAGATGAAAAATCTAGTTTTAAACTTAATGACTAGTGTGGGTTATACAGGGGTCAAAGGAAGGAAAAATAAAACGGCCATTACTCTAGCTCATCTTTCAATGCCAGAATCAGAAGATATAATTTTATTTTGAACTTTCATAAATGGAAAGACAAAGGAGATGTTTTGGGAGCCAGAGGGAATCAATTTTAATAGTATAAGAGATGAAACTTGTGTGCCTTTTTTCTAGGTCACAAATGGAAGTTATTCCTTCCATTAAGCCAACCCTGGCACCCTTTCTATAACTATAAAAGTATCTTTACCACTAACCCTGTGACTTTAGGTAAACCCTGAATCTGGCATAATGTAGGCATCTTGCATCTGACTTCCCATAATCTAAGCTTTCCTCATAGCTTCTCAGCACAATGTTGAATATACCCACGTCTCCCCTGTGGTAGAGTCATAGGCTGGGCTGGAATGACCTCATCTCTGCTTCCCCCAAACCCCTAGACTCATGGCCTACTCATTATTCTCTTTAGAGGAGCCCTTCCTGTCTTGCCATTGATAATTCTCATCCTGTGTCCTTTCTCCAGTTGCAGTCTGCTTATAATATAATTATAATTGGTTCTTGAATTATTTCAAGTTCAATATTTTGTTGTCTCAATGACTTGCTTTTAACTTCTTGAATATCTTACTGGCATCACTTTTATTCTTCATTCTCCTCCATGTCCTCATCATATTCTTCCTCCTTCTCAGGCTTTCTGTCATTGATATGTTGGACATTAATATTCTTGTTCTTTTTTTTTTTATTAACTTGAATATTTCTTATATACATTTCGAGTGTTATTCCCTTTCCGATGTTCCTCCCACCCTTTCAATGAATAAGTTCACTGGGGGTCAAAATGTCAAAGAACTAACTCCATGTACATTTAGTCCCTAGACATTGTCTCAAGTTACATTTAGTTCTTTCATTTTGTAGTTCAGTGGTTCTGCTCATATATTTGCTGCTCAGGTAATTGGATGTTGGACCTTTCAATACAACAAATAATATTCTGTTTTAATCTTTGCCTCCTCTTCCTAAAACATAAAGAAGGAGTGACTGTGTTCTTAAAACATAGTTTGGGCTAATATTTAATACCATGTATGTCTTTCTGTGATTGGGTTAGCTCAATAAGGATGATGTTTTCCAGTTCCAACCATTTGCCTACGAATTTCGATCATCTAGCAATGTATCCAAAGGGCATCTGCTTAGATTGTGTCCTTTTTAATCTGTCTCCAAAGCTTACACATTATGTTTTGATGATCTGACACTGTCTTCCCAGAATATGGATTCCTTTGGAATTACAGGTATTTTTTAATTGAGATGATACTCTCCTTGACTACAATAGACTGCCTAATCTAATCAGGCTAGTGATCTTCGAATGAAGTTACCATTAATACAAATGTTTTGTGGTTGGAGGCCCCATGAGAACGAGGGCATCATGAGTTCTGCAAGTAAATGGATGGAACCTGAAAATCTCAACTTGGGTATGGTAACTCAGACCCAAAAGGACATTCACGGTACATACTCACTAATAAGTGAATATTAGCCAAAAAGCACAGACTATTCAGGATATAATCCATAGAACTCAAAAGGGTTAACAGGCTGAAAGGCCCAAGTGAGGATGCCTCAATCTCACTTGGGAGGGAGAAGAAAGCAATGACACGGGGAGTGGGGCAGAGGGAGGGATATGGGTGGGAGAGGGGACAGGGAAGGGAAAAGCAGAACATGATCAGGTATTGAGGGGACAGGACTGAAGTCCTGAGGGCCAGCACAGAGAATGGAAACAGACAACCATGGGAGGTTGGAGGTGGGGGGGGATCCTGTAGAATGTGTTAGAGACTTGGGAGGTGAGACACTCTCAGGACTCAAAAGGAGGAACTTTAGATGAAATGCTCAATAGTAGGAGAGGGAACTTGTCCACCTCCAGGAGAAAGATAGGGCTTCAGGTTGAGGGATGGTGTTGCCACCCCACAGACAGAAACTCTGACCCAGAATTGATCCTGTCAGAAAGAACTGCAGAGACAAAAATAGAGAAGAGCCTGAGGGAAAGGAGTTCCAGTGACAGGCCCAAATTGGGATCCAGCTCAAGGGGAGGCTCCAAGGCCTGACACTATTCCTGTTGCTATGGTGAGCTTACAGACAGGAGCCTAGCATGGCTGCCCTCTGAGAGGCCCAATAAGCAGCTGAGTCAGATGAAGATACTTACAGAAGCCATGGACCCCTATGGTTAAGTTAGGGAAAAGCTGGAAGAAGCTGTGGAGGAGGGCAACCCTGTAGGAGGACCAGCAGACTCAATTAACCGATATCTCTCAGACACTGAGCCACAGCTAGGCAGCACACACCAGCGGACATGAAGCCTCTGACATATACAGCAGAGCACTGCCTTTTCTGGCCTCAGGGAGAGAAAATGCACTCAACCCTCAAGAGACTTGAGGCCCCAGGGAGTGGGGAGGTCTGGTAGGGTGGGGATGGGGTGGGGACATAGTCTTGGAGATGGGGGAGGAGATATGGGATGAGTAACAGTCAGAAGGGGGACTGGGACGGGAATAATGACTGGGCTGTAAATAAAAGAAAATTAAAAAAAAGAAAAAGAAAGGAGAGACAGTCTATTTCATCAATAGTCAAGGAGATAAAAGTTCTACTAAGAGCCTCAAGAAACTCTGGTTCTCCTTTCTTCTCAGAAGGAACCAGCTTTGTTGATGCTTTTACCTAGGACTTCCAGGGTCCATATTTGTGAGATAAAATATTTCTGTGGTTTTCCCACTCAGCTTATATTAGTACTTTATGACTATTCATATTGTTTTAGTCAGGGTGCTTTAAAGAAATGGAATTTCTAGACTGAGTATATTTGTATACATATACATATATATGCACATATAGTAAATGTGTATATTATATATATCTATATTATATAGATATAGTATACACATATCATGAGTATATGTATATACATGTATATAAAGGGATTTATTTGAATGACGTACAGGCTGTGGTCTGGCTATTCCAGCAATTGTTGTCTACAAATAGAAGGCGCAAGAATTCAATTATAAAGTTCTTCAGTCTAAAAGACTAGATATCTCAGCTGGTCTTTAGTGTGTGTCCGATCCAAAAGTTGTGGGCTCTAATGCCCGTGAAGGAATGTAATTGTTATCCAGGCCAAAACAAACAAACAAACAAACAAACAAACAAAAACCAGAAACAAAACAAAAAAGCAAAGCAAAACAAAACAAAACAACAATAACAAAAAGAACAAAAAAGGCTTCCTTTCCCCTGTGTCATTTATATAGCCTGGTAGTGAAGTGGACCAGATTAAAGGTGGATATTTTCACCTCAAAAAAATTCAGATTAAAAGTGGGTCATCCCATTTCAAATGACTTAAGAAAGGAAAGAAAAATTCCCTCACAAATATGTGTGTTTTAATTATTTCCACATGTAATCAAGATGCCGACAAAGAATAGCTATCACACATACTTTCATTAATATCCAGGAAGATGTACCTTAACTATGATATTCTAGGAGTTACAGAATAAATATGAGAAGTTAAATCAGCTCGAAGACAGGATACATGAGGATACTCCAAGGAAGAACTTGTGGTTTTCCTTCTTCCATGGTGCATTACCTCCTCTTCCCATAACATGGACAGTATGGGCTCGAGGCCAGTGTGTACATCAACATGAATGGCAATTTGCCAGTGGACAAAGAATAACCCAAGCTCTCTAATTTCCGGAATTTGTACTGAGGCTACATCACAGAGAATTAACTGTCCACATGGACTCTGAGGGGTTTGAACTATTGGTCCATGACCTACTACTATCACCAAAATTCCACTGTTAATTTTTCCAAAATCCTCTGGTAAAAATACAAACACTGCTGTCAGGTATGACATTCAATAGACTTTCTTCTTATCAACAAAGTGCAAAAATTAATAAATTCCTTACTGCAGTTGCAAGGAGATGACTGGAGAGATATTTAGAGTGACTTACCTCTATAGTAGAGTCATGCTTGAGGCCGTGCTGGAGGCTACGGACACTTGCTGCCTTACTTAGGAGTTATGAGATCTATTTTCTGTGGGTGACAGTGCTACATTGGCTTGCTGGTCCTCACTGTGTCATATCCTCAGAGATGTAACCATGTTTCCGAAGGGCAGCTATGGCTGGGAAGTATGTATATCTTTAACTATTCCTAAATCATCCTCTTCCACATTTGGCGATTAAGTTTCAGAGAGCGTCACCGTCATGGCACAAACTGAATACAGTGGGAGGAAGTAACAGTGCTCGTGCTCAGTCCACGAGCAGTCAGTATTCATTACATGCCATCTCTGTCTACAGGTTCCCAGGAGGAAGAATGTGTATTCTGTTGCATTTATGGAGATATTCAGAACACTGTTGTCACTGGTCTTCCTGTGAAAAGAATGTCTATGAGATTGGGAATTGCTATTGCAGAAAATCTTGCTTCCACATTTCTTATGAATTTATGAATTTCACTGATAGTGTTTCACTTAACCCTGTTAGGAGGTTTTTGTTTTTTGTTTTTGTTTTTGATTTTTATCAAACGCCATGAAAACCCACGCAGAGCAGCCTTTAAGTCTACAACTCCACTGCATTTATTCCTAGGAGACCTACAAGCTAGACAGACACAAGCTATCTTGGAAACCTATGCATTTCCTAGAGAGCTTTTCCTATTAATTTATTTTTTCACTTTACATCCAGATCACATCCCTCCCCTCTTCTCCCAGTCCCCCTCACATAGCCCCTCCTCTTCCCCCTCCTTTTCCCCCTCCTCCTCTTCTCTGAGAAGTAGGACCACCCCCAGGTGCCAACCTACCCGGGCACATCAAGTCACTGCAGGATTAGGCATATCCTCTCTCACTGAGGTCAGATAGGCAGTCCAGTTAGGCGTTCTCCAAACTCCAGGGAACTAGTCAGGTTATTTCTAGCCTAGCAGGGCTGCATTCTTTTTATTTGCCTTGGTGACTACCTTTCTTTTCTCATCTTTATCACGCTGTCTACTAGTATGCAGGTCATAATACTTGACCTTAATCACATGTGGGATCAAATAGAGAAAACTATCACACATTAGATGAAGAGGTGAAATTACATCAGATCTTCTAGTATGTGAGAAACACCCCATATGGCCTTTTTATTCACAGTGACATTCTTAGCTCTATAGTTCTACAGGTGGAAGAAACCCAGGCTCTAAGAGTTTAAGAAAAGTACCCAAAGACAAATAGATTTCTACAGTGAAGTGCAAGATCCATTTGAACTCAGTCGGAGTTCTTCCCGCTCCTTCCTCTGACAGGCTGCATCCTGCTTATGCCTCAGCTCATTTGTAAGCTGATCAGGACGCCTCAAACTAGGCAGAGATCATTGCACAGCAAAGTAACTGCTGCCTTCAGCCCAACAGTGCTTATTTATACGGCTCATCACTTGCTCAGCACTTCTGTTTTATCTGAAAAGTATTTCATTTCATTCACTCACATGTTCATGGTAAATAAAATGACAAGAGACCATTATTAAATTGTGGTCTTTGCTGCCTTCCCAAACTACCATAAAAGGAGATGCTTCATACAGTGCATGAGTCATTCAAACATCATTCTTCATTTTTTTCCCCCCTAACATTTCCATGATTTGTATACGCTTTTATTTGAACATAGATCATTAGCGAGTTTAGCCACAAACTGATAACCTCTGTGTTGGAAATTTTAAAAATTATAATCTTGCCCTTGAAAAAGATAAACAGCTGACAAATGCTGTCGAGCGGGTTGCTGCTGCTAATTGCAATGCGCAGAACAATTGTACATTGAAACGGATCATTGGAAGGTTACAGAACAGTCAGAATATTAATATTTATCATGTTTCCATAGCTATTCACTTCCAGACAGTCATGTGGCTACAGACATTTTATTGTTACCCAGGCCTGATCTCCATAAACAGCAGAGAACATTAGCATTCAAGTTTGCCATTTTTAGGAAGGGAACCTCTCTCCTCTCTTGGGATCGCCTTTCCTAGGCAGTGCTAAGGAAGCTTCATCATCTAGAGAGGACTCATCTATATACATCCTTATGCAATAGTTCCTTGCTTCTAGTCATGCCTCCGATTTGAAACATAAAATTAAAATTTAATTGGATGGTACCAGGAACTGAACAGCCTCCTGTTCATTAAGAGTTTAAAATTGATTTGTGAATTTAGTGTTTTACATCAAGGAAACTACATGGCATGGACATTCGAACCTGCCACTGTCCCCAGGTACACGGTTCCCACACTGGGCATTAGGCATGCCAACATTCCAAAAGGAAGAAGCACAGAATAGCTTCGTTTTCCCTTATTACAGATGCTTCTTTGAACCTACACTTGGCACTACAAGCAAATTCTCTAAGTTTTAATTTACACGTGATCTTTTTTGACACCCATCTCATTTACTATGCCCTAATAACGTTAGTTTGGTTGATTAACCAGACTTCCTCTGTTCTTTCATTTGTGCGTGTAGCTGGGCTAGGAGCTTCTATTTTTCTATTATGCTTTAATGCTATAGGTCGAGTCAGGAGTGGGTGGAAGAAGATAGACATGTCTCTTCCTAGGTGAAGTTTTTTTTTTCAGGTCATTGTTGACCTAAATTTTAGTCTGAGTCCAAAAAAGTCACTGCAGCTGAGATTCTACGTGTCCTAAGCAAATATTTGGTACAAATGGCTGTGTCAGGTTGTGCTCTCAGCCTTTTGCCACCTCTGTGTCTTCTGCAGCAGCCAGAACAAGCTTTGTTTCCCCAGTTTTCATCTGCCTCCCACAGCACCCTTTTGGTCTGGCTATAGGATTTATCAGGTGACTCTCTTCTCTTCTCTCCTCTTCTCTCCTCTTCTCTCCTCTTCTCTCCTCTTCTCTCCTCTTCTCTTCTCTTCTCTTCTCTTCTCTTCTCTTCTCTTCTCTTCTCTTTTCCCTTCCTTCCCTTCCCTTCCCTTCCCTTCCCTTCCCTTCCTTCCCTTCCCTTCCCTTCCTTCCCTTCCCTTCCCTTTTTCTTCTCTTTTTTTTTATCGTTCTACTGGCAGAACATTCTTTCCAACACTGTTCCCTTCATGCCAATACCACTAAGTGAAGTCTGGAAGCCTTTGTCTAATAAGATGCTCATAACCTGGTTAAAGGAAGGAGGTCTCATTCTTTAAGACCCAGTCTGGTAGTCAGAGTTCTGTGACACAGTATCTGATATATACAGAGGAAAGTTTTATTTTGACTCATGATTTCAGTTCATGGTTGCTTGGCCATGTAGTTCCTGGGTTCATGTAAGGACAAAATGAAGAGGCGAGCATTACTGATGGGGAGAAGCTGTTCAACTCATTGTGCACTGATGAGGAGAGGCTGAGTACCCAATAACCACAGCAACGAGCATGACGTCAGTGACCTAACTTTCCTCTAGTAAGCCTTATCTCCAAAAGGTTTCACATCTCTCAAGAGTGTGCAGACGGATAGCCTTCAACATGAGTCTTTGGGGAGAACATTTGGGATCTGAATCATATCAGCATAGCTTTGCAGCTATGTGTCATTTCCCTGGGGTGTGATACTAGAAGAAGGGAACCCCCTCCCAGACCCAGCGGAGGCATTCCCTTGCTCGTCATTGTTTCCTATGTTTCTCATTGCCTTGAGTTAGTCAAAAGCTGACAGTGGAGGCATCTCTGGAGCTAACCCTGTTTTTTTAAGTCTTGTAATTGCTGTCTCTGCCTTTACCTCCAGGGACCTCACCAGGACTCAGCCTGCATCCTCCTGCATAGTCTGTGCCTTCCAGTCTGTCACTTTGATGTTCTGTGCTGTGTTACCAAGTCTATGTCTTTTCTTTTGTTGATTTGTGACTGAAGAAAAATGGGGAGATTGATCAAGTGTCAAATAACAGAGCATTTAAATGGTGACACCTTGTCCATTACCCTGCTTTTCAGAATAGGAGTCAGTGGCTTTCAAATATTATGACATAGCTTCTAAGAAAACATAAAAGAGAATAGTTTCATTCTGCTCCAGTGGTCATGAGGCTTCCAGAGAAAACCATGTAACCAGAGGTTTTGTTATTCTCTTGCATCCTCAGAATTCAGATTTCTTTGATGTTTCTAAAGTGAAAGCGTGTTTCCAAATTATTTTAAAATATATATTGGTTAATTGTTTATATTGTTTAACTCATGCAATTTTAGTATTATTGTAGAACTATATGGTGCTTTGTACTTTCTTTTACCTGTGTATTTGGGACGTCAGAAATATTGAACTACGTATGGAATTGGATAAGGAACATTTTCAATGGCCTCTAAACATCAGGGAACTTAGGAATTTCTGACATCATTATCTTTTCTTTCTCTTTTTGGTCTTTTAAAATAATCAGTCAGACCCAGAGAATCTTGGTATTTCTGTTTATTTAAATATTGCAAAAATATGCAGCATAAAGGGTTTTGAGTAAATATTCAGTGAGAACAGTGTGGCTTTGGAGAGCTGGTCTGCTTCTGGCGTTAACGCAGGCTGCAGCCCTGCTGTTTGGGCACTGATGACTGCCGTGATGCTGTTCTTTGCCAGGGTATATGGCCTTTCTGTCGTGGAATGCTGAGCCTTTGAATACTAATAGCCAACATATTTATATTGCTTGTCTAAATCTTACTTGTATATTATGGAATATAAGCATTTTGTTATATTACAGATTATGGGGAAGTTTGGGGAAAGTTCTGTGAAGCTTATTAGAAGAAATATTAATAAAATAAGTTGAATTTAAATTCTTTTTCTCTTACACACATGTGTGCAAACATACAGGCATGCTCACACCCACACTCACATATGTGCAATGTATACATTCATGCATGCATATGCACACACACACACGCACACACTGCTTATTGAAGTCACAGCCAACTAAAGTTGAGCCTTCTGAGAAGCCAATTGCTTCTGGGCTCAGTCCTGATTTCTGCTCCTTGTCTCCAACACAGCTTTCCTTCTAGGTGACCTGATCAGATTCATGGCTTTAATATTCCCTCCATGCTGATGTTCCCAAAATGTTTTTCTCTGGCTCTCTCCCCTCTAATAAACTGCAGGCTCATTTATCCAACTGCTCACTCAGTGTCTCCAGTTATATGTGTAATAAGCTCCTTAAGCTTTATATATTTAGAACAGAATTCCCAGTTCCTGCCTAGAAAAATGAGATCATTATTCAGTGTTCCTCATCTGCAGTAAAACCTACCCTTTCCCCCTAGCGCTTAAGTGTGCCTTTTTTTAAATGTCTAGAAAGGAAATTTCATACACTTACGTTTAACTTGCAACACGTGATTGACAATCATCCCACAAGAGAATGGGTTATCTTCTGTCTGCTTAAATCTAAGTAGTGACTCAGTATAGTGCATATTATCAGCAGTGACTTGAGTATCTATGAGAAGACTAAACAGTCCTACCTGGATTGCTATCTATGTGGAAGCTTGCCTGGGGTTCATCTATTCTCCAGGATGACTTGTGAGGATGGGCCTTGCAGATAGGCTGATGTGTAACAGTCTCATTCAAGACAACATCAATACTTTCCAATCATTTGTTCCTCTAGGTTTTGAGTGGTCTAGCATATGATATAGAAACTCTTGGGTAGATGGGCTACTGAGGCATGCGCATGATTATGAGTTGTCACATAGCCAACGTGACTTCCATTATCTGTGTCTGAAGTCCTGTCATTCATTGCCACTCCTATTAGTAAACTTGACACTGCTAATTTAGGAAGTGTAGCCTACTGGATAGGGCTCTTCTGTCTCTACTGGAGGTGTCTGTGAACGCTAGCATTGCTGACTATATGGAAAAAAGTCTTCTGATTGTTCTATCCTTGGCCCTACTATAGAGACTATTTTGATCCATTGTTATTTTTCTTAAAAACCCCACTTCGGTCACATTTAACAGACATGAAAATGCTTACTCTCCTCCAATAGGCTGTGTTTTAAACTGTTTCGGTCATTTTCTCTGAATTCTTGGCTTTCATCCTCCAGGCATACAGTGTCCAGGCTGTACTAATATGACTTTTTTCAAACGTTCATTTCTGAACCAGAAGCAGCTCAGCCACAGAAAATAGGCCTGGCTTTCATAATTGCAGGGCTGCCCCTGTTCTATGATATTTGGTTCACTTCATACTCTTGCCATTTTTTTCTCAACAATGATGTACTTCCTGAGTAAGCTTATTAGAAAGTGAGTGACCCGCCACCACTTCATACTTAAAAGATACCAAAGCCCTTGATGTTTCAAAAATGTCAAGGAAGAAGGAACCTAAGGCCCTTGAACTACAACACAGAGGAGGGCTGACTATCAAATAGAACCAAACATTCATGTGATTTTTAATGTTGTTATAATAACCTCTTGTTCATGCTCTGGTTTACTGTGGTGGTTTAATTTACCCATAACTAACTGTGATCCAAGCTGTGAAAACTTCCACAACTAAATAAAAATATTAAAATATTAAAAACATTTCCCTCTTCCTTTTTACTATATCTGTCTGTCTATCTATCTATCTATCTATCTATCTATCTATCTATCTATCTATCTATCTATCCACCTATCATCTATCATCTATCTATCTATTTAGAGATAGGATCTTTCTAGACTAACTGGGCTATTCTGGTACTCACTGGGTATACCAGGGTGGGCTCACATTCACAGAGATCTACCTGCCTCTGCCTTCCATGTGCTAGAATCAAGAGCGTGCACCACTATGTCCAGCCCCTTTACAGATGCTTTTTAGCTTCCATTAGTTTCCAGATAGTTTCTCATCAGTGTAAGAGGACGGCTGCATTACTTGTCCCACACTAGTAACCTGTTTGATTTATTCACTGCCTGTCTCATACAATGCACCTTCTCCTCAAAGCCCTTGCACTTACTGCATTTTTCTGCCTGCTATTCTTTGTTCTCAGTCGTCACCGTGGGGCTGTTTCCATTTCACACAGTCAATAGTCCTTCTCTCTATAGACCTACATTTACAATGATTATATCTCTGGCTTATGTATTTCATAGTTTATATCGTTATTTGTGATATTATTTATGTGTCTTGTTCAATAAATAAAGATATGAATGCCCCAGTTAGTAGTAAACTCAAAGTATATGTGACCTGCCATTTTTCTGCTTATTGTTTTTATAAGTATATTTTAACTGCACAGAATAATTGGTTTTATTATGTCTTTCTTTATTCCTGCCTATATATATGTATATATATACATATATGTATATATATATATATACATATATGTATATATATACTTTGATCATCTTCACATCTCTGGTCTCTTAATGTGAAATGTCTAGATAATGTCTAACATTAACAGTATTCATCATGCACCTCAGAATAGTGGATTCAAAGGAACTGTATTAAGTAGACTGTGAAGAGAAATAGGGTTGGAAATTCATCTTTTATAATTAAGTTAATACCAATGGGTGAAACATTCAACTTCCCTATGCCCTGTTGAACTGTCAAATGGAGATAGTATCTATTTTATGGTATGATCATGATAAGTAAACATTATATATCAATCACATATGTGTATATATATATGACATACATATATATTACATATACATACACACATATACATAGGTATGTTAGGAAATAAATGCCATAAGATTCTCTAGGGAAGCAATAGTTAAAGAAATGACTCAGAAATACTGGTTTGCTCCATCTCCAGTTCCCCTTTGTGATTCTACATTTATGGATGAGTAAAATGTTTGTCGCTTACTATCATAATCATTAGATATGTAAGATATCTTACCAAATTTATACATTCATTTTGTCTAATTTAGGTCTAGTTCATATTTTCTGGTGTTTCATATTCTGTAAGACAGGATCTGTAGGTTGGGCTTGCTTTCCTGGAAATGGTTCTCTGGCGACAGTGGTCATAGATGTCTTTGCTCTCCTGAAGTTTCTACATGTTTATCCTTTCTGAAAGAGCCTCGTTTTATTCTGTTAAGAGACCTTTCCCCCACACAATTGTTGATTTCCAAGCCTTGATTCTATTGTGTACTTAAGCAGCAATTTCATCCATTAGCCACAGTTTTTGTTGTACTTTAGGACTGGGTCATTCAAAAAATTTGAGGGCAAAAAAGCACACAGCTACCAGTGACTGTGTTTTCCATTGACCGTGAATAGAAAGGATTGCATACAATCTCTATGTCACTTTTTTTTTTTGATGAAGAGAAGGGAAATGATCTTTAAAGGGAAGCAAGAGTTGTATGTATCACAGTGCAACAATGATAAAACTAGCCCTTATGTTACAGCTATCCAATTGACTGAACTAATCATGAACCACACCTAAGGCCATTAGAAACATACCCAGAAAGCATCCTCTCAGACACTGTACTCAGATACTGTTCTCAAGTGTGTTTAATTGAATATTCATGAATTTGAGAGTCTCTGGAGAAACAACATCCCCTAGAATAGCATTTTCTGGGTTGTTTACTGGTGATCATTTGTATGTTTTTGCAAATTTTACATCCGATAATACTGTACCTTCTCTTTCATATTGTGTTTTGAGCAATGTTTTTTTGAAAATTTTATTGTATTTCTTCCTGTGTTCTTATTTGTTAACTACACTGCAAATGTAGTCTCTAGGACTATTATGGTAATAAATTTCGTCTTTTTATTTTTTGAAATTTTATTATACACCAATACTTTTTTGTTTTTTTTTATTCCTTTGCTTTCCTTCCCTTTCATCCCTCCTTCTTGTCTGTCTTTCTTTTTTCCTCGAACTAATTGCAAACCCCCTGATTATAGACATGAACCACCATTCCTGGTTCTATAATACATAAACTACATTTTAATAACAAATTCAGACTGGCAGAATTTTTATAAATTTGGACTTTGTATTTCTTACCCCTAGTCAGATTTTTCTTCAGTTTTCTATTACACCTTCTTAGTTGTGGTGGTTTTGCATGACTTATTCAATCACTACTCTAAATAGGTGACAATAATAGTTTTTGTTTTTGTTTTTGTTTTTAGGTGCATGGTAGTCCTCTTTTAACAAGCTATGTAAAGTTAATATGCATTCAAGGTAGATGTGTGTAGAATATAATAAATAAATAAAACCTTACTCATTTGTATCCAAATCAATACCTAATTTTCTCATCACTATCTATTTATCACTCCATTTTCTCATTGATTTTGAACTTTCACTTTAATATAGTAAATTTGTGTGCATGCCAGAATTTGTTTCTAGATCTTCTGGTTATTTTTAAATTTTTTAATAGCATATTGCCCTGTGTTAACTACTTGAACTTCTCTGTAGGTTTTGTGATATAATTGGACCACTTCTTCTCAGCATGATCCTTTTTCACATGGTTCATTTATTCTTTTTTATTATGAGATTAAATTCAAACTGAACTAGCTGAATGAATGAAAATAGTTTGATTGCTCTCCAGAGTAGGGTGAGCATGGGAATGGTGGCTATTCTTGACTAAAATTTCATGTAATTGTACAAATTAAACACATTTTCATGGCTATTCTTTATCGAGTGTATATATTAATCTCCAAACTTCCTCGGGGTAAAAAAATGAAAAAAAAAATCCTTTGTTTCCTCTCAACCTTGCCTTTTTATGGACACATTATAATTTACCTCATTTGTGTACCTTTTCCGATTTATTTTCAAAAGAGGTCTATATCATATTTTTTATAATGTTGTTCACCTTAGAATCAAAACAAATAAGCTTGCAGAGGAGATATGATTAATATAAACATATAAAAGAGATCAGTAGCCACAATGGAACTAGAGTCTGTCTATTCAGTCTAGTGCAGACACTTGGTAGATTGTGACTAGAATCTGCTAGAAATTCAGTGTACTGGGGAGTATACAGAAAGGGATGTGTAAGTCCTGCTTCATATTTCTCTGAAGCCAGGACTTCTCTTTCCTATTGTACCTGGTATCCTCATTGTGCCCTGTGGCTGTTTTCTTCAGTAGACGTGGTTACCATAGATGCATGCCTAATATATCACCTAATCTTTGTGTCTCAATAAGCGAACACCCCTCGTTTATGGGTGGCATGCTTAGTACAGTCTCCAAAGAACTTACTCCAGAGCTGTCCTCTTTCTCACCCTTCTGCTTTGCATGAGCAATCCTTGGCATACAAAATTCAGTACTTTTTTTCTGGTAACGCTGGCAAAGTTACAGGGATCTCACTACCGGCTAAAGTGCTCCTTCTACATGCTCACTGGTGTTTTCCTTTGTGGACTATAATTTCAACTCCTTTAGCTCTCTTTGCAGAATGCTATAATGAAGGAGGTGTGACTTGGGTTTGGAAATGCGGTAGTAAATTATCCATCTATGAATTAACACGTATAATTTAAACACACTTCATGAATAATGATGATTTTCAAGTTTGACTTTATCATCTAAATGAAAGGTAAGGTCTCTTATTTCCCACCCTGTATATTTCATATAATAAAGATTAAAAATGTATGCTCTTGTTTTCTGGAAACAGTTTTATAGCTTATACAGGGTATTTTTGGGAAGTCTATTCTCTACGTTCACATAGAATATTGAAATGACATCATCTCTATTGCCTAAGACACTCACACTAAACTTTGGCATAAGAAACCTGTTTCCTGAAGATATAAATGAATGAGCTACTATTTCGGCACACTTCGCCCTCATCTCAACTTGCTTTACTGGTATATTAATTTCTTATACCAAATAATATACATTTTAGAAAATGATATTGACACACCACAAATTCTTGCAATGGCTATTTGCCAGTGTCAGGATTCAGGAAAGGGATCATTAGGAAATCAACTTTAACCTTGGCTGTTTTGGGTCAGCTGTTCCTTGTATTCTTCAGCTTACCATTAGTAGAGACCTCTGGAGATAGTAGGAGTTTATTGTGGAGTCAGCTCTGGGAAGAGAACACTAAACTCATTTGATAGTTGTTCTAAGTTAATGCTTGAGAAAGATGTTGTTTACAGAATGCGACATACTTTGTTAAAGGGTTGTGTAAAATATGATTCATGGGTCATTGCCTTGAACTTCTGAAGGAATATTGATTTATAACCACAGTAAGCCAACAGTCCTGGAGGTGGGACTTTCATCGTATGTTTGATTAAAATGTCCCCCACGTGATTCATATGAAAACTCAAGTCTTAGAATACCAACTCTGCTAGGCAAAATCAAGGAACTTTTGAGTAGAAAGTCCTCTGTCAGAATTTTAGCTCTGTATATTTTGTGTGACTTCAGCTAAGTTAAATTTAAGAAAGCTGAGCCTTGATTTCCTTTTTTATGAGTTGTAGACATCAATATCTTCATCCTGTCAAATGAGCTATAAAAATTTTCATTAGGACTGCCAGGAGAAAGCAGCCTCCACGTGCTGCTTGGGGCTCTTTCTGTGTAACTACCACTATGGCATGAAGTCTGAAGTAGCATTTATAATTTTTAATATGATAGCCTTACAATTTCTACATCCCAATTTTTGTACCTTGTACTTTCATAGCAAGATATATGACTTACTCATATTTTAAATTAAAACCCAAGCTGGAAATACTTGTCCATCCCTTCATAATGATTTTTTTCTCATCTTTTGTGGTCATGGATAATGACCATAGGGGAGTCAAGGTTGTTCGCATTCTCAGTTGCTGTATAATCCTCTACCCCACAACTGAGCAGTTATACCACCTTTGAGACATTGCCTCGAATATATCAGTAGGTACAAAAATCTGCGGATGGCCAAGATCATTAAATAAAATAGAAAGGATTTCCATATAGTCAAACTTTATCCAGGCTTCTATTTAATATATTTCTTGATGTCTTAGAATATATAAATACTCTGTAGATTTGATACACTGACATAGTAAGTATACAGACTAACACTGAGAAACAAAAATCTCTGTATGTTCAGTGCTAAAACAGTTCATAACTACTATTTTTGATGTTATGTTAGTTTCATCCACGGATGTGGAAGGATGACTGCTTTCATCAGTGTCTCCTTAGCAGTCCTCAAGCTCACCTCTGAGATGGCTACTTCAGCTCAATGTCCATCCTTGGTAGTGTTCCTGGCCTGGCTCTCGATAGAGTATTTCATTTCCAAAGGCTTGGTTTAGAATTCTCAGCATGCGGTCTCGGGCAAGAGATATTTCGTGCTCTGTGCTTGGATATTGAAAAGTAGGAAGTAGAAACTGTGAGGCCAACGGAAGCATTTGTCTAGAACTGGCACACATTTCCCTGTGGATAGTGGCAGTCCCGGACCCATCCGGATACAAGGATAAGAAGCAGTTTCCACATGTTTATTTGTGAGTCACAATGCAAAAGAATTTGTGGAATGGAAACTGTTGTTCTGCCTATTTTTTTGGAAAATATATAGTCATCTCCAGTGGAGTCCTGCAAGGCACATAGACTGTTCTCGCTAAATATGAAACTATTAACAAAACTGCTTATATGGATCTTAGCTTTTAAGAGTAAACAGTGTTCTATACATTTCATGTTTTCCAGATTCTCCCTTTTGGTCCTTAGGTTTAGGAATCAAGTCAGTTGAGTCCCTGGTCAAGAATGAACTGTCATTGCTCCATCCATCAATCCTGGCATGTACTTTGTTTTACAAGAGGGAACACAGATCCGCATTTGTAGTTCAGTCCTAAGGTCTGCACTGTTGATGGGAGAGCATGTTCAAGCCTCAGGCATATAACCTTCCATCTCTGTGGTAGACCTGCCAAAGTTATTGCCGAAGGAAGTAACATTTTCATTAGCCTATTGTGTTACTCACGTAGGCGACAAATCTGATGCTTGTTCTACTTGCAGTCCAGGAAGTATTAATCACTCTTGCATCTATGTTTTCATTGACATTAGGTTATTACATTATTGTTTCTCTCTGATACATTTATTTTTAACCAAGAAATACCGGAGCACAATCTGTTTTAAAATTTTCTTCTTTATTATTAATTTATTATTTTAGTTATTTACAAACCAAATGTTGCCCCCCCCTCCTGCTTCCCCTTGCAGAGTTTTTCCTTCTAATCCTCATTCTTTCTCCTCTGAGAGGGTGCTCCCCCAGGCATCCTCCCACCCTGGGGCATCAGTCTCTACAGGATTAGATGTATCCTCTTCCACTGAGGCTAGATGAGGCAGTTTTCTGCTACATATGTGCTGGGGACCTCGGACCAACTTGTGTATGCTCTTGGGTTGGTGACTCAATCTCTGGAAGCTCTCAGGGCTCCAGATTATTTGACACTGTTGGTCTTCCTATGGAGTTGTCAACTTCAGTTCTTTCTTTAAACCCTTCCCCTAACTCTTCCATAGAGGTCCCTGAGCTCATTCAATAATTGGCTGTGGGTACGTGCATTCTGTCTCAGTTGGATGATGAGTAGAGCCTCTGAGGCATGCTAGGCTCCTGTCTGCAAGTACAACATTGCATCCGTAATAGGGTCAGAGATTGGTGCCTGTCCATAGGATGGAGCCTAAGTTGGGTCAGTCACTAGTTGGTCCATTCTTCAGTCTCTGCTCCATTTTTGTCCCTGCATTTCTTTTCGGCAGGAACAATTTTGGGTTGAAGGTTTTGTAAGTCTGGTGGAGTCCCCATTTCTCCATTGTGGGTCCTGCCTGATTACTTGAGGTGGTCTACTCAGGTTCCATATGCCAACTGTTGGGCAATTTGGCTAAAGTGGCCCAAATTGAATCCTAGGAGCCTCCCCCATCCCAGGTCTCTAGTAACAAATCCTATTAATCTGCAGGTTTTCTTGATCTCAAATTGCCTCCCAGATAAGGAGTCTTACCAAGTTTGTGTATAACCCTTTAGGCATATCCTCACATCAGTTCCTGCACAAATGTTTCTACATGTTTTGACTCATAAAGATTGTACGTATTTTCATATTGTGTTTGGATTTGCTTTATTCACACTGTGCATATATCAACTCTATTCTCTCTTTTCAGAAAAAAAAATAGCTGCCTAGAATTAATTCCTTTGCATGAATACAGAATAGTGAATAGAACCATGGCTTCATGGATCCTGATCTTACTTCCTATCTTTTACTAACGAAAAGAATGTCCAAGTACATCTTTCTCACACATGCCTTTGAGCTTTCAGATGATTTTGTGATTATGTTTTTGAGTTGCAGTGATAGATAAAAGAGTGTATACCATTGTGAAAACCAGATTGCATTCTACGTTATCAGCAGACAGCACACAGCATAGAACTTCACCTCAATATTGTCAATATTACTTAATGTTATTCTTAGCTCCTTAGCCAGTGAATCCCTATGTAGTTCAGAGTACTCTTGAACTTGTAGAGTCAGCCATACAGTTTTCTGAAAGCTTAGATTATAGCCATAGGTATAGTTTCAAGTATAGTAAATTATTTCTTTTTTAGTTAATTTCTTTTTGAGTTTTGTATATTTGGTAAGAAAAAATATAAAAAAAACCTTGCTTATTTTTTGACTTCCCTGCTTATTTACCATGTCTACACTTTCTTATGATCATTGAATATTTACGCTCACTCTTAGGTTTCATGTCTTTTATTATATAATATAATTGCTACAATATCGTTATAGCTATGTGGGTTTCCATGGGCCCCTTTAGGTTTCTTCCATTTTAATTTCATTTTTATTCAAACTAAATTTTATTTCCTATATTTTGTAAATTTATATTTACATGCTTATATAATCATATACTTTTTATGTCTACATGAATATATTTATATAAATTTATACATTGCCAATTTGATATTTCTATAGCATAAGGATGTGCTGATACTATGGTATTTAATGGGTATAAATATTAAACAAATAATAAAAATGATAACTCATAAGTTGGGGCATTCATATAGTAAATCTCAACATATGTAATTCACCACATACACACGGGATGCTGGTTGAAGCCTGAATTCTTGTCAATAGCTCTACAAGATTACATTCATTTTAAAACAGTTCAGTGTAGGGCTTGAGATATAGCTGAGTAGTTAAGAACACTGACTGGTGACAGCAAATGCTGGCGAGGATGTGGAGAAAGAGGAACCCTCCTCCATTGTTGGTGGGATTGAAGACTGGTACAACCATTCTGGAAATCAGTCTGGAGGTTCCTCAGAAAATTGGATATTGAACTACCTGAGGACCTAGCTATACCTCTCTTGGGCATATACCCAAAAGATACCCCAACATATAACAAAGACACATGCTCCACTATGTTCATAGCAGCCTTATTTATAATAGTCAGAAGCTGGAAAGAACCCAGATGCCCTTCAACAGAGGAATGGATACAGAAAATGTGGTACATCTACACAATGGAATATTACTCAGCTATCAAAAACAATGACTTTATGAAATTCATAGGCAAATGGATGGAACTGGAAAATATCATCCTGAGTGAGTTAAGTCAATCACAGAAAAACACACATGGTATGCACTCATTGATAAGTGGATATTAGCCCAAATGCTTGAATTACCCTAGATGCACAGAACATATGAAACTCAAGAAGGATGACCAAAATGTGAATGCTTCACTCTTTCTTTAAAGGGGAACAAGAATACCCTTGGCAGGGAATAGGGAGGCAAAGTTTAAAACAGAAGCAGAAGGAACACCCATTCAGAGCCTGCCCCACATGTGGCCCATACATATACAGCCACCGAACTAGATAAGATGGATGAAGCAAAGAAGTGCAGGCTGACAGGAACGGGACGTAGATCTCTCCTGAGAGACACAGCCAGAATACATAGGCGAATGCCATCATTAAAGCACTGAATTGAGAACGGGAACCCCCTTGAAGGAATCAGAGAAAGGACTGAAAGAGCTTGAAGGGGCTTGAGACCCCATATGAACAACAATGCCAACCAATCAGAGCTTCCAGGGACTAAGCCACTACCCAAAGACTATACACGGACTGACCCTGGACTCCAACTTCATAGGTAGCAATGAATAGCCTAGTAAGAGCACCAGTGGAAGGGGAAGCCCTTGGTCCTGCCAAGACTGAACCCCCAGTGAACGTGATTGTTGGGGGGAGGGCGGTAATGGGGGGAGGGTGGGGAAGGGAACACCCATATAGAAGGGGAGAAGGAGGGTTTAGGGGGATGTTGGCCTGAAAACCGGGAAAGGGAATAACAATCGAAATGTATATAAGAAATATGTAAGTTAATAAAAATGAAAAAAACAAAACAAAACCAATCAAAAAAACACTGATTGATCTTGCAAGCAACTTTGATTCTGACCCCAATATCCACTTGGCAACTTTCTACTGAATGTAATGCAAATTGTAGAGAATGCAGCACTGTTGTAGCATGATGATTAGCCGTAGACATACATACAGGCAGGATAACCAAATCCATAAAATAAAAAAAAAGAAATGGTATAAAAGTAGTCTCAGAATGTCATAATAATGTTTCCATGATAAAAACTTCATTTATCATCTTTCCACAAATCATTTTTCTATCTTCTCTATCAACTACATATTAATTTATGTAAAATATACATATTTCCTACCTATTTTCTATCTCTATGTGATATCTATACTTCCCCATCTACTTATGAATGACTGCCTATAAGGTATATTATATTTTTGGTACTTACAAAAGAGCGTTATGAATGTTAACTTATGTAATTTTCATCAGAATCTTATTAGGCAGATGCTCTTATTCTAATTTTCAGCGGAAGGGACATAAAATTCTCGCAATTTGTGTGAAGCTACACAGCCACCTATTCAGCACTTCTGTCATCTACACTCAAGCCATTGTACTTCAGATTTCAATTTCTTTTCACATTTAGAGAAAAAATGTAAAATTTTACATGTTGGCCTTTTCACTGGTGATCACCTCCCTAGGAATGCATGCCTCTTGCAAAGGATCTTGCATCCCTTTCCAAGAGAGAAGAAAAGGAAGGACAAAGAAAAGCAGCTGATACAGAGCCACGCTTCCTGCTTCATGGATGCGAGATGCCTTAGATGCTATACAAGCAACAGTCTTTAGCCATGCACTAAATGTCTTGAGTGTCGGCCACTCTACTGACCTCTGACAGCTTGTGGGTGAAATAAAGGCTGATTGGAAGAAACTCCTTCAGGAGGAGGCAACACTAAGAGTACTCTGATTCAAGATGAGCGGAACCAGTCCCAATAAATACAATTTGTATCAAAATATATTTTGTATACCAAATTTTATAGGACTGAACTTTGCGATTCTTTTGGGAATAATTCAATATTTGACAGCATATTTCATATCTTTATAACATTGAATGTTCCTATTTAGTATTACAGTAGGGATTCATTAATCATTTGCATTTCCATATCCATCAGATCAGTTTGTTCTTGGCTCATGCTGATGCTAAGGGCATCTTTATAATTTCGTCTGCTCCCCTTTCTGTGTAAGGGAACTATTGCATTTTAAAAACTGATCTTGAACTTAAGCATTTTTGCTGGATTGTCACTAATGTGCTAATAGATTTTTGGTTGAAGTTTTGGGCATTTTAAAAAGGTAAAAAATAAAGGTAGATTTGTTTCTGCTTACTGCTCTGTAATATTATCAGATTTCCTTCTACATTTCTGCATTTTCCCAGAACTTTGTTGGAATATGTAAGATTCAGTGAAGGTGCTGCTTTGAACATTAAGGAAAATGCTATTTTACAGTATTTGATACAATGTATACTTTGCCTTAATGAGATACACGTTTACCACATTAGCATGCTGAAAGCTTTTAATAGCTAATTGTCTCAAGGTTTGTTTTCAACATCTTCAGAATAATGATAGAGTGTTTTATTTTTCTCAGAAGTTAAAACATTTCAGATATGTTCTTAAAATTGAACACTCCTTTCTTGTTTTTCTAAAATAAAAAAAAAACTATGCATGGACACAATACATACTTTTAATATATTATTGACTCTTTATTGACATTTTTCCACATTTATTTACTAATAAGTGAAAATAATTCTTTCTTTTTGCTATTGTGCTCTTGGCCTTATATTCAGGATTAGGCTGATTGATTGTATCTGATGAATATACTTTTCCCACATTTTTCTTGTTGACCACACTTTCTAAGAGATGATCAGGATCTGAAAGTTGATGGATGCTTAGTATTACATATCGTAGACTTAATAACTTCTTAGAAGTCATCCATCCATAACACTCATAACATACCATAAGAAGCGATCAAATCCATGATGGTTTTTCCAATGTTTGCTATACTTGATATTTCATACAATTCTCCTTGAGCCAAAGTGAACCATGCACGTTCTTTCATACAGGAATCACCCAAAGTAGCAATTTTCACTCAGGCTTGTTTAGGTGTTTTTATAGTATACTTTACACATTTCCAAATTAAATATAAAATTATAAAATCTATGAAATCCATAGTTGTATCTGGTTTTCATATTATTTGATATATTCTCTTTTCTTCCTTGATAATCTAAGGTTTTGAAGTAAAATTGACTATGTGTTACATTTTCAAAGAGTAATATCAATTAATGTTCTATTATGAAAACATATTTTTCTCTATAAATTATTTTACTTCATGTTGTTTATTTTTCATGATTTCCAACTTTTCATTTTACGTTATGTTTATAGCTTTAAATTTTCCTCTGTGTATGGTGTTACCTGTAAATTACAAGTGAAATGATTCATTTCTCTGATTATTTTTCTTGAATATGTAGCTTCTAACTTTCTTAATAAGGGATATTTAATTCAGGGCTCACTCCAAATGCCTTAATTTTTTTGTGCTGCACTTAACTTTTCTTGTAGATATGTTTCTTTCATTGCTAAAGAGTGCTGAAGCTTTATTAAGTAATGGCTGAGAATGAGACGTTTTGTTCTTAATTATAAAGCACTAAAATATTGATATTTCCTTTATATTTTGCTATGTAGCTATTTGGCAATATTCTAGATATTCTTTAACATTTTATTTTCTTTGAGTGAGATTTCATACATTTATTAGGTATTTTATCTGAGATTTAGGAGTTATTAATTATGTTATTGTTTATTAAATTTTATTATATATTCTTATTTTTGTTCAAATGTGCTATCAATTTCTTTAAAACTTGATATTACACTATACAACTGCAATAATGAGTGTATACATTTTCTGCCTTCTTGTAATTTATCCATTATAAGTTTGACAACTACTGTTTTACTTGCATAATGTCCATATTTTTATAAGTTAGGTGAATTTTCCATGTTGCATAAGTAAATTAGCTGTATTTTTCATGTCCTGTTATATTCACAACCAAGTCTGTCTTTTTAAATGGAGGAGTTTAGATTCAGAGTGCCTCTAGACTCAAGAGAACTGAAACGATCCACAGAATATAATAGAATACTATATGTAAGTATATGGGATGAAACATAAGCATCACTGCCTAGCACCACTAACCCCTAACTTTGCTTTTATTTTCTTAGTGGTTTTTCCATTTTAATGAGGGCTGATGATTAGGATAGAAAGTGCCAGTTGAGGACAGTACTTGCATTCTGGTTATAGTTATATGGTGAGGATTTCCTGCAGTCTGTATTTCTGCCTGTGCCTGGAATTTCATGCTCAACCAGCACAGAACTTTCCAATGACTGCTGTGCCTCTTGCAGAATTTTAATCATCTCTTTACCAGCCACAAAGTCAAGGATCTGTACTTTGAACTCTGTTCTCCCCAAGAACAGATAGAGTGTCAATTTCCCATACCCAGTGGAAGTTAAAGGACTGCCTTGAGCATCCACCCTCATTATCAAACTTGTTTTGAGGAAAAAAAATCTCCTTATCATCATCATCAACACCATACTCATCACTACCTTCATCAAAATCCTCCTCCCCCTTCTCTTACTCTTCACCATCTTCTTCATCACCATCGTCATCTTATCACCACCACCATCATCATCACCTTCAATATCACCATCCTCCTTCTGGTTGTCACCGTCGTTGTCATCGTCATCGTTGTCATCATCATTATCATCATCATCTTGCTGCAGTATATCTCAGGCTCACTGGTCTGTGAGCTGCAGAATGTTCTCCTGACTCTGCCTCCTAAGTGGCGTTACAGACATATGCTGCTATGCTCTGTTTGCATGAGTTCTCAGGATTCAAACACAGGTCTTCATGCTTTCACACTGCTTTAGTGTGAAGAAATATTTTTTCTTCTGCCATAGTGTCAGATACATGTATGAAAGCAGTAAAAGCCCAGCATATTCTACCTTTGTGTTTATGGTGACCTGCATATGTATTCATCATGCTGAGAACCATGTCACAAAACTTTGTTTGAAAATACTTTAAAAGAAATTCCCCCACATTATCAGTTAACACCTCTGACACTTTTCAGTATCAGATGCAAAAACTAAAACTGGCAGTGAGAAAGAAATTCCAGTTATTTTTCTTCATATACTTTAAACTTAATAAAGTTTAAGTTGTGTGTAGCTGGCAATTACTGAAACTCCACATGTCATAGATATGTTATTTGTTACTTTCTGTCTGAGTAATTACTTTTCTAGAGATAATCAGTGTTAAAGGTGGTGAAGTACAGAGTAGTCGCAAGAAGAACGAGGTCTTTGAAAGTTTTGACCAAAAGGCTAAGATTTTTTTCCTTAACCTTAACATTAGCAATTATTTCCAATTCTTCAATTTCATACTGATAAGAACCTAATTAGCAACTTGACTCTTAACTTCTCACTTCTATGTTGTATACTCAGTCTCTATTAAACATTTGTTGCCATGAACTAGCCTAAAAACAAACCAGCAAACAAACATAAAACACTTTATGGCTTTATTATCAAGGAGGAGACGTCATACTTTTGCCTGTCCACCTTAAAACTTTCAAAGAGTTACTTCTCTGAGATACTTTGCAGTGCCATTCCGTGTATAGTCTAAAGGGGATTTAACCATGAAACTCTAAGATTTATCCCTTAAACACATATAACACATATAACAATTTACAGAGGTCATCTTTATAATGACAATAAAAATTGGCTGGACTTGAAGAAGTGTACTGTGTTCCACAATGGCTGCTTTAATTTGCACTTCCTCAGCAGCATGGACTGTCACATGTTTTGTTGATCTTAATTATTATGGTAGATGTGACAGGTATATGATGAAATCATAGTATAGTTTTGCATTTGTAATGTCTAAGGATGTTGAACATTTCTTTTTTTTCACAGGAATTGGAGTTCATTCAATTGAGAATTTTCGTTATATATGTGCCCCATTTTTAGTTATATCTAGTTTCTTGAATTCTTTATATAATTTTTATATTAGCCCTCTATCATTTGCATAGTCAGTGTAAATCTTTTCATGATCTGTAAAGTGTCATTCTTTGTTATGGATAGTGTCCTTTGACTTACAGAACATTTTCAGTTTCATGGTGTCTCGTTTATCAATTGGTGATCTTTGAGCCTAAGCTCTCATCTGTAACTGGAGAAAAAAAGAGACAAATTTCAAGTTTATTCAACACAGAGCTATTTTGAAGTAAATAGGCTAGATGATATCAAAGAAAGAAAGATGTTTCTACATAGAGATTAAATACTTTCGATGTGAAACAAAATGTGTAGGTTTAATGTTGGGGCATCTTGCATATTTCACTTCACCTCCAATTGATTTCATGTATGGCTATTGCTCCCCAATAAGTCATCATTTATGTGATGCATGCTGACACTCCGAGAAGGCCACTGTAGAACCATGTCAGACTGACCTTCATTTCTAGACTGTGGATAGCACCTTCCCTTACTAAACAGAGAGTGCAGGTCAGTGTTTATTTTGAATTTAAACTATAACGTCTCTTCTAGCTTCCTCCTGTTTAATCTTTAGGTTCTTTTTTTTTTTTTTTTTTGGAGCTGGGGACCGAACCCAGGGCCTTGCGCTTCTAAGGCAAGCGCTCTACCACTGAGCTAAATCCCCAACCCCCTGTTTAATCTTTAAATCTGTAGCAATACATCTTGTATGCTCCTTGTTAAGAAGGAATACTAACAGGAAGGAAAAAAAGTTATGCTTTTTTGTCTTCAAGGTGTTTAAAATTGATTTAATTTTTATGAAGTTTCCATATTGTATACTTCATAATGTTGAATTGTGTTCTATATAAATATATCCCTTGGCTGAAGTTAGGAGCTCCAGATCACTGTGTTCCAAATATTTCGCAGGTTTCTTGCATATTACTCTCTTTTATTCTCAGTATTGCTGATTATTTTTACATTGTAAAGTCACCTTAATAGTAAAAAGGAAATCTTAAAGACTTGGTCTCAGCCAATGGGACCACTTTGGGAGGCTGGCTGTTGTGAAGGTTTTCTAGGAGAATTGTGAACAAGTGTCTCCTCATACAGCACCAATGAGAGACCAAAGTCACTTTTCCACCAAAATCTGGTTTGTTGACCTGGTGATCTTAGTGGCCGTACTTATAGGCACATAGGTTAATGGTTACTAATAGAATCCCAGGTATGATGGTTTCTGTTAGTTATCAACTTGACAAAACCCAGAGTTACCGGCAGAATTTGACTTCAGACATGTCAGTGGTGGGTTATGGTGATTCCTTTGAGTTGTGGAAATAGACCTTTTGTATGATCCTATCTGGGGTCTTGTAGAATATAAGTGAAGAAAAGAAATTAGTTAGCCCTGTGCATTTATCCCTTCCCCCTTTCAAAATTGTGGGTGTGAGGTGAACAGTTACATGAATCCCCTGCTCTATTGATGTCTCCCCACAATGGACTATACGTTGAACTGTTAACTAAAATGAACATTTCTTTCATGAGTTGCTTTTATGAATATTTTGACACAGCATCAGGAAAGAAGCTAAGAAAATAGTTGACCCTAATAGCTCCATCAGTGAGTTTTCTTACTACAGTCTGCTGGACTTTCCCATAGCTGGGGAAAGCCCCCTTCAGTTAAAGTTAACATCTGTATACTTGCTTTATACCTCATCCCCCCTGAGACAATGTACAGTTGGACAGAATTACACACATTACTCGGGGAGGGGAAGTAGATAATCCAAAAGATGAAGTGGCTTGACTCCTAGAGCCCCCTCCCTTTTCCTTTATGAAAGAATGTTATCATGCTACAGCCTGCAGGTTTCTTTCTAGTACTCAGTAGTTGCTAGTTGTAGTGGCAGTGGCTCTCATAACTAGATAACAGGATTCCACACAAAGACACTTACTACATTTGTCCAGAATGTTATGATAAACCTGTTTCAAATGAATAGAAATATAAGAAAAAACAGGTTAAAATATATCTTTGTAATAGACTTTTAGACTGTAATTTATTCCACTTAATTTCCTCTTTGTTTAGATCATTGTTGATTTTCATATTTGAAAAGGGCAAATGTAGGCAGTAATTTGATTTGTAACAATAGCTTCCATCAAGATATAATAGTAGAGAGAAGGACACTTTAACCTGGGCTTTTCAAGGTTATTTCTACACACAAACACACACACACACACACACACACACACACACACACACACACGCACATGCAAATGCACATGCACATGCGCACACACACATTATATATATGTGTGTGTATATATATAATAGGTGAATATAAAATAATGATTCCTAATTTCATCATACAACCTTCTCACCAACTAGAATACGGACACTTATTGCATACGTCCACATTTATCACTAACAAACCTTAAATTTCATCTAAATCTCATTCTAACCAACTAGGTATAAAACTGGAGGTGTAATTCATTTAAATAAGATTCTTCAAATATGAAATTATGCTCATTAAGTATTTCTAAAATACAATGGTGAGACAGTCATAGAGTAGACATTTATCATTTAGTAAGAGGAAGATTAAGAATTATGGGAGCCATGAATGACTAGCAAGTGCTAAGCTTGGCAAGGCAAATTCCAATCAGTTTTGAACATCAAATAATGCATAGTTTGGCTCAAAGTTTTGTCCTGTGGCGCAACTCAGTGTTGGTTTTATACTGATTCTACTAAAGTTCCTGTGTTGTCTTAAGTTCTGACTATGCCAGGCCCTCTGGTATTTTGAGCTGTCAGTCTTGATAAGAGCCAGGCTGGACCAAAGTTATAGAAGGGCTGGTTCTCCACAAGTGATTGTCTAGTGAGAGTCCCATCATTTCTGTCTCAGAATAACCTAGATTGTCCATCCTGACCACTCCATCAAGGATAATGTATTTGCTGAACTTACTGCCTTATCATATAAACTCCCTGGATGCCTACAGACTTTGTTCATTTTTGTTTTGTGTATGTTCCCATTTTATTCCATGAGGACAGCATTTCTGCTGGTGTAAGTCCTTCAGTCCTGGCTGCTGCTCACAGGCTGATTACATCATGTGTCACACTCATAAGCTCTTTAAGGAGCTGCTCTCTAGCCCCCATCTTAGAGTTCTCTGCAGTCATGAACTCACGTTTCACTCATAATCTCTCTGTACCTCTGTCTCTGTCTCTCTCTCACTCCTCTCTTTCCCTTCTCACCTCACCTGATATGAGTAGCCTGTAGATTCTCTTTGCTAAATACCTTCTCTATGTATCCCTCTTCTTTCACTACTGTATACTACAAGGAAAGACAGGGGTATACCTAGAATTAGTTTGCTTTGCAACTCCCTGAGTGGAATATTACAACTATCTCACTTATCATGTTCATTTTCCACACTAGCAAAGAGTGAAGTGAGTGGTTCATCACTATTCACAAGGAGTTTCAGTGTCCCATAAAGTTTTCCCCATTTTCTCCCGAGACTTCTAAGTATGGTCTTCTCTGTAGCAACTTGTCCTTAAGGCAGTCTGAGCTTTGTCTAACATTTTCTCTTAGCCTCTGCAGCCTCTACTCATCAGCTGGCTTAAGAGTTCTCCACTTTAAGGTTTTACAGCCAAAACACATCAAACGGGGAAGAACATAATTCCATCTAAAGTGTTCTTTAATTAGGAATTAGGTGTCAAAGCAAGGGTGTAGCATAGAAACATTGACTTGGGCATAAACCTAGCTGGAGACTTTCTTTCCCATGCTGCTGCCTGTGAGAGTGCTGGAAAGTCTGTGATTGTATTATTTTTATTTATTCACTTCCCATGCTAATTGTAGAAACCTTTCTATTTTCCTCTCAGTCCCATCCCCATATTCTGTGCCCCCACTCTGTTTACAGAAAAGAGGTCCTCCCCCAGTATGGGTACCAATCCATCACAGCACATCTAGTAGCAGCAGGACTAAGTGTATCCTCTCCCACTGAGGCCAGACAAGGCAGCCCAGCTAGGGGAAAGAGATACAAAGGCAGGCAGCAGTGACAGAAAGTCTCTGCTCCAATTGTTAGGCAACTCACATGAAGACCCAGTTGCACATCTGCTACATATGTATAGCGAGCCTAGTTCCAGCCCATGCATGCCCTTTAGTTGCTGTTTGAGTTTCTGTGAGACCCCATGGGTCCAGGTTAGTTGGCTCTGTTGTCTTCTTGAGATGTCCTTGGTCCAGCCGGCTCTCTTAATCTTTATCCCACGCTTCTATGAGACTCCCAGAGCTCTGCCTGATTCTTGGCTGTGAGTCTCTTCCTTGGTTTCCATCAGCTACTAGATGAAGCATCTTAGAAAACAGTTACTCTAGACTTCTGTCTGCAAGCATAGCAGAGTATCATTACTACTGTCAGAAGGTGGTTCTCTCTCATGTGGCAGGTCTCAAATTGGGGCACGCATTGGTTGGCCATTCCTTCAAACTCTGATCCATCTTTATTCTTACATATCTTGTAGGCTGGGGAAATTTGGGTTGATAGTTTTGTGGGTGTGTTAGTGTGCCCTTCCCTCCACTGGAAGCTACAGGAGGTGGCCACATTAGACTCCGTATTCCACATTTTTAGAAGAAACATCTCGGGTTACCTGAAAGCCTGCCATGAGTCTCCCCCTCTCAGGTCTCTACCTTGCCCCAGAGATTCCCCCCACTGATTTCCTTCCTCTCTCCTAGCCCTTCCAGAGCTCCCTCCCCACACTGGATACTCACCTCCCCCACGACCACCCTTTTCCTCTCTCCACCTAATTCTGATGTCTATTTTATTTCCCCCTCTGAGTGAGATTCAAGCATCCTCCCTTGGGACCTTTTTGTTACTTAGCTTCTTTGGATCTGTGGCTTTTAGCATAGATACCCTTACTTGATGGCTACCATCTACTTCTAAGTGAGTACATACCATGGGTATCTTGTTAAATGCCTGTTTCTCTGGTCCTGGGCTGTAGATCAGGAGGGCTGTGTGGACCATTGCTCTGGTAGGTGGAGGTGCTGATAGCTTGTGGCTCTTCAGCCTCTGCTTACAGAAGGACCTCAGCAGGGGGAAGTGTTAAATTGTGTGTGAATTCCTTAACCCAGAGCCAGTGTCTGGAAACAAATGAGCAGATCCTGTGACCACAGTAACTGAGCCAAAAATCAGGGCCAGGAACCCCAGGATATAAAACTCCACAGTGGCAATCAGTTTTTTTAGAACCCCTGATTTCTGTAGCAGAGGTTCCTGTCCTTAAACAGTGGCATGGCTGTCAGCTTTGCACTCAGGCCATACTTTCCTCTCCCTTGAGGACTCTGCCTCTCACTGAAGGAATTCACAGTTGCTAATCTGTAAAAACCCATGTTAGGATTTGGGGTGTTTTAATTGTCAGGCTTCAAAAGATATGTAATGTGACATCTAGGTCCTAGCATTAGTAGTTTTTCTAATTAATACTGATTTATTCACTCCACATAACATTTCTTTTAAGATATACAATTGCCACCTATTGTGTTCCAAGCCCAATATTTTATACTTCTGCTTTGATGAAGTCCCCATGCCTCCACCAAAGGTCTCAAAGTCTGTCGCATGCTGCTTTACCTCACCAACTGAAGGGTGGTCTACCGCATGCACTGAGAGGATGCGCAATTCAACTGTGATTGCATCTTTCTTCTGGGACTTGGTTCCTGTGTATCGCTTTGGCAAACTACATAATGACCAGGAAATAGGACCCCACCATAACTTATAGAAATATCTTGTACTGATGTAAAATTTATATTTAAAAAAAATCAAGTTCTGATTAGTTTAATATGGGGTCCCAGAAGAATGTTAGAAGAGATCTGAAGAAGAGCTGTCATTAGAGAAGTTTGCTGCACAGGGATAAAGCATAGCATCCTCCTCCTGTTGAAGCGGAAGAGGCTGCAAGCCAAGGAATACAGGTGGTGATTAGTGAAAGCTGATTGTGCATCAGGGAGAGAGGCCCACACCAAGGAGTCTTTTGAAGAAACCAGTCCTGTTGTTGTGTTCACTATTTCCCAGGCTGAGTTTAGATTTCTGTCTGCAGAACCTAGGAGAGAATGGGTTTCCAGTGGTTTATGTCCAAAGCGTAACATTGTAGCAGCGATAGGACCATTGTGGAATCTAGTTTAAATCTTTCATCCCCATTCTCTTTAACATCTGCTTTCATCCGTGGTCTCTGCCAGAACCTAGGAGTCCTTCTGGTCTCATTTCATCTTCACTTTTGTGTGACACTTTGTAACTCTTACAAAGCAAACTGCTCCTGATGGTCATCAGTTCTACGAGGTACTGAACACCAGAAGCACTCCTCATCTTAGCAGAGGGGACCTCAGCTGAAGAAATATCCCTGCTAGATCATACTGGAACACTTTGGTTTTGGATAGATGACCAATGTACGAGTGCCCAACTCACTGTGGGTGATCCCTTTGCTCCCTCCTGTCCCTGGGTGCTAAGAAATTGGACTGAGCAAGGCAGGAGGAGGAAACTAGTAAGCTGCATTCCTTCACTCCTTCATGGTCTCTGCTTCCAGGGTCCTGCCCTGCTTAAGTTCTTACCCTGTCTTCCTCTGTCATAAATTGCAATGTGAAAGGATAAGAAGAAATAAATGCTTTCTTCACCAAATTTCTTTCAGTCATGCCGTTTTACTAAAGCAATAGAAACGCTAAACAAGATAGCCACTGCCCACTTGCTGTCTCTGATTCTAGTTTCAAAAAGTTCTTCTATTCACTTTCCCATAGTTTAAAAATCTTGTTATAGAATACCTCTATAAGTTCATTGCATATTTGAAAAATTCCTGTTTAACACTGAGACTTAAGCAACTTCTTAAATCTGAATTGTTTCACGGGAATAAATATTGTATTATTCTTTGTGTTTAAAAGCTCAAAGCTCAAGGCACTTTGAGCTTATTTTCCGAAGGACTCTGTGCTCTCATTCTCCTGTTCACTCGGCATGAACACACATGCAAATGTGGATGCATGGATGCTTGTTTGTATAGGCATCTCAGCAGACTCGCTCCTCAGCTGCTGCTGTTTTAAGTTGAGATCATGTTAAATACATCCATGAATAAATAAGCTCAGATGAGCGGGTGATCAAACACAGGAGCTTCCATTACTTTCTGGAGGGAGCACTGGAAGACAAGTATCGTAGCCCGATTGGTGCTGTGTGCCTTGAATCCCATCGCTCAGGAAGCAGACACACATTGATTTCTACCCACAGTCTGATTCACATAGGGAGTTCCAGGTTAGCTACAACTATAGAATTAATCCGTCTCACCCACTCCCATAAAGGAAGAAATAGAAAAGGCAAACTCCCAAATGTCTTTTATTCATAAACAACAGAGAAATCAGAGAATGTATCTAAATGATTCCAAAGTGTTAAGGAAATGTTTTCAAAGATTAATGTGCCCACAGACTTAGGGAGAGATGAAAGGATTGAAAAAATGAATAGAGATGCTGACATTCACCGGATGCTTGCTTATACCACCACCATTCCTAGTGCTTCTCCGTTCATTCCATGAAAATCCCTTTGAAATCATGAGGTTGCACACTTTCAAGGTAATTAAAGAGACAGGACAGAATTAATACTCCCTAGTAATACTCCCCAGAGATATCTAAACTGTAAAAGGCTGCAGATTCTGTTTGCTCACTCCTTTGTCCTGGAAGGGTCTGCTTTGTTCCTTTGTTGACTGTCTTGAATAACCTGGCTAACACAGTAGTTATAAACAACTGACCAAGAGAAATCCATGGGTGCCACCATTGTTTGTATATTATAACTGTAAGGTCACCCAATAGTGCTTGTCATTTCCAAGTTCTAGAATCACTGTTTAATGGTACTTTTAATAACACATTTTAGCAATTTTTAGACAATCATCATCCAATTGAAAGGAACCATAATTCAGGAAAGAGCTGCTGATTCATGAAGATACCTCAGAACTGGGAAGTGGGCAGTGAGGTCATAGAGAGGTGGCGAAGTGACAGAGTCCCCTGTTTAAAGCAGATGCTTTGAATGTGTAGTGACTGGATTGTTAGTACCTTCTGTGTCCTCCATTAGATCACAGAACCCGCTTTTGCTTTTCAATGTGCTCCTCATCATGTACGAGTGAAGTCTGAAACCAATTCTGTAAATAAAACTCATCTGAAACTGGGAAAGAAAACAGAAAAAAAATGGGTCGGAATATTAAAATAAATAACAGGACTGCACAGCAATGTTTGCATAGGTATCTACAAAGATTGGTATATTTTTCAAAAAACATACAGCAATAATTGCATTTCATAGCATGGAGGCTCCCATTTGTGGAAAGGGGGCAGGCCTCATACCATTGGGTAGAAATGGGTTATTCTACCTTTCACACTTTAATTCTTTATTGGATTTTTCTGATCTATGAGAGTCATTGTTACAAAGAAAGGTATGGCTCACTGTTAGAATAACATGATTAATGGTTACTACTTCCAAGACAAAGTGAGGAATTATTTTTCTATAATGAATAAGCATGTCAAGATTTTTTATTCAATTGTGCACAATTAGTTTTTTTTCCAAGAAAGACCATTATTGAGTTTTGAAGAACTGCCACATCTTAGTAAATATAATATAAATTACTCTTAAAGTTGATTGGTTTGTAATTAAGTGGAGAGAAGGATGAATTGAAATATAAAAGATATATATTTAATTTCAACTAAATGGATTTAAAATATAACATCTGAAACTATTAGAAAAATAGGACCATCCACAAATAGTCATCTTTGAAGCAACTGATCAAAATGATTATTTATATTAGGAAAGGATGTTCTAAACATATTTAAATCAAACATACAAACCCAATAAAGATGGTACATATGTCCGTTGTGTGTGTATGTTTTTTAAAGTTTAAATTTTCTTGGATATTTTATATTTTTACATTTAAAATGTTATCCCCTTTACCCCTTTCCCGTACCCCTCCCCCTTCCCCTGCTTCTCTGAGGACGCTCCCACTCCCATCCATCCACCCCCAGCTCAATACCCTGGCATTCCACTACATTGGGGGAATGAGCCTTCACAAGACCAGGAGCTTTTCCTCTTATTGATACTGGACAATGCCATCCTCTCCTACGTATGCAGCTGGAGTCATCAGTCCGTCCATGTGTACTCAATGGTCTGGTTCGTTGATATTGTTGTTCTTCATATGGGTTGCCCCACCTGGGGATCCATCCCATATGCAGCCACCAACTCAGTCACTATTGCTGATTCCAAGAAGTGCTTGCAGACAGAGCCATACTGATACAGATGAGGATGCTTGCAGCTAACCATTGGACTGATCAAAGGGATCCCAATGGACGTGTATGTTTTTTTAAAGCCAAGGTTATGTTTTATAAGTCATGGTATGGTATGTTGGGAGGGGTGTCTTAGCAGGCCTATTCGGAGCAGCCCCCAGGGTACCAGACATAGATGGGTATCGTATATAGAATTTATTTGGGGGCATGGGAAGGGCAGTTGAGAATGGAGTACAGGCAGAGAAAGGGGTGACAGAAAAGGACAGAGAGAGAGGGAGAGAGAGAAGGAGGAAGACTTGAAGGAGCAAGAAGGGGAGAAGGAGGAAAGGCCAGCCAGGAACACTTGGGGAGAGTAGGAGGGGAAATAGGAGAGGGGGAAAAGAGAGCCAGAGAAAGAGAGAAGGGGCAGAGAGTGATGTGGGCCATACAGTCCTTTTAATAGCAAGCCAGGCCTACCTGGCTGTTGCCTAGCAACTAACTATTGGGCGGAACCTACAAGAAATGCCAACAATATCTGCAGTAGTGTTTTAGCTAATGAAAATGTAAAACTTTGAGTAGTAATATCTACTTAGAAACAATTCTTATTTTCCATTGTACCTAAGGAAGAAAGAGATATGTAGTCACTTGTATAATGTGTCATTTATTGTATATCTTTTTACTGTGCCATTGTTCGAGACTGATTGTATAACAATGGAAAAAGTGACACCTATGTTTATTGAAAAAATTATTACTTTTGATATATGTTAATGAGGAATGAAATTTTTTTCTTCCCACTGCCCTGTTGTGTGACTTCTTCAAATTGGGTTTTACCGTTTGATTGCTATATACTTGTGTATGTTTATTGGATGTACCATGGTATTTGGATTCATGTTCATTCTAAGTGTAACTAGTACATTTATCCTTATACTTGTAGCCTTGACCTAACTTTGAGGAGTAGTCTTTACTTGTGATACAGAGTAGATCAGGTGAAAAACTTTGAGTAAATTGGCATTGAAGAATGGGGGACTTACAGCTGATATCAGCAGACCAAGTATCAAAAGAAGGATGTGTAATGTAACATTTGAGTGAATACAGTCGAGAATTTATTAATAGTGTTGAGGCCTAATAAGCATTGGCAATCAGAAATTTTACATCAATTACACCTAAGCTTAGAAAATTGTCAGCAGCTACACATAATGGGATTTTAAAATCACTTGTTAAATGTATCTCAAACCTTGATACGTAAACAATTTGATAGGGTCACATGGATGTCTTGTGATAGCAAAAGTGGTGATATTGTGTGAAGTAGCTGACTGAAAGTTCATGTACATCTTTTGTCCAGAGACAAATGTACTTATTCTCATTCTCTCATCTCAGATTCATTCTTGTCATGACTAAAAGTCTGAGGCAAAAGCATGTATAACATCAAGGGCTAAGAGTAGTGTTTTAAATTTGTTTTGAAAATAATTTTATATGTTATACAATTTCTTTCATATTGTTTGAATTTAAAATACATATCTAATAACCTATAAATCTTTCAAACTACATCTCGGTATGTCGGATGGCGTACTGTCTCTTACGTGCTTTTATAGATGCTCTAATCGCAGCTCCTTCAATTATACTTTCTTAAGCAAACAGTCCTGTGAGGTACCTGGGCTCCCATATCAGAAAGGAAACTTAGAGACAGAGCTAAGATAGAAGCCCCGATCATTAAGGCTTCAAAAGCTATGCTAATGCCATCATTCCCTCCCTCTGTGAGGGAAGAAGATGAGAAGAGACCAGGACTTAGCTATCAAGGACGCTCAACTTTGATGTTTTTTTTTTAATTCCTGTTATTTTATTAGGGAAATAAAAGATTCTTTGTGTTGATGATAAGCACTGTTATTGTAAGTTCTGTATATTGCCACTCTCGGACCTATAGGGAAGTGCTGCCTAATTCTCCTTTATTAAATTCAGCATGAGACGTGGGATCTTAGTGTACTTTCTCTCAGTGTGGGTAAAGATTCAGAGGCTCTTCAATTGTGACTGCCAAATTGTGACTCTTTTTACCTGAGAATTATATACCATCTTGGGTATATAAGATATAAAGTAGAAATAAAAAACTTAATAATAATTAATTAAAAGAAATTTAACTCAAAACAATATTTGATATAAGTGTTATTTATTGAAAATGAAAGAAAAGTTATATATTGAAATGTTTACTCTCATTTGCTTTTACATAAGACATTAAAATTTACTAGATATCCCAGGACAGAGAACATATTCAAAGATTCTAAATATTGAATGTAATTTTCATTCAATATTCATCAATGCATAGAACTTTTCTTTATATGAATAGTTAGTGAAATGGAAGAAATATTTCATGATTATTTCACAATTACTGAACATCTACTCTAATTCCAAACTAAAGGCATCTAGTGTTTTTGTTTGTTTTTTTTTTTTAGATTAAAAATCAGATCAGCAATTCAAGCAGCAATCCTCAAAACGAAACACTGTAACACAATTCAATCCCACAGATATACTAATTTAGATCTAACATGCTGAGGAACGATGGCTGATCATTATTCCAAGTGATAATCGTGTTTCTTTTCCATAATTAAACAGGTAAGTTATTATTGAACAGGATTTTTTGTTCACATAGTCAAAACACTGGGATTCACAGCAGACAGCTATTTGCACGAATCTGAGCTGAGGTTGTTCAAGCCAGTGTGTCTGACATTCCTTGGTGTGAAAGTATCCAGGATGTAGAGTGCATGCATGCATTTGGAGCAAAGACTGGAGTGACGTTGTGCAGTGCAATACAGTTGAGAACTCCCAGAAGCACCTTGGTCTTATTTTTTTTATTTTTAATTATGCTTTGGCCATCTCATGTTAAAAAGCCTTCTATTTGTTGTTACACTTTTCTTCATCCCCACATTCTATTTTGAGACCCAGTACAGGTTTGTTACCATAATTTAAGAAACTGGAAATTGCACTGATATTTGCCATGTTCTGGATTTCCTCGTTACAGTGATATAATGTAACTAGTTAATGTTTTATGCACAGCATTCACGGTCTTGTCTATTTTTGACAAATGTGTTTAATATTTATAAAGGTAAGTAGGTCTATAGAATGTTTAGTTGCTTGAAATAATATTAGAGCAATAGGGGAGCAAGTTAGGAAAAACATGGTAATACAAAATCAATAAGTAATCCAAGGAGACATGAAGGCCACAGATGAGGTACTAAGAGAAGGACACTAACAAAAGAAATATTGCTTTGAGCAGATTATTAAACATTAACCTATACTCTAAGGGAAGGCTGTGAAAAATTAAGGGGGAAGTGCTTCCTGGAATATAAACGACATCCAACAACTTCTTGCCACAGCAATGTGCTTGATGTGGCTGATTAGGTGAAAGGAATCCAGCATGACCGAAACCCAGTGGTCAGAGAAACACTGTGGAGGAAAGGGCCCACATAAAGGCCACAGAAAGGAAGAACTTAGCTTGTGTTAAAGGACACACCTTGTATTTAACAGCCTTGAGAAAACAGTGATGGGTTTGGAAAGAACAATTTCTTCATCTAAGGCTCAGGGATCATTGCAGTTGAGGGCACAGGGAAATTATAAAAACCTGGAAAATAGTAAATTTCTCACGAGATTGTGTTTCCTAGGAGTCTCCGCGAAGCTGTATCTATGACGTTTTACAAACATGTCAGCTTACCAAGGGTAAAACCAATAAACATGCTAGTTGTGAAAGGAGAAGCTCAGGAGGAGGTCTTAATCGTGAGAGCACAACAGACAACGAATTCTGAGAGCAACCAACATAGCTTCACTGGGGAAAAGCACAAAAATTAAGTCATTCAAAACTACAGAATCCACCCTGAAAACATGTACGTACAAGTGGTATTATATACACTAAGCAGGATTTATACATTTTGGAACACATATTTACGCACACGTGTGAATCACAAAGATGTAGCCATGAATTTAAAAGAGAACAAGGGGAGAGGTTCACGGGAGGGTTTTACCGAACGAAATAGAGTGATGCGATTGTATCATAATCTCACAAATATTTTTTTCATTTTTATTGGTTATTTTATTCAGTTACATTACATTTGGAGTGTTATCCCCCTTCCCAGTTTCCCTTCCACAAGCTCCCTATTCCCTCCCCCCTTCCTGTGAGTCTATGAGGGTGCTCCCCGACCCGCCCACCCACACCTGCCTCAGCTCCCTAGCATTCCCTGGGTCATCAAGCCTCCACAGGACCAAGGAGCTCCTCTCCCTGTGGTGACAGGTAAGGCATTCCTCTGCTACATATCTAGCTGTAGCCCTGGCTTCCTCCATGTGTACCCTTTGGTTGGTGGTTTAGCTCCTGGGAGCTCTGGGGGTTCTGGTTGGTTGGTATTGTTTTTCCTATGAGGTTGTAAACCCCTTCAGCTCCTACATTACTTGCCCTAACTTCTCCACTGGGGTCCCCTCACTCAGTCCTTGTGTGGCCCGTGTACATTCAAATTTTTATTGGTGAGGCTCTGGCATAGCCTCCCAGGAGACAACAATCCCAGGCTCCTGTCAGTAAGCACTTCTTGGCATCAGTAATTGTGTCTGCGTTAGATGTCTGCAGATGGGATGGATCCTAAGTGGGGCAGTCTCTAGATGGCCTTTCCTTCAGTCTCTGCTCCACTTTTTGTCCCTGAATTTCCTTTTGACAGGAGGAATTCTGAATATTTTTGAGGTGGGTGGGTGTCCCATTCCTCAAACGGGGGCAGTGCCTATCCACTGGATATGGTCTCTACAGGTTCTCTCTCCCCTTTGTTGGCCATTTTGACTAATTCCTTCCCTGTTGGTTCCTGGGAACCTCTTGGGTCCCTGGCATCTGGGACTTTCTAGTGGCTACCTCCAATGACTCCTCCCCCCTGCTACAAACCTACTTTCAAATTCCTGACCCTCTGTAACTCTCCCCCATCTCCTCCCATATATGAACTACCCCCACTTTCCCTCCCCGTCATCTCTCCCTCTCAGATCCCTAATTTTTTTTAAAGAGAAATGCCTTTGTTAGTAAACACAGAAGGAACTGATCAGAGAAAAGAGTTAAAGACTGGAAATCTAGCAGATTATTCCTAGAATCATGTAGGTGCAAGTAAGGTATGGCATGACATCTCTGTATGTTGAGTATGAGCATGTTCATTAAATTATATTTAATATATATTGTAAAAGTAGAATATAGAAAATGGGGCTTCTAAATATAAGAGAGTTGAAGACAATTTTGTTGAATTTTGTTTTCTGAGTCATGGAAGACCCTGCCCACTCCAATGTCCTAAAAGCCTTTGATTATGATTTCTGATGAATTACAATATTTTAAGTATTTAAGTGTTCAATCCTCTTAGAGCTAATTTTAGTATCTGAAAAAGATGGGGTCTACTTAACCTTTTGGGTGTAGGGATGTACTGTTTATAGAAGATTTCCTTTATTGCACGCCTCTTGGCATCGTTTGGAAAGTCTGTTTACTCAAATCTCTGGGTTAATCGCTACCCTCAATGCTAGCACGAGGTTTGCTATACTGTCTTTTTGCCAGTGTATGGGAAGAGTTGGAGATGAGAATGTGAGAGCTACCCACATGTAGAGCTCTAGCTTGGGGTCATCTGAGGGAAGAATGTAGCTCTTTATTCTGGGTGTTATGTATGGTATGTCTACCTCCAGAAACTGCACAGAAAGGGAAGACATAGCAAGCAGTGATGGTAAAACAAGGATCACCCAAGAATCAAGTGAGGTCCTACAAACTTACGGACCAAACTGTTCAATAAATAACACGTGCCAATTGCAGCATTGCACTTGGGGAATTGGAAGAGGTGTGATTTTTCTTTGGAAACAGAATATTTGCAATCTAGCAAAAAATTCTTCTGAATTGATGCTGAGTTAGGGTTGAATAGAGCGAGTAGAAATACATCTAAAATGTGAGCAAGTCAAGAAAAGTTTCTCTAAGTGTTTGCATGTGAAAAGTGTTAGACAGATGAAGTGTGCTGTAAGAGGAGGTTAATTAGCCAAGGCCACACTTTTCCCTCACATGGACAACAGTGCAGGGCGCTTTTGAAACTGATGCTGGAGAATGATATTGAGAATCCAAGTCATTTACTGGGAAGTGATTGACACATGTCTTAGGATGATGGTTTGTTTATTAGTGCCCTAACTTAGTTTGGTCTTCTCATCTATAAACCAGTAGAGAGGATCTGGCTTACTTCTGAGCTCCTTTTAAATTGAATATTCGGCAGATTTATTTGGTTCCCATCCATATGCTTTTAAGCAATGATGAAGACACGAGATATATCCTGAGGCTGTTTACACTTATATTAAATGTAGAAAATTTGAAGATGAATCTAAAAGATATTTAGGTCTATTTTCTCCAAGGGAATTTTTTTATGGTTCATTCATGAAGTCATCTGTATTGCTTTCTGTGAGAAAACTGGTGTCATCAATTCCTTAGATTGCTTATCCTCCTGCAGAAACTGTTACATTTTTTGAAATTTCAGACCATAATTTTTCACATTTGTTTTACTGCTTTAATATCACTTTCAGTGCTTTTTTCCAATGAACCATATGACAGATGCAGCAAGAAGATTTAAGTAAGAGATATTCATTAGAAGCAATATAATTTTCAAATAATGTTCATTATAGAGATATGTGAAGAGTGATATTTCTTCCTCTTTTTTGCTGTTAAAAATCTTCAGATAAAGTTCTATGAAGAGGATTATAGCAGCAACATTAATAACAATTACAAAGACTATTATTTATGTTACATTCAATATGTTAGTAGAGATTGGCTAAATTATATTGGTCAAGATGGTTTTATTTTTCAAACAAACAAGCAAAATAATCTTTACGTATTTAAAAAGAACAAACCTAGTCTTTAATACCAGTAAAATGCAAATCCATATATTGACAATGAACCACCTCTCATTAGATTGCTTCAAATGAGTCTATAATGAGGCTTCATTTGGGCGTTATTTGAAGAAAAAGTTGCAAAAGCTCTACTGTGTCTCCGTCTTTGTGGATAACTACATAGGTTTAAGGGTACTTAAGAGATGGAGGTGTAACAGTCTGGTTTTTCTAGGAGAATTCTGGGTCCAGGAAGAGTTAAGGACAGGAAAGAGCTAATTTGCAATCTAGAATACAAACACATCCGAATTATGGAATTCTATAACCAAGGAAACCTAATTTTATTTCCTCAAAAGATACAAACTTTTGACTTTGATACTTTTTTAAAAAAATATAAGAATCAAGTAATCAATTCTTGGGTGAGATTAAGACAACAAGTGGCAAAGAAGAAGTAAAGCTATCACTATTTGCAGATGATATGATTGTATACCTAAGTAGCCCCAAGTATTCTACCAAAGAACTTCTACAGCTGATAAACAACTTCAGCAAAGTGGCTGGATACAAAATTAACTTGAATAAATCAGTAGCCTTCCTTTATGTAAATAAGACCCATTCATGTTGGTTAGATAAGAGGTTATGATGTATATTGAATATTGATGGAAGTAATTACATATGCAAAAGGTACTTCAGCCTGTATTTTTGCTAGTTTTTCTTAACCAAAATATAGGTAGTAGCCATTAATGTCATAAACAGTATAATTCTTTAGCTCCAGAGCTCACTATATAAATTCAATAGCTAGTGCTTCAAGTGATTATTGGTATGTGCAAAATATATCAATTCTTATCTGCTCACAGAAAAAAAATCATTCAGTAAAATTGTTTTGTTCTGTAATTTCAAATTTAACTAGTTAGAAGTTACTAAATGATTGTGTATGGGCAGCATGTTGGTTTTTATTAGGAAAATTGTTTTCTTTTAGCAAATTTTAACTACATAGTGGATATCATTCATAAAGATTGCCCCTAAGCTCTAGCCTTTAACCCTGTGAATAGCTATTAACTGTGTGTGACACTAGATCTGCCTGTCACTTGCCTTCCATTCTGTACACTTTGAGGAAGCAGGAGAATTTGGTCTGTTTCTCATTTTGCTGGGCAGGAGAAATGTCTAGATCCCAAGGATGAAGATTCAGGTAAATGATATGTTTCATTAAGTTTGCAGGTAATGATAATGATTCATAAGAATAGCTATACTTGGTTTCTTTGTATTGTCAAAATTATACTATACAGATTTTTAACATTATCTGCCTCAAGTTTGCTCCTGAAACTGTGGGCAAGAAAAGTAGTTTTTCTTACCAGTGATGCTAAAAGGTGCGCAAAGAATGCTAGGATCCTCTGATCAAATTGAAGGCATTTTATAAAATTAGACTTCTACTTATGTATTACAAATATCTGTGAGTTTTACAATAAAGAAAGCTATTGAACTGTGCCCCTCTAAATTGTCATGAAATTCTTATTTTGTAGTAGATATTCATATTCTGTGAACCCAGTAGTTGGATCATTGTTAGAGCTATGCCGTCCAACTCTTAGCAGAGTAGTAATTCAAGGGATTCACTCTGAAGGAATAATCCAGTCTGAAAATGATGGGTACAAGCACTTCAGTCTTCTTAAATTCTCTCATAGTGTGAATTTATAGTTGGAGTTTAAGAGATATTAGTAGGGCTGGAGAGATGGCTCGGCGGTTAAGAGCATTGACTGCTCTTCCAGAGGTCCTGAGTTCAATTCCCAGCAACCACATGGTGGCTTACAACCATCTGTAATGGGGATTCGATGTCCTCTTCTGGTGTGTCTGAAGACAGTGACAGTGTACTCATGTACATAAAGTAAATAAATAAATCTTTAAAAAAAAGAGATATTAGTAATGACTTAATTTCTTCTTATTGTCAACATATATAACATCTTAATAAGAGAACATGAGAAAGGCATTGTTTAATCCCACTTTTTCTTAAACAGTTAAGTAAACACCTAGAGAGGAGTTTCCCATGACTGTGATTGAACCACTCAGTTACACAAGTCATGGGGATGGTAAATTAAACTCATGACTTAAATTTCATATTTAGTGTTATGTCTGCAAAGTCAAGCTATTTCAGTCAAAACAGGGTCATAGTTAGAGTGCTCTTGCTATAAAGAATTAATTTTGAAAAAAATTTTTGTGATATTAATGTTGCTATTTACAAATAGAGCACATGTTCCTTGTCAATCATATAAAATTGTAAAAACGTTTACAAGGGCACCTCGATTCCTGTGTATGTGTACATAGGTTGCCATGAGCCTCCTTTTTATTTTTTACTGTGATGTTATTTTTTTCTGTTTCCTTTATCATTCTAAAATACTGAATTCTTACTTAGCTATTTCCTTCTTCTTTCCAGGAGTTTTCCTATATCAAACTTCATTTTACTGAGCATACTGAAAATAGAATAAATATTGGTATTTGCTCCCTGTCCCAAAAAACAGTAGTCTAGGATATTCTGTTTGCTTTTGTTTTGCCTCAAATACAAGAGATCTTTTCTTTACAGCCAAAGAAAAGCAGAGTTTGTACAGATTGCATTTGTTCATGAGTGACTTGACATGAATGTTGCTTCTCTTAAGTATTTCACCAATATCTTCGTTTTGTTATTAGGTTCGGAATTCTGTGTGTTTCTGGTAGGCATGCATTTGGTTATTCAGGTTAATACATGCAAACCGGTGATGGTGCTTGTGTGTTGTACATTATGGGCACCTGAAGTATTGGATGTATCCTCACCCCAAAACAAACAAGCAAATAAACAAAGTTTCCACTTTATTGAGATAGCTTCACCCCATTAACATGGAACTCAAAAATTCGAACTCTCCCTGCACTATAGTCTGCTTCAGATGTCTCCTGTCTGCCTTCCAAATGCTAGGTTTATAGGTACTCACTGTGCCTGCCTGCCTCCCTTCCTTTTACGAATTCTAGGTGTCCAAATTCTGGTCCTTATGCAAACTCTTTATTCAGAGCTATCTCCCCAAGCTCACATTTTTATATTTATGATTTTAATTGCTACTGTTGTACGTGAAATAACTACTTGGACCTTTATTTGAGATGCTGTATGAACCTGGGAGATAACATTAACAGAAAAATGCATCTAATAACTTGATCAGATTTTCAAGATTCTCTATTCCACCTGACTTTCTATTTATTGAGTTTTATCTTTTTTCTTATTTAGGTGAGATGAATATGTATTATTTTCTTTGCATATTGGGCAGTGTATTGAGTGATTTGAGAGAATTTTCATTTGAGAGCATCTAGATTTTCAGTTCATTAAGAACTTTCTGAGTGTTTATTCCTTGAGTTGTAGTTTTTTTTTCAAAAGATTGCAAATTTTTGTTTCCGTTTTTTTTTTCTTGGTACTTCTTTGAGAAGATGTCAACTTTTCAGTCAGTTCATTTTAGTTTGTATGTCTGGAAATTGAAATTGTTTGTATACTTCTAAGATTTTTGAAATCTTGGAAAAGGATTGTTGCTATGATTTCATGGGCATCTGTGTAGGCTTTTTAAGCTTTTTCTTGCAGCTGTTTTAGTGGCCTTTCTCGAGTTGTATGCTGGGAATGGCAAATCTCGCCTTGGCTGAGGAACATTCTGTCAATGCACGGTAACTGCACTCGCTCATCAATTTTGCTGTCTTCTCAAGATCTTCTCTTTCTTCTTTGAATATGCCTTCCTCATTTATGACTCTCTTAGCACTTTTGTGTCTTGATCTTCTGAGTGCACTGCATGATCAATGGTTTCAGTTTCCTCCATATTTGAGATTTTAAATATTTATTTTAGTATCTACCGTTTTATCATTAATGGTGCTTTCTGTTAACATTGAATGTTCCTTCCTCTTAACTGCTTTTCATGCCTCAGAGAAACAACATGCTCACTGAAATCAAGGAAAACCACATTGTGCTTTTATAGAATGAATAAATATAAGAAACAAAGGGAAATGACTGCAAAAGAACTGTCTTCTGTCTTCTTGCAGTAGTCTCCTTTCCTGCACTACTTTCTCATATGATCAATGATACCCCCTGTTTCCTTGCTTGGTTCCCATATGCAGCCTTTTGGCTCTGAACAGCATCTCTGCTCTCTCGGTGCGTTTATGCTAGTTGTGGGGACCTGTTCTGATGGAAGCTTGAATAAGTGAAACTCCACCATTTTACATTTTCTTTCAGTAAGTGCTTATTAATATAAAAGTTTCTGTGTCAGAATTTTTTTGTCTTGCCTTTCAGTGAGATCTGACCTTTGTTTTAATGTTCAATGATATCACAAAACAGTAATAGAATCTTTCCTCTGTAGTCCTGTCCCATGCAAGGAAGTTTTAGATTGAAAACAAAAACACCACATAGATGATGGTGGGACAATAATATTACAATGGAGCTGGAAACGTTATACTCCCTAATGCCCCAGTATCATGATCATGTCATAGTACCATGTATTAAGTGTTTCTCATGAGTCTTGTGTAATGAGAATGTTTTTAATGTACCATATATTTAAGGAAGTATGGTATGACAAACATGATAACGATAATAGGCATGTATGTCACTGGTTTGTGTAATACTTCCTTTTGAAACTTGTAATCGTTTTGGCCTTTCACAATTCCATGCATGTATACAATGTATTCCGTTTGGTCCCATTATTCCGACCTCAATGGCCTCTTATCTCTTCCTATCGTGTCATCTCCTCCTCCTTCCTACAAGGTCATTCATATTTTCATGTCTGGTTTTGTTTCGTTTTGACCAACTGAGTTTAATTAAGACCAATGTAACTTCTGTATCCCTTTCAGTGTTATGATTTAGCTGGACTTTATTGCCAATAATATTGTTGAAATTAGGATAACCAAATGACACATAGCTCTTTGTCGCCCATACTCACCCTCCACCACTTCTATGAGTTAGGACATTCCTCATTGAAACATACGCCTAATTGGCAAATTAATATCAGTGTAGTCTGATACGATGATGCAGGACACTGTATTCTGACTAATGTAAGATATTTACATGTTGTTACTAATCGGTAATTATCTTCTATTTCACATAACCATGATGTGTGCATATTTAGGAAATGAACGGATGCTTTCAGTTAATGTTTCTTATTATTGCTGGCTATGCTGAGCCCATGGGAGAAGAAAAATGATAAAGAGAGAGAGAGAGAGAGAGAGTGAGAGAGAGAGAGAGAGAGAGAGAGAGAGACCAAATGAGTGACAGAATATCAAAGTGAAAAAAGCGAGGGTGTAGACTGCTGTGTGGGTGGCCTGTATGTATGAGACACAGATGCATAATTTTGGAAGTCTGAATTTTCTATAGCATCATTTTGGAATATTACCAAATGGTGCAGTGCTGTGACTGAGTTGTTAAACTAATTCTGGGTACATCTAAAATGGTACCTAGCATAAATTTTCTCTTACAGGCACGGATAGAAACAAAAGCATACAATCTTACTTGTTATTATTTACACCTCCTTAAAATCATGGACTTAAATTCATTTCAAAATTGTTAAGATTTCTTGCAGTTTCCTGAAAAACATCTTTCATTCTTTTGAATCCATAAGGTTACTAACATTTTCATCACTTGTGCATATATTGCTGCAAAATTGTTCTTTAGAATATAAGGTCAGCTTCCTAATCTGCTAGGGTCTTCTGGGTCTCACAGAGCCTGCAGTATACAGGAAGTCTTAGTGTCCCGGCATACAGGCTTTCTTGTGCTTATGGCGTTCCCTGACCCTGTAATCTGTGTAATCCTATAACCAATTGTCTCTGTGTACCTTGGACTCCACCTTCTTAGCTACATGATCATTCTTACATCCTGTGGACTGACTGAATCTGTTTCTCTCTCTCTCTCTCTGTCTCTCTCTCTGTCTCTCTCTGTCTCTCTCTCTCTCTCTCTCTCTCTCTCTCTCTGAGCTTGTGTCTTGCTATCTATCTGTGTATCTCTTCATCTCTGCTGTCCATTCAAAGGTAGAATATCTTGAATTACAATGAGTGTACATAGCTTAAGGCGTTGTAAGTGAAATACCTAATACTCTTTCTTTTTGTATTTGGTAAATAAAGTTAATTATATACATGCTTACATGGAAAGAGTCAAAATTCTATCTCATCTTACACATCATAGTATTTTAATAAACACAGTAAAACCCGTGATTCTTGTCTAGGGTAGCTGCTATTCCCTATATGCAATTCATTAGAGAACAGTCATATATTTTGGAATCTATGGAGAGAGAATCAAAGCCAAGCATCCCTTTGTGTGTACCAAGAATATGGCTGTCTCTAATACTGAGCTAAATCTGGCTCTTTATCATTTACTACTCAAAGTTAGTGACATCTCATCTCATTTTTCTTCTTTACTATAGCTGAGTGACTGTCTTGTTTGAGAATCTTCCTTTATATGCATGTCTACTGCTACTTAGGTGAGAACATTTGGTTTCTTTCTTCAAAGAAACTTGTAGCTTGAAGGCCCCTGTTCTCTGAGAGCTAGCTGATGGCAAGGGCAACTGGAATCCTATGCTGGGTTCAAGAGATAGGATGTATGGTGTGATTGAGCTTGTGTCTGCTCACTGTTCAAAAGAACTGAGTTGAATAGAGTTGATTGCATTTAATACTGTCAGTAACCCACTTAAAACTCCATGTTTCTGATATTCCTGGACTGTGTTGATAATGTGGATGGACAGCTATGGGTCTTTAGAGTCAAACCTGAGAATGAATCTTGACATCACCATTGAAGCAATGGGTATTGGTGAATTGCCAAGTTCCAGCAAACTCCTCTGGGAAGATAATGGAAAGGTGACCACCTCCAGGTCTGTAGGAAGGAATAAATGCTACTGAGAAGCACAATGCGGCATGAAGAATGTCTCCTGAATGTGAATTCTCATCTCTGCTTTCTCTTGTGACCAGGCCATAAATAACCCTAAGAAAAATGGGACGGTCATGGGTTGCAGATGCATCTGTCCAGTCCCCTTTAAATATCTTCACTGTTAATAACATGGCAGACTGTTTTAAAAGACAAACCTGTTTTAGATGTCTAAAATTGAATCTGTACTGACTAATTGAAAGCTCAAAGGTTGCCTTTTATAGAGGAATAGCACACATATGTGCCAATTTCTATGTAAAGATTAACATCTCTATTAATTGTGACACTTTTCGGGATCTTCATGGTATAGATTTATATTTAAATTGCCATAACTACAAATCTCATCATAAAAATCACTTGTGCATCTGGGTGATAATTTTTCCTATTCTTAAAATTTGTTTGTCTATTGATTTGTTTTATAGCCAACTTTATGACTAAAGTTTTTCAAGTCTCTGAGAAAAGTTTCTCCTAATTCTAACGTGCTTGACTGAATGAAGAGTTAAAATTAACATTGCATGGCTATGAGAACCATGTTTTTTATAATTATTTCCTTTCTTCTGTTTGGTAGTGATGGGGATGGAATCTGTGTTCGGTTAGGGATCTACCAGTTGGCTTCACACCCACACATTCAAATGGCCTGATAATTTATGACATTAATTAAAATAAAATTTTATTGTTGTAGAAACATTGCTTCCCTAAGAGAGGTCAGAGTACTTTGTAAAAGTGTTCAAGTTTATAATGAGACTTCATAGACCTCTCATATTTTTATCTTAGGGAGTCAGAACAAATCTGAAGAAATGAGTTCTTAATTACAAGTAGATTCATATGTGATGATATGAAATGAATTTCATTTATGCCTTTAACAACCAGAAGGCAAGAATAAAATTGAATAAAACCGTGGTTATGCTTGAAAGTGTCTCTGATAGCTCTAACAAATGGAGCTTCATTCATGTCTTAAACCTCCTTATACTGCGAATTCATTATCCCCACGTTACATAGAAGTACATGTGAGTCACCTTCACTGGGAAGCTCGTGCAGTAGAAGTCCAAACTGATCTCCAATGGAACCGATGCCACAGTTATTCATTTCTTTCCTTGACATTACAAACCCCCCGGTTATACATTATCCAGATTTCCCCACTAAGAAATTGGCTCAAAACTTGAAATAATGTGTTTTCTGTATCATTTTACTTAATTTTTGGTAGCTCTAAGAAAATAGGAAACTAGGTGGTTCACAATTAAGAAAGGTTCTCTTTCACTCCGTTCTACTGAGAAGTTGCCACATTTGATATGCTTCAAGTGAACACTAGGATTCATCGTAGGGTGGCAGACATGTGGCAAGAGGAAGCAGGCACATCGAAAAGAGACCGAGAGGAAGGTCCTGTGCACATTGAAATAGCTTGCCTTGTGGTAACAAACTCAATGCAATTTGAACTAACTATGCTCACTCGGACCTGATCGTGTCTGCAGAAAACAGACTCGTACATGTGAGACAGACCTTAATCCATCTCTGAAGGTAGTGTGCTATGACTTACACCAGCTGTGTACCTCTTTTCATTGATAATCAAACGTCAAATAATTTGGGTACCAGCAGCCATATCTAAATGCTAGAACTGTTTGATTGCTTTAAATATTTTAAGCAAATTTGATTGCATTTTTCATGTTAGTTATTTGTAATAAATACATTTAGGAACTTAGTTTGCCTGCATCCATAAAGCACACCTATTTTCTATTCTTGTCAAAATTAATGTAGCATAGAAAACGTTGTCATACATCCTTTTTCATGATAGTTCCAGAATTCCTATAATTAGTGATTCCTGTGTAGAATTGCACAGAAAATAATTGGCATAACAAGGACATGCACATAACTACATTTTCCTCTTAGAGCTATACAATCTATTGAAGACATGCAAGTATTCGGTGCTAAAGCCAAATTGTTGGTTATACTAGTTCTTTAGGCTAAGTGGTCAATTCGTGGAACACAGCTGTGAAGCCAGGGTTTGTATGGTCCTCTCTCTGTTCTTGTCTTTCTGTCACAAACCATTCCCATATTCCATGCATCAGGAAAGCTGTGAGCTACAATGTCACCAGGTGTCATCAGTAAGTCAGTTACTGATAAAGACCGTACTTTACATCCCTCATCTCAACCTGTCAGCGCTCTCCATCGACAGCAGCTTCTTAATGTATTCACAAAACTTCCCAATGAATATATTACCATCCCAATCATGGCTGTAGCAAGGCCTATCATTTAAGTATAAAATTTGGCCAATAAGCCTCTTGAAAGAAAATCTCATACCCAGTACCATATGTTGCTATATGGTGATTTGCGTAGCAAAACCGTTCAATGTTTATATGGTCTTGTCAGAACATCGATAGAGGTCTGGCTTTGGTTTTCTCCTAAAATAATTTTATTCCATTTAAGAATTTGTTTTGACTTTTTAATATCATATCCTGACAGATGTTATATATAAATTGCAAATTAAAATGAAATAAACATCATTCTGAAATATGCCATTTCTAGCTTCTGTTTTCTGCTCTGATTCAGACAGTGCTGGCTGTATGTGTCTTTATTGTGGTAAAGATAATGGTTATATGATAAAGATATCTTCTGTGGTTGGGGATTTGGCTCAGTGGTAGAGCGCTTGCCTAGGAAAGCAAGGTTTGGTCCCCAACCCCGGAAAAAAAAAAAGGAAAAAAAAATGAAGATATCTTCTGTCCCTGTTTGAGGAAAGCTTCTAGATTATCACTCAGACTCATACATTAAAAAACAGACAAACAATAGAACATAGAAAGAAAATGCAAAGGGATGAACAGAAAATAAGAGAAGACATAAGAGGGAAGAGAATGGAATGAAACACAGAGGCATCCTTGTATCAACTGAGACCAGAGAAGGTTAACATCATGCATATGCCAGTACATGATGCCCTAGTTCCTACACAGGAATAAATCCTTAGCCCTGCTCTGAAAACTCAGAAAAGCCAAAGGACTTGTTATTGTCTTGATATTTGTCTGATTTCCAATTCTTTTATTACCCAAATTGAAGCCAAGCAGTTGATGCCTTTAATTCCAGCACTTGGGAGGCAGAAGCAGAGGCAAGCACATTTCTGAGTTCTGGTGTCAGCTTTGTCTGCAGAGTGATTTTCAGGACATCCGGAGCTACACAGAAAACCTCTGTCTTGAAAAGCTCTGTGTGTGTGTGTGTGTGTGTGTGTGTGTGTGTGTGTGGTGTGTGTACAGACAGACAGATAGATAGGTAATTTGAAACAAACCAAAATAGGACAAAAGCTGTGGCACCCAAATTGAGAGTTAGCAGGAATCTATGTGTTTTCCTTCCTAGAAACGCCAAGCCATTCAATTCTCTCACATTTTAGATTTTCTTTACTTCCCTTTGGTTTTAGCATTGCACTTTTAATACTAGTATCACATTGTGCTTAGCATTTTACAGGATTTTCTTGTCCCTTTAACTGCAGCTCTTCAAAACCCCTTCCAATACCATGGCAGCCATACATAGGAAGCAACAAACAATGTTTACAAGCTCAGAAGTATTTATGGGCAAACCCACCAATCTTTTCCTCTCGCTAACCTTCTCCATGACAAAATAAACTTTATTATGTGAAAGAGGAAAAATGTGACTATACTGATATCTAGACCATGCTGCAATTGACAAACCTGATTTTATCTTTGTATTTGCACAGGAAGTTGTTACTTTAAAGGCTTAACTAATCCAACCTAATACACCACAGATGTCTTTGAAGAGTCAAATCACCCTGTCTTAGATGTTCTGGCTACCTTCAGAACCTGTCTAACATTTGATTCCAGTCTTATTCAACTTGAAGGAATCCTAAGTCCTTTTCTGATTTGCTGTCCGCATAGATGGAGGTCTTGGAGTATTAAATATATCAAAACACTTTTCTTTGTTCAAATACAAATGACTTATGGGGGTGATGTCACTCAGTGTTAGAGCAGTGGCTTAGCATTTGATGCCCTGAGTTAAAACCTCCAGCCCTAGTAAATAGATATACAAATAAAGATATAAACGGTACCAGTGTGTTTATTTCCTGCCTTGTGGTGGTTTGCATTTAGTACAATGTGAAGAGCTATAACTATATTCTTCTCAAGGGGCATAGCCCAGAGAGGGCTACAAGTGTGTGTGTAACAGTCATCAGAAATATAGAGTGTGCTCTGACTTCCGGCTCTTTGGAGCTTCAGTTAATACCAGTTAAGTATGTCTTCTGAAGACATCATCTTAGAATGAAATTGATTCTCTCTCTGTGTGTCTCTGTGTCTCTGTGTCTCTGTGTCTGTCTCTGTCTCTGTCTCTGTCTCTCTCTCTCTCTCTCTCTCTCTCTCTTTCTCTCTCTCTCTCTCTTCCTCCCTTCCTCCTTCCCTCCCTCCCTCCCTCTCTGTCTCTCTCTCTCCACACCTCCCTCCCCTTCTTCCTTCCCCTTCCCCCCCCCTTCTACTGCCTGTGCCTCTGTGGCCTCAGAAGGCAATGTGATAAGGAGAAGATTCCATACCAGGATGAATGCGAAATGCCATCTAAATTTCTAAGGAGTGAAGCACTGGAAATGCTCAAGAAATTATAATCAGAATGGGAACAGCAATCACAGATTGAGAGTCAACATCAGCTTAAAGTAAAAAACAAATACCACACTTGAAACTGTAGTGGTGGGAAGAACTTGCAAACTTATACTTCCAAGCAATGGGCTTAGGGGAGGCTCCCCCAAGTAAAATAGCTCAGGTGCTTTCCTCTTTTTCAGAACGTGTGTCATATCCCTCCTCTCAGCCAATGGTCATTCATCACCCTACATCCTCATGAAACGAGCCTTAGGTTTCCTTTTTTTCTCCCCCTCTCCCGAGCTGGGAACCGAACCCAGGGCCTTGCACTTGCTAGGCAAGCGCTCTACCACTGAGCTAAATCCTGAACCCTGAGCCTTAGGTTTTAAATGCACATTCCAAATCCACACCACAGAGTTGCATTTGGGCATCACTTGAGCTGAGCTCTACCAAGCCAGCATCCCCCTTGTACATGAAACCCGGAGTCTATACCACTTACCAACTACTTAGACACTGCTGCCTTAAATGTTCCTGTTATCTCCCATGAGATGTTACATTCCGTAATGCGTGGAGGAAGTACATAATAAGCCAGCTGTCTAGCCTTTAAATCTTTGGCATTTCTCAGGAATTAAGGGACGAGAAGGAGCAGTGTTGTTTCATGGGAAGATTCTTTATAGGAAAAGGATTGTGCATATTTAACTGGGGTGGGGGTGAATTCAGTAATGAGACTAGCTATTTCCCTTTCTCCACATTGGTCTTTGATTTGGATAGTATTTACACGGGTATAAGAGAAGCCAGAACATACCAATAATGATTGACATTCATCTGGAGATGGATATTCCTGTCTTTTACTTCAAAAGCTGATCAGTCTTGCTTTCGTTTTCATTTGAGAAACCCATATAAAACTAATGGAAATGGAGGCTTGAGATGAATTTTACCATGTGCTAAACACGTTCCCCACAAATTATGCTGTAAGATAATTTTATTATCCTCATTTCATAGATTAGAAAATGGATACTTAGAGAATTAAGGAAGTCATCAAGCTCATGAAATATTAACAGGTAAATTTAACCCAGAGTATTTAGGACTTTTAAAACCCTCTGGATGTGGCAATGTTCTGTACTGAATGAACGTTAATGAGGACCACCTAGCACACTGTGGTTTTTAAAAGGCCAAGTTCCTAAAGTAAGAAAACTTGGGTGATAATCTCAACTCCAATAGAATCTAAGTATATGGACTTGAACCATTTCTCTAAGCTGAAACTCCTGAGCTAACTGCTCGTCTTCACTGTAAATTCCAGAAGAAGCAGTTGTGTCTTAGTTTTCACAAGAAACTTCCCTATGTTGGTTTTTTAAAAAATAGGTGTGACTAAGTGATCTCACAACTGTCCCACAGGACCCAAAGAGTGGGCATTACTACCACCCACAACCAGTCAAACAATTTGGTACTCAATTTGAATCCATAATGCCTTTATCTGTTTTATCAATTAGAACAACTTTTAAGGAGGGACTCCAGCATCCATACCATGACCATCAGTTTTTGGTTTTGCTTTGTGATTATTATGGCATGGTTTTCAATTCCAAAAGAGCCTGACTGCACCTTTGTATCAGCCATCATGTCCTTTTGGGACATACTTAAACTTCTCCATTATCAGAAATAGATAGTAGTCTAAGAATTAAAATAACGTTGAGGAAATGTGTTGGGTGTGTTCAGCAGTATTTCTTAATTGAATATTTCTCATTGAAACAATGAGGATAATAACACAAACACCTAGTCTTTTCTGTGGCTTCAGCAAATGACTGTGTTTAAAGTAAGTGGTAACTTGGACTGTACAATTAGAGAATCTTTTACATTTAATATTTTTGGCCTCAGAAACAGAGATGGTCATGCATGGCTGCTTTATCTCCAGGGTTTCTAAGTGAATAGATGATGGATTCTTTGTGCTCCCATACAGTGGCATTTCTAATCACTTTTATTCCAAACATTTTAAAAGAAAGATGTTCTTTACTTCACTGAATTATATCAGAACATTCCAGAAATAATGCTTTCATACAGATCTCTGCCTTTTCATCTCTCATTGTCTGTCTACTAGTCATATATGCAAGTAAACAGTTCCAAGGCCAGTAGCACTTCTCTTCTGCTTCTTTTGTCTCTACCAAGGCTGTGTGGCAAGCACATGATTTGTTCATTCTTTAAAGGAACAAAACAGTTGAGTGTTGAGTGCTGGGCATCTTGCATAATTCTTTTGGAAGACAAAAGAACAATGGTAATATTTAATTCTCCCCCTTGCCTTTTGAAAAGTTTTAGGGGGTGTTAAGGAAGAGTCCAGATGAAATAGGATATATTATTAGGTAGAAAGGCATCATAAGAATCTGAAGAAGAAATTTGACACCTATTTCAAGAAAAAAACTTTCCGTGCCATTAAATATTAGAGACATGGAAGGAGGAAGGAGGTAGACCGAATCTGAGTATTTAGACATATTTTCTTAGGGACACTGGAAGAACAGATTTATTAACAAAATCATGAATTTACATATCAGGTTTGATATTCATAAGATACACTGATGTGTAGGTCAAAAGTCAAATAGAATATATGAACTATGGTCACTAAAATAATAGGTGATAAATACTGTAGATTATTCAGACAATATACAATACCTGTGTATATTTTGAGGCATCGAGAATAGGGTCCTCATTAGGAAGGAGGTAAGCTCCAAGATGGAGCCCAGATATCCTGTAAGGATGGTGAATTACAGTGGGAAATAGAACTATGGACAAAGAAACTAAGGTGTTGATAAGGATTGAGGAAGGTGCTTGAAATGTGTCCCTATGATTTGATCATGAGACAAATATGGTGAGCACTGTTGGAGATGTTCTGTGGCATACTGTGGAGAAAACAGGCAGGAAGAGCTTAGCTGCTGGTACAGTAGTTATTTACAACCTGTTTCTGAAATTATTTTCTTTAAAATGATTCATTACCTTAGAATTTATTAAACCATCCATAATTTCTGAATCATTAATAATTTTAATTTTACAGGGTGATAATCATTTAAACATTAGAGAAGAAGAGTATATGTCAGATGCTAAAGGTCATTTTATTTCTAGGTAATACATTATTATGATAGATTCACACTAGGGAACTATATTCCCATACCCTAAAGTATATTTTTCATTCATATTTTCAATTGCATTGAAGATCATTTTACATCTATCTATCTATCTATCTATCTATCTATCTATCTATCTATCTATCCATCCATCCACCCATCCATCCACCCATCTATCCATCCATCTATCTATCTATCCCTCAACCCACCCACCCACCTATCCATCTATCTATCTATCTATCTATCTATCTATCTATCTATCTATCTATCTATCTATCTGATTAAGCCCCTTGTTTCCACAGGTATGTGAGGTAGTTTTTAAATCTTCAACAGCACTAACTTGTAATGGTGATGTGATCTTTGTTATGTCCTATTCATACTAGACCCTCCCATCAATTTGTTTATGGGCCTTCTTGATATCATACCCCAGAATGTCACTGTATATAAGTATGTACATATATTGAGGTCATTATGTTAAAGTGAGATGAGAAAGGTGAGCCTCTGCCCAATATAGTTGTTTTAACTAAAAGAAACACAACTAGGACATAGAAGACGTCAGATAAACATAATAAGATACATGGAGAACATAGGTCAACAAGCCTAAGAAGGCAGAAACCTGGAATAGGGTTTCCTCTTCAAAGCCTCACTAGAAAATAACCTTGATCTCAGAATTCTGGCCTATAGAACAATGAAAACAAACACAACTGTTGAAGCTGCCCAGTTATGACTTGGTGTTACGGCAGAATAGCAACAGGACAGACCCTGTCACAACTTCTATCTTATGTGTGTCTTCTGACTGTTAGTGCATGCTGAGGTGTGGAGGCCCAGCATCATCAATGTCTGTTAGCAGATGAGAAAAATAAAGTGAAAACATAAGAAATCACTTACCCAAGGCCAGGAAGCCAAATAACTGCTGAGTGAAAAATGAAGTTTCCTAAATCCTTGGCCAGGGCTTTTGCCTTGACAGAAACCTTGGTAAAAGTCCTGAGTTGTGTTGTGCCTACAACCCTATGCCGGCCTACCTATTGATTCCAAAACTTGCATTTCTCTGCAAATCCAGATTCTGAAAGTTTTTGAAATAAGACTTAGAACACACCCAAAATACGACAAATAATAAAACAGACATACTATTAACATTTAAAAAAAAATCACTTTTAGGTAGCTTGTGTATTATATACCTCAGTGAACATTCAAGCATTTAGATTCTGTACATGATATTCTGAAGTCTGACCACTGTGTGATAGAGTAGTTGACCTCTTTTAGGCTTTTTATGAGACAAAATATAATATTCTCAAAACAAACACAAGGTAAAAGGTCACTGAAGAAATAATGTAACTTTCAGATATGGAGCCCCTAAGCGTTTCATCCCTGTAACTATCTACTCTTTGTTTCATATTTCAAGAAAACTACTCTTAGCTTGGGTTTAAATTTTTAAGTAAAATGTGCATATAATCAATAAAGCTTTGAGTTAAAAACTCTCTAACTGATTCCTGATTTTCTGAAGATTCTTTGCTTTTTATTTTCTTAAATAAACACAGGAAAATTTAACCTTACATGGCTGAATAAGTCATGATGACTGAAAATGCTCAACCTAACCAGTGTGTATGTGTGTGAATAATGTTTCAATATGAGAAGTGTCTCACTGCATAAGAATGCGTTAGTTTGAGAGGATCCAAACCTAAACCATGAATTATTGAGTTACATTGTATAGTTGTTTGTACAATCCTACCTAGGTCTACAGTTCTTCTTATGTTATATTATGTATTTCATATGATTTTCCCAGCATCCACAAATCAATCAAGTTGATTCACTTGAACAATTTAGTAAGCATGATAGCTGATGTTTTTTTCTCTTATGAATGTGGAACAGCAATTAGTGATCTATTCGAAGTGTCTTGTCTTGATTTTGTTTTTAGCAAAACAATGATATTTTTGACCCCATGTCAAACCATTTGTGCTCTATGATTTTATTGAATAATCACCTTTCTTCTTTGCTTTTAGTTATATACTAAATATCCATAGATAAGTGATGTTATGTTAAAATGCACTATTTTTTACTTTAACTCTTTACTTAAACATTATACATGCATTGCTGAATTTCCATAGCTTTTCATTTCCAACTTGTTTTAAGAATTGTGGACTTTTCACCTGTGTGAATTTTATCACAAGGCCACTCTGTACATTTCTCAACTTAACCAAGATGAAGTGTGTAGGGTGTGGCTAATGTTTCAGTAAAAGAAGTGTCTCACAGCATAAAAATGTCTTCGTTTGAAAGGATTCAAAAGGGTGAGTTATTGAGTTAAATTGAATAGCTGGACTGTACAATCGTACAAAGGTCTACAGTTCATCTTCTGTTTTATTATGTATTTGATACCATTTTGATACACAAATGTATTATGTATTTGATACATGAAGGAAAGGCTCATATTTTTGACTGCATGTTACTTTTTAAGAGTTGGTTTAACAATTTAAGGTACATAAATGTGAAATACTTCATGTGTTGTTATGCTTAATAGTTTTGTTCTTTTAATTGAAAAACTTTCTATGGTTAGTATTGTCTGTGCTTTTACATACTGAAGACATTGTATAACTTGATTCAGAACATGGAGTAATTCAGATTATACTGACCTGGACATTTTATCCTTACTTACTCTCTTTTATAGTTCTGGAATGAGATGTTCAGATTACTGAAGGTTTAAAGGAACCATCAGCTTTACTCTGCTGTGCTATTAAAACATCAACCTTCAAAATAAAATGTAGTGACAATTTCACACAAGTGGAAAAATATAATTTATATATTTAAAACTGTAGAATCGGTAACCTTAATAAAAAACCTATTCATTCTCATCAAATGTTTATTGTGTTTTCTTAGAGTTTCTATGCATTGGCACCATGCACATTTCATCTGACTTATTTGTCTTTTTAAGGCAAGGTCTTGCTGTAGGGTAGGCATTAAACATAACATATCACTCAAACTAGTCTCCAATATTAAGTCTCCTCATCTTTCTAATATATGTTGAAATTACAGGTGTACATCACTATACCCAGTTCAACCTTTTAAATCATTTGGGCTGGACTTTGGGAGGTAACAAAAGAAACATGGAAATTTGTAAAAACACATATGGTCCTTTAAAAAAAGGTTCACGTCTGCGTAGCATAGTTTCTTCCATAATAATTTTAAATGGTATTTGATTCTAATTGGGACATTAAAGGCTACTGTGACCTCTGACCTCACAGTGTACTACAAAAGAAATATTAAACTGAGTTTATCTGTTTTCTATCTCAGTCAGTTATAAGTGTTCTATCTTAAGTCATCATAAACTATTCCATAGTTACACAGATGTTTGCTGTCATGTCAACTGTGTTACCTGCACAAAGCGTTCATAAGATAAAGAAGCTTTAAAATTCTAACATAATTGCTGGACTTTCTCACACTCTACCCACAACTGAGGAGCTAAATGGTAGTTAATGGCTGTTTAGAGGATAGTTACTTGTTTTTTATTTGTTTGTTTGTTTAAGGGAGCATGGCTTGGCTGTTGGTGCCTTGTTCAGTTCCCCAGTCACTGCTTATACACACAAACTATGACATTTGTATTTTACACCAATGAGGAGTGTGAAATAAACAGAATCAAAAAGAAAATGGGGCCGTTGGTAGGCAGGTAGGCAGAGTGCTGGAATAATTGATGTAGATGTAAACAAAGCTTTTCTAAACCATGTCCATTGAAAACTTATTTCCAAGAGAAAAATCATCATTATCAAGTGTAAAAATAATATCATTGGATCCATTGATGTCTTTGGGAATAATTTAATAATCTCAATCTGCTGAGAAAGTTTGAGCAAGTCCAGATGGATAATTTTAGTACAGTGTTTTCTCCAGGATCCATTTCTAGGCATGTGCTGACCTGGACTGCCTATTGAAGAAGAGCAGAGGCCCATAGAGAGTGCCCCACCCAGGAAAGCTGTCCACTTGGTTGCCTTTTTCCTTGTTAAGTGTGAAGCTGATTTTAAAATTTAGCCAAGGTTTCCTTAGATGTGTTCCCACTTCAAGTTAATTATGTAGATACATCAAACACACATTTTCTTCAAAGGCATATTACTGTTTTGTCTTTATCCACCAATGATTGTTGGATAAAAGGTGGTAATAAAATGGTAGTATATGTTTAGTTCTATGAGAGAAAGTAATGTAGAAATTACTGAGGTATAAAATGAGATACATAATTGATTCAAAAACGCAGGAAAAAGAAAACAGAATGATCAGCCTACACAAGCAAACCTTCTTGCTCACCTATAGCTATCCTGCTCTGTCATTCTGGCTAGAAGAAAATATTTTCTTTTTTATTACATTTTTCTCTTATTGACCAGAAATTGAAGCAGGGCCTCAATAGCATTTTATCTATAAGCTTTGTCCCCAGGCCTCCTTCAGTGTTCCTCAGATCTTTCAGGGGTTGGGAAGGTTGGGCATGTCATGAAGCACATCTTCCTAGCACGTTAGCAGAGTGTGGGATGAAGATTCTGAGAACAAACGGGAGTCAGACTCCATCTTTATTTCTCATTATTTTGGAGCTGCCTTTGCCAAAGCCCATTTTCAGGTGTCACCAGTTGTGATTTCATTTAATTTCGTGGGACATAGATCCTTTAACACTGAACGAAGTGTGCCCAAGGTCGGAGAGTACACAGTGGATCCCAAAAAGAAGATGGGCATATTCTTTACAGATTAGGCATACAGATTTGGAAGAGAGGTCTTCCTCTTTCAGAGAATGCTATGCTTTGGGGACTGCGACTGTTGGGAACTACTATCCTCTTATGAATGTTTCCAGAAGTCTCAGGCTAAAGGCTTGGCTTCAAGTATGTGATATTATTGGAATGCAGTAGCTTAAGAAGGTGTGTTGCCATTGGAACTCTTGTTAAACTGAAGTTCTTTTTCAGTTACCATTTCTCTTATGCATTTGCTTCCCCTCCTTAAAGTAATTGATCATCCTGGGACATATTCTTCCACCCTGATGTACTTTGCCGCCAAAGATTCAAAGAAATTAGCCCAGTCATTATAAACCAAACAATTAAAGCCATGAAACCCAACTAAACCTTTCCTCATTTTTCTTTGATGTACAACTGAAATTTGCTTAAGTACCAGAGGCTGAGCAATGCATGAGCCAAAATGTACGTGGACTGAGGATAGCAGTTTATCTGTGAGACTGAAGACATGGGTCCTCCAGGCCCAGGACATTTCACTTTTGTTGATTCATTCATGTATTTGAAAACTAACAGTAGTAGTTCTGTCAATATGATGGTCTCAAGACTTAGTAGAAACATTTCAAAGTTACTCGTTCTCCTGTTTCATGCCATGAAGTCATGATGCTCCTAGATTTTGCACTACCAATAAGGTAGGCAATAGCCAAGCTTTTCCATATTGAGTGTACTCTGAGCAGTAGAGATACAGATGATTTAGCTTTGTGAAATATTAGAAATGATGGGTATGTGTCTGACATCTGCCAAAGCTATGTCACTATTTACATTGAAAGCAATGCTTTTCCAAATCTTAGTTGATCATGTGGTTGAGAAATTTTCCATGTTATCCATATCCATCAGTCAAGAAGAAATATTCAGCTGTATTTCATTGGTGAGATAACTTAGTCTTGACATGGCGATGATATTGGACAAGTTGAAGACATGTAATGTAAAAGATTCGGTGAAGCTCAAACCTTGGAGTGCAGATCCAGGAGGTATCATTGCAACCACATGATTTACCAACTTAAAGCTCCTCACACTTAGTGGGAAATCTATCAAAGGTGTTCTTGTGGATAATTGGAAGGAGACCTGGTGAGGATCCAGTATTAATGGTGTCATGGAACCTAGAGAACTCAATCCAGCCAGTGACTCATTGCAATGAACATTTAAAGGTGAGGATGTATGGACAGAAGGGTGTAATTTGGGACACAATGGGATGCCACAGCTTCCACGGCAGGATGTTTACTATGCTTTGGTTGTGTGTGTGTGTGTGTGTGTGTGTGTGTGTGTGTGTGTGTTCTATTTTGGTGGGAGGAGTTTGCAAGGGCAGAGGTCAGATAAGAGGTGACAGTGAGGGAAGAGAGATGACTGAGGCTGGGTGCATGATGCGAAACTCACATATAATAAAAATTTTAAAAGGTATCTTTTTGAGAACAGTGTTCTGCAGTATATGATGTGCTTTAAAATGATAAGCTATTGCATTAGATCAAACATGTTGGAACTTTTAATGCAAAGATCACAACACAAATATTTTATTAATTCATATTATCTTATTTTTTATTAATTATTAATCATTTTACTAACTTAGGACCTCTCTATTCACTATTCTACATGAGCCATGTGCAAGGCATTATGGGATTAGGTAACTTGCCCAAGGACCCACCCACAGAGTGTGCTAAGCTCATTTCTCACTGATGCAACGCTGAATTTTTAGAAAGAATGATAAAAAGTTAAATGAAAATTTATTATTTACTGCTCTTTCATGGTCAGGAGTTGTTCTGAGTTTCTGTGTGTTTTCTCACTTAATCACTAATAAATCAATATAGAATATTGAGTGTCTTGCCTAGCACCAAATATCAATAAAGACTTTTTTAATCGAAGCATTGGTATGGTTTGTAAAAGCAAGGTTTTGGGGTGATAGATGACCATTTGTTTAGGGTGGTCTATCTTTGTCGACCTGGAAGAAGCACAGTGGAACTACTGTGACCAAGCAGGGAGAAGCCTTGAATGGGAAGATGTCACTGCTGTTCCAAAGCAAAGAATGTGGAAGCAGGAACTCATGAAGAAGAACCTAGAAAGAACACACTGGACAGAAGAATGATAGTCTAAGATGGGAAGTCCCTTGGGACTCCATAGGGCTCAAATGTCTAGCAAGAAAAGGGGAGAGAATAAGGGAGGAAGGTGAGGATTGGGGTCTGAACTCATAAGGAAGCATGAACTTCTTTTGCATCCTTTCTAAGACAGAAGTAGGAACTGTAGTGAGGCTACACATGTATTAATTTGTCTTTCTCAAAGCCATAGCCAAAGTCTTACAATCTGAATTTGGATGAGTATAAACTTCTGGATGCTTGCAGGTGGGGCACCAGTGCTGTTATTAGCACATATTCAAATTGCAAGAAATGCAAATATAAAATCCCCACTTGGATTCTCTAGAGAAGAGAACATAATAATTGATTAATGTGTCACCAGATAAGTCTGCCACCAAATTATGAATGCAAAGCTGTGAAACATGTTATGTATTTTAAAAGACTTTTCTAGATTATTTTTCCAAAAGTAAAATCTTAATAAGATAATCATCTTTATTTCACCACCAAATTTGAAAGTAACAGTTTCTGTAACAATCAAAACTTCTGGCAACAGTTCTTGTTTTTATATTCCTTGTACTATATGGCATAAAATATAGAATTGAGTTTCATTGAACCTCATTTTTTCTTTTCTTTGTTTTATTAGATTCATTTCTTTACTTACATTTCAAATGTTATTCCCTTTCCTGGTTTCCTGTCCATAAGTCCCCATTCCCTCCCCTCCCCTCCCCCATACAGGTATTCCCCTCATCCATCCCCCTTACTGCCCACCATATTTCCCTGCACTGGGGGTCCAACCTTGGCAGGACCAAGGGCCTCCCCTTTCACTGGTGCCCCAACAAGGCTATTCTCTGCTACATATGCAGTTGGAGCCCTGGTTCAGTCCATGTATAGTCTTTCAGTAGAGTTTAGTCCCTAGAAGCTCTGGTTGGCTGGCATTGTTGTTCTTATGGGGTTGCAAGCTCCTTCAACTCTTTCAATACTTCCTCTAATTTCCCCCAAGGGGGTCCTGTTCTCAGTTCAGTGGTTTGATGCTAGCATTGACCTCTGTATTGGACATGCTCTGGATGTGTCTCTCAGGAGAGATCTATATCCAGTCGCTTTCAGCATGAACTTTTTAGCTTCATCAATCTTATCTAGTTTTGGTGGCTGCGTGTGTGTGTGTATATATATATATATACCACATGTGGGGCAGGTTCTGAGTGGCCATTCCTTGAGTCACTGCTCTAAAATTTGCTTCCATATCCCCTCCTATGTGTATCCCCCCCTTTGAATAAGGAGTGGGAGCATCCACATTTTAGTCATCCTTCTTCTTGAGCTTCCTGTGATCTGTAATCTATGCAAAAGAATTATAATAATGCATCTTATAGAGGGATAAGTGTATCAGAAAAGCAATACATGTATGAAAGTAACATCAGTTTGTCATTTCACCATCAGGCATTATTAGCATCTTCAGTGTAACTTGTGTTCCTGTGGATGTATTGATATATACACGGGGAAGGCAAACTTTCACCTTTGATAAAAATGAGAGTTGTCAGAAACTTAGAACCTTTTATTTAGAGATACTATCCTTAGCCATAATATTAATATGTAAATTTATGTTTCTATTAACAATGCTCACATTAAATGCAGAATAAATGTGTTCTCAGAAGGCTTGTAAAGCAGTAGGAAGTAGGACAGTTGTGCAATTTCTCATGTATTAAAAATGTCATGATTATATGTAAATATTATGTAAGTACCAAATAGGTACACTTTCTAAATAATGAACTGAGTGGCTGATTGATGGGCAAAATTGTCAGGGAAGTAATAATTTAGTTGAGTGTCCTTGAATATTTAAGAGTCCACATAAAAATTAGAGACTTCAGACGTTGCAGACAGAGCCCCCTCTCCCTACTCTTAAGCCTGAATATAGAGAACATGATGGATACTATAGGTCAAGCTGGGAAGGGTAGAAACTCAAACCAGACTAGAAAGAACGTTTGCTTTACTTCACTTAAAGTCATTTGGTATATGGTGTGAACTTAAGACAGTCTTGAAATGACTGGGAAACCAAGTAAACAGAAGTGGAGTGAACCCTTTTACGTTATAACTGCAAAAGTAAGAGCTTGAAGACTGACCATTGGTATGGATGATGAGCAGCGGGAACACCTGAGAAGTTTGCAGCGCCAACTAGCAACTGAGTTGTGAAAAGAAATGGGAACCCAGAGAGGGTGCATTATAAATCCATCTCTGACAAAGTAATAATACCTTGCTGTGTGCAGTATATGCAAAGTATATGTCTAGACTACATGGTGGGAACATAGGTGCTCATTAATTCTTATATAGTATCATAATTCCCAAAATTAGAAAATGTCATTTAGAGCAATAGTTTTCTAGTTAGAATCCAGTGATAATAGAAAAAACTAGTTTTTATGTAAAAAAGTATAAATTACAATATTTTCCTTACTAAATTATTAAGATATGGCATGTAATTTCTCTAACAAATAAAAAAGAATGTTTTTGGGTTCTTTGCAGTTTATCAATCTCCTTCTCATTATACAAATGCCTACTGAATATTAAGATGATACTAGGAGTTTTTTCTGATTAGTGACTCTATCACATAGCATGCATTTTTAGTTTATAATTATTTATAAAAGGAATTCCTCATTTGTTTCCTGAGAAGGATGGTGTGGATGTGAAGTAGCTCTGATCACAGTACTAGGAAAGTATTCTTTTTTGATCTTTTATTAATATATTTTCTATTTCTCCAATTCTTTTTTTACAGTGCAGTCATTATCCCCCTCTAGGTCTGTTCCTCATCCTGTTCCTCCTCCCCTCTCTCCAAAGATGTCCAAACCCCCTAACCCCCACTCCACCATAACTTCCCATTCCCTGGGGCCTCAAGTGTCTGGAGGGTTAGGTGTTTCTTCTCTCACTGAGGCCAGACCAGGCAGTTCTCTGTGTTTATGTGTTGGGGGCCTCATATCGGCTAGTGTATGCTGGTCGGTGGTTTGGTGTCTGAGAGATCTCGGGGGCCCAGGTTAGTTGAGACTGCTGTTCTTCCTAGGCGTTGCCCTCCTCCCCAGTTTCTTCCAGCTTTTCCCTAATTCAACCACAGGATTCCCTGGCTTCTATCCATTGGTGACAGGTATCTGCATCTGACTCTTTCAGCTGCATGTTGGACCTCTCAGAGGGCAGCCATGTTCGACTTCTGTCTGTAAGTACACCATAGCATCAGTAAGAGTGTCAGGGCTCTGGGCCTCCCCTTGAGCTGGATCCCAATTTGTGCCATTCACTGACCCTCCTTTCCCTCAATCAGTCTCTTCTCCATGTTTGTCCTGCAGTTCTTTTAGACCAGAGTAATTATGGGAAAGAGTTTTTGACTGTGAGATGGCAATCTCATTCTTCCACTTGATGCCCTGACATTCTACTGGAGGTGGACTTCATAAGTTCCTCCCACCCCTTTTTTTTTTTTTTTTTTTTTTTTTGTATTTCTTATATACATTTCAGATGTTATTCCTTTCCCGGTTTCCGAAACATCCTCCTTTTCCTTATGGGTGTTCCCTCCCAACCCTCCCCCCTTTGCTGCCCTCCCAACAGTCTAGTTCACTTTCAGTCTTAGCAGGACCCAGGGCTTCCCTTCCACTGGTGCTCTTACTAGGATATTCATTTTAGACCAGGGTCAGTCCATGTATAGTCTTTGGGTAGTGGCTTAGTCCCTGAAGCTCTGGTTGGTTGGCATTGCTGTACATATGGGGTCAAGCTCCTTCAAGCTCTTCCAGTTCTTTCTCTGATTCCTTCAACAGGGTCCCGTTCTCAGTTCAGTGGTTTCCTGCTGGCACATTTGCTGTATTCTGGCTGTGTCTCTCATGAGCGATCAGCACTCACATTTTGATCATCCATCTTGAGTTTCATTTGTTCTAGGCATCTAGGGTAACTCAAGCATCTCCACACCCTCTTGAGCATTCCATCTAAGCTCTCTGCAAATCCAATCATCCTAGGACTATCAGGAAAAATGGTAGACAGGTAATCTAAAATATGGGAAGCAAGGCTTCTTGGATCTGAGAAATATAGGCGCTCTATGGATTTTTAACTCCTTGTTTTATACATATTCCTAGATTCTGGAGTTAGAAATAACTCTACTGCTAACAGAGAAATCTGAAGGTGAAAAAGAAATTATTTAGAAATTATTTTTTAAATAGTAGACTTTTTTGCTCATACATTTTAGAAATTATTTTTCACCGAAGAAATTATGTGATTTGCTCTTGGGCATTCGCTCTTTTCCACCTTAGTCCTTAATAGAGGGGTGAGATAGTGTCTACTGTGAATCAGATTTAGCGTTTATGGCTTCATCAGAGATTTTACCACAGTGCCTCCTAATAGTTAGGCCTTGACCATGAGAACTCTGTCAAAGACCCAATATAATTGAGAGATAATGAGGAATTCTTGAATATTTTGGAATTTCTCAAGAGCTTTACTACTCCGATTTCTGGATATTTCTATAACAATTTGTGGATGAGTACAGGTACTGATAAAACAACTTTGTATCAACCTAGTAGGATTGTTTATTGAAATTCTAATTTGTGTGTCTCTGTATATGTGTTCATTTTCTATAATTTAATATTGTCTTCATTATTTGAAAGAACAGTTTCAAATAATTTGACCCATCAGCCTGGCTCCATGACACTTCTGCTATTTCTATTTTCTCCCAAATTCCAAGTTTTTGTATTTATGTAGAAATAGAGAAGGTTTGCGGTAGGGCATTGTTTTTTTTATACTCGTGTGAGGTCCTCATAGAATTTTCTAGACGTCAGTGTGAACTTCTTAATGGATATCAGTGCTTGTTGAACATCTGGTCTATGCAGTGCAGTGGGCTACTTTCCAATAAGGCAAATTAGATATGTAATACAGGACCCCATTTTTCAAGGCCAAGGCATAAAATCAGCTATACAGGGAAATTTCACGCTAGCTACTAATTAGCATAAGAAGGAAGTGCCTACAAAGTTTAAGAGAGAGAATGTTAGATGAGCATATATTATCACCATTATAGAGAACATGACATAAGGCTCTATCTCTCACAGACCTTAATAAACCTTGTTGTAGTTTTAGTCTCTCCTAGGAGTGAGAATTTGCACTTTTCTCCATGTGCATTCAAAGAACCTGTACTATGTCATATTAAGAGAATAAGTTGATATTTAATGCTCTCAGCCAAAGCACGGAAGGCATTGCCTATTCCACCATTTAGTGCAGTTTCTTTTTTTCTTCAATTTTTGCCTTTACTCATTGTTGTCATACTTTTCAAATAAATTCTTTACAAACATACCCATTACAAAAGTGAGTATGTTTTGCAAAGGGGTATAAAACCAACCATTCTATGTATCTGCATTATCAAATATGAGACTTATTAGCCTCTGCGGTTATTAACTATTCAAAATTAAATTGAAATGTACAAGAATTATTAAACTACCCCAGTCATAAATATGTGCTACTCAAGATAAGAAAATTTAATTTTTCTTTTCATACAGACTATAGATCAAATATTGAAACCTTTACATGTTGAGTTACATAGACTCTGTGTTTAAAGTTTTACTCTTGCCTTTCTTTGATTAAGTATGGCTTCCAGGAAAATTGAAGTTATTATGTATCTCCTATCAAAATTTGGGAGAGAGCTATCTTGGATATTGCTTTTAGAAGGATTTTGAGGGTTGGGGATTTAGCTCAGTGGTAGAGCGCTTGCCTAGCAAGCGCAAGGCCCTAGGTTTGGTCCCCAGCTCTGAAAAAAAAATCTAGAATGATTTTGAAAAGGTTATGCCTAAGCAGGGTACCAAGGTTATAACCATGGTTTCATGTACAGAGAGAGAAGTGCCAGACTAGGTTCTGATGCTTTCAGTGCATTACATTCTCTATTCTTTTCTGGATTGTGGCTTTTAATCTGGGCACCAGGGAAATAATTCAGAAATAGATGACTAAGCCTTACCCCACATTAAATTCAGTTTCTTTGGGGGTTATAGCATCAAATTTTATTAGTAACCACTGCAGTGTCTTCCCATGTTCTATCAGACAAAACAGTCCTCCCCATTTCAATTCTTAATTTAGTTAAGAGAGGTTACATTTGTAATTACTGTAATTTGGAGCTTTCTTGAGTTGCCCCAGGCTAGAGCAAGCATCATTCAATCTGTGCTCTGCTAAGCGAAGCCACTGAACATGTTGTGATTTATGAGGATCCAATGAAGATGTTTTGCAAGGAAATTTCCAGCACAATGAAACAATTCAAGGCATGTCTGAAAAATAATTACTTTTGGTCTACTTTGGTCTTAATAGTTTCTACCATACCACTTCGAATAGCTAAACCAGTATCAAATCTGCTTTTTTCTTCTTATTTTAAATTGAATATTGGATAAACAATTACTAACTTAAATGAAGAAGTTAACATTTAATGGTTAATTTTAGTTTTTTACACTAGAAGTAATAATATTTGCTCATTACTAAACTTCAAATAATACATAAAATATAAGAATCACCGTAACCCCATATGTTACTTTTCACATAAACATATTTGTGAATGTAACACTAATTATAACTAGCATGATATATTATAATTTTTAACTACTGTCCTGGTAGTGAAAGGCAGCTTAGAATATACTATATTTATAAATAATGGATATAATTATCATGTGACCATAATAATTCTCTTAGTGGAAAAAGGCTAAACAAAGGACCTGGATATCTTACATCATGTGTTTCTTAGAAATATTCAGAAAGGTTATATTTTTTGTTTCTTTATTTCTTTTAGCATGGTAAAACTTGCTATTCCATGCAATTTTCAAAGTTCTAAAGGCAAGATCTGAAGTACTATTTAGTTGAAATAGTTGCAATTTCTTCTTGCAATTTCTATTCCTCATGTAAGAACTGTCGTATGAGTTTACTGCCAGCTTCTAATCCATTCTTAAGGGTATCTCATTCGTCGGTTCTTTTGTTTATGGGAGTTGTTCTTAGAATAGGTTTGGCACATATAATGCTCTCAGACACTTCCGTCTTTCTTTGGGTTTCAAATGTTGCTTCCTCGTAGATACCAGCATTCGATACCTTTGTGAAGCTGTGTCTACCTCACAAATATAACTTGAAGGATTCATTGTGGGTTACAGTTTTGGAAGATTTTGGCCTGTCATAGCAGGGAAGGCAAGGCAGTGTTAATGGCATCCAGAGTGTGATAACAGATGCATGCATTACAACATCTGAGAAGATTTCAGAGGGAGACTTCCTGGGTTCCACTTCTAGGGACCTACTTCTGCTAGTTAGGTTCTGATCCTCCAAAGGCCTCATAGACTTCCGGACTCATCCTATAAGCTGAGTTTGTTACAGAAACCATAGAACATATAGAAAAAAGAATCTTGTTGCTATTGTGTTAAAAGGTGGAATTTACTTGAATTGTTTCTTAGCCTCATTTTTCACTATGTTTGCTTATTTTAATTAGGACATTTCTCTAATCCAGGTAGCGGTCTCTTGGTTCATGTCTGTGTGTTTGCTAGGCAGTAAAAATTTGTTCCCACAAGGCAAAGTTGTGAACATGAGACTCATTTGTAAATATCAACCAATTTAATGGATGCCCTTTGAGGCTATTTAGTGTTATAGTACTGGAAGGAATTTATAAGTCATAGCAGTTAGAAATAACTCAAAGCTATTGTTGGAAACAGTTTCTAGAATTTTAAATAGAACTATGATTTTAAAGTTAAGCAGGATATAAATGAAGGCTATTATTATTGATAGTTAATATTTATTGATGTTCTGTTCAAATCATGTGCTTTAATTTCTTCAACCTATTACAATACAGGAAGTCAGCCGAGAGCTCTATGAACATGGGATGGGGCTGATTGCATGAAGTAGTAAAGCCTCCTATCATATTCAGAGTGTTTCTCCTCTGAGAAGTATTTTTAACTATGCTTAAAGAATCCATTTAAATTTTTTTAACTCTTCTTTAAAAACTTTAGAAGGCAAAATTTATAATTTTCAATTCAGATAGTTTTCTTCCTGTGCATTAGAGAGTGGTATCCGGAAATTTCCAGATCACCATAGTTCATATTGCTTAGGTATGGGCATACTTTGCTTATTGTTCTCTTAATGGTTTTCATCTTAAATCCAATATTAATTCCTAACAGTTTTTCAAGTCTCTCCATCAGAGTGAAATTTAACTGGTACTTATTTCAGGATTTCTGAGTAAATGAGGCATCACAGACCACCTTCTATGGGAAAATTCTTAAAAATTAAATAAATCCAGGACCTGTGCTTTTTCACATTAAGAATGAATGAATGGGGTATACAGAAGGAGAATAGGATAGGAAAGTGTGGATCTCATTTTAATGTCAGGCTTTACTCAGTTGAGAGTTATACAAGCAATGGGGCTTAATTGTCCAGACCAGTAGTTAGCATTAACTTTAATTTAGTTGATTTTGTTTCTGTTATGACATCAAGAAAAATATTTTTCTCGACTACCATTGGAGTAAAAACTCTCAGGGGAATAATTTAACAAAGAAATGATCTCAGGCTGCTTTTCTCCTTCATTTTGCTTAAATAGGTATAGGCTGTCTATATTAGTAAACAAGAAACACAGATCATACCCTACTCATAAAATGGTGGCTTTCTGACCACCCCTGATATCTGCTAATCTGAGGACAGGGTGGAGGAGAGAGAAGGAGGAAAGGAAGAAGCAAGCAGGAGAGAAAGACAGACAGAGACAAATAAATACCAGACCCCTGATTTTGGTGTGTGTGTGTGTGTGTGTGTGTGTGTGTGTGTATACTGCTTGCACTAAAGTGAATTTCTAGCATCCCTAAACTTGGCTCCATCTTGTCAGTAAGGCATTTGTCTTCTTTATCACTTAGTAATTACATTTTCAAGTTCACTTAGGAGAAGGTAAATAATTGCACTGTCGAATGGATATGCAACATGGGAAATCCACACATAGGTTTCCTAGTTCAATTTATTTAGATTTACCCCATGCACCCATTCCACATACTGCACTAATATCAGCTTTTGTTGGGCAGATTTTCATTGCATTAATACTTATAAGGTACTTCTGTTTTGATTCCCTTCTGATGCAGGTAAAGGGTTCACATTGTCCAAATCTCAACTATGTCTATTGCTAGCAAAGTATAAACTAGGAGAGTATGTGGTTGATGTCTGTACATTCCATTTTATTATCCTTCAATACAATGCGTAAAAGGACAGGGAAGGGTTCAGCTTCCTTAACTCACAGTGGCAGAAGACTTGGCTGTAATTCAATGTCCATGAAGAGCTGGAGGCACAGATATTCATACCCTTGTTCAATACTGTATTAGAACTATATGGGTCTAGAACCTTGGGTCTTCAAATCTAACCCAAAGAATGCTAATTGGTATCAAGATCTTGTTTGTCTGTGTTTTGCCATCATGTTATAGGCACAGTCTTGCTGGATGAGATGCACATACAGGAACTTTCTCCTTTGTTTAGATGATTCTCAAACTACAAAGTCATATGTTTCCAAACCAGTCATTAGAGTCAGGAGCCTACAGCCTTGCAGCTGAAGGTATCATGGGTACCTTGGTTATGTTTCTATTTTTAATTCCCTTGAGAGTAGGAGTAAGAGATGGCTGAATTCCACTAAAAATGAGTATGCCCTATGATGAACTGACTGGCATGTATTCTCACAAGGATCTTGTGCGTATTCTTGCTAAACATGTACAGAACAAGACACTATTGCAATCTTCCACAGATTATCACAGAGTAAGATATAGATCGCCATTTGACCAAAACCTGTATTGCATTTTATGATTTCTAGAAAATCTCATTTTTAGAAGAAAAAAAATCATTTCCAGTTGACTATCCAAAAAGCTTATGCAAGTTTCACATTATGGTCTGGTAAATCAAGAAGGAACAGGGGTAAACGGCAGTGGTAGAGCTGTGGTTCTCATGACAACATCAGAAGCTTCATGCTGGACAAGTTCTTATTCACAAGTAGATATTGGTCACTGGAGAGTGCTGTCCTGTTTCAAATAAACTCTTATAGCTGCCTCCGCAGTAGAAGTAGAGGACTCAGGATAAACAAAGAGAGAGTCAAAGTTCAATAGTGGGTTATCAAGCCTTGGTGGCTCTTAAACCTTTATGACTTTGTCAACACACGGGACACCATAGATGGAACTGTGTATAGTAGCCCTGTGTCTTGGGTAAGATGGAGATAGATATGTGTTTTAAAAGAAGGTAAATTGTTTAATAATTAAATTAGTCAAATGTGATTTGACCTTCACCACTAAAAGCTAATAAATTGCCAATAGTACTATGCCACCGAGTGAAGATAGAAAGTACTTCCTTCAATATGAGGTTCCATCTTGAAATTTTGTCTTATTATATGCAAAGTCTAGTAGGATTACATTTGGCATTGGAATAGAAAGAGAAAGTGTTCTAGAATAAAATAAACAAATAAAAATGTTTGTCATCTAAGAATTTATATGGTTTTGAGGGTTGGGGATTTAGCTCAGTGGTAGAGCGCCTGCCTAGGAAGCGCAAGGCCCTGGGTTCGATCCCCAGCTCCGAAAAAAAAAAAAAGAACAAAAACAAAAAAAAGAATTTATATGGTTTTGAGCCATAAATACCCTCACATCTTAGATTCAGGATGTATTGATGGTTACCAGAAAGGCTATTGAATTAATGTAGAGTAATGTTTGGTAGACTTCATTGGTGTTGTGATGAAAAACTTTGATTAATTTTCTCAGCAATCTTTCCTTTTCTCTGCAACAACACATATAAATATGGCAGTGACACACACACACACACACACATATGATGTTATTACCTATTACTTACTAACCAATTATTACTAAATGATGGTTATATTGTTATATTGATGTTTATCCCACACTTTGTAGTTGAAAGATGTGATTTTTGTCAGACCAAAATAAAAAATATAATCATTCTGCTTGTACCAGATGATTTCAATAAAAGGATGGTTCTGCTTTATGGTAACATTTTCCTATCCACAAGCTGTCTTAGATTATTCATGGAGCTTCACTCAAAGATGGAAACCCAATACGTTCCTGTGATCCCTGCCAGCCTTGCAAATGCAGTCTGCTAAAGGCCACCTTCAGAGATATCATTGTGTGCAATTAATAGAACATTTTTAAATTAAAGAAAAAAAATAAGTACAGTTCCTTAGCTCAGTAGTTGGAATTTTGAAGGAATATTGATTGATTGATGGGTGGGTAGTTGGAGTTCATTGAGAATGTTTTAATTTGTAAATTAATGGCCTCTCATGCTGGGGCTTCCCAGGAATCTTCATGTGAAGATGGTAACCTTTCCAGAGACTCCAGAAAAATGATTAATTAATGTTCACCTCTAATGAGCTAATTAGGACTTTGGGGACATTTTGTTACTTTTAATAGCTCATTTAATTATCTGAAGGGGGCTTTTTACCCTCTCAAGAGGTATTTGAATAAGTTGGCCTTTGGGAATTAAAAAAAAAATCACTTCAAAAATAACAGAGTATCTCAGTATTGGCAACCAACCCTTTTGGCAAGACTCCCTCCAATGAAGCCAGCCTTAGATACAATCCCTGGTTATGGATATCATAGTAAGGAACATTCCACAGCTATAACACCCACTGCTCTTCCTCAATCCAGCACAGGTATTTTCAGAGGTCAGTGAGGATTGAGAATGGCTTTTCTCCTCAACCTTTGCCTTGAGGCTGATTTTCCCAGTGAAGAGAGGCAGCTTTGGGAGGGCAGCTAAAGGTGTCTTGTAGAAAAAGATCAGGAAGCAGGCGTATTCAGTGAGACAGAACAGAGCTGTTTGGCTCCAGAGACCTTTGATTCCATTCTTAATAGAAAAAATCACAGAAAATGGAAGTGGTGATAATATTAACAGAACAATGATTGGGTTCAAAGAACGGCCCGAGTTGGAAGAGTGCTCACAGAACAGGTGCAACAGGGGCATCTTTGCAATGCTCTTGTCCCAATAATGTGGCTGCACCTGTGCTGAGTTCCATTTAGCCAATGAGATACTTACATGATGTTCTACAGTTAAGGCGGAGAAACATGTGTAAGAATCTGATATGGGGAAGAAGACAAAAGGGAAGAGGAGACGCCGCTCTGAAGGATACTTTGACGCTTAGCTGGATTTCTATAAAACTAGAAAAGTAATGTCTGCCCAGTGTAGAGTGCCATCAATAATCAACTTTCATATTGGAATTCAAACTCATCTTCATTAAGAAAAACAAGTGATATTCATGTTGTTATATCCCTAAAATGAAACAGTAATATTGGCTTGATGGAAAACAACTTTTACGCCAATAATTTTAAGATGCCATGGAATCTCTTATAATTGAATCTCTCATCTAATGGAGAAAAGATATAGGAAAGGATATTGAATCCGAGTGCACCCTGAGGGATACCCTGCTGAATTATATGAATGAGAAGCCAGATTATAAAATAAATATGCAAGAAATAAAGGAAGACAAGATTACAAATATAGGCTCTGTATGAACTAAGAAGATTTGCACACACCCTGTGCATTTTGTGGTCAGCACATGAGTGAGATGTCCCTACTTGCTTTTAATTAGGAAAATAACATGATTAAAAGCATATCGTATTTTAAATAAGAGTATAAATAATTCTGGAAATTTGGAAAGCTCTCAATAAACATGAACAAAATGGAAGATAGTATGCAGATGTTCTAATGTCACTTTTAAGGAATTTGAAACAGAGGTGGCTACCAGCATGAAGAACCAGTTGGATATATATGGATATCATGGAAAGCCTGTCTCATTTTTAGATAAAGCTTTTTATCAGTGCTCTTTAATACTGTATTATTTTAGGTAAAATTGTTCCAACTCAGTGCACGCATCTATTAGTGCTAAGTTGTGTTCGATAATGAAGCCCTGTTATTGCCATAGACTTGTGTTAGGTGGACCAGGGATTTTAATTAAATATTTGAATGGATATCTCAGAGCATACTCTCTAGAAAGCATCTGTCAGGGTTAATATTTTACATGTTAGCTATGCCTCTTTCAACCTTTAATTATAATATTCTAAGTCTTCATTCTTAGTTACTGCTAATAATTTCAAGGTGATACAGATAGAAATTACTTGATTATCCAAGTGACTGCACACATCAAATGAAATAGAAAGCAGTTTTACTGTCTATACATGTTTTCTTTAAATCAGCATTGCTAATATGCTATGGTGTTTAAAAATACATTTATTTTTTTTTCTCAAGAGGGATTGTAAAAGGCTGATGCCCTTTGATTGAAAGTATCAATTAAGCAAAATGTATATAATTAAAACTATTTCTTTAAATATTTTTATACTGAGTTATTCGGTGGTGGTGGGGGTAGTGGTGTGATGTGTGATGTGTGATGTGTGATGTGTGGTGTGTGTGTGTGTGTATGCATGCATGCATGTATGTATGCTTCTGTGTGTCCTAGTACACACATTGAGGTCAGAGGATGGCTTACAAGAAGTTGGTTCTTTTGTGTTCTAGGAATGCAACTCTGGTCATCAAGTCTGGTTGCAAATGCCTTTGTCTGCTAAGCTAGCTATCTTTTCCTAATCTCACTTCTTCAAAATAGCCAAAATAGCTCTCTACCACAAAATAAACTGATTTTTCATTGCCAAGTCTTTTGCTCTTTGTCTGTGTTCTTCTGTGGTCTTTCTTTGTCCTCATAATATTCTGTTTAAAATGTCTGAGTTCTATGTAAACTCATGACCTTGCCTTTTGATTTCTCCAGCTGGACTTTAGATTTCCTTGTAGATGAAACATTTCAAAAGAATGTGATTTGTCTTAAAATGGCCAGGAACATAAAACGCAGCTGTAGTTCTCTCATTCCACAAATGCCCCTTGGATCCTGTTACTGCCTATTCAAGCTTTATGGTATTGAAGTCACTGATTTGGTTATGAGAAGTTGATATCAGTAATAGAAGCAATGATGTGCAATCACCTTGGGAATAAATGGATGGAACTCTTTCATTTATGTTTCCATTAGATTAGTATATATTTCCAACCACTTCTTTTAAGAATAACAATTATATTACTCTAAGTATGATCCCATGACATTATTCTGTTACTAAACCTGCAAAATATATATGTAATTATTTAAAGGGAAGCGACGATGGTGCCTAAGAAAAGTTGTATTTCATTTAAGAATACTACAGGGAATAGTGAATCCTCCAATACCGCAGGCTATGATATGAAAAGCTTAGGGCTTATTTCCTTTTTGAGTTATTGGTCAGCAAATTCTCAAAGGACTCTGACCTAACATTACCTGTTAGGTACCCACTAGAGCTTGATGGTAAAGTTTTGCTGCTGAAGATACCACATACTCACGGCATAGTAAGTTGACAAGTCATCCTGGTACCAGCCCCAACGGTTCATCCCTATTAGCTATGTTTCAAGTTCTGAAATATCCACACACGCTAACAAAGAGCAGCTATGAACAGTCTTATCCACTTATGAATCATGTGAACTATAATAAAAACCTACCTGCTAAAGTATGTTCATTGGTATAATATCTGCATAGAAGCCTAGCGGGCAACTAACAACCTTTCATTGGATGTAATGTAGGCACCAAAAGAAAACATAAACATGCCTTTAACTGAGTCAAAAACCTATGGCTATGTAAGTAATAGTTTCTAGGCTGCGACCTAGTACTATTCTTCCATTGAATGAACGTTAATAATCACCTATGTTGTTACATTTTTTTTTTACCCATAGGTTAGTGTATCTCTGATCCATTACCAGAAAAGCTTCTTTTTGTAGGAGATAACAATTAGTGCAAAGACTCACAACCAGAAAACATTCAGAGAATAAGACACAGAGGAGTGCTTAGCTCGAAATGGGACATTGATATTATCTGATCCCAAAAACCTTCCACAGATGAGGGATCACCATGGTAGAAGAGGCAGGATGATGGTTAAGAACCTTAGGGAGAGGCTGTATGAAGTGGGGCAGCATAAACTGGCCATGGCAACACAAGAGCACACAGGGTCTCATACTGGCTGGGACTGCAGATACACAATCAAGCCAGTAAAAATCCGAGTGTAGATCGGGAAAGGTTCAAAATGTCCTAGTCTTAACTGAGGAGCTCTGGGAATTGATGCTACTGGAATAGGTACAGTTGGCTTTCTTCAGGGATGGCATCCCCAAGAGGCTCTCCATGCTGCTCCACACCTATACACAGGAGGGCATCAGTAAGTGGACTTAGTGGATATTTATCAGAGAGGTAGACAGAGACACAGATTCACACACATGCACATAAACATGGGCAAAAACCAGACACACTGCAGTGAAATTGAGAATGAAAAATTGTGGGGAATATAGAGGAGGAGCAAGCAAAGAGGGGATGGATTTGATCCAAATATATTACCACTTGTATGAGTATTCATTACAGGATTTTTGAAATAATGGTACAGAAAATGTTGATGCTACCTAGAAAAGGTGGTCTGAGATATTTTAAATATTAAAGGAGGTTTTCTCATCAGGCTCCTTCCTGTTTCCTTTTTGCAGTGCTGGTGCTGTTAGGAATGTGTTTCCTCTGCAGTATTAATTTTTCGCTATGATGGAAAGAACAGCTAGGTTTTCACTCTTCCCAAGAGTAGAAAATTCTCATTACAGATACTCATAATCTTCAATATTTGAAGGCTATATTCCCAGCAGATTAGAATAATGACAATTTAAGCAGAATTGAAACATGTTGAAATCATGCTTGACACAGGCAATTCTTTCGTTCTAGAAGGCTTCTATCATTATGGATCCCATTTCAAGTAAGAAAAATAGGAGTTATTTAATACATTTTATGGATGATAACAGCACATTGTGCCTTAATTTCGATGTGTCTCTCACTGACAGTAAGAAGACAACACTGGCTGGCAGTGGAGAATAAAATTTTAATCTTATTAACAGGATCATCTTTTATTCTCTAAGACCCAAGTCCCTGCTGTTCATGTGACATGTGATACTCCTTAGAAATGCTCATATGTCCTTTCATTATCCCCGTTCTGGGATCTTTGTTAAGTAATAAATTTAAAGCAGACAAAATCCTGGGTATCATACAGATATACAGTGAGCACCTATAAGAATTTAATTTAAATCGTTAAGGAGGAACCAGGAATACAGAATGTGTTCAAAGGAGTGTTTTAAAGTTAAAGCATACAAATCTACAGGTGGGAAACACTGACAGCAATGTTAAGGTAGAAGCAGAGCTGGACTCTGTTTATCACAAAAGTTGATTATGGAAAAGCCACCCGATTAAACACTGCATGTATGTAGGCAGAAAATATTATTTATAAATAATAGTTACTGATGACGTGCAGATGCTAAAAGAACTGCAGAAGTACAGGAATCTAAAATAGCAAAGCCAAAGGCAGACAACCCAGAAAGATGTACCCAGCACAATGCAGTTTTACCTTTGAGCAGAGTTTGTCCTTGAGGACTTCGCTCGTTGTTACATGGCTCTCTAAGCTGTGCTCATAAACATATAACAGATGCATGTATCTTCCAAATTCCCCCCAATCCCATCTACCTGATTTTCTAGTTTCCTCTGCTTCTCCAAGTATCTTATATATAACAGTTACCATCTTTTACTCCATGAATTTAGAATTCTAATTTCTATATCTTTCTTTTTTGAGCACTTGTGATAAGAAAGCCTTTGTTATGATCTATGATGCTCCAGCAATATGAGCTTGAGTCCTTTAACTTTCAAATTATCATGCAGTTAAACTTTATATTTACTTGACCTTGCTATTATCTTACAATTTATGCAATCTTGTCAACGTTTGTTCACATCTACAACAGATATATTGTATATTATTGCATAAGTGGTGGTAAGTTCTAGAAAATCATAGGTAATTTAAAATTTTAGCAATTTATTTGCAAAAGTAGATAGTCTTATAACAGGATAAGCAGTATTTTATATGATTTGGATATTATTTAAGGTGAGCAGTCAGGGACTTTGAATTCTTTCTAGTATTTATGACAATGTAGCACTGAAACAAAAGTGTCCTACTTATTTACAGTAATCTTGCCTTATTTGCAGATCCCTTCTGTGGTCATTTGAATATGCTTGGCCCATAGGAAGTGGTACTACTAGGGATGGTGGCCATGTTGGTTGAAGAGTGTTACTGAGGAGTTGAGCTTTGGAGGTCTCCTTCTATGCTTTGTCTCCACCTTTTGCAGAAGAGAGCTTTCTCCTAGCTGCCTGAGGATGCCAGTCTGTTCCTGAAGTCTTTTGCATCAAGAAGTAGAAATTTTGGCTCCTCTAGCACAATGTCTTCCTCCACAGAGCCACGTTTCCCATCACGACGACAAAGAACTAAACCTCTAAAACTGTAAGCTATCCTCAATTAAATGTTTTCCTTCATAAGAGTTGCCATGGTCATGGTGCCTGTGCACAGCAATGGAAACACCATTCTAAGATACCATCCTTAGCTGAATCAATGAGTCTGTAGTTAGTCATAGAAATTATACCCATTGTAATTATTATTTAAAGTACTATAGTTTTCAGATATGCACAATGAAAAGTTGTGAGATTCCTCTAGGATATCAGCATCCTTATTTGAGTACAGGTTTTTACATCTATTTCAAAGTAAAAGGAATGTCTTAAAAACCTCAAAAAACCCACTGCAATGGGTAGACAGGTGCTTCCAAACCAACTGTAAGTCCTAACCCTGGACTCCATGTGTCCTAGCACTTACATGCACTCCCCCCCCTCACACACACACACGCACACACCTGCACACATGCAGGGTCACACGCAGACATAATGAAATGTAAATTAAAATTTAAAAATCTAGTTCCATAAAAAATGTCCATAGTTCTGAATATAACCTGTTCTTCCTATAATGAAGGGGTTTAATAGCCTCTATTTAATTTCTCTACTCCTCTTAGCATTCCTTTTGGAATTCTCTGAAGCTCACCATCCCAGTGAGTGGGCACCAACTTTCAGTTGACCCTACTGTACCTCTGTGTCCCCAAAGTAGTAAAAAAGGAATGAACAGATGTGTAACAGTGCCTGTGGTATTCAACACAACATAGGAAAACATGTATTTATTTTAACTCCCTCTGATTTGAGGCTACAAGGCAAACAGATAAACATTTGGACCTCATGGTTTCTTTGCTTTTATTTTTCTTTTCTTTTAGGGTATTTATTTCTTCTGAGCATCTTTGTTCACCTGTTCTCATTGCTCTATTATAGTTTCGTTGCTATGCTAAGCTGTAGCCTAGGCACCTCACTAAAACAATTCAGGATTTGGATTTTTCACTTTCACTGACATGGTTACTTTAAAACTCTCAGAAAATATTTCAACATGAATAAGCCTGTCTATTTACATATTTCTTGTGAGTTATGGGAAACATATTGTCCATCTGGTTAAGCCATATTAAGACTAACCATGCATACCTACTCATAGAAGTAAGAATTCCATGAGATTAAAGGAATCTTTGGCTATGTTTGAGTTTAAAACCAACCTATATGGTGAGACTCTATGAGAAAATACAACCATTACCACTACCATCTCCATCATCATTATCGCCAACACCATAATAACAGTGATGTTAAGCAGAAAACGGTAAATGGAAAATGGGAGTAAAATCTAACTTTCATGCCCAGTGAGTCCTCTGGATTCATGTGTAGTTTGCTGGGTAGGCAGAGTTATGTTTTTAGTACACTGATGATGTTTCCATAGTCTAAAACTTACTGGGCAAATAAATTGATTGAAAATTATGCTGTTATATATTACATACCACAGTCAGAAGATTTCTTGACACAGAGATCATTTGGCCTGATTTTTCCTACATGAAAATTGAGTTCTTCCAATATTTAACATTGAGGACATGTATGCATTCCAGTGCTCTCTATGCCACTGCACATATAATGTTGTGATATCTGGCACCATGGACCATCTATCGTCTCTGCTCTTGAGTACAGAGAGGATTTTTGGTCTTTACCTTTGACTCTCAGCACTAGAACCATGGGCAAAAATAGAGCCTTGAGGGACTTGCACCCTTTCACCAAGAAACATAGCAAGACATGGCAAAAGTGCATAGATTGGATCACAGCTGTGCCTGTTTAGATAAACCCTGTCATCATTCAGAGGATGCAATTACGAAAAGGGAAGCATTAAAACACGGCATTCCTGCTAAGCATCAAATATGATATTTTCTTTCATAATTGCAGCCTCATGTATTATCCCTTACATCTTACAGGGTACATATGATTGTCTCCATTTAGAGGTGATGAAGTTAACCTTAGAAGATCAACTCCCTATTGGTCAGAGGCTGAGCTTACCCTGTATGACTCACATGTCTACATTTTATTATATATGCCATTCATATCGAGACATGCCTTTTTTTTTTTTTGGAGCTAGGGAAGAACTGTGATAGTTCACCAAATGTAAGATTTACCACTTGAATTCAGCACAGTGCTGTGTTCTACAAGATCCTGTGGTAGATAAATCTAGAATTTCTCAACAAGAAAATCTTTAAGTCTTATGTTCACTGACCAGTGCCTCTCCGCATGCTTTTATATTTTTGATAACTAAAACCTGTCCTCCACTTCTTCCATTTTACTTTTTGTAATTTTATCTTATTTTACATAAAAGGTCACTAGCATTATAGCAATCCAGGGTCACTCTTATCCCCAAGTTCTTGGGAGAGTACATGCTGTATCACGTCAAATGTCATATTTGCTGTCAAGAGGATCAAACTATTAACAAATTGTTTGTGAATCATTTCAAGTTGAATTAGATTATATGAGCACTGATTCTCTTCTGTTTAGGCTGCTGACTTCACTTACTTTGAACTCCAAGAGGACACTGTCCCCTGGCTCCAGCAGAATCTATTTTAGTCATGAACATTGCTCCATGTAGATCCCAGTCTATAGGAGTCTCTCTGTCTTGTTTAGCAGCCCCTGGGTGGAACCAGACTGCCTGGCAGGCCTTTGCTGTACTCCACAGAACTTGGACTGGGTCCAGTACTGCCAGACAGCCCCTTGGCACACATGCTGGCCAAACAGTCATGGCACAGAGATTCTCTGTACTTTCACTGGGCACCACGCCCAGCAGCATCAGGAGAGAGTAAGGAACTCTGCAGATCGATTATACTCTCCTTGGCACTAGGGCCACAAGAAACTTACAATCCTAGGTCTGTCATTCTCTCTGGTGGAAACCAGGACTCATTCTACCAAGAAAACACACAGGAAAAACTTATCTTCTGCCAGACCCATATCAAGAAAATTTTTCCTTTGTTCAAATTATCTAGCTTTCAGGGGACTTACTTCTTCTCATAAGATCATGGTTGTTTGTAGACAAGTGCAACACCAAATGACAGTGTGTTGAAGCATTGTTCGAGCCCTATCCTGAGTTCTTAAAGAGCACTGAATTTTTATTCCTCTTTCTTTCGGTTGGAAAATCAACAGCAGCAGCTCAAGAGAATGAAAGCTAATTAGTTGAAAATCTGAAAAACTTTAAAATTTGACTTTGATATGTTAGCTATCAAAGTTATTAAGTTTTGTTAAACTTAAAATCAAAATTTTATTGTACAGTGGAGGAGCTACAAATTAAATCTCTGTAAAATAAAAGCAACCCAATATATTCAAAGTTCTGCACTTACTATATTATAGTTATCTCTTAACACCTACATGGGACTGACTCTTGGATATATCAGTATCCCAGATAGAAAATTGGTAAGATGACTAAAGTTGATTGTCTACTAGATATACCTTTGAAGTAAAAAAAAAAAAAAAAAAAAACAAAAAAAAAACTCCATTAAAGGACCATACCCATCATTCTAGCCAATGTCAATGTACGTGAGGCATTTAATTATTGTTAACTGATATAGAAGGGTCTTCTTGTCTACTGTAGATGGTACTCTCATTACTGAGAATGTGGGACGGGGTTGTTTAAGAATATTAACTGAGCACAGATAGAAAGGTGGAGCAAGCCTATAGATCGCATTCTTCCTTGCTTCTGCTTCAGATACTACCTTCAGATTCCTTCTAGAGGTATAAGACAAATCAACTCTTTCCTCCCAGTGTTGCTTTTGGTCATGGTGTTTAACACAGAATCAGAGAATACACTAGAGTACTTAGGTATGCTTAAGTATCTCATATAAAATGGTGTATAGAATCTGCATATAACCTGTGTGCATTTTCCCATACGCTTTGAGTTTTTTTCTAGAGTCCTTATAATACCTAGGAGAATTCGTTTTCTAAATAGCTGTTAGGCTGTATTATTTAGGGAACACAAACAACAAAATAGCTTGTTCTTGCTCAACACAGATGCAGTTTTTTTTAAAAAAAAATGTTTTTCACTGCACAGTTGGTTAAGTCTGCAGATGCCAAGTCCACAGGTAGAGAGAGTAGTTTGTACTTAGATCTGTGAAATATCTTTTGAAGTGCACAAGCTGAGCTCCATTCAGAACTGTTTTCTTAAATTCATCATTTTCTGATGTACTTTATGGTGTTCATTTATAAGTCCACACAATGCTAGTAACCATAAATATACTTTCCCAAGCCTTGGCCAAGCTCAAGGATTTATTTTAACCTTTAAGTTTGTGTTGTCTCATCTCTTCTTTTCAGAACTGTTAAGTTTGACCTTACAGCATCTGGAAAAGTTGTATAACTCAATAGAATTGGCCCTGTGTATGAACATCTCTGTCGAGACTACTCTTTATTAGGACAAATGACCTTTGTCTGGTTTTGCCTGAGCAACCATCCAAGTATCCATTTGCTAGCTATAAAGGAGTTCTTTAGTTGAACTGACTCTCAGTGACAGCTCCATATGCTGTATTGAGAGAATTTTTTTGTCAGATGCCTACCTGTGGCTGACCATCATCTGATTTGGAACCCTCACTGTAGTGCTTGCCTTCCCCATTTGATCTTGTTTCTTAATCTGGATTCCTCTTCTCCTTCTCCCACCAATCACCATTGTTCCCTTCACAAGCACATCGTCTTCAGCTCCTCCTTCATCATCTTCTTGTCTACTGGAATGATAAAGGCCCATAGGTTTACTGTGAAATAGTTTCACACTTAGGTCCCACTAAGATGAGAGGAACATGATAGCAATTGGTGGCTAGTTTTATACCTCCTGGAGAGAAGCTAGGGTCATCGGAGAGGAACAAGCCACAGTTGAGAAGATGCCCCTATAGGATCTGGCTGTAGGCAAGCCTGTAGGACATGATCTCAGTTAGTAATTAATGTGTGAGGGTCCAGCCCATTGTGGGTGGTACCACAGTGGAAGTTGTGAGTGCTATAAGAAAGCAGGCTGAAAAAAACTGATAGTGAGCAAGCAGAACTCCTCCATTGCCTCTGCATCACTTCATACTTCTAGGTTACTGCCTTGAGTTCCTACCCTGATTTCCTTCTATGAGGTACTATGATGAAGAAGTACAAACGAAATAAACCCCTTTCACCTTAACTTGCTTTTTTGTTAGTGATTTTTGTCACAGCAACAGAAAACCTGACTAAGACACAGCAACATGGAATTGCCTTACATATTTCCCTTTAAAATATTCATGTCTCTTGTTTTCAAAAAAAAAAAAAAAAACAAAAAAAAAACAAAAAAAAAAGAAAAAAAACAAAACAAAAAAGTAATTTCCTTAGTCTGAAAATGCAAACAGGCTGTAGCATATTGTGCTGTTCAAATAAACTTTTGGGGAAATTTTTCATTAGTTATGTTGCTCAACCAATTCAGCTCCACGGTTGACGATTTGTTAGTGTTCCTTATTCCTGCCAATGCCCCAGAGCAGCAAAAAAGAATAGAATGACACGCTCCAACTTCCACTAGAGACTAATGGCTAACTTGGCTGAACAACATTCTTTGTAAAGATTAACTAGTGATAATTTCTTGTAATTGAAGTGACTGTTAACAACAAAATTTGATGCCAGTATCAGGAATTATTCACTTCTCAAGTGGGTGTCAAATAATTGTGGGTTGAATTCACAGTCCCACATTAGGGGTCAAGTTAAATATTTGAAAGTGACAGAGTTTTAGCTCCTGCTCTGGAGACTGTGGTATTTTATAACTCTAGTAGCAAGCTATGGTGGTAGTTATAAAAAGTGATCTTAATTTCTGAGGCATGATATTTTCATCTTTATTCATTTGGAAATTTAGAACATTGTAGGTCAGAGATATTTTTGAATTAACATCATTGATCTTCTCCACGTGTCAATCAGATTGTCTAAGATGAAATCAGAAGGCCATGTAATAGAATTAGCTTTAATTTATGCATAAAAACATTCCTGAATGAAGAGAAAACTTTTAGGACACCAGGAAAATACCAAAAGCTCCTCCTTTTATTTTTCTCACCTCTAAGGCATGTTTCTTCTACCCAGGCTTCTTCCTATGTTACCTAAATATAGTGCCCAAAATTTCTTCAAGTTTCCCAACCTCCGTGCAGTAAGGTTGGAAGCAAATATTCACCAACTCCTCCCCTATTGCATGAATATTGTCTGGTAAATGAGACATGGATTTTGGAAGCATTTGTTTTCAAAGTAGACCAGTAAGCAAAGCACCATCTAGCAAACACCCAGACTTGTGTATCCATAGACACTCATTTTATTACCTCCATTATCATAGACACTTTTTATTACTTCCATTAGACTGATAATATTTTAGGTGGACACGATGGTCTGCCATAGATATTTTTCCTTCCACCTCTTTCAGTACATTTTAAGGCATACCAAACTCTGAAATAAATTCATGTTTTCTACAGGAATTACCTCATTTCCTTTCAGTGAACTATGTCTATAGTAGTCAGTGTCTCCAAGTGTACCTATCAGCAGATGTAGAGACAAATATACACACGTTGACATTTATACATGAATAATATACCACACATATTCCTATTTATCTATTTGTACTGAACTTTGCCCTAGTTAAAAGTCTCTTGGCTAGCAGTCAGTTCTGTCTGAGAAAAGTCTTCTTTGCAAACCCAAGTTTCATTGGTGCATTCATGCCTCAACCCAAATACAGGGGGCAGGGTAGTCAATGTAAGCTCAGAGGCAGGAGCTAAAGAGAGAGGCCGTTGCAGGTTGGAACATACAGAGTATAAAGCAGTTTCCCACACCGGGAGATATCAAATGAGAAGTCCAATCTAAGTTCAGTCAGACCAGAGCCTACATCCTGTTGCCACACAAATATATTTCTGTTATAAAAAGAAAATGATAAAGTTGTAATTGTTCTTTTCATGCCCCACTGTGTCTCAGGTGGAATTTGAGTGACAGTGGATGTCCGTGCACATAACTGTTCTTGTGAAGGCTTTCTGAGAGGACCATTTTCTTTAGAATTTTCCAGTAATGAATAAGTTGTTTGGAAACTCAGTGTGATGATGTATTACATACAATCAGTGATGACTCATAAACTTTTGGGAAAACAAATGCCATCCTTTGAGTGAATACTGCTTTCTGCCAAAGTGTTGTGCCACAAGTAATTAGCCAGATTATTTGCAAATAACCTCATTCCTGACATCCGTGTCTGTCATAAAAATTGGGGTGGGGCTATATCTTTTTTATTATCATGGAATCAGTCTTACTATCATCGATTATATATACTAGTTTTATTTTGACTCTAGCTCTGTGCACATGTGGGTGTGTACATGTGTTTTTGCAGGTACACATCTATGCATGGAAAAGTAGATGGCAGAATATCTTCTACTTTCTGAGATGGTACATTTCCTTAGTTTAGATGGTTTGTGAGCTTGTGGAACCTACCTCTCTACGTACCCCAGTGCTTGGTTAAAGTACACACAGCCATGCCCAGATTTTATATGGGTACTGGCGACTCTTAACTCAGGTCCTCACACTTGTCCATGAAGCCATCTCATTAGCCTACTTTTGCATGCATTAATGGAATCCTTGTTTATGGATTTATGGGACCAGCTGTTTGCATCAGCCTTAAGTTCTCTCTGTTCCTAAGTCAACCCCATCTTAGTTCTAGATCTGTCTATGAGTTGAAGACTTCAGCAGGTGTGTTTTTCCTTCAGAAGAGACAAATAGCTGATATGATACATATATCCTGTTGCAGTTGCCTTTTTTTTCAGCTTTTCCTGTAAATCTGCCCAATTTCTTGGATCTGGCTCTAAACTTAATGGCTTGCATGCTGTGGCAGATCACCTTTGTGAGGTAATCATGAACACGTTCTCTCATCTGCAAGCTGCAGCTGCTCAGAACCACAGCGGTGTTCTCAGAAACAGAGGGGAGGTTTTACTTTAGTCTGGTGTTATATTCCTCAAAATACCAGTGCATGGCTAATGCTCGCAGATTGCCCCTGGATAGACAGCAATGTACAAGACAAAGAGAGTGTTCCTTCTGTCCCCCCTCACATTTCTCCTTCCCTCTCTCCTTCCCCAATCTCCCTTGAATACAAGACAGTTCTTTGACATAGAGATTCATTCAATAGCATTGTGTTGTAACCTTCGCAACACTAACACTAGAATTGAGGACTATCTCTTCTAACTTTCTTATTTTATAGTCAAGAAAACCAGCTCAGGAATGAACCAGCCTGAATAAATTACAAAGTGTCAGAAGTGATACCAGAACTGCAAACCTAAAAGTACGAGGAATTTTTTAAAAAACTTATTCATTTTATTTTATGTGCATGACTGTTCTGCCTAAATGTATATTGCAAACAATGTTTGTACCTGGTCCTCTCAGATGTCAGTGGAATGTCAGATAGCCCAGAAGTACAGTTACAAACAGTTGTGTGTCAACATATGGATGCTGGGAACAAAGTTTAGGTCCTCTGTACAGCAAAAAGTTTTCTTAACCACTGAGAAAATTTTCCAGACCCAAGTCTGAGGATATTTTCCTTCAAGTAGATTTGGTAAGGTGACAAGCCAGGGATAGATGGAAGATAGGATTTTGGAAGGAGTAGGTATTGCCTACCCAAAATAATATCAGTGAAAATTTGAAGGAATATGTTGATATTGGATATAAGCTGTAAAATATGAACAACATACATGAATTATTTTGGAATGAATGTATTCATTTTAATAAAAATGATTTGAATATGATATTTGTTGTCATTGCTTTCATTATCAGTGGGAGTGAAAAAATAGAAAGCAGAATTCTAAAGGTAGGATTATATTTATTGCTTGGTTTTGCTTTATGAAATTTGGCAGGCTTTCATATTATCTGCTCAGAAGACTTGAGTGGAAAATTGAAAATGCATAACTAAAATTAAAATGTTAAAGTGTTATATTCAATGGGTTTAGCTTAGTGACCAAGAAACTCTGGGTTTCTTCACTAGCACTGCAAAGTTGGAAGAGATAATCCTCAATTCTAGTGTTAGTGTTGGGAAGATTACCACATAATTTTATTTTATATTTGATCAAGGTATGACCTAGAATGTGAACATAAAAATTGTAAATACTTGAGGTTTCAATTTTTTGCACTATTTACTATTCCTATTTTTAAATGTAATGGGTTTCTCTGTGAGAGAAAGTGTGGTTGTAAACACAGATGAAACTTAGATATGTCGGTAGGAAGCTGAATCTTCCTTGCAGGATGTTCTGTTATGGTTGGAAATTCATTAGCATCTAAAATATGAGGTAAGCTTAACCTCTCATTTCCAAATGATAAACTCTCACAACTTTTCAGCTACTGTTTTATTAGACTATTTAAAGAATATTGGTAAGACATTTCTCATGATAATTTTGTCATTTGCTTTTTTATTTGTTGCTAATATTAAGAGATAGGGAATTTCAGCTCAAAATATTTTGAATAAAATTAGAAGCAGAATATTTTGAGTAGAATTACATAATAGAATGCAAGCAGACATGCCAAGGTAATATTTGTGACATATTTTATTAAGAGAATTTCCCCCTAGAGAACATAAATTTTTACTATTTACTTTATTCTATGATGTAATTGTTAGATATCAAGATAGTTTGTTGCTTTCTTATTTAAAATGTGTGAGAATCTCTGGAATTCTCAATGGTCTCAGGGAAATAAATGATGTCATTAAAATAACATTAGGACTTTGAGCTTTTCAAAACCAGAATTATTAACAGAGAGAAGCATCGCAGAACATCTTAATGATTCTTTTAATGCTTAATTCAAGTGTGGCTTGATGGTTCTTCTGCAAAAATGTACATGCTATTGATTGTACCTGAGGGAGAAGAAGTAAAATAAGCAAACCTGGCTTGTAAAATTGTGTTTGCTCAAATTCAAATGTTTCTATTTCTTGCCTTATTCAAATATTATTCAAATCAGAGTGAAATCTCAAAGGAAATGAAAGATGCAGCTGGTTTGTGCTTTGGATAGTGCAGACTCTTAAAGACATGCTTTAGTGATTGATATCTTTTTCTTCGGCCCTGTCATTTTTGGGTTAGAAGAGTAAACTGCAATTCTTACCTCATTGTCACCATCCTTCATCGCATGGCTAATTTTGTTGAATTTCTCTTAGAATAAGGCATATCTTTATGTAACTTTTGCAAAGTTGCAAACAGCATGCAGTTAATCCACATCTGAATCCACGGGATTATAGGATGTCCATGCTCTTCTTTGGTTTATGAAATATTTTGAATTTCAAATTCTTATAACAGTATGTCTAAAAAATAAAATAAAGACATAGGTATTGAATATCAACATGGCCTCTCATGGATTCTTTACGTAGCCTAGCAAACAGTTTGCATATTGTATTTAAGGTTGTTTGGCTTGGAAAATTTTTTTAAATCAATTTTGTTTGTTGCTTTTATTTTAAGATTTCTGCTCATGTCTAAACCCTTTAAAGTGTTACGTACCTCGATGCCATCAGTTATAAGGGATCTTTTTATCATTTTACACAATAGGGTTTTTTTTCTTTTTCATTTTCTCAGGTGTTCAGATGTTCTCTGTATCAAACTCTATAATTCATTATGCAAAGTCTGTATCCCTTAATGTATCCACTGGATCTTGTTGGTTGGCATTATGATTTATGGATGTATGGTGTGTGTGTGTGTGTGTGTGTGTGTGTGTGTGTGTGTGTGTGTGTAGTATAAGGTGTGTGTGCATGTGCACAAGTATGCATTTATGTGTAAAAGGTGGATGGCAAATAACTGTGCACAGACCATTATTCAGCCTTTAAGCCACTTTTAGGTTTCATGTGCTATTTCCTGTATATTAAGATGACATTCTTATATCCATGCTAAGCCCCAGGATTTCCAAGACAGAATGTCTTTGAAAAGTCATTTAGCCCTTTCTCCATTCACAAGTGTACTGATTGAATTACCTTCTCAATCCAGTAGCTAAATGTTAGGTAGATTTGAGAAGCTATTGTGCTCTTCAAAACCTCCAAGATTACATTGATCAATTATGACCATGCTAGTTTGAGGTGTTTTTTTTTTCTTTAACCATTTGGATACCAGATATCCTAAAATCTTAAAATCCATAAAATTAACAACATGAGTGTAATAATCAGAGTTTACAGAAGTCTACTAATTTTTTGTCCCTAATAAGTCCACATGATTAATCTATAGAAATGATTAGTTGCGAAATGAAATGTTTTCTCATTTTCTCTAAAATCCACCATAATTCAACACCCCAACATGCACTCATGAGTAATATATCAGTCTTCCCTTTCTCTCCTTTCATTAGAGATACCAGCTGTGCGCAGATGTGAAATGTTGAATGGCATTGAAAGGGGAAAAACAGCATTGGGATTGCCTAGAGGTGGTCAAACACTGGATCATTCAGGCAGTTTCTTTGACTGGATGTTCTCAGTCAGTCTAGCACCATCCCTCATATACAATTCTTCTGCATTATCCTGGATAATTTTTTTATTATGGAAACACATAGTGATTATTCTTATTAAATAGTGGCTGGGGAAATGGCTGGTTAGATGGGTAGATGAGGAATGGATGAATGGTTTGTTTTTGGGTTATTTTGAGTGGGATTTGTGTCTCTGTTATACAAGACAGATAAGAACAAGAGAATGGAAAGCCGTTCTAAGTGATAATATCTTTGGTTGACACACGGGATCTCACAACATAGATTAGGGCCATAAAATTTTCTCTCTGCCTTCATAAACAATGGTAACAGACTGCTACCCTACCAATAAGATACCAAGGCTCAGATGGTTGCTTCCTCATCTTGGTCTCTTCTCTGTTCTCTTCCAACTGCTCTCTATCAAATTGTTCCTGGTATGTTTCCTGCCAGGCTAGGATTCTTCCTGATTAATTCTCTTGTCTGCTCTCCGTCATGCTAGACACAATCATTTCCTTAGTCACTGAGTCATTTCTTGATAATATTGCTATCCAGCTCTTTCAAATAGGAGACATGGTTCTTTAAGTTTGTCACTAGTATTTTTCTGGAAGTGCAAGGAAGTTTAGGCTGTGATAAATTTGAGTCCTATTAGTGGCAGTTAAATCAGCAATACGGTATATCCTGAATCCTTCAAATTTATATTTATCTATTCCCATCCACCCTCAGCCATTTTAACACAGATGTAAGTTTTATTACCAGAAACTATACATAGTAATTGATTTTTAGCTTCCTATTTCAGAAGCAACCAATCAAAGGATATTAATTTTTAAGAGGCCACTCAATCAAACAGTGCATGCTTCCTTCATGGTGGTTAGGTGAGTTGGGGGCAGGGAGTGAGTGAATCTTAAAGAAAGAGGCCCAGCTCCAGTCTACTCCTCCTATCCTCTGTGGTGATCCATTTCTCCTAGGAGATATTCAAGGAGTTTATTCCAAAACAACTTGCTTCTCCATTGTCTACAAATGCTGAATGATGCTGCAAAGTTGATTTCTTTCCTTCCCGGTGCCGAGAAAGGATCTTTTTGTAGTTCAGCATCATCCCAGATGCTCAGCTTATGTTTGAAAAGCTGTCTCTTGACAATTTCTGATCCTAGGCCTTATTCCTGAGCCAGTGTGGGTAAACATGGATTCAGTATTTACTGTAAAATGGTAGCTTAGTTTGCAGATCAACACTGCCAATTTTATTTTTTAATTGTTTTTTTCCTAATTTTTAATTTTGTTAATCTTATTTGCTCACAAAGCAATCAGTTTCAACATTGGAATTTTCAAAAATGTTTTATTTTGGATGATTCTCTTCCTCACTCATTTCCACGTTCTCCTTTCTAGTTGTATTTGCTCACAGTGATCATTTTGTCTTTTCACTTTCTCTGTTTTCTTCCACACATCACCCCTTGATCCTGTCAAGGCTGGACCCCCCACCCCTGTGTAGAGGAATGTCAGGGGGAGTGGGAAAGGAAGGTGGTTGGGGATGGGAACACCCTTATAGAAGATGGGAAAGGGGGGATGTGATAGGGAGCTTACGTCTGGGAAACTGGGAAAGGGAATAACATTTAAAATGTAAATAAACAGTATCCAATAAAAAAAATTCTTTCTAGTTTCATGGACCTTTCTCTAGTTTCCTGAATTAGGCATGCCTTCTCCTATTTAGACTTCCATATCTAGCAATGAGAGCCTCAGATTAGGTCTGGATATAGTTTTGTCTTTCTGAGCTTGGGTTCCTTTTCTTAAAATTGTGATGATTCCTTTTTTTCTGTTAGTAAAATGGGTATGAAGATGGTTTTGCAGGGGTGTCTGGAGTATGATGTGTAGCTGCGCATTGTAGTCACCTTTCAAAAGGGCAATGAAATTCAATACTCCTATTGAGGTAAAAATTCAATACTTATATAAATTTTGCATCTGTTTGTTCTTAATGAGGGTCATCATTGTCATTTGGAAGTACGCCGTGCACGGTTCTACTAACTATGATAACTGAACTCTTTGTATCCCATCTTCCTGGGTGCTATTGACTTAGGACCACTAAATCAACATAAGCTTCTTACCTACATTGGGCAATATTGTTCTCTCTTGACCAATGTCTTCTGTGACCTCCACCAATGGTTGACTCCACTCTAATAGAATTCTGCTACTTATGAAGTCTATTTTTTCCCTACTCTTATGACAACATTTAAACTTGGACATCTACCCAGAGTCCTCTTATTTTCTGCTCAATATGATTTTTGTACTTTGAGAATTTTAAATAGATCTGCATAAGATTGACAGTCCTCTGATTCGTTTTTAAACTCTGAAGAGTTTTCATGCATAATTTCCTTGTTTCTACGTCTATTTTAGACTCCCATAAAAACGATGGCCTATGTTGTCACCTATATACTTGTTTCCTCATTTCACTTATCCTTTCTAAGTTCTGCTAAACATTATCAAATACATCTTTGCATTGCCACTTGAGTTTCTTTGTGATTCATTCAATGATTGGGATTCATCATTCAATGTGTCAAGAGTTCAGATATTCTATTAAAGATGCCACATGCTGCGATTTTTATTATAACTGTAGTACCACCATTTTCAAGAGTGAATTTGAACACTGTAAAAAAATCAACTAATAAAACTTATAGTTATACAGTAGTTAAGTATAATCAGAATATAGCTATAGTTCTTCACTACAGAAGTTCAAGTATTTTCATTTAAAATTATATCCTTATTTCCAATGTAACAAATCAACTCAGTTTATTGTGTTTAAGTAATACAAACATACTCATTGTCGTGTATTATTGACAATTTTAAGTTCTCTGTTGTGTGACATAGGTCTCTGTAAGAGAGAAAGAAAAAAGTTGGATGACAGTTTTCTCATTCAATGATTGGAAAAGCAAAAGTAGGTGATGGTAGAGAAGCATTTCAGAAAATCTCTGTCCTGCATTTTGAAATGTCACCAATTAAGTGATTACCTCTTTAGGTATATAACTATTTAATAAGGAAATATACTTTTACTTGATGATTGACCCTTTAGGAGACTGTAAACCAAGTGCATGTCTTTACCTCTGCTTCAGTCTGTGTCACAGTGCTGATGCACAGCTATGTTGTGTCTTTCTGAGGTCTAGATAATACATGGAGGATATTCTTTTATTCTTTAAAGATTTATTATTATATTTCAATTATGCACATGTTTGTCTGGATTTATATATGTGCATACATACTTGTGTGCATGCATAATTATGTGGGCCAGAAGTGTTTGTTGGATCTCCTGGAACTGAAGTCACAGGTGTTTCTGAGCTTGTGGTTAATGGGTGCTGGTCATCTTCAAGAACATCTAGAAATCTAAGTGTACATTCATCTCTCTGTCCCTGGACTGTTTTTGAACTGAAGCTGGATCCTAAGGCCTTGAACCCAGTAGGCAAGCATTCTACATTCTACACCTCAACTGAACCCACAATCCAGCTAGCTTTTCTTCCTTCCTTCCTTCCCTTTCCTTTCCTTTCCTTTTTTTCTTTCTTTTTGTATTTTTCCTTGGTTTGGTGGGGTCTTGCTCAGATTTCCAGGCTGGTGTTACTATACACTATTAAGAGGCAAACTTTGAACTTGGAATCTCCTATCAGCTTTCATTCTGTACAGCTGGAATTGCAAGTAGCACCACACTAGGCACCACTTCACTTCTGGCTTTTAGAAAACTAGTGATTCCAATTCATTCACTGAAACTGACTGACAAAGTTTTTATGATATCTTTCATGAGGAATACACAATTAAGGTCACTCTCATGACTGCTTAAAATGAATATCCAATTGCTTTGTTATCACTGAAATGAAATAGATTTATTTTCCTACTAACTGCATTAAAGAATTTGCTTGTTTGCCTGTCTAAGGATCAAAACATTGCTTCTTTTTATCTGAAAATACAGCAATCTTCTTTGAGATAACAAAATACAGTATTTGGTCTGAGGACTCTACACTAGTTGTAGTTGTATCTGGGTATGTCAAGGACAAATCAAAGTAATATTTTGGTCACATTCTTCTCAATATCTACTATGCTATTCCAAGTTTATTTTAGTGTTTATTATTGTAATGGATATCATGGCATACCACATAAGGATAGGGTATATGAGAAAGATGATTAAGAGACTTGTCAAAAATTATAACAAGGTTACAAATGTTATTCTCATTTTATAATAGTAGAAGGAGCTACAGGTGACATGTACACATATTTTAAAAGAACAACAGGAAACAATGGCTTTCTTAACTAGGGTGCACATGAAAGTAAGTGTGGACAATGAAAGATACTTATGTAAGGAAAATTAAAATTGACCACAGGAAATGGCTCCCATATGTTTCCTGAAGGAAATCTGCCTCTATTTTAGAACAGTCTTTGCAATGACCCAAGAAAGTCCCATTCGAGGATTCTAAAGGAACTGATTTGATAAAGGTGACTGTGATTTGCGTTATTCATGTATTTAGCGTTTCTTCCCTCCCCCTTCTCTCCACTTCCTTATTCAGCAAATATTTTTTGAGCATCTTAGTGCTTGGTGGATTAAGAGTCCTGGGCGTCAGCATGCTGCTTAGGCTACAGTATTTAAAATGATATCTTAATAATTCAACATAATAAAAGTACAGTCTTATTCATACAAAATCCATATTGTGTGTTTATTATTGACAGGAACATTAGAATTGGTGGGGAGAGTACATGGTTAAGAATGAGAAGCCCAGATCACAGAAGCACTGGGAAATCCAGGCTGAGGGTACTCCTGAAGTGTCTTTGGTCTCATATTCTAGCAAAAAGTAAGTAGAGAGACAGTGAAGGAGAAACTATTTCATCCAAAAATGATTGACCCATATACCATTGAGAGTATCCTAGATGACACTGAATGCATATATGCACAGATAATATACCCTAGGAGAAGTACCCTCCTCTTCAGCAAAGCCCTGTACATCAGAGACGGTGATAAGTTTTTATTATTTTTTGTTTTTTAATTTTTTTTATAAATAGTTGATTGAGGAAAACTGAAGACAATTGTTCATTTTGGGAAGTCATTTGTAGTTGGAGGAGACTAACAACAAGAACTTGACATGGTAATTAGAGTAAGCATCGTGTTTCTAGGAGATAAATAAATATGAAAACATACAAATCTGAACACTAGATAGAACTGGAGGTGTCCAGTTTAAGCTGGTGATTTGGAAACGTCTCAGTGTGAAGGGAGCACTTTAGCCATTATCTGGATATGGTGGGTGTAAGAAATGCACGTTATCTCAGGGGAGGGCCTGGAAAAGCCCGCAGGGGAAGCATGCTAAGTAGAGCTGTTCCTGGAATGGTGGAGAATGGTCAGGTACTTGTAGAACAGGAAGAAAGTAAGCAAAAGAGAGGCGAGAGTGTTCCAGATCTGGAGCGTGATCTGGCCTGCTCTCCCGAGAGCCTATGAGTGCATGAAGAACTTAGATTTTCCATCGAGGTATAGGGAAAGTCATTACAGGGATTTTAGCAGAGGAATGAAAGGTTTTGATTTATGTTCTAAAAAGGATCACTCTAGCTGTTGGACTTAAAATAGACTGTGGTGAAATAGGACAGAAGCAGGGAGACCGTTAAAAAGCTTTTTTTTTTTTTTCAATAATTGAGGTGAGAAACCATAGCAGCTTAGACATGCGATAGTAAGAAGTATCAGTTCCTGGGCATAATTAGAAGGTAGAGTCACCAGAATTGGCAGATGGAAAGTCAAGAGGTGTGCAGGAAGAGGGCAGACAAAGGTGATGACAAGCTTTGAGGCGGCAAAGACTGATCAAAAGAATAGATCTTCCTTTATTTGACAAGTGCAAGGCAGTAGTGGGACCTCAGTTAGACATGTGCAGAGCCTGTTGGGATTTTGATTTGGGATGACTTTAACATCTAAGAAGGAATCCAGAGAAATGTAAACTTGAGGTCCTGACCTGGTACTCAGAGAGGGAGGAGAGAGGGTGCTGAAGTCCCAGTTTTTGAGCGTTTGGAGATTTAGTAGTTAAGAAGGTGTGAGTATGCATGCTTGCCAGATAATAAGAATGGACAGACAGGGCAGTAAAAACAAGTCTGGAGACCCCGGTGTCAAAAAGAGTGTCATCCAGAAGGAGCAGTTACTGCAAATCGGTCTGATAGAGTATGACCTAATGACTGTCTGCACACTGAGCTGTGGGGACTGTGAAATAGAGAGGCTTCAGTTATCTTGACAAACCATTGAAGATCAATGATAGACAGGAAAACACTGGCAGCAATGGCTACATATGAATTTTTTCCCATAAAGCAAAGAAATAGGGTGTGAATTGGGACAGAAGGTAAAGACAATGAGGACAAGTTTTGTGATCGTTAAGTGAGGAAAGAAATGGCATTCACGAAGAGACCAGCAGCGGTTTTTATAACGCTAAAAAGACACAGGGATTGTTGCAGACTCAAGGAAACTTTCATTGAGAAGGTTTCAGGAGTAAGCAGTTTTGTAGCAGCTCAGGCTGAGTGGGGTATGGACATGCAAGGTGGATTTGTAGGACGTGCTTTGATTTATCCCTTCATTTCTTAAACCAAAACCAAAGAAACAAACAAAAAACCCTACATTATTCAGAACAAAGAGGAAATGGTGCAAAGTTACCATTTCAGAGAATGAATGAGAGAATGGAATAGAGATTTTGCGTGAGGGACTTCCACGGACCCACATAAGAGTCCACATGAAGAGCAAGCCTGTGCACCAGCTGTCGTGCTTTCATCGGGTTCTATTACTCGTGAGGCTATGGCCAGGGTGTGTGTGGAGAAACACGCTCAGCAAGATGGGCATCTGTTATTACTCAGTCAAACACCCTAAGAAGCAGTTAAGAGAATTTAATATACTAGCCAGTCATAATTAAACAAACATATTATATGGGAGCAATGATCTCAGAAGCTGAAGGGCGTGAGGGTTCCTGAAGGTTGAAAGATTTATGTACTTGCAGACATTTCGCCATTATATTCCTAAGAAGGACAGAATGGAAATTCTGAGGTCGATATAGTTAAAGGTCCTTGAAACTAAGAGGTTTCAGTGATTAAAGATGTTTCGAATGGAAAGTTCTAGAAATAACAATGGAAATGGGTGGCTAAGGAAGACCACAGAACGGAATCTTTGGTAGAAAGAAAACAAAGAATGAAGAGATTGAGGTCCGAAGAGCACCCTCCAACTCATTTAAATCCCGAGCATTTTGACATGAGCAGTGCTGGGTGACACTGAGCATGGAACTAAAAATTTCAGAGCTTTGACCTTCTGTCTCAGACTTTGCAAATGCCTCATTTAAAAGCCTCTTCTCAACAGTCTAGTTGAAGTTACCTCTGAATTATTGTTCAAATGGAAGTGGTTTTTTTTCTTTTGACCTCATTTTTCCAAAATGCTTTTAGCATAGAATTCTTGCTTGATAATTTATTTTCTCTTCGTATTTTGGCATCATTGTTTCATGGCCCTCTGACTTTCATGTTTGCGATTGAGAAAGCAATAGTCTCATTATTGTTTAAAATAAATAATGTTGTTACAGTACAGTCACTTTTTCTAAATCATATCCCTTTGTGATCCATGGCTTTATAGGATTTGTCACATTATAAATTTCATAATTTTCTGAATTTGAGCATTGGTATATTTATTCCTTATTTTTATTTAATGTTTAACAATTTCATAAGTATATCTAATGTAGTTTAGCATATAAATCCAAATTACCCTATTCTTTTCCCTTTCTACTGCTGCTGAAATCATTTTTCTTCCCAGAGCATTCTCAACATACATTTCTTTCCTGTATGCGAATATGTGTGTCCCACTGAGTTTACAGTTATTTTATTTGAGCATAGCTATAGAGTTATTTACTGGAACATGGACTCCTGACCAATGGCTCTACCATTTTCTGACATCATGAGAAACCCTGTGAGCAATGTATGTCTCCAAATAACCACCTTTGCCTTCCTTCCTATGATCTATTTGCACCCACATCCTTTCATGTTTAATCGTAATATAGACTTTAGTCATCATTCCTTAATTGGTATTCTTTTTTTCTACTACTATATGCATTTGAACCTTATTATCTGTGCTTGTCTCTTTTTTTGTTTTTAATTTTCCAATTTGATTTTCAGCCTTAACTAATAAATTCTTTAACATTAGTTTATTTCAAAGAATATATTTTGTTTATGAGGACATATTTAGATTATTGTATAAATTATTGTATTCTGTCATTTAGTTTACTGTCCAGTATCCATGCTCGGTTTTGTTCAGCTCTTCTCATTCACTGTGCCAATCATCTCAATCAATTCTATAAGCATATTAGGAAAACATAATTCACAACCTCTTGTCACAATTTTAATATTTGCCGTGTCTGGAAGAGTCTGATGATGCAGTATAATGGGCTTTGCTTGTTCTTGTTCATATCAGATCATTTCTTCTTCACTCAGAAATGATTTCTGGTGTCATGAGTTCATATTTCCTTAATATCTTGCCATTTGCTTATGTTGGGGTAATTTTAGGAAAAAATAAGTGGTCTATGTAATGGTCTTTCGTATTTTCAGTCTCTAAGAGAATGGATAATTCCAAGCCGCCTTCAGGCTTTATAATTTTCAATTGTGTTTTTGGGAAGAGGCCACTTGCATGTGCTAAGTTAACTTTTCACTCATGAGCGTAAGCTGCCATTCTAAGCTTCAAGTAGATGAACTCAACTATGAAAATAGTCTCATTATTCCTCTTCTCCCTGTGGGTAGGGATTGTGGATGTTATCCACAAATCAGCAATTTGATAGGGAACATTTTAATTAGTATCATAAATAAGGACTTCAAAGGGAATAAAAAATAAAAAATAAGGATTTCAGGAAGGCATAAATTTTATTGACAATCATCTGGTTATCAATTCTGTTTTCATTTTAGCCTTGTGAATATGCATCATAACCAAAACAATTATAATAATTTCAAAGAAAATGACATGTAACTGAGTTTCCTGGAATCGGGATGGATAGCGAGACTTATACCTTTTTAGGAGACTTATTGATTGCTTTTTGATTGGAAAAATGTTTACATTGACCCATCTATATCAGTACATGGAGTATTGATCAAAGGGAAATTCATACATGATGTCTACCCTGCATCCTTCCACAGGGACTAAGCTAAGGAAGCTTGGTCTATGCATAGCAGTGGAATCAGCTCTTTCTAACTCTGGTCTTTTAATCTATGTCAGTTTTGAAAAAATGAAATCGGAAGGAGTTTAGCTTCCCATCATGCCAGTCTGAGTTATCTGTCATTGTTAAGGTCCTACATTTGCCATTGTATAGATTGTTAAACTCAAGTTATTATTGTTCAATTTGTGTGTGGGGCGTGTTTTCATTCATGAATGTGTTTACCATTGCATGATTCATATTCGAGGAGTCCAGAGTAGACTATAAGATCCCCTGGAACTGGAGATATAGACGAGTCACCATGTGAATGCTTTAAGTAGAGTAGATCATCCGCGAGAGCAGCTGGCATTGTTAACCACTGAGCCATCTTTTGAGCTCCCGCTTCGTTTTTACTTTATAAACAGTTGAATTGTTTATTAGTCTTGTTTGTGTACAAGCATTCTAGCCACAGTGATCAAGTGGAGGTTAGAGGGAAATTCTGTAGTTTCACTCCCCTTCTACTCCATGTATGTCCCAGATACGGCTTAAAGAGAATTCTTTTTAAAATAATGTAACTTGGGCTCCATTTTATTCCTTGAGGATTTGGCAGAATCTTTGTCTTTTTTCCTAGTTAGCTTTGTTTCTGAGGTTCCAAATCTCACCTGTAGATTTCTGCAATATCACACGATGCATAGCTCATGGGCCTTCTACCTCCAGGTCCTCTGACCATGGTTATGACTATATATTTTCTCATATCAATCAAAACATCAAACAAATTTGGAGCTAAGAAATCTATTTGTGTGGGGGATCAATTAAGTAATTTCTTGAATAATTTGAGGGAACTGCCACTGTCTATTTTTTTTTTCCTGGACCTCCTCTGCCTTTTCTCTTGTTTTGGATTGAACATTCCTTTGGCAAATTTCCTACCCATCCTGTCACCTTTTTGATCCCTCTCTTTCTCCCTTCATCTTCCAACAAACAAAGGTACTCATATATATTCCTGTACCTCTTAGGAGGAGGGTAAATTTCCATCAAGTCAGTAAGTTACGTGATACAAATTCACATTGGTCTTTCCTCCTCTTTGCTTAGATGACTAAAGACCATGTATCCAAGGAGAGCCCTGGGTTTCAGCTATAGCTGAAAGAGCCGAAAGAGCTTAGCTTCGGTAAGCAAACAAAAGCTGTCCTCCTATCTTTAAAGCGTTCTCCATGCACCCAGTCTTCTCCAATAGCATCTTGTTATAGAGAGTCCAGAATAGCTCTTCTTCTGGTATCTTCTACAGATGCCAGTCTCTTCTAGATGGGAAGCAAGGAGGTTGCACTGCTAGGAGAGACATTAAAAGCTGAGTTATGCTCTTGCTCTTTGCTCTTCTCTTTACTCACTTGCCCTCTTCCCTTCTCTCCCCATTTCCCTTCCCCCTTCCCTCCACATGCTTGCGGCCAGCCTTTCCTCACCTCTTCTACTCCTCTTCTCTCATTAAACCTCTCCACCTGGAAAAAAACTGTGTTATAATAAAGACTGCAGCTGTCAGTCAATAAGGCCAGAGAGAAAGTTGACATGGCTCAGGGAGGCTGTGCTTGCTTTCTCCGTTCTGATGTTTGTTCTGTGGAGAAGTAGAACCATCAAAATGTGGAAGGGAAACCAAAGCTAAAAGAAGGTGCTAGAAACATACTGAGGAGAAGGACCATCTCTTCACTTTTAGTAGTGTGCAATGTAATTATACCGCTATAACTAGACCAGATTTCTGATGAGTGTGGGCTGGCCATCTCCAGCTCCCTCCCTGGAGGGCTAATATTACCATTCAGCCACTTTAAACCTTCTGTACCATTGTGGTTACCTATTGGAATAGGCCCACAAACAACACCTACAACATGCCCTTTCCTCCCACTGAGAACAGCACAGGTTTTTCTGCATCTTGTTTCTTACTGAATTATTAGTTAGCCAAGCACAAAGTCCCTTCCACCTCAATAACATGATTCCTTTGCAGCTGACTATTCCCCTTTCAGAGTCCTCCTTGGAATATCTGTTGGTACTTTGTGTCAGCTTTCTGTTGCTACTTCTTGAAGTACAATAGGTTTTTTTTATTTTACATTCTCAAGTTCCTGGATTTTCTTGTCTCTGTGCCATGGCACAGCTGGTATAAATAAATTGCAGAATTACAAATGTGTTTGCTCAGAGTAGAAGAAGAAGGGGTTGGGGATTTAGCTCAGTGGTAGAGTGCTTGCCTAGCAAGCTCAAGGCCCTGGGTTCGGTCCTCAGCTCCAATAAAAAAAAAATAGAAGAAGAAACACGATGAGAATGTTTACACATACTTCTGACAGGAATTCTGCTAAACAATAACTGACATGTCTGTAAACCACTGATGTAGCTCCTATAAGTGTCCAGGAGTTCTTAAAATCTTAATTATGTGTTTATCATTTGTAATGTTGTACTCAGTAAATAAATTACAGCCATTCATTGGAGATAATTTTCAGAGTGGCTATAGTTCTCCCTCTGTGTGTGAGATTGTTCTAAGGCTCTTGTGGGTACCCAAGCCAACAGTTACTCCATCAAGTGTCTAGTAACCTTTTTGAGGCTGGGATAAAGCATTCTGACAAGAAGAATCTCTGGGAACAAAGAGGATTTTTCACTCTCACATGTGACAGTCCATCAATAATGGAAGTGTGGGAAGGCACTACTCGGGAGCTTGAAGCAGATTCCATGGAGGAATGCTGCTTGCTGGCTAGCTCTCATGCTCGTGCTTAGCAAGCTTGCTTAGATACTGCGCTGCACACAGTGAGCTGAGTGCTGCACTCAAGAAACCGCTCCCTTCCCCAAACCTTTAGACATGTCTATCAGGCCAATCTGATCTATGCTATTCCTCACGCTAGGCTTCCTCTGATAACCCCAGGCTTTGTCAAGTTGACAATTGAAGCTCACAAGAAAAAATGATATAGTATTTGTACGTAGCCAGAACAAGCCAGTATAAATACTTTGAAATGCTTCAAGCTGGGCATGGTGGCACATGCCTTTAATTCCAGCACACAAAAGGCAAAACAGATAGATTTCTAAGTTTGAGATCTGCCTGGTTTACTACTTCCATGTCCGCCAGGGCTACATGGAGAAGTTCTTTCTCAAACAAACCTCTAGGGATATGTCAGGGTACCCACTTACTATAATGCTATACAGAATTTCTACATTTTTGTTTGGGGAATGATGACAGGGAAACAGGTCAGTAAATGTTAAACACCTATACAAATATTTCCCTGAATAGGCCTGATTTAAGATCTTTTGGGTCAGATGCAGAATTTGGGGCTATAGGGAACTAGCAATATTTGAAAGTTAAAGGCAGATCTTTGAGCTATGACTATCTTTCAGGATCATATCATGAAGATTTCATCTCTCTTTTCCAGTACCACAGCTGAGAGAATGAGACTCCTGACTGGTGGTGATGGCTCTTGAGAGCAGTGTTTTGCCTGATGAATGATAACTATGGATTTCTAGAGGAAAAACCTTTTGTTTCCTATTCTCATCCATGTGATATTTCTATCTCATTGACGGAAATATAATGTATCTTTTGCAAACACAAAGCAAAATCTTGCTCAGCAAGGCTTTCTAGAAAGAACACAAAATTGGCATATTCCGATAGATAATTCCATGAGTAAATGAAGAGCATTTCAAAGGAAAAGAGTCAAGTAACTTCACATCGCTTATTGGGCACATAGTTTATTGCTTTATGAGAACAAGGTATTCCTCATCAAGTCACTTTGAAAGCTGGGGTTAGGTAGTCCACCTCAGAGGACTCTGGGGTGGGAGCTAATCCTAATGAATTATTTTTCAAAAATATGCACAGTCGATATAATATTGTATATTATAGTATAAATCATCTTACTGAAAATGTCAAATACCTAACAGTAACACATGTCAAGGCATACAATTATTCACTATCATTAATGCTTTAGAATCATGGTTTTCTTGGTAAATATAAAGTAAACAAAACTAGGAGGTTAGGGCTGGGTAAAAACCTCCAGACTTGATAAAAAATTAAAAGTTAACCACATAAATAGAATATAGTCTTTGGTGTGAAAACTTAACTCTTTGACCCCAATTCAAAGCAGCGTTGGAGAGCAATAGGAGGGAAGGGTGTCTGTCCAGACACTGAGGACCTATTGGTTTGCTGCAAGATAAATCTTAGTCAAGGAAAAGCCCCAAGGTTAGCTAATCTCTGAGGTGCATTGACTGTAGCTAATGCCTGGAATCTGTACATCTCTATTAACTGAGTGTTCTCCTCCCAGGAAAGGGTGATGAATAGTGAATTTGGGATAGCAAGAATCTATATCATTGCTGTTCCAAAGAAAATGCAATCATGTGCTCCCACATCATTCATAAACCCCAACCAAGATCCTCAATATGATTAAATATTTCTCAAGCAGCCCCACAACAACTCGGCAAGGATTCATGTAATGAATTTAGTACATCAGATGCCCCATTATTTAACACATAATGAACTCATTCCTGGAAATCTTTTGTGTGCAGAAGCTGAGCAGTTTCAGAGACAAATTCAATTTTCATTTCAAAATAATCACCTATCTCAATATACATTATCACTCCAATTTTTCTTCTAAAATCCGGGATTTTCAAGGTCGGTTAGATACGCTGCCTTTCTTCTAAAGAATTTACACTACTGTACGAAATATATTTGCTTGATACTGTGCAGGGAGGGATGCATAGGGATAATGAGAAAACCATTTGGAAAGCACAACCAAGAAATTGCTGTCAGAAGGTGCGTGTGAATAGTTCCCATCCCCTTACCAAGGCATCCTTAGCTATTAACATTTTTCTTCTGATATGTATGAGTTCACTGAAAAGTAAATCATGGGTTTGTGATAATGACTCTTTGGTAAAATGCAATACATATCACCATGTGGAATATCTGTCAACTGAGAGAGTAAAAGTAGACTCAGTATTTCCATTTAGATTATGATTTCAAGTCAGACAAAATCTCCACATATGAGGGGTTGGGCACAAAACCCCAAGCCAACTGAGGAATTATTAGAATTTGGTAGTTATTAGGAAGGGGTCTTACTTTTCTTTAATGATGTTGTCCTATAATAGGTCAACCACATTTCAGGGTAGGAACCACGCCCAGGATAAACTGAGCAACACAAACCAGATTGCATGAGGGGAGAAGAAATCTCAAGTCAGCTTAGTAGAGAGAAGCAGGGGGTTATATGAGAAAAGGTGGTTGGAGGTGTGTATGATCAAAATTCACTGTATGAAAATAAAAATGGTATTTCAAAAAGAAAAATAATATAACTTCTCTATTTACTCTGTCTTCCCAGACATAATGTGGGTTTTAATAATTGAAATTTAATTTTGAGTTGTATACATTTTCCCAAATATCTAAGAATAGCTGACATACTGAATGAATATATCTTTGTATCTTTTTTTTTCCGGAGCTGAGGACCGAACCCAGGGCCTTGTGCTTACTAGGCAAGCGCTCTACCACTGAGCTAAATCCCCAACCTCTTTGTATCTTTTCATTTACTCATTTTGCAAATATACTTGGCTTAAGAATATATATATATATATATATATATATATATATATAATTTACTCAATGAGAAATGAAATATATCATCACATATGTGCATATATTCTCATGTTAAAGCCACAATCCATGTAAAAGCTGTACGAATTTACGATATATATGTGTATATATGTATATATGGAAGTGTACTTGTTCATCAAAATTCTAGTTACTCAAGTTATTTGGTTGAAGTGGAGAAGTTAGAAGCAACTGACTTTCCCAGTTTAAGTTGTTTTCGACACCTTGACAGACATACTGAACTATCTGAGCTGAGCCCAAACCTATAAGCACACAATTTAAAACTCTAAAATCTGTGTATTTGCTCAAGTAATGTTACACAGGCAATCTTTTGATGGTGATTTTTCATTAAAAGTATTTGCATATCACTATGTTGCACCCTCTTTGACTAAAGGGGGATAGGCATTTTTTTTTTCTTTTTCATTTCACATCAGGAACTGTAAGTGTCTTAGAGCCTTAAAGTTTTCAGAAGAGGCATTTCAGTGGTGTAAAGAGAAACCAGTTTCCCACCCCAAATCTTAAGATACATTGTTAGAGTAAGTACATGATCAGTGACTCCTCCCCAAATGTCTCTCTGAGGTTCTTTGCTCTACTTTGTTATATATCTGTGCCCAAGACTTATCAACACGATTTCCAAATATCACTGTTAATCAGTAGTCTAAGGGATGATAAATAGAAGGCAAGAACCCTCATTCACTTTTGTATTTTAAGGACTGAAAATGGTATTATAAAAGGAATACATTGGCATTTTATTCCTCACATGTTTGCTTCAGTGTTTTTCAACTAGAAAATTAAAAATACCGTGTTTAACAAGCCTGTAGACACAGAAGCATCCCTGTTTTATTATTAACTCTGAAAGATAAGTGGCTACATAGTAATTTGGAAAATAGTGGTATATTTTACATAAACATTAATTCTTCATGACATCAACTATTGTGATTCTGATCTCAGAATCGCGGGTTTCCAGACTCAAATATTTCCTTTATGTGAGTGTGTGTGTGTGTGTGTGTGTGTGTGTGTGTGTGTGTGTAAATATATCACATATATATTATATGTATATATGATATATATTTATATGTATGAAATTTGAAATAACATATTTGTGAAATATTGTGTAATTTTTATATTTTAAGAATAGCCCATCATTTTTATCACATTTCTCTTTCTCTGCCTTCTCCTCATCCCCAGCACTGTCACATAATGCCACATGGCATCTGTGGACTGCCATTTATTTATCAGCAGGCACCAACAGATGTGAACTAGGGCACTGGCAGATATGAACTAGAAGATTCCACAGAGCTATTTGCGATGAGGAGTGGTGAAAGGGAACTAACCCTTCCAGAAATCTTGCTCATTAGTTTTGCAATTGCCCAAACAATCCTCATTGTTTCCTTTGAATTGCACTTCCCAAAATGATTCCTTGTAGAGCAAAGCCCTTGGATATAAGATTGTGAGATGTAGTCTAAAAGGATATCAAAACATTTCTGTTTTGAAATAAATGGGGTCAATATTTATCCTCCACAAAATAAGCATGTGCCTTTTCCTGTTTTGATTTATCTCTCTCCTAAACTTCTAGAACAACACGCAACTAATGCACATTCAGGTGTGGAAGAGCAGTTAAATGAGTGACTCTAGACTAGGCACCCGGCAGTTTCTAAATTCAGGGACAAGAAAACAGTCTATAAGGAGAAACCATTGATTTATGGCCTTGAGGAAGTGACAGCTGAATCTAAAACTGTTCTAGAAGGCAACTTTCTAAAAAGCTTTTTAGCAACTAGTGTCTAAAATTTCATTTTTTCCACTATTCTACTGTACACAAAAACATGGTAAGAACAGGGTAAACATTCTTCTGACATGATAACAATGACGCTGCAAACACACACTGAGCTAGAAGAATGTTACATAAATTCTCCCCTTCATTCATTCAATAAAAATTGTCAAATACATCTATGACAAACTCTATCATAGTTACCAATGTGGAAACATCCTGTTTCCTGCCCTCCTGAAGCTTACATCATAGTAAATAAATCTGCTTATCACATGAATTCAGATAGATGCTCCATGATCTGCTGCACTGCTCTTGCAGAGGAAGCCTAAAGTGCTTTGGTGAGGAAGAAATCAACGGGGTAGTAATGAGACAATCCCAGGGGCCCTAGTTCTGTGTATGTCAGTATAACAAATTATCCAGACATAAAGCAACTTAGGGTAGAAAAGAGATTATTTGGCTTAGATCTCAGGTTACCATGCCCGATTGTGGAGAAGACAAAGCACTAACTCTCACTCAGACTCTAGACCTCTAGGCCTTTAGGCTACCTTGTTACAACACAGAACCATGGGGAGGATTGATACAATATTAGCCTGGTTCCTTTTAGCAAGATTTCCCCTCTATTATACTATTTAGGGCTCTCTTTCCAAGAAATGGCACTGCTGAAAATGGGCCAGGTATTTCTAAACCAATTAAAAATCAAGACATACCTCATAGTCATACACACAGACCAATACCATCTGGATAAATTGCTCAGAATTCTCTTCCCAAGTGATTTTATGGTATCAGGCTGACAGTAAAAAGAAAACAGCACACTGTGAAAGTGTAATAGCTCAGACATTGACAGGACAGACTTTTTTTTTTTTTTTTTTGGTGGAGAAGGTGGCCTAAGAGGGGCAGGAAAAAAGTATGTCCCAGGAATATCAAAGAAGCATAAGACTATTTGAGGGTTATGCTGGGTCATGCTGATTTCTTTAGTCAACCAACAGATTTTGGCCTTTGTCCTCAGACCTAAGTGTATGAAGTACAACAGATTTATATATTTAAAAACCAATCTGTATGCTATAAATACACAGTAAGATCGAGAGCTGCTTTCACAAAATCACAATAGAATCCTATAAATATTTTAAATATGTCAACCAACCAAGAAAAGCTCTTTGAGTATCAATGTGTTCAAACAAGGGTCTAATTGCATTAGGTTTTGCGTATTATAAGTAGAAATACCAATTTCTTCAAATAATTTGTAATGCTAGGTTGGCATTTTCTGTGCCCCCAGGGGGGAAAATACATTTTCCTCACCTCATGCAGATGTTCAAATCACAGGTTAAGAATCTAAATTGTCAGTCTTGATGGTTGATGCAGGTAACTGTGGTGTAGACATGGTAGTCAGACCTACATACACTAGCAATAGCCAGAAATTTTGATTCATGCATCATTATGATTGCAGAGTTGTTTGAGCTCCTAAAGAAAATGCCCTGGGAATATAGATTTGCATAAATAAGCAAACCAACAAAAACGAACCTGTGGTGCTATCTCAGGGCTTCCAAGGTGGGACCTGATTACTGTTGAAGGTTGTCCTCATTGGACACCCTTCTTTCCAATAACCTGACTATTGTTTTTGGTCTTAATGGGATTTCCTTTTGGTCTTACCAGGTTCTATGTATGACCTTGGTTTTAACTTTGTATAGATTATCGATGGACAGGACGTTCAGTAAGAAAGTCACTGTTGTAGTTGCCTAAGAAGAAGACAGAGTAAGATTTTAAGAAACATTTGAAAGTATACAGAGCTAAAGATTGCCAGTTTCCTGCATGTAGCATCTTAGTAAATGAAGGATGTTGTCCTCCAGAACAATTTGCAAAGTATCTTAGTAAATGTTGATCCAATTCTCCTTTATGAATTGCAGTGAATTTTGATATAGTTTCTGTGTTATTATCTCTGCTATACAGCTGGTATTAGTAACTGTCTTTTGGATCACATCTCAGGTTGATGACGTTATACTAACAGATGAATGATATAGCTACCCACATCGCCTTTGTTGTTTTGATTTGCATTATGTGAACCTTAAGATATTCCAGAAGTTTAATAGAAATTTGTAGGTTTTTTTCCCCACAAAGTGCCTGTTCAGGTTTTTTATTCCTTTTGTTGCTGGATTTTTTAAGATCCCATTATTATGGGATTGGGTGAATTCTTTAGAGTTTAGTGGAATGCATTTGGGCATATTTGTGCACTGTGTTCATTTTAAAAGTTTCTTTTTTATGTTTAGTTTTTGGAGACGGAATGTTACTATTTGCCTATGATGGCTACTTATACTTCCATTGCTTCAACCTGTACATAGATTGCAGGCATGCACTAGTATACACAGTCTCAATGGTGATTTTGTTTGTTTTTACTTTATTTTCATATTTTAAATTCCAGCATGATGCATAAATTTTGCACATTTTAGGTTACCTTTCCATTCATTTTACGGAAGTAGTCTTTCATACCCATGATGTCCTTCTAGGTAAAGTATAAGAAGTAGTACAGGTAGACGACTCAAGACTTAAGAGATGCAACTAAGTAGGAATTAGTTCAGTTCCTACTAAATCGGTAGCCATTCTCATGAGGAGTTGTTTGATTCTGAACATATGGCTGATCATGTAAAAAATGAGGAGAGCAAAGGGCTAAAAGGGAGAAAGGTTGGGATCGTTAAAAAAAGCATGGCCCTAATTTTCCTTAAGGTTAAAATTTCATTTTTATATTTTTTGTATTTTTGTGTAATTTTTACTGTTTTCTGTCAGTTTGTGTGTGTGTGTGTGTGAGTTTGTTGTGTGTCTGTGTGATATGTGTGTAGTGTATGTGTGTGCACATGCATGTGTGTTAAGTCATTGAAAAGGGCACAGTCTGGCAGAAAATAACAGATATCTACAACCTTGTATCACAATGTGCCCTAAAGGGCATTTGAGTGCAGGATGCCCTGACCTAAGCAGAAAAGTAGAATTAAGTGCTCTTCAGTAGGAATGCAGAAGGTTGAAAATTCTGACAATCAGAATTGAACTGGAAAGAAAAAAAAATAAATAAAAATTGAAGATGGAGCATTTAAAGTGAAGGAGCTAGGGACCAGCGCTTAGGGGAGGAAGAAAGTACGCAAGAACAGGAGGAGCATGTGCCCCATTGTATTACAAGAATCCATGTTGTGCTGTTTCCCTCCTTGTGCAGAAAATCCTGAAGATAGAGAAAATTTGGGGATAGTTGAGTCCCAATGGTAATGCAGGTTCGAGTCACTACTAAGATTGCTCATTTAACTTCTCTCTCAACCTTCATAGTGATTCTTTAGTATGTTCTCAATGTGATGCCAACAATAATATAATATTAAAATATAATATATATATATATATCTTTTATATGAAAGATATCTTCAACATAGGAAGATGTGACTAGGATTATCCCTCTCTCATGGGTCTACTTCATAAAAATAGATGTATGGTGTATGTTACACTGACTACGTGGTCTCCCATTAACCGAAGAGAATCTTAAATGATTACTTTATGGAACAATAGACACAATATTTGTAGGATGACTGGGAATATACCTGTATTGCAGTGTCCCTAAGAATCACTGGCTCAAGAAATGCTTTATTTTCTTATTTGTTGGCAAGTTTACTGACAACTGATTTACCTTGACGCTGATTATAAGATTGGCATCCATTGTGTTTTTGATGTATGAGCCTGGTGCTTCTGATATATAGAAAGCCTAGGATAATGCAATTTTGGCAGAATATTATCAAATATCAAGGCTGTTTAGAATGGAAAAAACAGAAAAAAATTGTCATGTATCAGATCAGAGTGTGAGTTTAGAAACAGGAACACATGTCAGCCAGTCTAGTTTTCTGTAATGTTAATTTCTACCTTTAATAACTCTATAGAAAATACTGCTCATCACACATTAATATTTGAAATTCAGGCTAAATAAAACCTCAGAATTCTATGACATTTAATCCATCTCCAGTCACCATCTCTTTGAATTTAGTTATTAATTACCCTTAATTAAACTCATTTAATTGATACAATTTCCATTTCCAAATGCTTATTTCATAATTCCTGGATGGGCATAAATTCTGCTCAATTTAACAAATATTTGTTAAGGTAATTTTTTATAAGATCTAGTTTTGGATATTTTAAATAATTACTTACCTCATATCCTTTCCAAGAAATTAAACACATTTCTCTCTCTTGTAACTCTGAATGCTAATTGAACTTTAGCTTTAGGTATTTTCTAAGAGAATTGGGTATGGGAAGGAATGGTCTCAGTAGCTGAAAAATTGTTTATAAGGACAAATAATTGTGTATGTATCTGTGTGTGTGTGTGTGTGTGTGAATGTGTGTGATCACACACACACACACACACACACACACACACACACACACACACACACACACACACACATAGAGTTTCTATTCATTTGAGTGTTGCCCTTTGCAGCAAATGCATGCCCAGTTAAGGCCAATGGATTTCACAAGAGAGTACTGGATTCTCTAAAACTGGAGTTATAGGTGGCTGTCAGCTTTCATATGGGTTCTAGGCATTATACTGGGGTCCTCTGCAATAGCAACACTTGCCTTTAACAACTAAGACATCTCTTCTAGGCCTTGAACAAACAAATACATAATGATCAAAATATTCATTTCTCCACAGTATATTTGGTGTTAGATATTTGACCATATTATCAAGAAAACTTTTATAACAGTTGTCATCTGATGAGTTACGTGATCTTGTGTATCATGATTGCACATGTATAATGGCAGGATAGTATTTGCAGGATGGAAGGAACGTTTGGGAGGAACAACAAGGAATCAGCAATAGTAAAGTAAAGGGTGCCTACACATCTAAGCTTGGCATCTGGTGGCCTGGCTTCCTTTAATTCATCTGGCACAGAGGTTAATTGTTTAGAAGTCTTACAGCAATTTATGAATCTTTAGGACACTTCCCTGACTTGGCCTGCCTTTGGGATACGTCAACAGTGCTCAACTGGGTCTGAGAAATAAGGCTCGGTAATTTCTCACTTTTGACGTGTACTACTATTATTGCTTAAAGATACATCTTTCATCCTTTTTGCTCAGTTTTGGCCCAGAAACAAAGTGCAAAAAGTGCTGGACAGTCTCTTGAAAACTGACAAACAAGTAGCTAACCTCATTCTCACAACATGCATTTTTATGGTTTGAAATGAAATTGCACCTCTAATATAAACTCCCAAAGAAAGGATCACTTGTTCTTGAGTTTTCTCTTGGCTTTACAACAGTCTTTCATTTTCCTAAGTTTCTGGATGCATAGCTCTCTGTGTTTATATACACAATCATGCCAAATACAAGTTTAATAATAAAATAATCTGGCCAATCCCATAATTGTATTCAAGAGCAATGTCTCTGGGAACTCAGTCATACTATGGAGAACAAAAGAGGGAGGGGAAGATAGAGAGGAATGAAAAAAAAGGAAATGAGAGAAGGGTAAGAGAGGGGAGGGAAGGAGGAAAGAAACTTAAACAAACAAAGACAGAGATAGACAAAACCACCCTGGGATGAGGGGAGGCAGGTCTGAAAGGTTCCTTCAGCATTAGGTAGATTATTTGTGTATGGAGAATGAAAAATAACAGGAGATGGAGGTGGCTGTTCCCCGACTGCTCTCTAGAGACATGCTTTAAGCCATATCTAATGCCTCAGAAAATGAGAAAGAGCTGAAGGTCTGTCACCAAGGCCATGACAATTATTTTCTCTGAAAGCATAATGCATCTTTAAGTGGTAAAAATTTTAAACCAAGGTAGGAGTGTAACAGAAAGCAAATGTTATCCAGTAGTGTGTGACTTCAAGGTATTTTGTAAGAATTAGTATGCCCAGAACATCCCCAGCGTTTCCTCTACAGCCCACAGAAAGGTATGATCAGCTTCACACACAACAGATCCATAGCAAAGGCTCCTCTACAGCCCACAGAAAGGAGTGACTGGATTGGCAAGGTAACAGATCTAAAGCAAAGCCTATGGTTCTTGATTTTATTTCAGTTGTCTAGGTTTAGAAAGTAGGTGACTGAGTAGCCAGTCTTCACTATAGATATATGTGGATTTGTTTGCTATAAAGTATTGTGTGGATGAATTATACCTAATAATATACTATTTTAGATACTCAGGTAAACTGAGGTGAGGTTCTAGCATGCTCATGGATACCTCCACCTATACCAGTACTGCCTTTTCCACCATAAACACCTCCCAACAGGTTGGAGGTTATTTAATGTTAATTAATGAATCTAGATTGGCACATTACTGTCACACAGATTGCACAGCTTGCCCTCTGGACCACTCTTGGTGGTGAGCATTTTATGGGCTTTGAACAACACACAAAGGCAATTGTCAAACATGACAGTGTGTTCCACTTATTCTCTCTTCTGTGCTGCTAGTGTTGCAATGCAAAATCTGCTTTCCTTTTCCCAGGACAGCATGTGATTAAAATTGTATAGCATATGATGTTGTTTTACTTTAGGTTCTTGTAGTTAATGAGATGCATTTAGGCTAGATGTGGTTGGTCACATCTATAATTGAATACCTAGAAGGCTATCTATGCCATTATCACCAACAAAGGCTGCACTCCTCTTAAGGGTTGTACACTCTTTGACCCTTCCTTCCATCCTATTCCTGTCACCTTATCCTACTTTGTGTCTTTATAAAGTGTGATGTGTTGAGTTGTGTGGAATCTGGTCCTCACAGAAATTCAAGTATCCTTGAAACTAGGACATCTTTGTATGCCGTGCAAGTCTTCATCTTTGTGTGAATGTCTGTTACATCACATCAAGGGGACAGCAGCATGAAGTATAGAAACTTCCCATATCCAAACTCATTGCTGCTTATGTTTGCATCAGCATGAGTACCAGCGTTGCTAGTGGCTCTTTCTTACCCTTCTACCTTCCCCACTCCTAACAGCCACCCATGACAGAGGTCTGACTCCAAAAGATGCTGACGGGCTCAGGCTCACAACCCATAGCACGTAACAGATATATGTCTGATGTTCTTGAAAAGCTCCCCTTGCCCTCTTGAAAGTCCTCCCACATGCATTCTTCCTCATTAAACAAGGACCAGGACCTAGCAGCTCAGAGACAGTTATATGAGAGGCCATCTCTTCTCTCTTGGTGGACACAAACGGGCATCTTTCACATTAGCCATTTCTGATAATTGCTTTCTTTAGAGTTAGCCTACTTCGCTAGTGAGAACAAGAAAATTCTGTTTATTATTGACTTTTTAGGTGAGAAACACAAAATTTTCCTAATAAATGTTATTTCTTATAACAGTTATTAAATTTAAGCTTGCATTTTCTATTTAGAATGGTCAACACAAAAAGAAGAAAATATTAAACCTCTGAAAATCTCAAAATTCCTACTGATCACAAATTTAAATGTTCAACATAGAATTTGTTTACTGATCAGAGAAATATAACTGACTGGTTTTCATTTCCTCTTTGGTTATAAGAAAAAATATCTTACCAGTGTATATTACACTGTTTCAACCACATGGAATTTGAAAAGTTTCAAATTTAGAACTTTGATAATAGTATGTCCTTTGTGTTTTCCATTGAAAACCATCCTTTCTCAAGTAATGAAATTAAAGCTATCTGGGGTTTACTCATTTTTTTCATTAAGTGATTTGAAAGGTTCTAGTCCATCCTCGTTTGTACACAGAAATAGAGTTCATGAGAGGGGCGCCATTGGAGGTGGAAGAAACAAAGATGACCATCGTTCAGAGTTTGGGTGTATGACTGGATCAATCCATACAAAACCTGAGCCTGATGTAAAAATAAATACACAAAATCAGGAAGGTCTAGGTGACCAGCCATGTAGAAAAAAAACCTTTTCAGGCTCTCTCTGATTCTTTGATAATTCACTGCTTCTACAGAGGTGGGAGAATCCCTTAGAAATATCACCAAAATGGGTCCCTTAATGATCCCTTAACGTGGAGGTCCAGATTGTCAAACCAGTTCTTCTTCTGACTACAAAGAAAATATACTAAAGATATTTGAAAGTTACATGAGTATTAATACAATAATTCACTTATGATAATCTTAAGTAAACCCTCAATTGCTGATGGACTAATAGTCTTCAGAAGCTGTTTAGCCCTCCCTGGACACAGTTATCGTATGTAAATAAAATGGTACACATTTTCAAATGTTAGGTGCTACCTATATTGTAAGAATGGAATCCTTGGAACTTATGTCAGGAGGATGTGTCTCCTTGTTTCTATTTGAATATATGCTTGCACATGGTCACACAGGTCCTAATAAATGAGTGTTCATCCTTGGAGAGACAGAGGACACTCTCCTGCAGGGAGCTGAAACCTTCCATTTGCTTATGTATGAAATACAGGTAATTCTAGTACCTAGTTGATGATTGTCAGCCAATATATTTTTCTCTTGTAACCGCTGTTCTGTAACATTTATATTATTTGAGTTCACATGTGTAAGGATATTAATTGGTTAATTCTAAACATCTCACAGACTTATTTCATTTGCATATTCCTTTTTGCATGCATCCATTGAAATCTAAAGTATATACTGTTTTTGAAATTTGTTCTTTTGAATTCATAATGGAATAATTTAGAACTGGCTCCTGTTAATATAATCCTGGTTTTCAATGTCGTTATTAGAATCTTGTGGGCTCTAGGAATATAATTTAATTATCTTGCCTCCTAATTTTGGACAAATATGTGCAAATCTTGTCTCTGTTTCTCTTCCTAGCATTATAGAGTCAAACTTTTACCTTTTTTTCCCTGTAAAACTGCTGTAGCATCATTTTCTTTGCATAATGTCTTAGTGAGGAAGTGGAATTGTCCCTTTTATTATAATGTTCTGCATCTCCCTGAACCTTTGCAATATTATATATCCATGTGAAAACATTCTCAGACCCATCCACATGTGTCATTATTTTTCCTCTTTTCCTTTCCAGTGGAGTTAGTTAATGCATTGGTTACTTCCTTGTTGCTAAGATAAAACGTCATGGCCACATGCAATTGAGAGATGGAAGGGTTTATTTGAACTTATGGTTCCAGAGTGTTATGAATCTATTATGTAAGGGAGGCTTGGAAACAAGTCACAAGCATGGCGGCAGGAAGGCTGAAGAGTTTACACTTTGAACAGCAAGCAGAAAGAAGAGTCACGTTGGAAGCAGAATTAAGCCTTTAGCTTTTGATCCCTACTCCAAGTGACATATATCACCTAGTAAGCCCACCTAGTAAGGCCACACTTTCTAAACCTTACCACACAACAACAATAACTAGGACCTGATGTTCACATACCTGCGCTTTTAGGGTGTATTCTCAGCCAAACTTCTACCATTACAAAGCATGCTTGCTTCTTTATGAACACTTTTAGCTGTACTCATTGTCTCTGCTCCTTCAGATCAGTGAATGTCACCTCCATCCCAAGCTGCATGTCTTCTTTATAGAATGGATGGTCCTACCACTTCCCGAAGGCTCATTTTGCAGCATGAGTATGAGGTATCCCTCATACCACTACCCCTGACAAAAATCTCATCCATTTGTTTTGGGTAACTGCTATGAACAGGAAAAGTTTACCTCGAGGGGCAGTTATTTCAATAGGTTTCTTACATACAGAGGTTAGAGGGAACCAGAGGTCAAGGGAAGAATCTTGGTGGGTACACATCCATTATAAACCACATTTTCTTGTTCTCTTCATTACTCCATACCGTAGAAAAATAATACTTCAAAGTGACATAGGGCAAAGAACCTTTTGGGGAATTCCTGATGTTCCAGTGTGCAATTTGTCTCCACATAAGGCAAAAGACATTACACTTAAAATTGGAATATGTAAGTGTAGATGAATGACTTACAAGGTATCTGTCTGTCTAAGGTAGATAGTGGATCTGCAAAGCAGCTTCCATTTATGAATGAACAGTGTGGCTAAGCAGAGGTCTGTATTTGATGCAGGGCTATGAAAATTAACCTGGGCCTGAGAGTCGGAAGTAATATTGTTGCGATAGTCAAAGCAATACAATTGTAATCTAAGATCACAGAGCATCTAAAATGGGCTCATATGTACAGACTTTATTTTTTTTCTCTCCTTGAAACTCTAAAAGAACATATTTATATTTCCCAACAAATCAAACTCCGGGAGAAAGAAGAAATGATCAGCTAAGCATCAGATCTTACGTTACCACAATCCGAAATGACAAAATGAGATCACAATTCAGTTTTAAAAAGAAAAAAATCTATTCCATTTCTGTGCTGAAGCTCACACAAAACAAGAGAAACAAAAATTGATTTTTTTAGCTTTTTGGACTCCTTCGGTCATACTTGCATTTTCGTGGGTGTTGAAGTCAGATGCACTTTGTATTGATCTGAGTCTTGAACCAGCATAATCTCTGATTAACACAACTGAGAGAACTATCATTACAGTGAATCTAAAGAGAGTAAGGAAACTCTATAGACTTAATGCATTTCTGGTTTGTGGTGGCTTCCCAGGTCTCTGAATTATGCATTGGATGCTACAGGAAAAGGCAGCGCCATCCCCTTGTATGGTTTTGTGAATTCAGGGTAAGGCATTGGTAGTGGCTTACCCATCAATATGGTGTCAGGTCAGTCCATTTGAGTCTGGTAAATTTATGCAGAAATGCCTGATGGTGTCATTATCTCCCAACTTCCTGCATCAGTGTTAATGCTAGCATTTGTAAGTGCAGGCTAGAGCTTCTGAAAGGATGGAGAAGTCTTAACATACATGAAAGTGTTTTTACTCCAGAAGATGCAGGGCTATAAAATCCCCAGTGCAATGGATGTGTCTCCTACCTCTTTGAGCACAGAGGACCCATACAAGGAAAAGGGCTCCTCAGGTAACCATCATAGCTTTATGAAGGTTAATTCTGATAGATTTAATGATTAAGGAAAGACCAGTTGGTGGTTTGAAGGGAAAGTAATAAATCCATTTGTTTATTTGGGCAAAGGTATTAGAACATATGCCAATTAGACTTTTAAATAAATGGTTATGAGAGACTCTCTTTGGATTTGTACATAGTTTTAATCTGCTGGTTCTTTTAGGATATTGCGATCCCTGTTCTGTGGAGTTCTGCTGCTTTCATGAAACCTTTGGTTGCTGCTTTCTGTTGTTTTATCATCTGTGTTCTCAGATCTGGCAATGTGCTTACTAAGGAATCATGGCATAAGCCCTGAGAAAGGACTGTATATGAACCCCAACCTCGCTTTGACTTCTGTGTCATTTGTCAAGTCTATTTTACACTTCTCAGTTTCCAACTATCAACACAAAGCTGCCATGCTCCGTGCACATTTCTTTTTGGCCTTATTCTGAATTAGCAGTGTACCAATAGTGTACTCAATTTAGTAGCTGTATTAAGGCATGCAATTGTGGTCAGTATATTACAGATGAGTTTCAAACAATAATACAGCATTCATCAGAAAGATCACAGTATGGGAGACGAAAAAAGGAATTATCAGAACAAAGGTTTCTTCCTATACTTTAACACTTCTTTGCATCCTAGACATTCTCTGAAATCCCAGAGGCTTTCTAATCTCCTTACAATCCAAGTCTATGAGAACAAGCATGTCATACCCTTTGGCTATATTTGCTTGTTTCAGAACTTGTTAGAGAACCCATTGAGAAACAAAGAGAAATGTCGCCTTTGTACATGAGAGCAGTAACCTCGGAATAGATGGGATGAGGGGACCCTGTCCTTCTTCAGTTCCTGTGCAATGTCTATGATGGAAACAACAGAATCACTGAAGCTGATACACAACCTCTTCGCATCTTTACCTTTCAAGAGCACAGTTCCTCCATGTTAAGGTTGTTGAGTCACTGTGCTCTTTTCTCCTCCTCTCTCTCATCTTATCTTCCGCCCTCTTTCCTACTCTCCTTCCCTTCCTTCACCTCCTCCCTTCCTGCTCATTTCCTCCCTTCCTTCCATCCTGCTTAGAATGTAGTTTGTCACTTGTCACCAGAATTACTCTAGGCAACGTGCCACTTGAGTTTATCTCTTTTCTCTTTGGTTCACCCCAGCACAATTATTCTTTATCCATGGGTTACTATTTTGATAAATTAATGTTTCATAACCCAATGGCAAACTATTGATATAGCCAGTCTATTCAGTTTTCCTAAATATCCATCCATATTTGCAGAGATATCTTAGTCTACTATGAGAATTGAAACTCAATTCATGTTTAATGGGAGTTCTCTGTTTATGGAAGTAATTTATTATTCCTTCCCAGTACCAAGTGGCCCTAGTGGTTTTGAAATCACAAACTGTGTCAATAGGCAGAGATGAGAGACAAGCCAGGGAAGAAGAAATCTCCGTCTTATGTATATATTCAAAATTAGGAAACTGTCTCCCTCAGCTTTCTATTGAATTGAAGAGCTATTGTAATACATTGGAAGGGGCTATACTCAACTTTTCCTCAGTGTATTAGGCAGTTTCTATGTATTCTGTTCTGATAGAGTTATTGCAATTTTAGTCAAAACAAGATTTCCTTTTTCTTGGAATGGGTTTGAATCACAGTGTCAGCACTTCGGTTTATCAAACGCCCTTAACAGTCCTTTATACCTTTCCCATGATCAGCCAGAGTCACAGCTAATTTTCCCTTCCCAGTGGGAGTTTAATTTAAAAATCAGCAGAAATTATTTTTGAAGGATCAATAAAGCCAGAAAATAAAATGTCAAATGTTTGAAATTATAAAACTCATAGTTGTGATGATGGATTTTTATTTCTAGAGAGTTTTCCTAAATCCAGGTACAAGGACAAAGTTAATGCTTAAGGACTTGGAGTGAATTATGGTCAACTAAGTTAAGGCTTTAAAATGGAATTTGAATTCCCTTATTATTCTATAAAAACTGGTGTTAGTAGCCTGTGAGTGTTAAGGCTAGATGCAGTTTGTACCATCTAGTTTCTTTCTTACTTCTTATGGCAGAGTTTAGTGCACAGACGTCTCCACATTTAGCCCTGGAGACAAATTCAGTGACAGCTTTTTCACTAAGTATTCATAGTGATTATAAATACTTCTTGGCATAAAGCAGCATAGGATTCTCATGTGTTCTGCCTCACAGAGCTAATACTGGGATTCTATCACATGACTCTAGATGCTTCTAGAAGAGACTACAGTCATGGGAAGGAGGTGAGAGCAGAACAAAATAAGCAGACTTGTTTGTGCCCAGCTCACAACTGATAGGCATGAGATAGGTAGGGCAAACCTCTGCCCTTTGCATCTCAGTGATCATGGCAACTTTCAAGCCACATACTTCTTGGATCTCCTATAAGCCAGTTGAATAGTTTTGTTTTTAGTTTGTTTTTCATTTGTTTATAGTATTTATTCTATTTCGATAATTATGTAAATTTATTCCGTTTTACATATTGATTCAGACTTTGCAATAAAGTTATTCTTCAAAGCCAGAGATGCAGATTTAACCACTCTTGTCTTCCTTTTGAAATAATTTTCCTCATGAGGATAAAGATTCCTTTTGAAGTATGCCTAGTCTAAAAGCCATACCTATGGGATTGACCGAGACTTGATATCCTTTCTCCAGTGGACACAGCACTGTGATCATGGGATAGGCCCTTCCCTTCTGTGTGCCTCTTTGCTGTCTTCCAATGGATGCTGAGTTGAAATTGACAGTGCAATGTTTCCCTTGTGCCTTCAAGCTCTTTAACTTAAAACATATACAATCTAAGGCTGTTTATTCTTTGGAATTTGTGTAGCATGCATTACAGCATGATCTTAGGATAGAAAAACTTCCAGAGGGATGTAACCATGCAATTCACTGCACAGGGTGCCTATTGATTATATCGAGTCCTTTAAGAGTACACCATTTTCATTTGAGAACAACGGAAACATATAAGCCCTGGAAAAATATGCAGACATAGTAGCATTAGCTTGTTAATACAAAACAGGACCTAAATTAGTATTTATTGTTTGTGGCAACTAGAAATTTATCATGTAAGGAGAATGGCTGTATACTACATGACTTCAGACAAAATTTTTGATAAGTAATAAAGGACCAAGCTTTAATAGATTTGGCAAATATAATAAAAGTTAAGAAGAAAACACAGAAGCCAACAGATAAAGGCAAAATGCCTGTCAAGGTCAGTGTTTTTACTGAAGTCTCAGTGGTTTTGCTTGGGATTAGAATCCAATGCACTAGTGAAGTATTTACAGCAGGGCACTGTATAATTTGATAGAGAGAGAACCATTGAATGAGGCCTTAGACTATGGCCATAGCTTGGGGTACAACAGAATTGAGTTCAATATCTAATAATTTTAAATCAGGATACCTGAAGGCTCATTACCATCTGTGATCAGACACAGTGTGCTTGGTCAACCTATTTCTTCTTTCCATTTTCCTCTCTCTGTCTCTATTTCTTTTCGTTTTAACTGTGATCTATTATAGGATAAAGGAAATACAATTTATCATTTTAAGCAGGCCTCCATGGGCTTTAACTGGTAGGCGGTACCATTATATCTTTTCACAGTTTTGTGTAGTCCTGATCATATTTTTATCTACAATATTCAGAACTATGTCCAAGCCGTCAACAAAACCTCTGTGCCATCAAACAATAGTTCTGTACCACCCCTTCCTCAACCCGCACAGACCCTGCAATATCTCTTCTCTCTTCTGCTTCTGAATTGACTTAGTCTATGTACGTCAGGTAGGTGACATGATGTGATAATATTTATCTCTAAAAAGTGGCTTAGTCCACTCAGCATATCTTCAGTGCTGCACTGCATCATTCATCAATAGTTTATTTCTCTAAAAGGCTGACTCATGCTCCATTGTAATCAAACCACCCTTTGCTAATCAGTTCATCCACAGAACAATTGACTCAGTGGCCTTCACCTCAGTGCTATCGTGCTTATTGCATCAGAAGGATGAGTGTACAGAAGGTTCGAGTCTCTGCTTTCATTTTCTGTGCCGGTACCACCAAAGGAAAAATTGCTGGGTCTTTGGGTGACTATACTTGCATTTGCCCTTTGACATTATTTGCACAGTAATGGTGCTATTTTACTTTCGTGGGTTTGATAAAAACCCATGAAGACCTTGCCCTCCGTATACACTTGCCAACTGTTTTTCTAGTTTATAAACTAATCAGTTGTTGTAGATGGGAAGTAGAAATGTGATCTCAGTCACCAACGATGTTGCCTATCACCTCATAGATCTCTTGCCATCTATACATTTTCTCTGAAGAAAGGCTGGAAGTGGTATAGAGTTTTCAGAACAAATCATGTTTTGGTGAAAATGGTTATTGCAATAGTCACCACTCACGTAGCATGTACTCTGTACCAGGCTGTGAGAATGTTCTCCGTGTGTGACCTTCAGCAGCAGCTTTACCTAGATGAATGCTACGAAGGGGCTGTCATTACTAATTCTATTGTTCACTTGAATATGTGGTATTTTAGTCTTCATGTTTACCCTATACTACAGAGACCATGAATAGCAGAAGCCTAATGTAAAATAAGTCTTGTTGATCTACTGATTGTTAATTCTTATGCAATATTACTTATTACAGAGGCCGTTATTTAATAGTCTTGGTTTATATTAATAACTCAAATTCTGTCTTCAATCTAACACATACACAGTCAGCCTCCCTCTTTTCCCACTCACCCCCACACTCCCACACCCCAAGCTTCAGTCATCATCTGCTCCATTCTGGCATAAAATGTCAAAATGAATTCCCCCAGAATTCCCAGCAGGCAGTCATTCATTACCCAGTCATTCACAATGTACTTCTAAGAGGAGGCCTATATCTTTTATTTTTCTACATAGAAACATGCCATTGTGCCCATTCAGAAATAACTTTGCACAGACCTCATGTATGTCTGTGTCTAGCCTGCAGAAATGCTAATGTCCATTGTTCTGCACCATATTTTCAAAGGTACATAAGACATCTTTCTCTATTCTCCTCTGTGTCTATCTTCAACATATCTGTTTGTATCTCCATCTGTGTGTGTGTGTGTGTGTGTGTGTGTGTGTGTGTGTGTGTATGTGTGCACTTCGCTATGAGCACCTCTGTCCCTATGTTAATCTCAGTCTTGGTCCCTCTTCCCAGACTCAAATTCCTTCTTCTTTTGCCTCTCTCTAAGTTTCTGCTCCATATCCCAACTTCTTGCATATATCAAAGAAAACTTGGAAAGAAATTATGCCTCGTTTCAGGGCAGAATTCAGCTTCACTTGATGTCCATAATATTTAAGATGCTGTCTCAATCGAGGGTTCATGTCAGACACGTTTTGAACGTCATTGAGAAGACTCAAGTTTCCCAAGACTGGAGTGCATTAGGTTTGGCACAATTCGCTGCCACTGGCATCAGCTGCATTTGTGACTTGAGGTTGGTATCAAAGAACATAACAGGTGAAGGATCATATGCAGTGGAAGCACATGCTTACTGTGCTTCGTGTTACAAAAATTCCAGAAGTTGTAGGTCTACTGTCAGTAACTGTCTTAGCAGGCTAACCTGTTAGCTTCCAATCACACATCCAGATTGATTATTAAAACTCCCAGCATTTACCAGTTTTTATGCTTAAGAGTCAGCATGTATTTCTTATATGATTTCACCAATGTGATAACAAATATTTCCTGATATGTTCACTATTATTTTGAAAATAATTGTAAAGCTTAGATACTTCATGTTCTATGCTCCCTGACATAGTGTCTGTATTCTTAATTAAATGTGCTAGGATAAAAATGTTATATTTTGCACTAAATAACTTTTGCCAAATGTGTTATTTATATGTATTTATGTCATTAATGCCTAGTGTATGTGAAGCTGTGCGTTCAAGTGTAAATTCTTCACCTAATGTTCTACTGTTGTGAACCTTGCACCTGGGTTGCCAGCCTCTTTAATTTGTGTTAGTTGTCAATTATAACTAAATTGCAGAGCCTAGGAAAAGTCTTGAGTTAGGCCTCCAGCAGCGCCAAAGAAAAGAAAGAATATTGGATTTGCACTTGAAGAAAGTAACTTAATAAGTTTAAAGTTATTTCAATTTAATCACACACATATATGTGTACACTGTAATTAAAGTACTTTAAAAACCTGCTGACATATGTTCTTGATTCTCCCTTCATTATATTCTGTGCTTTAGTTCTGTGTATAGTATCCTACTATAGTTCACAGCTTGTATCAAAGGTTTCCTAAGGTAGTGATTCAAAATACGAATTGCTGATGTCAAAGCCATCTGCACTGTTTTAAGATTTAAATTAATATCTTTTAACATAGATTATTCTTTTATTTGTTCTTTGAGATTTTAATACAATATGTTTTGATCATGTTCACCCCAATCTCTTCCCATGACTCCTCTCAGACCCATCTCCAACTGTGTGTTTTCTTTTTTAATTTAATAACTCATTGACTTCAATTTGTATTTCTCTTATACTTCTGCGTATAGGGACAGAATCTTTTGTTTTCATGGAATCTTTTGTTTTTTCCTTTGGGCATTGTTTCAAGATACAGAGCCCTGGCTGGAGAGAAATATACTATGTAGTTTTTTTCTAGGTTTGAACTCATGGTGCTCCTGGCTTCCCCTTCCAGTTGCTAGGGTTCTAGACATGCACTGCCATGGAACCTTCAGTAGCATGTTTTACCCCTCTTCCAAATGGTTAAGCATAAATAGTCCGCAATAACACCCAATGAAAGAATATATTAGGAAAAGAATTTAAGAGTGAAAAACCAAAATGTCTTAGCACTTGTTTTATTTTTTGCCCTATTTTTATAACAACATACTATGACAAAAGCCCCTAGATAGACAGGATTAATTTTGGTGTGTGTTTTAAAGGTATAACTTTGTTATACACATCTCGACAGAGGGAATTTGCTGTTCCTGATCCCACTACATCTGTAGTCTGGAAGCTGAGAGGAATGAGCACTGATGACTGGCTTGTTATCCATTTTCTTTTTTTTTTTTTTTTTTTTTTTTTTTTTCAGAGCTGGGGACTGAACCCAGGGCCTTGCTAGGCAAGCGCTCTACCACTGAGCTAGATCCCCAACCTCCATTTCCTATTTAGTCTAGGACCCCCTTCCATGGAATGGTACCCAAACAATTATGGTATGTCTTCCTCTCTAAATTATACTACCCTAGATTATTTTTATAAGTATGCCAGAGGGCTTGTCTTCTCAGTGGCTGTAGATTCTGTTGAACTGACTAAAATATTAACTGTAATTCCACCTATTACAGACAGCCTATAACTGTGACTGGTCACAATTTGAGAAAGTAAGTATGTGAAGAAGATAGGTTGAATGGTATTCAAATTCCATAAGATCGAATGTTGCTTAGCATGTAAAGCTTTTCACAGTTAACAAAAAAAAAACATTAAACTTCTGCTTTGAAATCTTTCTATAAATTGTTCCAAAGTGTAAATTATTATTGCTCCATTCTATTGACAATGAAGCATTTTATTGGGTCTTTCTTGAACATATTGAAGTACTTAGAGAGCTATTAATGAACATTAAAGAAATGTCAAATGAAAAATGTCTGTAAAATAAAAGCATAAAATTAGGAGAAAATTATCTTTTGCAAGATTTATACATTGTTTTTGATGGTCTTACATTGAGGAACAATTTTGAACTGATATCTTTTTAAGCTGCATTTTAGTTGCTATGGTGGTATGGCAAACACAGATTCTGATATACCTTTTCCCAAATCACTATAATAGAACAACTGAATCAGAACTAAAATCCCATCTAAATATTGTGAGGCTCAACTAAATAAAACAATGGGAGCAACATTCAATACTACAAACTTCAGAAATTGCTAATCAACAAAGCAGAGCAAGTCAGCAGAATCATTCCTTTTTACTCGAAGGCTTCTCCAGCTCACTAATACCTTTAAACCCTCTCAGTATCCTGAAATCTCAATGCAGGTGAATGAACTCTGGCATCCAAAGATGACTTTAATAATCTCCTCCAAAAGTAAGCAAACAAGCAAGCAAAGCATGGAAGTGATAAAGAAAATCCAGAGCTCACAACTGCAAGAAATTTTGCAGTATTTACAGGAATCTGGATGAGAGTATGATTTGAGCTCTATTCCTGATGGGCAGAGATATCTCTTATCAATTGCCATTGGGAATCAGGCCAACTCCAGAAACAAATCCAAAGAGAGGAGCAGACTGCATACACCTAGTCATGAACGATACTCCTTTAAACTAAATATACGACTACAGAGGCTTCTCAAAAAATGCTGATTACTCACCTTCTAACTGGTAGGGGGCAGGCAGCAAATGAATCTCATGGTTAGAGAAGTAGAGAGACACAGATGCTAGCTTGCCTGATGCCATCGAGTAGAGTGACTACACAGTTCTAGTAGGATGGGAAGCAAAAGAGAGAATCTCATACTATTGCAAGCCAGCCAGTGCGTGAACAGAAATACAAAGCAGAACATAGACTCTAAAAGGCACTGCCATCCACAGAGAAAAGGACAATTGCCTTAATACTTTATATGTATATTTGTTTTCTCTCTCTCTCTCTCTCTCTCTCTCTCTTTTCTCTCTCTCTCTCCATCTATCTATCTATCTAACAAATGCTTTCCTCAAATAATGTGATTCTTAGCTTTGTCAACTTGACTAAACCTAGACTCTTGGGATAATAGTCCACATTGGCTTGGGCTATGAGTGCGATGTCAGTAAGTGATTGTCTTAATCACACTAATTGATGTGAGAGAACTTGAGCATTCTTGTTGGCGCCATTACCTAGGTAAGGGTTCTTGAACTACATACGAATGAAGAAATTGTGCTGATCAGAAGCAGACAAGCAAGCAGGCATACACTTATTAACTCTCTCTTCTTGACTACAGATGTAAGGTGACCATTACTCTCAATCCTGCAGTGATGAACCATGACATGGGAATGTGGACCAAAATAAACTCTTTCTCCCCTAAGTGTGTTTTTGTCATAATATGTTATCACAGGAATAGAAATGAAACTAGGATAGTCACCGAAAGGATAAAACAACACAAGTAAAAGATTTTTTAAGAAACCAAATAGAGTGAAAGGCTAAAGTGCAAACAAGACAACATGATCTAAAATCAAGTAAGTTGAATGGAAATGTCAGCTAAACAAATAAAAGGTGACTAAATATCGACTGAAGGCAGGGATGCATGATCACAGCAGTGAAACACCAGAGACACAAGGAAGAAAGAGAGCATAGCCATGAAAATAATGTGCCAATTTAAAGAATGTGCTCTCTGTGAGAAAGAAAGCTCACACATGACATTAACAATGGATTAAAAGTAAAGCAAAGAAGGTCAGATTTGTAACAAACTAATTCATCATAAGACTTTTTCTGGAGAATCTTCAAAAAAAGTTATTTCCAATAAAATTCACTTGATTGATGTGTTTGGCTTTGAGTTTAATAAAAAAATCTGTTTGTGTAACTACCAACATCACACAACACAGAAGCATTTACCCACCCTAAACTGCATTCATGATACTCACATATCTATTCTTTGTTTGTATTATTCTCTTGCTTTCTTCGTTCTTACAGTTTTGTCATTATACATTCACAGAGTATGAACTTCTCAATAGTTACTTTCTTTTTCTTTTTCTTTTATTTTTTTACTGGGGAACTTCTTTATTGGATTTTTTAAATTTACATTTCAAATGTTATTCCCTTCCCCAGTTTCCTGGAGATAAGTCCCCTATCCCATCCCCTTCCCCTTCTTCTATAAGGGTGTTCCCCTCCCCAATAGTTACTTTTGCTAACAAAGTATTCCAATCAACTACATACTTATTTTTCTCATTTGTTAATTTAGTCTCTATTTAAAAGAATTTTTGTTTTGATTTTCATATTCTCATACAGATAGATCCTTGACAACTATGGAAATATTTCCATTAACATACAGTTTTTGTCTTATGCTCATGCATAGGCACAGAATCTTCAGGTCTTGTGCTACATGTATGTTTGCAATGATAAGAAACTGTCATCTCGCTATCTGAAGTTTCTGTTGAAGTTTTTAACCAATGACTGTGAACTAGAGTACTTATTTCATGAAAATATTCATAGTGTTTGGTAGTGTGGCATGTTCATTCTAGATGTTTGATTCTATCCAGTCTAATTGAGTTTCTTTTTATGTGGTCTTAATTTGTATTTTTATCATGAATAATGAATGATGTTGGACATATTTTCTTTGGCTAATTTTCCATCATAACATCTTTGGTAAGTTGATTTTTATCCCCATCCCTCATTCAATTCTTTATCAAATTGATTTAAAAGATTTCACTGTTAGGTCAAAAAGTATGAAAGACCTAAGATCTTACCATACTTGTAAGATAATGAGTTAATCTACTGTGGAGTCATGTCTAATGGGAGTCATGGAACTCTCTGAATTAAAAACAAAACAAAATAAAACAACAACAACAAAACAAACAACCATAATCACAACAAACCAGACAGCTGATTACTCTTAGGAAGAACAGTCAGCATCATCTCTGTCCTAATCTTTGGGCCTCTGAGAGCTGACGTGGCCATCAGATATTACTCTGCACTGTTTAGAGGGTTATATGGCTCAAGGTCTATGTAGGTGCCGCTGACACATAAAGTTGCTCTTCCCACACTAGGAAAAACTGGATAAGAAAGGGAAGTAAGACTGGCATGATGTGTTAAAGTCTTTATGGAGTGACAGACACACTATGTTTTCCTTTTAATGGATTTATTGTTCAAATGACTATTCAAATGGCATTACTCAGGAAACCTCTATTGTGCAGAAATTTGAAAAATCATCATGACTTATTCTCAATACATTTTATTATATAAATCTTTTGGGATATTTAGAATGTAAAACTATTTTTCGTTCTGATCATGTTCCCTTCTTCCCCTCACAATCCCCTTTCCCACCCAGGTCCCTCTCTCCCCCTATCCATGTGATGGTAATCGCCTTAACATTTTGAAACAGGTCTACCACTCAGCCTAGAGATCCCCAGTGCTGAGATTATAGCCAAGAAACAACACACATAGTTAATGTTTTACCTCCTTCAAAAATTTTGTTAAATGTATTGATATCTGTAGATAATTGTCAAGACACTTAAATGCAAAGTGTTTTAATATGAGAGTAGACAGAATTGATATTCTTCTGTAGGTTGTGTAATTATCAGTGAAAAATCAAGTTCTGGGGGGTTGTTATTGTTAGAGAGATTTCAACATTTATTTGGACTTTGTGGTAGATGTATAAATACTCTTGGAGTCCTCAGTTCTTTAATGAGATTTGCTAGTTTATCTCTTTCAAGGCACAACTCTGTTTCACTTACAGGTACCTGCAGTGTATTTTCCAGTCCTCTAAGTGCCTCTAAGGTCTCTAGAACTGTAACCTTTATATCCTCAATATTAGCATAGGCAATTACCTATTTTTGTTTTTAAGGAGTTTAGTTAGAATTTCAACAACTTAATTATTTTCCAATTAGACAATCTTCTAATTCACTTGATTTAGTATTTTGTTTTCCAGTTTTCTATTTCATTATCAAGCTATGATTGGCACATTAGTATATTTGTTATTTCTTCTGTTAGCTTTGAACTTAATTTGCTTTGAGTTTTATAGTTATTTATGGTAGTAACATTCATTTTGAATGTGGGGTTTTATTTTTTATTATAAAGCATAAGGCCTTAAATGTACTTTGAAATTTATTGCCCACATATTTTCATAGATTATTTTTTAGTTTTGATTTTGGTAAAAATATTTTATAGTTTCCTTGTAGATTTCTTATGTAGCATATGGATTATATAGAGTATGATACTTTATAAATATTGGTACATTTACAAATGATTTTGTCAGGTCAAAATGGGTATCTGATAATCCCAAAAATGACACCTGAGATTGATGTCTGGCCTTTCCCTATGTGCAGACATACACACATCCCTCATACAAATACCTCACACACTCTTGAATAACAGGATCAAATCTCATGCTGTAGGTTAGTAAGGTTAGGACACTTGTCTTGTATTTTTACAGCTCTGGCTTTATTTCCAATCCTAAGAATGGAAGAAAAGAAGGGAGAAGAAGATAGATGGGGAGAATGAGGATAAAAAGCAAATCAACTTTCTGAGATCTACCCTGTGTTCTGCCTCAATATATTACAATCAAGCAAACAAAACATGGTATATTCTCACTGAATGCTAGCTGTGAAGGACAACTATGCCACAGTTCACAGACCCACAAAATCAAAGTAGCAAAAGAGCAGGCTTGAAGGGGTCCCAAGGGTCTCCTTGAGAAGGGGAATAGAATAAACTTCCCTGTGAACTGTGGATATGTAGGGTCTGGAACAAGAGGCCTCGTGTGACAGGGGGATAAAATGCTAAAAGAAATGGCTGAATTTGGTGTGCATTTCAGAAGTGAGTTAGAAACCTAAAGTAACAAAAATTCCATGGAATCGGTACGAGTCACTCTAGCATAGACTCCTGGTATTGGGAGGCACCCAGTCTGAACTGGCCGTCTTCTCTAACTAGAAATGGTCTCAAGTGGTGGAATTAGAGCATAAATCCAGCCACTACACCATTGACCTACGTTTGTCCTGCTTGCAGTGTGTTCCTGAACTGAAACATAGCTGATTCCTCATAAGAGAGGACAGAGAGAATCTATCCAGCAACTACTGGGAGCAGGTGCAGAGTCCCACAACACGAGGTGAAGCTCAGCGAGGCTTTCAGAGATCAACGATCTTATAGAGTCCTGTCCTTATACATCATGGATGTGTACCTTGGTGTTCTTGTGGGATTCCTAAGGGTGTGTCTCCTCCACATTTGAGTCACATTCTGAAGGACTCTGGGGCCTACTCATGTTTGAAACCAGAGGAATGACTTTGCTCACTCTGTCTCCGCTTCTGCTTCACTGTGTTTTACCACAGGATCTGTCCAGGGACAATAAAGGAAAGTTAAGTGTTGCAGTCTTACAAGGCAGAATGTATCCCTACACACACAGGGATTTGCAGCATCCCCTCAGAAGCCCTGTTGCCAAATTATCTCCTGAGGAAGGTGATACTATTCCACCTTTTTTTCTGTTTATTTCCAGTGCATAATGTTGCAGTTAAGCCACGCCCCCCATAACGTGCATGCTGCAGGCTTTCCTTTTCTTGCTTTACTTTTGGCTTTCTAATGCCTGTCAATATTTGCCTTTGAGGAGTGATTTGCTTTTTTATATTACTGTCCACATATTCTAGCTGCAATCCATGAGAAAGATTGGCAGCGGTGGGCCTATGGCATATCGCCAGCAGGAGAAGTCTAGAACAGGATATTCAACTTTTAAATTAAATGCACTGACAGCATCTAGGAATGAGATGCTAGCTGAATGATAAAGAAAAACACAGTTTTAACCATTTCTGGCATTATATGTTGATACCTTTAGTGTTCTGTTATTAAAGTAATATTATTCTCACAAAGAAAAAGAAAAACACAAATTTGGACTTACATACTTTTATTTTATTGCATCTTTCTTAAAAATAGAATTAAATGCAAGAAGTAGGATATACAAAGTAGTTTGAATTTGACAAAGGCATTATCTGGAAGTACATACCATTTGAAATACTAAAACTGTTGAAAGTGTGTCATTATACTTGAATAAACTTAGACCAAGGTAAACATTGTTACAGACCTTGAAATGGTATAGAAATGTTCCAGGCCAGAAAAGTTTCAAACCCTCCTACTAGTTAGATAAAGAAATAAAGATTATATAAGTGTGTCATTTATAGTTACAAAACAGAACAGAAATACCACTGATCTTGACATTGCTTATGAAGGCTAGCATATAATCTGCTGTGGTTTTATATAACATGGTTATGAGCCTATCAGCTGATCAGTCCACTTACATAAAATTGCGTACATTATCATACGTGTTAATGTGCTGCACACCGAGAAGGTCAGATGGTACTTATGATAATGCAACCAGAAGAACTGTGAATTGAAAATACTTACTTGAATTCATTTATAAATTACCATTTATGATTAAGGACTATTATTAAGTAATTTATAGTTAAATATATTTTTATAATTTTATGTTCTTTGAAAGCGTATGATACTTTGCCGCTGTGTGTGTTTGTGTGTGTGTGTGTGTGTGTGTGTGTGTGTGTGTGTGTGTGTGTGTGTGAGATTGATTGATTAGGAGGCCCATGCCTGGTGCTCAGACAGGCCAAAAGAGAAGCTGTATTCCATGAAGCTGGAATTATTTGTGCTTTAAACCCCCATGTGGATACTGGGATCCAAGCTTGGATCCTTTGTAATACTAGAAAGTGTTTTTAAACATGACATCATCTCTTTAGCCCACGATTTATATTCATGCTTACAGTTTCATATCTTACCTTTTCTAGAAAATATTTATACAAAAATTTTACGTTTTGAATTGAAAACTAAGTAGCTTATATGGTAACCTAGGAGCATATAATAAAATGAGTAATTTCTCTTCGACTATCTATTTCTCTAGAACATGCCTGAATTTATTACATATACAATTTTATTATTTTGTGAGAATTTACAATTAACTTCTCCTGCAACTGGCAGGTTTAAGCACAGCAAAGTGGAAATATGACTGAAAGTACCTAGTGTTCACGTGACTACTTGAATGTTTATTTGTGAATCAATTAACCGAGCAGATTTTATCCACTCGTACCAGGTATGAGGAGGGTCATGGATGTGCCTGCTAATTCTACTAGCATAGGAAGTAGGATTTCTATTGATGGTAAATATATCTGGAATAAACTGATGGTCTGAAATATAAAGATGTATACTTTGGTAGTATTTGATTATATCTCCCCTATTATCCTATGAGGAACTTGAGACATTTATAAGCATATGAGTATTTATTTATTATCACTTTCATACTGTAGCATTTTATGCTGCATACTGTTTGATCAAATGTCAAAAACTCTCCTAAACATAAAAGAAGACATAAATGAAAATCAAGACAACTGAGATTATCAGAAAGATAGACACTAAGTATCACTGATGTTTGGGAAAGAATAAATTCATCCAGAACCTCAGTGAGTATTTCACATATAACGTCCAACCCATCACACATTGCCCCATATGCACACTCTCTGGGCATGTTTACTAGGCTTTGTTAGACGGCTATGACTAACTCAATGTAGTCAGAATCGGGGAACTATTTGTTCAACACAGTTGGGGTCTGCATATCAGGACAAGCAATTTAGTAAGCAAATCTATGTCCATTTCTGTCTACTGACTTCATGTTCATGTTAATATTAGACCTATTCCATCTGTTCGTTGTGTAGGTCAACTATTCTGCATAATCATCAGGGAATTTCTAAGACACCTGGATGTCAAACAAAGGGATGCTGCCTCCGGTACTATTTGGATGAGATAAAGGCAGTCAGAAGACAGTCTTGTCTGGATAAAGGATCCTGGGAAGCTACAGTTGCAGAGATGTAGGCTAAAGAAGGATGGGAGTTATACCCAAGATCACCAGTATGACCCAGATTCAATCCCTGATGTAGACTTTTATAAAATTTAGGTGCACAAGTCAATGGTTCCTTTCAGAGCCCCATTATACTACACCTTGAGTAGTTCCTGAACTCATTTACTCAAGAATTTTATTTTAAAACCTCACAAGAACACATTTATATTCAAGGATTTAAGATATGCCTGAGAACATGGACACTGCTAACCAGGATCTGATAAAAAGAATGAAAGAAAAAGGAAGAAGTGAAAGGAAAGTCAACTTTGTATGAAATGTTGCATATTTAGAATCTGCTGCAGTCCCAATTTTAGTATCAACCCATTTCCTCCTTAGTTCCAATGATCCCCACTTGCAAAGCAAAATATAGCATAGGGCAGGGTGTGCTGAGGTCAACTCAACATGGGGATTTTATTTGAAATTAGACAGAATGATAATGGCAGACTGTTATCATATGCAGAAAGAGTGCTCCCGATCTCTAAAATGATTAATAAAAATTATCATGAAGACAATGAATAGACAGTCTTATGATAAGGAAAATTGGGTGGTTTTCATAAGGACTAGAAAAATTGATAGAACTAAATTTAACCTAGTTAATTAACTTAACTAATTAATTTAACTAATTTACATGTCATTTGGTAAGCATGCATTCTAAGCCAACCTAAGTTCTCTGCATAGAGGATGCTGCACATTAAAAAATAGAGAAAAAAATATTGAGAAAACTTTAGTAGGATGGAGCACAATTAATCTTTGAGGCTAAGCTTGAGAAAATCCCAGGAAGCATAAAAGTTATTTGAAGAAACTATTCCCAAAGCTCTTTACACAGTGCCCAGGGCTAGCTATTTAGTTGATCCATAATCATTCTTCAGTTTTCTCTGTCTGCTGAATAGCAATGTCATTCACTGTGTGGAATGAGAGAGAGAGAGAGAGAGAGAGAGAGAGAGAGAGAGAGAGAGAGAGAGAGAGAGAGAGAGACAGACAAACCTATGGGCATTCAATGTTCCATAGTTTGCTAAATTTCTCACAAACAATGAACATTTCAACATCGGTAATGTGAATAAGAAAAGCTTAAACTTGCAAACATCAAGTTAGGTCAATGGCCAGCTAACCAGTTGCAGTGGGGGACCTCGGGCACCTGTGTATTCAACTAAATTGATTTGCTCTGGAGAGGTTGTGATTGCACCTATACTGCTTGCCTGAGGCTGGAGCTGTTTTCTTAGCTTTCCCACTTCAAAGCCAAGCCATGCCATCCAATTTTCCTAGCCAGAGAACAGCGAAGGATCTGTGTGAATCTTTAAACTCAGTGCATGCTATGAAAACATCTGAATCTTAGGGATTGTTTAGATGAGTCTCCAGGGTTAATATCAATCTCAGTCCACTGATATTTCAGGGATATTTACAGATATTTTGCAAGCTATTAATAATATATTTTCTAATATGTTAACCATCTCCTTGTGATGCTCTACGGTTTGACGGTAGCATGCAAAATTGAATAACAATGCCGGGCTCAGATCCACAATGTCCCAGATAGAGCATGTGAGTCCTTACTCTTTGTCACAGTATCCCAAATCTCTGAGGAACTCACAGATAAATTGCAGAGTCATCACAATGTGATGTGTCAATGTTAGCCTGTCTCCCACTGTTTCTGTTATTCTCCTTAGCTATGCATATTTGCTAACAAAATTCACCTTTCTATAGTCAACAGTTTGAAAATAAATACTGAAGGTACTGTCAATATTTTAAGAAGTATCACAAGTCAGAAAGATTTAGGTTTTTCTTGTAATATTAAAGAAAAAAAGACAGGAAAATGATGAATAAAAAATGAGTATTTAGCACTCATTAAAATGCGACTGTAGTAGTAGCATTATACAAAATGAACTGTACTCAGGTTCTGATTGGTTAGTAGGAAATGCATGTTCAGGTGTTTCTTAATATGGCACGGCTGTGTAACATATGAAACCTGGGACAAAACAGTGCCAGGTACCTGCCCTATATTTACCCCGAGTGGTCTCTTATTCAAATTATCTTGATCCAATTAATCCTTACATTGCTGACAATTAAATTTTCTACTTTGAAAATGGCTTGTATATGTAAGGCTGTGTGCTTATATGTGTGTGTATGTGACAGGAGCTACTATGTGAGTGTGAGTATAGTCTCAGACACATCCTGGCATGTGTGTGGAGTTAGATGAGAAACTTATGAACTGGGATGTCAGTCATTGCTGTCCACTGTGTCTGAGACAGGGTCTCTCTTTGGTATCCATTACCATAAATAACAGACTACTACCTCATAAGCTTCTAAAGATTCTCATGTCTGTACTTGCCATTCATAGTTGAAAAACCAGGCTTACAGATGCCCCTACTGTACCCAGCTTTCTGTGCATTCTGAGGATCAGAACTCAGATGCTCATGGCTCTGCAGTAAACACTTTGCACTCTGAATTATCTCTCTTGAGCTGGATCCTCTCCTTTAATAATCAGCTGTTGGGAAGTTAACTTGTTAAACTACAAAACTAGAATGGAAACCAATAAAAAAATAATATAAGTTTTTGTCCCAGTATTAGATCTAGGGAAGGGCCAATTGAGACCTGGCAAACAGATGGTGCAATATACATTTATTCCATAAACTGACCAATAATATCAGTTGCTGTTATCAGTGAATTATAATGCGGTCAATTTACTTCCAAGAAGTAGTTAGAAGATAGGTGTTCCTCTTAACTCAAGACAAAAATGTTTAGCTTTGGGGATATGTTTCATCATTACAGAAGACTATAAAAATGAGGAAATGGTAACAGAAGTCCTTCCTTGATCTTGTGACCAAAATATTGTATGCTGTCTTCCATTGCTAGTTAATGGATGGAGGTGTTGCTTCAATTTCATGGTTTGGGGGTTTATAAAGGATAGTTGTATTGCTTAAAGAAACGCAACTAGATAAGAAAATTAAGATTTATAGCCAGACCAATTGATTTCAATGTTTTGACCTTGAGCTCCAGGCTGTATTGACTTATGGACTTGTCCTTTAGTCCCACAGTCTCTGTTACTTCTGGATATTTTAATCAATTAATATTACATGAGAATTTAATACTTTTAATAGTGTTATACAATTTTCATGAAATATCATACTTAATTTTCACAACAATCCTGTATATTAGGTTTTATAATATCCTTACACCAGATCCAGAGACTGAGAAATAAAATTGAAAATTGAATAGTTTCAGAGAATGTAGCTTTGCAGTCCTCTCATTGCAGACGAAGTTCTTTTCTTAATCACTGACATTACAGTATATTGTCTGTTTGATGGTTGTAGATGTACTAAAAGAAAGTTGGGAAAAAGAAAATGGAGGCATTTATTTAAGTAGTGATCCCAAACATAACCTTAATTTGCTATGATCTAGAGGGTAGGATTAACTAAGCCATATATACAGTTTTCTGAACTGAGTATATATTAAGCACTCAGAAACTCAAATGAAAAGATTCAGGAAAATGGACTCTGCCTGATTTAAAAACAAAAAAAATAAAAAATAAAAAACAATAAGCAAATGATGTCATTGTATGGGGATGACTATAAGGATCCTAGAAGGAGATATTGCAGAGATAACAGAGAGGTGATGAACTGGACCAAACTTCTAGGAGTGTCAGTGTACAAAACAATCAGATGCTATATTTTTATAAAGAAAAAACTATAATTATATGGAAAAAGAAAGAATGAATCAAAGAGTAAACAGAAAGTTGACTAAGCTGTTGGGAGAAGAAAATGGAGAAAGAACATTTTTCTTTCAGACATATCCATGTATATATCACCATTGTCATGAAAATGTCCAAAAGTCTGACAATGTTAGACTACAAAGGGAGAAAGAAAAAATTCTTTGTCAGTATTTCTTATAGACTCTAGTCCCAGATCTTTGTAATGACTCTCTTCTGCATGCATCATGATTTAATAGCATTGATATTAAAATGACATCTTCAAGAAAGAGGTCACTTGTAGCAAATGGGGTGATCTATAAAAAACATGTCATCAGTCACTGATATCAAACCAAGTTAAAGGTTTATTTTTAATCACTGTTTTAAGGCTGCCTAAGATGTTTACATAAAGACAAATTAGACAAAGAGGATTATCTCACCTTCTGTGTTGCTTTTAAGCATCTCTGAAAGTCTGGAATTTGGTGAGTAGAAAAATTTAAGATTACGTTTCCACCTATGGACACCAATTTAAATGAGATCTGACCTCCACAAGAGAAGGGGAGTAATACTTAGTTCTCTGCTGTGAGCATAATGCTAGATTACAAAGTCTGTACTACAGTTGCCTGCATGAACATTTTCCTATGTGGTCAGCATACAGAGTGTACAAACTTAGGCCCAAGGCTTCTTTGGATGGTCTGCTCAGAAACCAAACCTCCCCATCGCATCACTGCAAATCATATTTACTCTTTGATCATCTCAAACACAGATTATATATTATTCCTAATAAATATTTTTTTAAAAAATATGATGTAAGTACACTGTAGAAGGATACACTCAGTCAACACTAGAACTATAGTCCTAAGGGTCTATAGATTCAAGATCACACTGTTGAACTGTGGAACTATGGTCAACACTGCTATTACAGACCCAAGATCAAAACTTAACTGTAGACCCTAGGTCAACATCATACAATTATGGACCTGAGTTCAACACTATAGAACTTGAGACCCAAAGTCGTCACTGTGAAATTACAGCCCATGGTAAACACTGTGCTGTTATAGTCCCAAGGTCAAGGATGCAACTGTAGCCCAAAGTCATCACTGTCAAACTGCACACCCAAGGTCAACATTCTAGAACCATAGTCCAAAGGTCATCTCCATGGAATGGTGGATGACTTCAGGGCACTGCAGTGTTGATGGGTCGACAGTGTGGCATTACATACCAAGGTCCACACACTGGAACGAAAGACCCAAGGTCAGTTGAAGCAGAGGACAAAAATGCGAAGCCAGCCCTTTCTTAAGAAGATGTTCCAAAAAATCAAACAGAATCTTTCTTCCAAGCTTTTCCTATGTATAGGTATTGGGACCTTCTGATGTAACAGTGCGTTCAGGAGAGAAGACATTCTAAAAAGAGACACCTGTGATCCTCCCTTTGGCTATCAGGCCACTATAATGATAGACATCAAAGTGTTAAATTTTTTTTCTCAGAAAGGTAACACAAGGGGGAAAAAGGCTGAAACCCTGCTACTTCCTAGGTGGAGAACTTACCTTCCCGAAGGAGACTCCATACATTTCCGACAACTACATGAACCACCTTGTAGGACAGACCAAAGCATAGAAGATATGCTAATGTTAAATAATGAGTAGAAATATTTCTTGACTGGAACTTCTAAGGTATACATAACTCTTATATTCTATAAAAACCTAAATTTCCAGTCAGCATCCTCAAGACAGACTTGAGAGTCACTGGGTCTCTCTGCTTTCCCCTTCGTTGATATGGTCATATAGAATAAATCCCATTTCTCTGCTCTCTAGTACAAAAGAAAAGGACATAAAAACACACATAGAGGCCATTATTGTCTTTGTTTCAGATTTTATAGGCAGTAGTTGTTTTTGATGAGGTAGTTAAACACCACAGGAGGCAGTTTAAATGGCAAAATTAAATGTAATTTGGTAAAGATGTGTACCAAGTATTTTCTTAAATAGTTGTGAGGTTTCACATTTCCTTTCTAAATTGTGCTTCGTCATTAGTGAAGACTAGAGCATGTTGCAAATGTTAATGAATAATGATGCATCCATTGTTTGTGGAGCTTAAAATTTAAATGACATTGTACAGGTCTTCAAATGCTTTCAAATATCAACTGGTCTTCTTGAGTGGCTTTGTACTGTTACAACCTGTAACTGTAGAAACCTGGTATTTACCCATCCATGACGTGTGCTCTATTTGCTGTAGAGATGTTTTCCAGTGCTATTGGCTTCCTCTTTGAGGGGCATTTGTGAGATAAGTTTTAATCCTTATTCTCCTTGCTTAGATGTCTGCAGCGAGAACAGGATGTGCCCATGGTTGTAAAATTAACACTAAGCCTGACTCATCAGCCTTTTCTCATGCTAATCCTTATCTGCCTGCGTGTTGGCCTGTGTACTGACTCCCAAACAAATCAGTTCTTAATTTCTAAGACATTTACTAAGACTCACTGTGGGTTAAATTATAATGAGGGAAATTTGGGATTTTCCTGACACAGACATAACTGAATCATCACTTAGCCGTTTCTCCTTTGCAATGGTGCAAAGCAGCACGTGTATAGCAGACTCTATCATTAAGATTTATTTTCTGAGACAGTAACATGCAACAGAAGATGCTGGACATCGTTAGTCAGATACTGCAGCAGAAGGGGAATAAGCAGTGCCCCACAGTTTTCCACATTACCAGAATTTAACACCTGAAAGGACAGTTGTAGTCAATGGATCTTCCAATTGGAATCATGCTTATTTATTGGTTCTGAGGTTTATCAGTACATATGCAAATAAAATGAAGGGTGTGTCTACAGCGAATATAAGATACTAGGTGAAGAAAGAGAAAGCAATGACTTATTTTTATTTTTTTCATTGTATCTTTCTTGGATATTTTATGTATTCACATTTCAAATGTTATCCCCTTTACCCCTCTTCCATACTCCCTCCCCCTTCTCCTACTTCTATGAGGATGCTCCCAGTCCCACCCACCCACCCACTCTCACCTCAATGCCCTTGCATTCTTCTACATTGGGGAAGCGAGTCTTCACAAGCAAGGGCTTTTCCTCCTATTGATGCTGGACAATGCCATCCTCCGCTACATATGTGGCTGGAGTCATGGGTCCCTCCGTGTGTGCTCATTGGTTGGTGGTTTACTTTCTGGGAGCTCTGGTGGGATCCGGTGGGTTGATAGTGTTCTTCTATGGGGTTGCAAACCTCTTCAGCATATACCAGCATTCTCCTCAGTGATTTCATGTCTTAGTCCATTTTATCTGCACAGCAATCGATAAAAGAATAAAGAGCATAGATGCTAAAGCAGTCCTAAAGAACCTTGGTGATGCCACTGAACTGTCAGCACTGCTATGTTGCCACCACTTGTAGCATCCTAGAATTGTATGCTGTTCTACACTGTACTGAGAGTGTCATGGTAAGCATTAGCTGCAGATTTATTGGAATGAGGGTGCACCAAGTGTCACCTTGAATATGTGTGTATTTTACATTAGAAAGAAGGAGAATATAATACTGGTCGAGGAGACAGATGTATCCTGACTTAGTACAACTGTTTCCCAGTTCCAGTATTGTAGAGGAAAGAATCAGTAATGAAAATCTGGAGACAGCTAGATAAGATACACAGCTTGGAATGTCCTACTGGGCCATGGTAAGTCTCTTAGTACTGCTCATTGATTGTGTGGTGAAATGTTAACATTAAGGGAGTGAGGAAAAGTACGGGGGAGTTTTCCATGTTGTGCATTTGTCCCTAATCTATAGAATTACGGTTGTGTTTATCAATTCAAATTTCATTTTAAATTGTGGTGTTTTTTTTTCTTTTTTGGACTGGTTGAAAATTACAGTTACTTTAACATGCACAGAATCTTTTGTGTTAATTCTAGACGTATTGGCAATTTTCTTTCTCTTCTTACAAGTCACTGTGGGTTTACCTCAGTGTAGGGCTTACTCTAATGGGCACATTTATTTTTGTATAACTAACAAATAACATTCAATTTTAAAACATGTTTTCATCGTCTAAAAGTAGAGGTTGTAGCCATCATTGCATTCCACACAGATGTTTCCACTCCAAAGCCTTGGACCGCTGATATGCCATGCTCTGTTTATCTGGCATATTTTATTCTGCACATTTTTGTGAATACATTTGTATAGTACATAGTAATTATAATGGCTTTTTTTCCTTTAGTATAACTCATATAAGGTTCATTAAGCTACCAACCCTTTATTTACATGTTTATTTTACAGTTCATATCTATCATTTCTGTTCATCAAGAAGTCACTAGATGCAGGAGTTTTCCTATTTCTTGGCTATCATGGAAAATGTTACCATAGATAGCAGAATACCAGTTTCTCTATAGAGCAATGATTTAATTTTTCTTAGCCATATTATTGGTTTAGCCCTATTATTTCGACCTGAAACTTGGAGTTAGTTCTTTCTGAGAAAATGAATCAAAGTATGTCAACAGGCTAAAAAGTCTGATTTTGATCAATGCCCAGTACATTTTGAAACTCTATAAATATCACCCACATATGAGATATGGAATGTTGAAATATGTAACACGCACTTTGTACAAGAGCATGACCAACTATGGCACCTTCATTGAAGCGGATCACTAGATTCCCAACTCCTCTTTATAAATCTCTTCTGTCTGGTGTTTCATGACTTGTAGTATCAAAACTATTTTGTCGTAGCCTTTGCCATCAGTGTGAGGTCCTATTGAGACAAAACCACCTCTCGCAGTTTCTAAAACTCAGCTTTTTCTGGGAACTTTTCTTCTCTGATGATGTTAGAAAACTGGTTGTGGTTATAGGATGGGCCCACAGAGAAAAAATCCCAGTTCTTTTCTCATAGAATATGTTTCTGATAGTTCAGGTTATCAATGTAATGTGCTTGCCACACTGACAAATTATATCACTGGAAAACAGCACCTTTGGGGAGGATTTATGTATCTTTGTAATAATTATGTTTTTGTGTAGGGGAAAAACCAAAACAATTAATATAACCACACGATGATCAAGTAGTTAAGGGACCCTCTGAGCCTGCTCCCTTACTTTGCAAGAGTGAGTGCGGGGAGGCCTGATCATCCCCCTTATGGAACCTTGTGTCATTCATGAGGCAGAAAAGTCTCTGAGAAGCCTGAAAGATGGTTCTACTCTAAATAATCTGCATCTCTCACCACAGTTCCTCACGACCCTATAGGAAGCTGATTTCACTCAGGTGGTGCTCTAGTCGGATGCTTGCCATGAGAACAAGATACCCCCTCTTACCTTGAGCTTCCACCCCTCTTTTTAAATATTGTACCAATTCAGGTAAATGAAGAGGTGTCTTTTACAATTTTGGTTATGGGGAAGTCTAAATCTATATAATAATATAAGAATTGGCTGGAGAAGGAATGGATACAGAAAATGTGGTACATCTACACAATGGAATATTACTCAGCTATCAAAAACAATGACTTTATGAAATTCGTAGGCAAATGGTCGGAACTGGAAAATATCATCCTGAGTGAGCTAACCCAACCACAGAAAAACACACATGGTATGCATTCATTGATAAGTGGCTATTAGCCCAAATGCTTGAATTACCCTAGATGCCTAGAACAAATGAAACTCAAGACGGATGATCAAAATGTGAATGCTTCACTCCTTCTTTAAAAGGGGAACAAGAATACCCTTGGCAGGGAATAGGGAGGCAAAGATTAAAACAGACACAGAAGGAACACCCATTCAGAGCCTGCCCCACATGTGGCCCATACATATACAGCTATCCAATTAGACAAGATGGATGAAGCAAAGAAGTGCAGGCTGACAGGAGCCAGATGTAGATCGCTCCTGAGAGACACAGCCAGAATACAGCAAATACAGAGGCAAATGCCAGCAGCAAACCACTGAACTGAGAATGGGACCCCGTTGAAGGAATCAGAGAAAGGTCTGGAAGAGCTTGAAGGGGCTCGAGACCCCATATGTACAACAATGCCAACCAACCAAGGCTTCCAGGGACTAAGCCACTACCTAAAGACTATACATGGACTGACCCTGGACTCTGATCTCATAGGGCAATGAATATCCTAGTAAGAGCACCAGTGGAAGGGGAAGCCCTGGGTCCTGCTAAGACTGAACCCCCAGTGAACTAGATTGTTGGGGGAGGCGGCAATGGGGGGAGGGGGGGAACACCCATAAAGAAGGGGAGGGGGAGGGATTAGGGGGATGTTTGCCCAGAAACCGGGAAAGGGATTAACACTCGAAATGTATATGAGAAAAAACTTAAGTTAACAAAAAAAAAAAAAAAAAAAAAAAAAAAAGAATGGGCTGGAGAGATGGCTCAGTGGATAAGAGCACTGGCTGCTCTTACAGAGGTTCTGTGTTCAATTCCCAGTAACGACAAGGTAGATCACAGCCTTCCACAACCATCTTTAATGGGATCTGATGCTATTTTCTAATATGTCTGAAGACAGCTACAGTGTACTTGTGTGTGTGTGTGTGTGTGTGTGTGTGTGATATGTGTGTGGTGTGTGTGTGTGTGTGTGCAAGACAGACAGACAGAGAGAGAGAGAGAGATTAGTGGGTAAGGCTCCTACCACATAAGCAAAAAGACCACGATTTACATTCCTTGAAAATACATTTAATGTTGGGTGAACAAGCCTGTCTATCTTGTCAGCAGTGGGTAGTCAGAGACAGAACATAGCCACAGCAACTGTCTTCATGGTACATAAAATGGGGTTAGCAGGAATCTCTTCACCAGTGGGAAGTGGAGAGGGAGCAACGTAGTCACCCAATGTTGACTTTATGTGTGTGCGCATACACATATGAGCTATGTATTTATAGACATTCACACACAGACATGTGCACACACATATATGCAAACGCAAACACATTCACACCATGTATTTACATGCAATAAATTTCAATTTCACATAACTGTATACTAGAGTCCAGTAGTAAAAGGTGAACTTTCTGTTAAAAGTTAGCCTGGTATAGTCCAGATCACAGGTGGGTACTGTAGAAACAACACTATGCTCAGATATTCTTATCTTCTCTCTTCTAATCCCTTTCTTCTCTTTTCTCTTCCTTTCACTTCCTTGCACTTCCCTTCCCTTTTTCCCTTCCCTACCCTTCTCTTGTCCTTTCCCTCCCTCCTCTCCTCTATTCCTTACCCATGCCCCTATACCTATACTCATGGATTTGGGGACTGACCTTGGGTTCTTATACATGCGAGTACTTTGCTGACTCAGCTACAATTCCGTGCCTTCTAAACTAATTTTATTTATTTACTCAGAACAATAGATATTTTTAATTTGCACCAAAATCTTTAACTAGACTGTAGCTATGGATCCACCTGAATGTAATGTCATCACTATTTAAAGTCCATAAAATAGATACTTTTTATACATAAATAAAGCAATAAATGGTTACACTATTTAAAACCCTTGCACAAAGGTTAGATGCAGATAAATATAAAATCCTGATGGTATATCCTATGTTTTGACACACAGCTTCCTTTTATTCATTTACTATGAGCAGAACCTCTCAGGAGAAGGGTAGCAACCTTTTGTAGCAAATTTAAAATTAAAAGCCTCTGGGATATTAATTCTTAAATAGTCTTTTGGTTTACTGAGACGCTCTCAAAGCATTATTTAGCTCTTAAATACCTTTTTTCGACTTTACAGGAAAAGGAAATGCTCTGTATCAACATCTAATTTAGAAACTATAGATGCTTTTAGATATACCACTTTAAACATTTTGCTTGGAGTGAGAGCTAGCTCAATGACATTTCAGTTGGGTGGGGATCTGACATATATGTGCATTTTCTTTTTCTTACTCAAAAAACTGGAGCATGGTAAGTTCATTTTCAAACAAGAGAAGAGTGTATATCCTACATCAAATGATTCAAAAGCAAATCTTCCTACATGCAATTGTATAATCATTTCCATTGGAAATAAAAATGTTGAATGCACACATTAGTCTTCTTAATGATCCATGGCATGATTCCCACATGGATCTTGTAATCTGACCCGAGGAAGCTAGCTAGGAATGGATTCTAGCTTACCCAGTAACCTCCCCTTGCCGCTGACACCATTTACAGAAAAGGATTCCTAGGGCTCTGGCTTCCTGTAATTGGCACAGTTTCTCCCAAGATAATGCTCTCAGAGTTATCTCAAATCTTCCCTTTCTGAGAACTGAAACCTGAATGTTTATTTTATACTATAGAGGCCATTGGGTGATTCAAATACTTTCCAGCATCTCTAAACTTCAGCCTACTTCTTTCCAAGAATCTGCCTCTAGGACCTGCTGTCTGGCCCCTGATACAGGATCCAAACTATATCTCTCTACTTTTACATAGCCAGCCCTGCATCAAGGATCCCTTTCTACTTGTATTCCTAGGATAAGCTTTTAGGGATAGCTGTCTTCTTCCTTGGGAGACATTGACCAGGGATTCTAACACAGGGAGATTTAGAATAAGAACCCAGAGCTAGCAGGAAGCTTGAGACCTAGTAGAGGTTTGAGTGAACCCCCCTCCGGGTCACCCCTACAGGTATACCTTCAGCATGACTGCATTTCTATACTCTACACATGCACCATTCTTTTCCTCATTTTTATTCTGGACTCACAGTGCTAGTGCCCCAGGTTCAGCTCCATTACTTGATCAGTCAGTTGCTCAGTTCCTTTATTTTTTCATTGGCAAAACTGAGGTTGTGGAAACTAAGTAGGACAGAGATTACAAAACATTCAGAGGAGGGCTGGAAGGATGACAGCAGGAGGCACGCTCACTGTTATTAATGTCAGGATCTCTGTCAAATTGCCATCCTTTTTGCCTAGCATAGTGTCACCATATTGAGATATGTGGTGCCCACCATTTTCTAGTTGTAATAGCATATTGGCCTGCTTTATTGCAGTAAACATAATTGGAGTGACAAGGCTTTTATTCAGGACTTTTTTCTTGAAACAAAAGTAAAATATTCTGCATGACTTCGGGTGCATGTATATTTTTAGGCTATGGCTTAGCTATCCTGGGTCCTTCTTTTTCTCTTTTTGACTCAAGGCTCTGTTAAGAATAGTTGAAGTTGCCAGAAAGCTGATTTTGGGATAACTGAGAGAGGTGAGATGGTGTTAAATTAAGAATCAGAGATGAGAAAAGATGAAAAGCTTTATTTAGAATGAGGTTTGGGCTGAATATGACTGCGAATTATTTTTTTTTCTTTTTTAATCCTGTAAGAAATACAGCCATAAGTTTGAAAGGGAACTATTTAAACATTTATTTTAGCCCAATAAAGAAAAGATGCAGCCAGCCTTTTCTGAGACCCAAACACTTATCTTCGATGTAAAGTGAAAGTGAGATCTCTTCTTTTCTCTTCTCTTCTCTTTTCTCCTCTCCTCTCTTCCTCTCCCTTCCCCCTCTCCCTCCTCTTCCAGCCCCGCTGTCTCTCTGTCTCTCTCTTTCTCCATTTTGGTGAGGTACGGGGAATTTATATATTTCTAATAATGAAAATATCAGGCGATCTTTCTTTGCATAAGAATAAAGTTAAGACAGAAGAAAATTGAAGTTTCTGTAACTACGTATGCGCGAAAACAGAAATAGCCCTTAAGTGGTAATGAGCTTCTTCTCTGTGGACTTGGGGTCTCACAGATCATTGTGGCCGTTTCCACGGTTGTATTAGGCTCCACCTTTTCAAATGTCCATGCTCCAGATGTGGACTCACTTGCAAATGTATTTTCTCAAACAAGGAAAATTCTAAATTTGGCCATCTTGTTCAAGGTACATTGTTAGAAATTGTTCTAATATTTATACAAATGGATAATTTATATACATTCATGTTTCATAAAACATTATCAGTCCTAAGTACCAGGTGAAATAAAGTAGGTGTTTCTATTAGTTTAAATTCTTTTTTTTCTTTGCAGTGAGACAAGTTAAAATTACATTTTTCAGTTTTGCCTTGCACAATACATGATTGCAAACTCTACTCACGATGTTATGTAAGAGGTTGAGAAAAAAAATGTAAAACAAAGGCAACAAAGAATTAACAACTCATTTATTTCCTCTGTCTGAGATTGGGTTTGATATAACCAAGCATCTCTTTCCCTATCTGATTTAATACAATTGTTTACAAGTCATAAACACAATGGAGGGGCTCAGCCTGTGTCTGGGATCTTCGCAGCAGTCATAAGGTGGGCATCACTTTTCTCATTTTTCAGAGAGAATATAGCATTCAACAATATAAACAGCTTAGCCCATTTTATTGCCAGAGAGTGTTGAAATGCAAAGGAAACTTAGGTCTTTCTGATCCTAGGGACCTTGTGTTTTTGACTGAGTATGGGCTACAGTCACCATGTCAACTAAGCCCCCAATTCCATAGAATTTCTCCAAATGAGACATGACTAAATACAACAATAACAATAACAATAACAATAACAACAACAACAACAACAACAACATAGCAGTGATGTATAATAGCCATTGGGGACTAGATCTGGATTTTGAGTCACCATAGAAACACACTTCTGGTTAGGTCTAAGGGAGCATTCAGAAGTGTTTAGCTGGAGCGGGAGGACTCACTGTGAATGTGGATGGTGTCATTCTCTGGCTTGGTACCTCAGTAGGAAACCATGTGAGCTCCGAGTGTCAGCCTTCTGGAATTGCCGAATGCTGATACTGTGCTCCTACCAGTAGCATCAGTTTCCTATTCTTAGTACTTCACCCTTCTCTCCTTTAGTTGCCTTTGTCAGACATTTTGTCAGAGCAATGAAAAGAAATTAACTAATGAAGCAGCCATTTAGAGAAAGGACAGATTTATCCATGCACACGGGGAATCTCCTTTGCTCCTCACTTCTTCTCATTAAGAACATTCCTATCTATTGATGAAATGACACAAAGCTGAGACAGGGTGAAAACAAGAGCATCCTTCTTCCTCTTTCCTGCAGTCCTGGAATAGAAAAGATCCTGTAGATTCATGCCGAGAGAGAATGAACACTGGAGCATTCCTCAGGAAGCCTACTCCTGTTGTCTCTACCCTGACATGCAGTGCTGCCTTTGAAAGGAAATATGACCTCCTCCCTTCCTAAAATAAATGAAGAATTTTGTTGTAAATGAAAGTATTATTTTAAAGAAAGATAGATCGTGATGGTTCTGTTGGAAAATTCAAGACGAGAACTCTTTGTCTAAAATTAACCAGCCTGTTCAAGAACCAGTGATATATATGGAACAGCTCCTCCACACAATGTCCGAGCTGTTTCTTCTCACAGAGAGTGACCCAGTAAAAACACTAAATATATACCCAGGTCCTCTCCCACTGTATAGGCCCAAGAGAAAGTGGTGAGTCAGCCTCAAAGCCACAGAAGACCCAAGGAAACATTTCTTTTCAGAATTTGGTCTAAATTTCTGAAATTCTCTTAAAGTTTTAGGTTGTTTAAAAGTCAACTGTAGAATTTAACCTATACTCACTAAAAAGGAAATAAATATTTAGGGTGCTTATACAAAAGATTAAAAAACATTTTCATCCAGAGTCTGTAACTGAACCCTGGAATTTTATGTACCATATGACATATGATGTCTCTTTTTTCCTTCTTCTCTGGAAGAGTTTCGTGGAGTGGTCTAGACATCAAATTGCTTTCTTGCATTAATGTTTATTGGAGATGTTGAGGGATATCTTAAATGCACTGTGTACAAGTAATACCACTAGCTGATATAATTATCTATTTAAATGGACAGAAATGACTCAAAAGTTAGAGCAAGATTCTAAGAAATCATAAAAGCACAGCAGACTGCTTAAAATTTCCATGGACTAGTATTGCGTGCCTTACATCCATTTCCCAAGAGCTGTGTGAATCTCCGGTTCTTCCTCTGTACTGGGGAGGCTCATTTACTGCCAGTTAGTCATTCCTGCATATATATCTGTCAAATGCTTTCTTGTCGTGTTGACCATTCATAGAGTGACAGTCTCTCCCAGAGATGAGCCTTCTCATTGTTTATGAAACACAAAATGACCGGCAGCAAAGTTATGAATACATGTACAACTCAGAGTAAACAGACTTTATAGGGTGTGTGTGTGTGTGTGTGTGTGTGTGTGTGTGTGTGTGTGTGTGTGTGTGTGTGTAATTTTTGTCTGTGTTTTAAAATAACAAGAAAAGAGATGCCATCAATTGGAGAAATAGTACGAGCACATGGAAAACTGTTCTATGGTAGGGGATATGGAAAGGTTTGGAAGTAGGACAGAAAATGGGAATGGATACAGGGTAATCTAATTTGTTAAAAGGCTTGTTATTTAAGATAGTCCCTGTGTTGGTGTGATGCTTTATGGCTTCTGCTCTGCAGAAATACAACCCTTTCAACAAGTAAGCTGAACAACAATAAAAATGCTAATCTGAATGGGGTGCAAGTGGAGCCTAGGAGGCCAACTCTTGGCAACTAACACACTGGTTGGTTATCCAATATCCCTGTAACCCTGAAAACATGCATAAAATAATATTATACCAAACACTACCTTTTAATGGATGAGCCTTTAAATGATCTGGGAAACTTTAAGATACAGGTGTTAGAGCTCCAGGAGAACTGATTTAATTGTTTGAGAATATGGCCTTAGCATCCTGAGTATTCTAAACTAGGAAACAACAGCAAATGTGAAACTCATTTTAGCTTTTCACCTCTAAGTTACCTGCCATTTGGGAAATCTATTTGTTTTCAGATCTGATACTCAGGACTTCTCCCAAGCTTTTCATCCCTACAGATTTATACACTGACTACAAGTCAAATACGAATGGCTTCTCACTCCTGTCAGTCAGTAGTAAATTTAAGTCAGAACATAATATCCTGTGGAAGAGGCTTTTGGTCCTCTACACAGCTATCTCTAAAAAAAGGTTAGTAGCATCATTGTGATGGTTAAATTAATTGTATGGCATCTATTTTTCAAGAACAAATAACCCTTATCTGAACCACAAAAATTTCCCTGTAAATATGTGCTTACAAAGTCAATTAGTATGATAAAATTTTCAACAAACTTAGACACTAAGTATTTCCAAAAAAGTGGAAAAGGACAGTGACATCTATTACTTGTCTCTCAATCTGGTCTTATTCATGACAGTGTGTTTTCTTGACACAAGGAAACATTCTATCAGCCAATAATGGCTGGGTTTCAGTTCTTCAATAGACCAATCATCATCCTTACTTGACAAGCACATTTACTCAGAAATGACACCAGAATGCAATATTTTTCTTGTCAAGCTGAACTCTGCCATGCTTACTGACTCCCACATCTTCTCAGTATTCATTACCCTTTTACTGGGTCTCGCTCACTCCCTGTCAAATTGTCTTACTTTATTTATTTAATAATCTGACAAAGATGAAAGAAGTATTACTATGGGCTTATGAGACAATTGAAATGTCCTTACTGTCACATTTTCATCTAAATGACAGAGACATCCCCTCACAATTGATTGAAAATAACTCTGTCCTGTTTTCATGGGGTATGTGTGTGTTTCTAATAATAGCACCCTGGAAAAGACATTATTCATAAGTGTGATCAAGCGATCTCCCTCAAACCTACATTTTGTTGTTTTCCAAGGACATTGATTAAATCAGGCAACCTTAAAATGTGAAAAACCTAAGTTATACAAAGGTAATTAAATCACTTCACATTTGACAATTCTAATACATTGTTAAAACTATCAAAAAGGATGAGGACATATTGTGGTTCATTATGAATGTTTGTAGATGTATTTCAAAGAAGCTCTCTGGTCCTCCTCCCCTTATGATCTAAAAACATATCCATCTGGTGCCACTGCTGCAGTTGCTGCTGTCTTTTACCCACAACAATTTTCTAATAAAAGATGTGTATCTTCTCTATATGACTCTATTTTTTTGTCCTTGTTATGTTACAGAGTGAAAGACTTCCTTTTTACTTTTTCTTTTTTTTTAAAATTTGTTTATTCACATTACGTTTGGTTCACTGCCTCCCTCCTCCACTCTGTCCCCTTTACCTCTGACTGGGTGGGAGCCCCTGGGTTCCGCCCCTGACCCTAGAACTTCAAGTCTCTTCTAAGCTACATGCTTCTTTTTTCACTGAGAACAAACAGGGCAGCCCAGTTTGTAGAACACGCCCCTAGTACAGGCAATAGCTTTTGGGATAGTCCTTGTTCCAGTTGTTTAGGATCCACATAAAAGTCAAGCTGCAATCTGCTTCACATGAGTGCAGAGGCCTAGTTCCAGCCTGTGTATGTTCTTTGGTTGGTGTTTCGGACTCTGATAGTTCCAGGGATAGTTGATTCCTGTGGAATTCCTATCCCCTTTGGTGCCCCAAATCTTTCCTCATACTGTTCATTAAGATTCCACAAGTTCAATCCACCCTTTTGTTGTCAATGTCTGCATCTATCTGAGTCAGCTGCTAAACATGACAGCCATGCTAACCTCCTGTATACATGCATAGCAAAATATAATTAATAGTGTTAAGGATGGGTGCTTGCTTATGGATTAGTCTCAGATCGGGCTGGTTATTGGTTGGCCAGTCCATGAATTTTGCAGGCAAATGAATGGAACTTGCAACTATTGTCCTGTATATACTCAGTTCGAAAACAATGTTCATAGTATGTACTCACTTGTAAGTGGATATTAGATATAAAATGCAGGATACCCACACTATACTCCACAGACACAAAGAAGTTAAACAAGAAGCAAGGCACAAGGAAGGATGCTTGAAGAGGAATAAAATAGTGATTAAAAGATAGATGGAGGGAGGAAATTTTGTGGGAGGAGGAATCAGAAGGGGAATGGCAGGGAGTTCAGGACCATGTGTGGGGAGAGGCGAGAGAGATGACTAGAATAGCATGAAAATGAATGGAAATTTTCAACTGACAGATGTGGGCATGTGCAAGGGCATCACCACCTGGACCTGACAGAGACCTGGGATAAGGAAGGCATACACGAATCAATGGGTTGACCTTAGCTGTAACACACAGCACTGGGGATATGGAATTTGAAGAGGCCACCTCCTGCACCCAAGCAGGAACCCCTGTAGGGTTATAGGGGCACGAAACAATCACAAAAACGCCTGTTCAAAATTCATCCTGTCTATAAAAATTGCAAGAACAGGGGATGAAGCAGAGACATACCTCTTTATCTTCCTTAGAAGTACCAACTCTACTCTTTTACCTGCATGCTTTATCTCCTCACTTGAAAAGGAAGAACTGATGCCGTGCCTAACCCCCACATGCTTCAGCCACTGGTCCTTTCCTCGCGGCCTTCATTACCACATTGTCTCCGTGTCCTAATTTTCCATGTCTTTGACAACCTAAAATGTAATCTTAAATATAAATTCTAAGTGTGTTCTTTTCTTAAGATCTGTATTGCCCTTTCTCCCCAAGAATGGGACTCACGATCTCACATAGGCTAAACTGTCTCTGAGCATTTCTCCAGCCCTTTATATTTTTTTCTAAGGCACACAATATACTTGAGGGTACTTTCATAGTTTTTAACATATAAATTCCATCTTCAGCACTGTAAAAAAATCGCATATCAAATATCCACTCAAAATTTCAAGCTTATAAGTCTTTTATTTACGTCACTTTAAAAGTAGGTGGATATTCATTCCACATCTATTTTGTAATGCTTTAAATTTTTAAAAATATGTAAATTGGTAACGAGAGCAGTGATCTTTGGTTTCCTTTATTTCTTGGACATGACCCACTTCTCAACAAGAATAATTTCATTGGTCTTCGTTTACCACACTAAATGCATTTTATTTCTGTTTCACTATGTGTCCCTACTAACATTCTTTATTCACTCATTACAAACTCCAAACTGCCATCTTTTATTTATATAAATATATATTATTCCTCTTTGATTCTCCATTTGATTATTTTTATTGTTGTTGTTGTTTTCAAGATTTTTCTTTTTTTTTTTATTGGCTGTTTTTTCTTTACATTTCAAATGTTATCCCCTTTCCCCGGTTTCCAGTCCATAAACCTCCTATCCCATCCCCCTCCCCCTTTTTCTATGAGGATGTTTCCTTACCCATCTACCTACCCCTTCATGCCTCCCCGCCCTGATATTCCCCTACACAAGGGCTTCTCGTCCCACTGGTGCTCAACAAGGCCATCCTTTGCAAGATAAGCACTTGGAGCCATGGTTCTGTCCATGTGTACTCTTTGGATGATGTCCCTGAGAGCTCTGGTCAATTGGTATTCTTCTTATGGCATTGCAAGCTCCTCCAGCTCCTTCAGTCCTTTCTCTAACTCCTCCAATGGGGACCCCATTCTCCATTCAATGGTTGGCTGCTTGCATCTGCCTCTTATTTGTCATGCTCTGGCAGAGCCTCTCAGGAGACAGCTATATCAGGCTCCTGTCAGCATGCACTTGATGACATCAGCAATATTGTCTGGGTTTGGTGGCTGTATATATATATATATATATATATATATATATATATGGACTGGATCCCCAGGTGGGGGGAAGTCTTCAAATGACCATTCCTGTAGTCTCTGCTCCAAACTTTGTCCCCATATTTCCTCCTATGAATATTTTTGTTCCCCCTTCTAAGAAGGACTGAAGCATCTGTACTTTGAACAGACATTCCCTCATTATTCCCTCAGATGGTTCTGCCCTTGAGAGCCGTGGCACTTTTTGCTACCATTCCAGATCTATGCTAACTTCTTTTGCTCATTTCTCTAGCTCTCAGAGTGAGACTTAGGCCCTGATCTAACTCTTTCCTTGTTATGTTCTTCTTATTTCCATTTAATCATCTACATGCTTCCAGTGTTATTCTGATAATTTTAATGTACACTTTAATCTACATTTATTTTACTATAAACAGATCCATATATCAACTTAATTCTTGCTTTCTTCACAGTACTGAATGGATCTAGGTATGTGTAGAAATACTCCTTGTCTAATGCCTCCAACTCACTTGATTCTTCAGATATCTAGCATTTGCTTTTCTTCTTTGAAAACACTTAGGATTCCACAGGATTCCACACTATGTATTTTGCAGATCTGTGTGGGTTAGTTTATTATCCCTCTTGGTGGTGGAAATTAAGTCATTGTCATATCTTTCTGGACTTCATAATGTATCTGGAGCCTTTATGGAAGATGAATAATTACTTCGTTCCTCAGAAGTTAATATGTTAGTGGCTTTCCATGCAGCTTCATGATAGAATATTTCTTCAGCTTGACAAAGGGACTAAGTCCAATTCTAGCACTATTACTTTTTAATCTGATATAGATCACCATATTATTTTTCTCATAAGGCTCATAGAAGAAAGGTAAATTTAAATATTTCAGTTGTGACAATTATACTATTTATATTCTATATAACAATGCCAGGAAATTGAGCAGTGTATAATAATTATTCCCTGAAAATAGTTATAAAACACATGCATTCCAGGAAAGCTGATATGCTGATCACCCAAACCTTAGTATTTTATTTCACTAAACCATGAATGTATATGCCATTGACAAATTAAATTGCTGATCGTTCAGAGAGTGACTGAAACATCAGTGTTACCACATGACGTTCACCCAGTGAAACATACTCAAATTCTTTTTAAAAACATCCTACCAAATATATAATGCATATATAGAAAGAGAAACATTTCTTCTACGTAGTTTCAAACCGAGCTTAGCATCAAAGTAGGCTACTTCATATCAGAGAAGCAAACTGGAGTACTAAAAAGGGAGCCAAGTGGTTACAAACTGAGCCCATTTTTCCAGGAGTTTTTTGTGACCTGTAGACAGCATAGGCTGTAGTTTGAGTTGATAATGCTGAGGGAAGGATAATATGTAGGAATTGTGTGTAAGTTATACATCTACTCTGACTATTGCTTTTTATTCTTTGCCCCCTTATGGTAATTTGAAGAACTACTTGGGAGTCAGAAAAACATCCATGTCTGCCCCGTCTGCTTCTTTAACACAACATTTTAATCTCATTTTGCCCTCATATTTCTTTCATTTGGTTAAGTCTGGTAGTCACACTTCTCTCTTTATAGAAGGTCAGGATGTTTTAATTGGTAACACATGAGTGGTCTTTCTTGGAACCTCTTCTCCATGTGTGTTTTGGTGTTTCTGTTAGCCTTATGATCCTGGCAGCAGTGCCAAGCACTTGACTATGCTGACTCAGAAAATCCCAGATTGGAGTCCACAGCTGTCCGTTCCAGAGGAGCGTGGTCCTGGAAGCCCAACAAAGTTGCACTCTCATTTGACTCCTCCCATAGTTTGTCAATAGTCCTCTGACCTTTCAAATCTGTCTTTGCACTAAAATAGGAAAATGGTTTTGAGTTGTGATTCTACCTTTGAACAAAATAAGCCTTTTACAAACTTCTCAATGACTCTTAAAGGAGATTGTTGCTCTCGCTACTGTAGAGTGGTCAAAACAACTTGACGTTTAAAGAAATAGCTAGGGTTTGGGCATTGAATTAGAGCAGTGTGGTAGGGCTGGAGGCAAGGGTTCAGCAGAGCAGCACCCACACCAAAAGCTAGATCAAGAGGGTTGCCTTTTAGAGGTACGAGTAGTTTACTTACCTTCTTGCTCATTGGCTGATGTTGTTAACTGGATTAAAAAGTTGATATCCTTTAGAATTTGACAAAACAAACTGAACTGTAGCTCTTATTCTATAAGGCACAGAGCTACTTTACTGTGTTCAGGCTTCAGCCTGTAATTCATGTGGAAAGATTTGGACCCCCATTTCTCTTACCTATATTTCCCTAGGCAGATATCCTCATCACAGCTTAGATCATGGCCAAAAGAATGATGACAAAGCTCACTTAATCTTTAGACACTGATTTCTGGAAGGCTTGATGGCTGTAATTTTTTTTTTGTTGTTATTGTTTTTGGTTTTTGGGTTTTTTCGTTTTTTGTTTTTTCTGTTCCCTGGTTGGTCCTAGAGCATGTGGTAGCTACATGTCCCTGTTCATTGGAGCTCTCACTAGTGTGAACAGGTTTAGCCTCAACTTCGAACAGCTATTGATATTGACAATCTAGAAAGCATGCTCTCCAGAGATAGCTCTAAGCACTTCCTGCCAGCTGTGTACTGCTCTCCCACCTACTGAATTGCTGCTAGCCTCAGCTGTCAGAGGACTGATACAGGACACTCCGTTTCCATTATAACAAGCTGTTGAACCATTTCATTCTCATATCAAAGAAGTGCAGAATTGAGAAAAAGCTCAATGGACAATTAAGATATTGGTAATTTTTAAGAAGGGAAATTAAGTCCATGTGCAGAAGGTATCCCATGGTGAAGGTCACCATGGTAATTAGTGGCAGAACAAGATTTTATTCAGAAATACTGGCTAATCAGTGGTTTTTCTACACATTGTAGGAACCCCAGTGGAAGACAGCATGCTTGTTGGGATGCATCCAGTTCTGGATAATCGTCACTATTAATAATGCACTACAATCTAAGAGTATGTGTATAATGGCGTTGCATTTATTTCCTTTATCAATCATTATTAATATTTCAGTGCTGTTTCATTTTCTGAGGACTTCATAACTGCATATGCATGTCTTAGAAATTTCACATTAAAATGTTTTTAAAACCTCAACTTATGAAATAAATACCAAATAGGCACTTTGAACCATTGTTACAAAATAATGTATAAAGTCCATGTATTAAAACTCCCACTCCTCTGTCCTATCTAGTATCTCCTCTACTCCAGAGAAAATCATTTCAGGGTTATATGATGAAAAGGGAGACAGCCCTTGCATTTATTGCAGAATGAATGAAGGATTTATGTCTAGAGCTCTGTGTAGAATAATTTTATAGGAACATTAAATACCCTTTCCCTTGTAATTTCTGATGCACATCATTTTGATAACCTTTGAGTCAAGGATCGTTGATTGAAAAAATGTCTTGTTTGCTTCCAAATCAACACACACCAAGAACTCAACCCAGAAACATTTTTAAAAGCTGATTTGAATTTCCAATTCCTTCAGTGTACTCCTACAAGGAATCTGAATAAATGAATTAGCCTTTCCACCTTGGGTTTACAATTAGCATTGAAACATTTCCTTCAGTAACAACCATGTCCATGATAAAAGTCTGCCTTGGACATGCTGTCATCATAATTTACTGAGGCCCTAAGGCTTCTAAAACTAGACACAATGCCTGAACACATAGAACTCCTGTAGAGGTAGAACAACTCTGAGGTCACCAGTCATCTTAGGAGTCCTAGGATATATCTGATTGTTTACCATGCAAATACACAGCTACCTAAGATTCCCTTATGACCTGTTTCTTCTGGAGAGATTACCAGTTTCTTCAGATTTTTAATTTCAGTTCTATGAGGTCAGGACACACCTGTGAGTAAAGACATGTGTAGGAAGAGTCGTCATAGAAAGCGTCTTTGAGCCTCCAGGTTGAAAAGAAGATAAAAGTTTGGTATTTAGATTCATGCTAAGTACCTGTTTCCATAATATTAGCTAATGCATGAAATTCAATATGCATCCCACATCTAATCATTTTAGTTGATCCTAAACACAAATGCATACTCAACTTAGCAAGCGCATTTCCTTTATTTAAATAAATACCATGAGAAGCAAGAAAATCAGTTTCTGCAGGAAATGCTGAAGTTTTCAGCTGTTTTTGAGTCAGAAACATAGCACTTTGGTGGCTGTTCTTATCAATTATTCAGATTCATCAATAGTAGGTTAATATCACAGTTCCTATTGCTTCGTGCAGCTAATTGTTTTAAGGCGATTGCCATTAGTGAGACTGGAGTAACCAAATTCATGTCCTGTCTCAGGTTCATTGGACCAAAATTGGACCCTCAAGAATTCTACTCGCACTTGGTGATGAGCTCTACTGAGTATCACAATACAGGCTACTCAATCACAGACAGGGAGGACAGAGTGCCTATGGGGTACTCCAGTTTAGATCAGTGATTCTCAAGCTGTGGGTTGTGACTCCTCGGCAGATGAATGACCATTTCACAAGAATTACATAAAATCGTTGGAAACCATAAACATTTTACAGTATGATTCATAACAGTCACAAAATTAGAGTTGTGAGGTAACAATGAAGATGATTTTCTGTTCAAGGGTCACCAAAATATAATAAACTGTATGAAAAGCTTACAGCATTAGGAAGCTTTTAAATTGGAAGTACATGACTGTTTTTAATCAAACTCTGCATTATCAGTATGCCTTTGGGATGATACCTCAGAATACCTCAGAATGAGCCTAGACTTCAGTTTGGATTAAAACAATATTTCAAATTTATGCCACAAAATCATATTCTCTCTCTCTCTCTCTCTCTCTCTCTCTCTCTCTCTCTCTCTCTCTCTCTCTCTCTCTTTCGTGTGTGTGTCTGTCTGCCTGCCTCTGTCCTGTCTCAGTGAGACAGCATGTTATGCAATTAAGATGCTAACTGGTCCTGGTTTTGAACTCTCAAGTCTCCCAATTTTACTTTCTATGAACTAGAACTATGGGCAAAACTACTCCTGGCTACTAACTTTTTCCCAAAAACTTAATATACAGGAAGAGATGTGGAAAAGAGAGTAATCAACCTGTACCATTTATTCAGATTTTAATACATTTTTTGGCCCCTGCAAGCTGAGGATAAACAATTTTTCTAGATTGCCACAATCAAAACTCCATTATTGGGAACTCCCCTTATTCAAAGCAAATAAAAGGTTTCAAATCTTGAAAACATTTGTTCACTGAAATAAAAATCGTTATGTTTTGCTTGTTGCCTTTCCTTTTTGTTGACATCCCCACCTTTATTTAAAACTACCTTTTCTATGGGAAGATGATTTTCATTTAAGTGCAAAATGCCAAAAGGTAGAGCACATTCAGTATAAAAAAAATAACTATGAACCAATTTAAACACCAGGTTTCCAAGGTGCCTTATTACATTGGTCTACTTATAAAGCCATACCTGTTCATATTAAGGCAACAAGACATTGGCTGCTGTCCTCGTGCCTTCCCCTCACGCTGCTGTAGAATGCCACTACACAAAATGTGGTCCTTTATTATACATCTGAAGTTTTATTGCAAGTCAAAAGGAACTTGGCATCAGGAGAACATGGGGTGAAATGGAAATAAATTTCCTGGGTAAGGCTAGGTGGTTTCTGCTTGGAAAGCAGTGCACCTTGTTCCAGAGACTGCCTCTAATTAGCAAGCTCCTAAAATATGGCTCGCCGTTGAGCAAAGTGGTCATTCTGAACACAACTGCAGCTTCAGCAATACCTTTTTGTTTCTGGTTATTAATTTGCATTTAACTTACACCAAAGCCATTAATTTACTGAGCCAACATGGAGACTGTGCAGCATTAACTTTATAAATGACAGCATCACGCTTCAATATATTTCTGCTTAATGACGTTAGACCACATGGAAGATCCTAATTTCCTTGTACTTGCTGTAGCTGGCTACATTAGAGTGCTGTCTGTGCTGGTGTTTGTTGTTTTAATTGTACTGAACTGACTAGTGAGAAACACGTTGTTAATAATGCTTCCTGTTCCATCCTCAGTTTTTGCCTGTGAACTAAATTATGCTGTCTTTAGAAACATCAACCCTTTTCAATGTTATGACAATAATACTACTGGGGAGTCTTTAAAATGAGAAAAAATACATTTATAATATTCTGAATGGAGGCAAATGCTAGCAGCAAACCATTGAACTGAGAATGGGACCCCCTTTGGAGGAATTAGAGAAAGAATTGAAAGAGCTGAAGGATCCTGCTAAGGCTGGACCCAGGCAGTGTAGGGGAATTTGGGGGGAGGGGAGTTGAAGAGGAGGGAGACACAGTTAAAGAAGAAAAGGAGGGGAAGGAGATAGGGGACTTATGGACAGGAAACCAGGAAAGGGAATAACATCTGGAATGTAAATAAAAAATATCCAATAAAAATTAATATTCTGAATGAAAATTATGAAAGAGATTAGCAGTGAGCAAGTGACTGGTGAGTTGCTCTGCACTTTCATTATTCTCCTTTTCCTTGAAGATTCCTCTCTTCAAGACCCAACAAGACCAGCCTCTGCTACATATGCAACTGGAGCCATGGGTCAGTCCATGTACAATCTTTGGGTAGTGGTTTAGTCCCTGGGAGCTCTGGTTGGTTGGCATTGTTCTTATGGGGTTGCAAGCCCCCTGTTCTCTTTCAATTCTTTCTCTAATTCCTCCAAAGAGGGTCTCATTCTCAGTTCTATTGCTGTGCTGAAACACCATTCCCACCAAAATCCACTTGGGGAGGAATGAGTTTCTCTCTTTTTACAATTGCTTATCACTGAGGAAATTCAGGGCAGGAACTGAAATGAAGGGCTTGCAGGAATGCTGCTTAAAGGCTTGCTTCTCATGGTTTAGTCACCTTGATTTCTTACACAACTCTAAATGACCAACCCATGGATGGTACCCCCTGATCCCCATATATCACTAGTAATCAAGAAATATCCAACAGTTTTGCTTACAGACCAATGGAGCCATGTTTTTAATAAAATGCTCTCTTCCCAGATATTTCTAGATTTGTATCATGTCAACAAAAGCCACACATCGCACCTCGTTTTATTGAAAGACAAGGGAGAGAGATGATAGGAAAACACCATTTTCATAATAATCCAAGCAAGAATTAAAATTATCTTAATTCTTCTAGTGTGGGCTATGTGACCATTATGGCTATAAACTATCAGAGCATAAATATTTATGTATAGATGAAAGGCCAGAATTGAGTTATTATCTGAATACCATTCTATCCAGCAAGATATTTTTTTACTGCCATCATTATATTTTGATCATTCTTACAAAACAATAAAGATTTTTACTTCTTCTCTGAATACTACCAAAAACATATGAATCAAAAAACAAGTTTTGGATGATAGGTTAGTTTTATTAAATGAGATAACAAGAAACATGTTTGTCAAGTGAAGTGAAAAACAGTGCTTCTTGTGGGTTAATGATTATTGCTAGCGTCCTTTGACTTTTACCTGTTAAAAGTTCTTGTTTTCATGTATAATTTTGATCCCATAATTAATTATTTATGGTTTCACTTGATTACAGTTTTTATTACAGTCATATTTTCCACATCTCTAGAACTTCCTTTTGGTTTTAAAATCACGGTATCTTTTACTTAGCTGAGAAAACTATAAAAGTATTTCCAAGTCAGAGTAACCATTTGTTTGTCAATGGCTTTTACATCAAGAATGACACTGATGAAACAAAGAAAAGACTACAGAGTTTAATATTTAAACTTCCAATTGGTAGAAATTTGGACAAGCTCTTTTTAGTTTTATGATGCAGATTTCTTTGGCAGTGACATTTTATTAATCCACTTTATCCTGTTACTTTTCAGACCGTGACACTTGAGAATAGTTTATGAGGTCAAGACTTAGCAGGCATGAAACAATGCCAATTTCTCACTCATACCTAGACATTGCTTTCTCTTCAAATGCATCTATGGGGGCAGGATACATGGCTCAGTGGATAAAATGCCTTCCATTCAAGCATGGGGGACAGAGTGGATCCCCAGAACCCACACCAATTGCTGGCTAGCCTATAATCAAAGCATATGGAAAGAAATGATAGAGACCTCTAGAGCAAGATGGCAAGCTAGCCTAGTCCGTATTCATCCAGGTTTAAGAAGTGCACATGACACAATAACATGGAGTGACTGTGGTAGATGGCCATTGTCAACCTCTGTCCACACCCAAATAGACACACATGCATTTACTCTGACACATGCACATATAGGTGTACACATGAACACAACACAGATATGACACATGTAAACTAGAGACATGCAAAAACAATTTCTAAGTGGTATCAAGTTTTTATTCATAGTGTTTTTATATGGTTTTTAGAAAATATTAAATTTTTACGATAGGAGGTAAGAATCATTGTAGATTTATTTTATTTCTGTGTGGATGTATGTTGACAATTGCTACCCTTCATTTGTCTTTTAAGTATATATGTATAGATAGGTAGATAGGTAGATAGATAGATAGATAGATAGATAGATAGATAGATAGATAGATAGAGACAGATAGATAGATAGGTATGTATATACATATTTTCAAGTAATATAGTAAATTCACTATTATATTTGTATCATACAAGCTGAAAGTCAGTTTAGAACAAGGCTGTTTCTGGAGGAGTGATATTAGAGTAAAACACCTTTGAGCTTCATGTTGGATCTTAATCCTGTCATGCATATCTGCTATACCTTCAGTGAGAAGTGAGCTGAATAGTTTTTTTTTTAGCTGAACAGAATTGTAGATATGATTTACTAGCCCTAAATGTGTCCTAGGAATATTCTCTCTCTCTCTCTCTCTCTCTCTCTCTCTCTCTCTCTCTCTCTCTCTCTCTCTCTCTCTCCATATAGATTTGTCTCCACTGTATGTAGAAGTCAGAGATTGGTAAGAGATGCCATTCATTTAAACACTGCCCACAATTTTTTTTAAAAACTTCTCTTTCATTAGTACGAAGTTCGTTGATATACTTAGGATGACTGACCTTTGAACTCTAAGAGTCTACCTATTCTTACCAGCACTGGAATGGCAAGCATGTCCCTTTATAGCTGTTTCTGCACATGGGTAAATGGAAACTGACCATGAATCTTCATGCTTGTGTGGGAAGTTTTTATTGACTGAGTCTTTGTCCTATAATGTATACTTATTGATCGTGTTGAAGAAGCTATTTCATGTTTATGATTTTTTTAATTAAATTGTTATTCATTTTTTAATTCCATGTAAAGTATAGATATTTACCTCAAATACTGAGCTTCATTTGATAGGCTATCTTCTTGCTTTGCTGATTGTTTGCCTTGCTTTGTGGAATCTTTTCACTTTATACTAAGTCCATTTGTTTGCTTTTGTTTTTGTTCTTATTGCTTTTGGGGTCTTTAAAAATATTCCCTTGCCATTATCCTAAACCATTTCTTTCCTGTCTGGTATCAGATAAGTGTTTATGTAGCTTGGGTAGCCTTTTGTGAATGAGATTGGATTCTAGATTTGTGTTTTTCCATGTGGATACAGAATTCTGTCAGCATCTCTTACTACTTTTTCTCAAATGCCTGATTCTGATCACCTTTTTTGGGAAATCTTTTGGCTGTAAAGATATGGTCTTACTTTGTGATTCATGATTCTTTTTGTTCGTTGATGTATTTATTTTTCCTATCACTTTCAGTGGTTATTATTGTGTGGGGGGTGTATGTATTTGTTGCACACACAAGTCTTGATGCTCATGTTGAAGTAAGGGCTCAATTCATGGATATCACTCTCTCCTTCCACTTTGCCATGTGTTTCAAAGGATCAAATTCAGGTTGAAAAGCTTGTGTGGCATATGCCTTTACCCGCTGAGCCAACTCACCGGCCTTTTATAACTTATCTTTTTTGGTAATTATAGGTTTCTAGTCTCTTCTGTAGCCATAAGTTGCGACACTATCTGCTTTGTTAGGTTGCATAAGAAGGCTTTAGACATTTGGGGCTTTGCATTTCACCAAGATTTTTTTTAAGATTATATTTTCTTGTCCTATTAAATATCATTGGCATTTTTATAGCTCTTTCATTAATTCTGTAGATTACATTAGATCATAAGGGCTTTTAACTAATATAAATTTTTCTGATAGAGGATTTTTACTTTTTGTGTTGCTTTCAGTTTCAATCATCGCTGCTTAGTATTTTTGTAGTAATACAGAAATACTCTCTCACTAAGCTATATTCCTAGCCCTGTACTGATGCTGTTTAGTCTTTTATTTAGCCTTGTAATTTTGAGACAAGGCCTTCCTAAGTTGCACCAGCAGGCCATTAATTTGCATTCTTTCTACCTTGGCCTCCCAATTAATTGGGAGATTATAGGTCTATGCTTTCAGATCCAGTAACATTTTTCATTGTTGTGAGTCTTTAGGTATTAAATTAAATTAAATTTAGTTAAATTAATTTGGAGATATTAATATGTAAGTGTATGTGTGTTATTATGACTAGTTATAAATAGATTTTTCTCGATTTTTATTTATTATTCATATATTATAAAAACCTCTGGACTCTCAATGTATTTAATATATTCTGTATTTTAGTCAGGAATTCTATTGCTTTGATGCCATATCATATCCAAAAATCAAGTTGTGGAGGAAAGCATTCATTTAGCAGCTTACACTTCCAGAATGTAGTTGATCATTGGAAGATGTCAGGACAGGACTCAAGCAGGTCTAAAACCTGAAGAGATGATTCAGAGGCAATGGAGGGTGCTGCTTACTTGTTTTTTACTTAGAGGTTGCTCAGCCTGCATTCTTATAGAACGCAAGACCAGCAGCCAATGAATGGCACCATACTCATTGTGTTGAACCCTCCCTAATCCATCATAATTGAGAAAATGCCTTACAGAGGGATCTCATGGACGAATTTTCTCAACTGAGGCTCTTTGCTGTCTGATAACTCTAACTAGAGTCAAGTTGACATGTAACCAGCCAGTACAACTGATCTCTTGTCAACTCGTCACACAAATACGTAAGTACTAAGCCACAACCCTTCCTTTCTTATTCTTCCTCAAGATCTCGTTAAATACATAAGTAACTTTAAAGTTCCACAGTATTTACAAATTCAAACACATTGAAATTTCAATGTCTTTAAAATATCCAATCTCTCTAAAAATTCAAAATCTCTTTTAAATGTTCCAGGTCTTTTAACTGTGCACTCCAATTTAAAAAAGTCAAAATACTCAAGTTAATAAAAAAATCAAAATTAATTAAATACCCTTTTCAAGAGAAAATAATTAGGGCACAGTCCTGATCTGAACCAAACAAAACTAAGCTTCATTGGTATAAATAACTCAATGTCTTATGTCTGGGATCCACACATACTCTTCTGGGCCTCTCCAAAGAAGCCTGGAGAATCTTGGGTCATTTCTCCAGCTCTTCCCTCTGTAGCACACAAAGCTTATCTTCTAGGCAGACTCCTCTCCACCTGCTGCTTCTGTTCTTGCTAGTTGCCCCGCGCAACTGGCATCCTCAAAATGATGGTGTAACCAGGCTACACTTTAACTAGGAGCCTCTGTTAGATTCTTTTCACGGTGCCAAGCCTCAACTTCCTTACCATGTTCATTTCAGTCCTGGGTGGTCAACTGATAGTCAGGCTGCACCTTCACCAATGGCTTCTTCTGGCCTTTTAGAGTACCAAGACTCAGCTCCTTCCCATGAAGCCTTTATGATGTCAAAATCAGTATCTTCTGTGGGACTCTTAACATCACCAAGTCCATCTGCCAGCACATGATATAACCTTAGCTGTCTCCGGAACACTGTGCTCTGTGCTTTCAGAAAATACTTTCCAGGACATTTCACCTCAGTCATGTTGGTCTCTTCTAAATCACTATAATTTCTTAACTCCAGCTAACTAGCATCAATTGTCCCATTAAAAACAAACATTTCACTTCAGTAGTTCTGGTATCTTGTTAATCATAGCTGATTGTTCAACCCAGCAAATCAGAACCACACATTCTTAAATCAAAATAGAAAAGGTCTTTAATCTTCCCTCTGAAATTTCACAAGCCAAGCCTCCATCTTCTGCTATGCTTTTACCGTTCTCATCTTCAGAGTTCCTACAGAAAATCTTACTCAGGTTTTAACACTCAGTGGTTCTTCAAATCCAAGATTCCCAAATCCTTCCATAACCTACCCCCACAAACATGGTCAGATCTGTCACAACAAGACCCCATTATGATGGTACCAATTTCTGTCTTAGTTTAGATTTTATTGTTAGGAAAAGACACCATGACCAAGGCAACTCTTGTAAAGGAAACTATTTAATTGAGGCTGGCTTACAGTCTCAGAGATTCAGCACATTATCATCATGGCAGGAAGCATGAAGTGTACAGGCCAACATGGTGCTGGAGAAGCCCTAAGTTCCACATCTTAATCTGCTGCCAAGAGTAGGAGATGAGATTTGTTCCACGCTGGGCCTAAGTTGAGCACATATAAGACCTCAGATCCTTGCCTCCATAGCGATAGGATCTCTAACACATCTATACCTCTTCCAATAAGGTCACAACTCATACTAGTGTCACTCCCTACGGTCAAGCATTCAAACACGTGAATCTATGAGGGTCATGCCTATATAACCACCACATCCTATTACTGAAAAAAAAACTATTAATACTAATAACTTTCTGAAAAAATATATATCCCATGTCTTAGTTAGAATTTTCATTGCTGTGAAAAGACACTATGACCAAGGCAACTCGTATAAAGAAAAACATTTAATTAGGGCTGGCTTATACTTTCAGAGGTTTAGTCCATTCTCATCATGGCAGGAAGCATGGTCTCATGCACAAGACATGGTACTGGAAGACTCTTCTCTATTTTGATTCAAAGGCAGCCAGGAGTAGGGTCTCTTGTACACTTGGCGGATCTTGAGCATAGCACCTCAAAGCTAACCTGTACAATGATGTGCTTCCTCCAACAAGCCCACATCTCCTATTGGCCAAGTACATTCAAAACACCACATACCATAATATCATTTGCAAATAGTGACAATTTTCCTTCCCTTTTTTAATTGGAATATCATTCAGTTCTTTCTTTTGCTTAATTTATTTAGGAAAACAAAGTATTATAATGAAAGCAAAACAAAATAAAAGTAGGTAACATTTTGCTGTATTTTTGCTGCAGTGGGGAAAATGTTGGGTATGGCCATTACAGTAGGTCTTGGCTGATACAATATGGCAAGAAATAACTGGTGTATGGGCAGAAAAAGGAAGTATTAGTGAGAATTTGAAGAAAGGGAATGGCTTACACACTGTGAGATTGCAAGTCCGTTATAGAAAATTATGGTGGTTCCTCAACTCATTAAGGTCACACATACCCCTGTAATTCAGTAGTTTCAGTACTGGATATCTACCATGTGAAATGAAAATGTTTCTTAGAGACAGCCATTTTCTTTTTTTTTTTTCCTTTTTTTAGATCCAATTGATAATTGCCCACTTAAAAATATAAAGTCTGGTACCATCCATCCCTTAGGAACATTAATAACAACCTGTAAATACACAGAGCAGAATCTTAACATCACCTTCCATGGCTTCTCACACTCTCCTCCTCCTGTCTCTTCCTTTTTCTTCTAGTCTCCTCCTCTTCCTTCAAACATCTCTCCTGCCCATCCTTCCTTCTCCTTCAATGATAGGCCTCCTTCTATTCCGTACCTGCCCCTCACCTGTACTTTACAAATTCAATGGCGAGGTGGTTCTGGTGAAGTCACCTGAGTTCTGAGTACATAACTAGACAGCTGTCTTTGGGGCAGTGAAATTAGTATCAAATTACAGATAACTTCAGAGCAAACCACAGCATTTCCCCCTTTTTGTCTAGTTAAAAAGCCTTTTCACTTATATATAAATTGAGTACAATTATTACCATTCTACAATTTATAAAGCATATGATATACTCAACACCCAGTCCATCACTATATCAGTTAGTCAGAACATTTAGTTATTCATTCCAGCTTAAGAAAGGCTTAAAATCTATATTATATCTTAGTAGCTTGTATACTATCTGATAACTATCCAATAAAATATGTATATTCAGAGTTATACAGCCTGATAGGCTATGAGACTATAATCAGTCCTCAACCCCATCAGAAATCTGAGAATGATCAAATATCTATACACATAGGAAGCCTAACACGGCTTCTAGAACTGAGAGGTTGTAGAGACAAATCTCCACTAGCACAGTCCCCTGTTAGCAACATGTGAGCGCAAGTCTTCAGCCTTCTGGCCCAAAATCAACTGACAGACTCTTGAAATGCAGATTTTGAAGGGCTGATCACCCTGTCTTGGCAGGGTTTGTCAGTCAACTATTCTGCATAATTTGTCCTTTTCTGGAAAGTATTAGTCTGCAAACAGCAGAGACAGCCATTTTCATTCCATATTTATTACACACACACACACACACACACACACACACACACACACACACACACAATTTTATAAAAGTTGAGAAAGATGATGGTTATCCAAAGCTAGGAAGAGTATGGTGGAAATGGAGATGGAATGTGGTTGATGATTACATAAAATTCACATTTGGATAACAGGAAGAATGTTTGCTAAACCACTGCTTAGTTTAATGATTGTGTGTTATGGTTTAAATATCAAGCATTTCCAATACACTCATATGTTAAAACTTTGTTCTCAAAGGATGGGCTTTGGGAAGCTATTAAGTCCCTAAGGCTTTCAGTTAATCAATAGAATACTATTTTGCCAGATTCTAATATTATGACATGATTAGAGGTATTGAAAAGTGGCAGGTAGATACATCATTAAATGAATTAGGTCATCAGGGACATGAACTCTTTGGCATCATCTGGCCTTTGTAACATCCTGTATTCCTTTTTTTTTTTTCTTATAGCTAACCATTATATGAACTACTCTCCTTTCTACACTCTCTTCTATGACGGCTGTGCCCCATAAAACTATAAATCCAATAAACTTTTCTTTCCTTTGTTTATCTCAGCTTATTGTCTAAGTGGTATAAAGTATGACTGATAAATTATATGTAATAAAGTTATATAACTTTCAGAAATCCTTTGAATATGTTGCCATAATTAAATAAATATTTTAAGATAGATAAATATTTAATGAGACACAAATATATACATATTTAAAATATAGCATAATCCCCCGTTCCTGTGTGCAACTTTAAATGTCAGTTAAAATATTCATTTTTACATACTATTTCTGGGCGGGGGCTATAGCTCAATAATAGAGCTCTTGTCTACTGTTGTGGCATTTCATGGACCTGCAGTAAGGTAGAGCATTAATGCTTATCTGTACCTATAGCCAGTGCAGAAAGAGACTGAAAAATCTTCACTTGGCAAATATTCTCCTGCTCACATTTTATTTTTTTAAATCTTACAGTGCATGTTCAGGGTTTTTTTTTGGGGGGGGGGTTATTCAGTGATTGTTATATCTCATATGGCCAGGTATTGTAGGAGATTTATCAACATATGATGGTTTTGTAGCATTCTTCTATCGACCACAGATTCTGCTTACCTTGTGATGCTAAGGAAGGAAGAAAGGAAGAAATGAAGGAAGGGAAGAAGAAAGTAAATAAACAAAAAGAAATGGGAAAAGTGAAATAGAACAGGAAGAAAAAAGATCATGTAAGCGAGAAGGTGCCACACATAACCATTTTAATCTTTAAATATATCATTACAGACTAAAGCCTAAGAAGTTACATTTAACAACTTCTGGTATAATTTTTCCATGGGTATTTTCATGAATAAATGCTGAGAAACATGCCTTTGTGAGATGACTCTTCAGCTCTATCCAAGAAACACAGAACATAAGAGAGAAAAAATTATCTGTCTACACTCGAAAATCTAGGGTTGTCTGCGTGAACGAGATGTCTCTTTCAAATTGACAGTAATGAGGGAGCTAAAACAAAACAAGCAAACCTGGTCAGATCAGTCACGATGATTATAAATTTAAGTCAAGGTACCTCTTCATGAATGCAAAGAAATATGCAGAGGTTGCAGAGTTTAGAAGGCCAAAGACATATGAACACCATGATATTTGAAAAAAGAATTCAGAGAATTTGGAAGGAACTAAACTGTCATGAGCTGAGAATAATAAGGGTGAGAAAAGTCAATTACTGAGAACTCTATATCACTCATACCATGTAAATCCCTTTGGCATGGAGTGTAGTCTAAGGAAGGGTTTACATGTATCAAGGCAAGCCACAGCTATTAGCCTTTCTGACCATGAGTGAGCACTCTGCTTTTCATTGGATTTTTACTCACAAATAATTCAGATGATGTGTCTAGTTAAGTAAATTAGTACCTGGAGCAAGAATTTACAGATTATTTCTGCCCATGAGATGTATTTATTCTAAGCAGGTACATCACTTTGTATCAACACTTTGCCATGTAGTTGGGCATTGACATAGAAGAGAGATATGGATTCGAAGATTAGGTCATTCTGAGGGCTCATTCACCACCTTTATTATGTTATCTATATGGTTATGATAACTATTTTTTCTCATAAGGTGTAAATGAGAGAACATATGTATCAGATTTAAAATACTTATAAGTATTCACTGAATATTAATTCTCTGCCTCCACAAGTCTGACTCATTATTTTTTCTATGCTCTTATTCGCCTGGGACTCTTATTTAATTATCTTGTCAACCACTCTGTGGTTGATTTAAGGTATGTAAAACAAGCATTCAGCTATTCCATAGCTGAGGCCACATCTTTCTCCCATTAAGCAATCTTTGAAGCAGCTCTAACGGGAATTGGTCCCTTAGGATCTAGTTACAAGGACCTGCTGCTGATGTCTCCTGTGCTCTCATGTCCCGGGATTTGTGGCTTGTAGCTTGTAGTCAGTAACACAATTCAGGATACCTGGAAGGGCCCTTTTGGGGGCATCTTCTTTGGTGAGAGATGCTCATTTATAGCTGTAGCAATTTGCCGCAATTCTGGAATAATTTGGATAGAAGTAGAAAGGAAACAACAATAACTCTCACGAAAGACACGTATAATAAAACTATTGAAAATCCTGTCAATTTGTTAGGTGCTTTCTGTACTAAAATTCAAGCATATAGTATGAATTCTCTTGTCTGAAACACAGCACAGGCTAATGATAGTAGGTATAAATACAAAATACATTTTTAGACAAATAAAACTTTTATTTTGGATTCAGGCATTCAATGACACTTACCTCATCAGTAACCTATGCAGCATTAAGAAAACATTTACTTCTGAACTTCTGTTTCCTCACATGAGGTAAGGAGATTGATAAGACTTTGCAGTAGGTAGGTGAGCAGAAAGTAATTGCAGCGCTGAGACTAAGCTCACAACCATACATCCTTGTTAATGCTGCCTTTGAGAATTGAGGACATTTCTTCTGAAGAAGTAACATTTACTTTTTCCTCATTGTATTCTGTTTTAAACTACCTTTTCTACAGTTTGTGTAGAGAAATACTTTTAAAAGATACAATTTCCCTTAATTGTGTGCAATACCCTGTCAGTGTTAAATGCTGGTGCTGGAACCAGTAGCTAGACTTAAGCCATTTTTGGTGTAGCTGGGTCTGTTAATACATTAAAAGACAGCATGGACCTTTTCCCTGACTGGACCACAAGGAATCAGTGAAGAGAAATGCCTTCTGTGCTAGCTCTGAGTGGAAGGCCTGCATCCTTTTATAAAGAAATGAAAATATTAAGTATTCTTCTACTCTCTACTGTCCAAATGGTAAATATCTGACACAATACATCACAGCATGCATTTAGATCATACGTAAGTTTTTCTTTAAGTCTAAGCATTATACAGCCCAAAGCCTTTAAGATGAGTGTATTAAAACTTTTATGTTCTCCCAGATTCCTGTGCAAATCAATTGTCCCATGTATCTAAGAACGAACCGTGAGTGCAGTGTGACGACATTAGTGTCAGGTGAAAACAAGCAATGACTTCACTATTGAGATTTTTCTCTCTCATCAGGTATGGATTAAGATAGCCAGTTTGCATAAGTCTTGGGGAATGTCGTTGGTTTGTTTTATGCTATTTGGTCATTTCTTCCTTGGTGCTTCACTGTTATAGCCAAAATGTTCTGTTCACTAGTTCAAGGGCAGAGTAATTCTTCCATTAATTACATTAAAATACTTAAAGAAAACTTAGAAAAGACCCATCACACAGGATCTTTGGATATATATACAGAAGAAGCCTTTCTGTATTTATTAGTTAAAAAAAAACACCTTGTCTCCATAGGTCACTGATGGCCGTAAATAATAACATGAGTATAGAGTTAAGTTGTTTTTATATTCAAAGAATCATTCAGAGCTCAAACACACTTGCCGCAGTGGTGTCATTTGAAATGGACGGCATGTTAGAATCATATTTGCTTGGCCTGACTGATAGAAAACTCGCTAAGAGTGAGTTATCACCCCTCAAATCTTGACAAAATATATACAAGCTATGGACGATAACAGTCTTCCCAGAAATGTGCTTTCCTTCAACATTTATCAAATAAAGCAAATATTTAAAGGTTGAGTCTGTTTCAATCTGAAAGCAGCAGAGAGAGACAATGTAAAACAGAGAAATAGATGCTGCATATATCCAGAGATTTGACTGGACTTTCCATAAGTAGCTGAGACTGTTTACAAAAATACTACCTGTGTCAATATTTTAGCACTTATCACATGCCAGTTGTCATGTGGGTTGTTGTATGAGACCCGACCCTAGAAGTCCATTGCAAGGGATCTTCATATTATTAGTCTTAGCTCCAGAATTATGATGTGCCTCTAGAATAAAGCCAGAAGGCCCACAAAGGGATTTTCCATCTCATCTTTTGGAGAAGTGAAGAATTCTGATACTCAGGCCAAGTGCCCTCTTTATGTAGCATCTGAATCTCAGACTCTTCATCTGTCACTTGAATTCCCTGAATTACTCTTGTGCTTTGTGGAGACATGGGAGCTAGCCTTATTTATCTTTTTTCCTTTAAAATCTTCAGTAAATATCACCGAAGACAAGCAATCAGGCCACCTGTATGCCTTGCTAATGCATACAACTGAACATAGAATTGTTAGTGTATTTTTGACATTTGGGAAATGTGAAGAGACAACAAGGATTTCACCTATGTCTTGGCTTTAGAAAGCCGGTCCTAACCTGATTGATGGGAGACTCCAGGACCCTGTGTATTGATAATTGTATTTTGTGCACAACACAGTCCTTTTAGGACCAGACAAACATAATGATGACAAAGAGAGTAAAAGTCTTTCTGGTGCAGCTTAGGCCCTAGTGGCATGAACTGGTAAAAGTCAATATATTGTCCATGTACAGCCAAGTATATTGCAAACAGAAAACAACCGCTGCACAGAGGGCTATTCACACAGGTTCAGTCCAGACCTCATTACATTCATACTTGTATATTTATGGATGTTGTCCGAACATGGCAAAAGGAAAATCATTGGTGTTTCTCTTGGGTCTGGTTAGAGGAACTAGACACAAAACACATTTTGACAAATAACTAAAACGCACTGGAGACTAGTAATTCATTTTCTCATATTAACTTTATGGGGAACAAGCTACTATCCGTGATGGAGACACACAATGTGTGATTTTTTTTTCTGAGGCTGTGAGGTAAGCAGGTGGGATTTTATTTTCATACATGTGTTCCTCGAGATCCCTGGACGGAAGGGACGTTTGGATAGCCCTCAGCAAGGTACAATAAGATACCTATCGAGTACTAGAAGAATACTCATCCATTTAGGTTGGCTTTGGCGGACTCCCTTGGCACAAGAATCTTCATGACAAATGATAATTCCAGATATCATGGTCATTCTAGGATCCTCTAAAAGAACCACAGGAATTCTTTGTTGTATCACGTTTAAGTGGCAAAATGATTATAATGAGAGGAAGATGTGTCTAGTAATATTAGCCCTTGGGAGACAGAGGAAGGAGACCAAGAGTGCCAGGCTACCCTGGGCTACCTAGTTGGATCCTATCATAAACACAAAGTAACTCAGCTATAATCTTTGAATGGTATCATAATTTGTTGACTATCTAACTTTAATATGACAAATATTAAAAGAACACTTATATTGAAGGCAATCTCTATTATCTTTGTAAATCTAATTGTTCTTAGGAAGGCCTGGCTTACTTTAGGGGAGGTAGGTATTTTTGTGTCATGAAACTTAACTGAGTCCCTTTTGAATATGCCTAAAAAGTGGCGGTGTATACCAGTTCTTGCATTTTGTCATTTATTCATCATGATGTATATAGCAACATTTCAATTTCTGTTTAGAGCCTTTATCAATTCATATTCGCAGATGTTCTGAGTCCCGAGAATGGCTTTGCTCTATGATAGAATGACTACAAATACAACCACATCACAATTGCTTCGTGTAATTGCATTCCTCCTTTTTTCTCCCTGTGCTAAAAGACCTTTGACTGTACTTATAATTTTGTTGGGACCATATACAGCATATTCCAAGAAAAACATACCATTGATATTTGAATCATTTCTAACCTTGATCACTAACTGTAGCATCAGGAAACTGCCCATCTAAGTAAGCTTAACAGTAGCTTTGAGTTTTAAAAAATATTGACCAAATATTCTTTATCTTAAACCAAAATATTTTGCTTTATATTTGCTTTCATTTTTTCCTTCTTGTTTTCCTGAATCTGGAGCAATCTTTTTTCCAACTCTGTGCGCATCAAAAATAATCTGGAATATAAAATACAGACTGAACCCCACCAATAATCTGTTATTTGGTAGGTCAGAAAGACCGGAATATGTCTTTGGAACACATTCTTACTTACATATGTGCATGTGCGCATGTCTACCCCAGTCCTCTGCATTCATTTGTAGATTAATTTAGAGTGAAGATTGGTGTAGGTTTTATAATGATAGCAAGATTTCAGTACTTTGAGAGGATTGTGGAAGGGTTAATAAAAAGCCAACTTATAGGTGCAATAGTAACAATGTAATGCCAATGAGGAAAAAGAAATTATGAAGAGAGAGTCATGTTAAACACATGTTTAAATGGAGTGTGTGGGACTTTCTTCCTTTTGTTTGTTTGTTTGTTTGTTTGTTTTAACATAGATTTAACTGGGAGACCCACAGTGTGATATAACTATGGATCCCTTCTAGGGAAATGGTAATAGTTGGGATAATAAAACATCTGTTCTCTTTCAGGTTTTGCCAGAGTAATTGATTATGCTCTGTATTAGATAAAAAATAAGTTCATGACTTAATAGAATCATATAAAATGGTTATACTATTATATACTATATAAGAATAAATACACCATATAAGAATATGTATAGATTATATAAAATAGTACATGAATAAAATATCAGTACCAGGAAATACCTTCAGAGCTGAAATGATAGATGGATGTGAAATGAAATCTTAGTCGATGCAGCGAGTAAACTAACATGAAAGCATATGTAATAGTTACATGTATACATATATATCCTTGTTGCTATAAAGAAAGAAAGCAGATCTATAGGTACCACACACACTAGGGTGCAAATGAGGCAGTCTACTCCTACCTGAAGAATTCAAAAGCTGAAGTTCGCCAGTAACATTTGTAAATTTAGCCTCCAAGTGATAAATGATGGTTCCTGAAGCACAATTAAAATTCATCTCCAGGCCTGAGAGCGGTGTGTAAGGAAACTCATGCTACAGCTCACAGTTAGTTGGTTTTCTGTCACACAAAACTAATTCTAAAAATAACTTTAAATATATTATAATAATCCTCTAATTAAAAAGCTACCTATTAACGTTGATTATATTGATAAACTAATGAGATGAGTACAGATTAAAACATTAATATAATTGATTATTTGAACTGCCCCAGCTTTATTTTGTCATTATTTAAATTTTAATTGCCACATTATAATTTCAATGTTGGTTTTGGACATTTTATCATATGGTTTATTGCCCATGATCAGTTTCTATGAGGTTTAATTTGAGGTTTTCATGTTTCTTGGATGTGGAAAATCAATTACAATGATGCAAATATTTTGAAACCCAAATAGAGGATTTTGTCTTTGTGTTTTTCTGGAAAGTTCCTCGTAGAAATGCACAGTATGGGATGGAGCCTAATGTTTTCTTCATAAGGCATTAACACGCTTGTCATATACGCTCAATAGTTTTTTAATTGATTTTTTAAGCTTGTTAGTGAAAGGTCAGTACAACAATGGATCACGTTTCCGTGTGGTTTTTAAAATATGTTTAGCATGGCGTGGTGGTTTAAGTGTGGGAAACTGCTCCACAGTCCACTTCTGAATTCTGCTTAATTCTCACATTTTGAATTCTCATAGTACATTTAAAATGGAACGAAGGAGGTCCTACTGTCATCTTTAAATACAATAAAATCTACGTTGGGTTAGATATATTAGAAATTTGCTCCAGATACCTCTTCTTTGGGTGAGAACAAATAGAATTGTCTTCGGAGTTGTAAGGTAGCCGTGTCCATATTCTCTTTCCCAGAAGTCCCTGATTAGTTAACAGTTCAGTAACTGAGGGAGCTAACAGGTTTAGGTCATCAGCTTCTGGACATTTGCCCAGTAGGTGTCTGCTTTGATGGGAGCACAGTCAGGTGGCTGATAAATATTTTGATCAGTGCTCTTTTTAGAAAATGTACAATGGGAAATACCCAGCAGCTCATCCCAGCTCAAATCTGAACACCCACCCTCAAGGTCACATGGGTACCCCACACTCTTTTCCCTGTGAAGAAACTATTGGAATCTGAAACATTGTATGTTTGTTTAACTCAGCATTTCCTTATTAGAGGATATATGCCAAATTTTACAAAATTGAAAATTCTAAGCCCAAGACCTTTTCTGTTTCTTTAGACCATTGTGCACACCAAAATAATGACAGAGATAGGAAAAAAGGAAAGAGAAATCTAACAGCTTGTTTCTACAATAATCCTGTTTTTAAAAAGGGAATCTTGACAAAACTGGAGACTTGTTAGGGGGTGAAAAAAATGGAAAATGACAAACCAATAATTTCCAATAAGCCTGAATAGGATTTTCAGTGTCTTTGTGCAGAACCTAACACAGATGCATGCAAAGATCAAAAGTATGAAGTGTTCAGAAAGTAAGTACACACTTTTAATTTATTAAAGAGCCTCTGGCAGAAAGGCACAAACAGGAACAGAGGGACCGTTGTGTTTAGAGGGCAGGACCCTGCAGATTTGTATAGAGTCGTGAGGTCCTCCTTACCTTCTGCAGCACCAGACATGGGGCTCCCAAACACAGAAGTTTTAGATGCAATGACTGGAAATGATGATTTATATTTTGGTCTTCTTGTAATGATTAGTGTAAAGGATGTTAACACTCTCACCACAGAAACTCCACTCAGGGGAGCACACAAGTGTGACTCAGATGTCTCTGACACAGAAATTGAGCTTCAACTCCTGTCTGTCTAGGTTCTTACCTTTGTCATTCAACCATTCTCTATTTCCCTTGTCCCATTATGTAACCTCCGTGTGCTATCTCTTCACGGTGATTTGCCAACTTAAATGAGTGACACTTAAATTACTTGTCATGGTCGAACCAAGTGAAGTTTGGATTTCTCTGACCTCAATAAATAAAATTTAGAAAGTGGGCCTTGATTTTGTTCTTTGTAGCTTACTTTTCTACTCTGGCTATAAGGGTGATGGATAGCATTAATTCATCTGTAGTGGGCACAGGCCATGAGGAGAGCAACTCTGTAGTAAATACCCAAACTCAATTGTACCTCAAAACTTCAGGTCAGTCCAGTTTCATCAAAACTCAACCTCAAAGCTCAGTAACTAGCCGAGGGAATTTTGACAAAAATTTATAAACAGTGCGATTCTAGTAGCATATCATGTTGGAAACCACATTTTTAACATTAGATAGATTTGGGGGTCTAAAGAAATAGCTCAGCAGTTAGGAGACATTGATGCTCATTCAGAGGCCCTGGGTTGGATTTCTACACATACATGGCACCAACTAACCACCTCTAACTCTAGTTCCAAAAGGATTGATACTCTATCCTGTCATCTGCAGATGCCTACACACATGTCATGTACACACATGCATTCAGGCACACACATCTACACATAAAATAAATGAACAATATTTTTATTGACTGAGTTATTTATTTACTTTACTATTCTCCCCTCTCTGCCTCCCTCTTACCATTCCTGCTCCCCATCCACCTTCCTTTTACTTCTCTTCTTCCCAGAAAAGGAGTGGACTCCTCGGGACAGCAACCAGCCTCAGAATAACAAGCTATAGCAAGACTAGACACCTCTTCTTCTGCTGATGCTACACAAGGCAGCCTAGTTACAGGACAGGGATCCAAAGTCAGGCAAAAGAGTCATAGACAGCCCCTGCTCCTGCTTTAGGAGTCCTGCATGAAGAATCAACTGTACAACTGTCACATATTTGCAGAGGCCCTAGGTCTGTCCCATCCGTGCCTTCTGCTTGGCAGTTCAGTCTCCATGAACCCCTATGGGCCCAGGTTAGTTGATTCTGTAGGTTTTCATATGGTGCTCTTGACATCTCTCACTCCCTCAATTCTTCCTCTCCCTCTTGCATTCTCCAATTCCATTCAGTGTTTGGTTGTGGGTCTCTGCATTGGCTTCCAACAGTTGCTCTGTGAAGTTTCTAAAATGACACTTACGCTAGGCATCTGTTTGAAAGAATAGCAGAATATCATCGATAGAATATCATCAAGGATAGGCTCTCATGGCACCGGTCTCAAGTTGGGCCAGTCATTGGTTGGCTCTAAACCAAAATTCTGTTCCATCTTCCATTCCTTTGCATCCTGTAAGGCAAGACAAATTGTAGGTCTAAGACTTTGTGGATGGGTTGCTGCCCCAATCCCCACACTGGAAGTCTTCTCTGGTTATAAGAGATAACTCCATATCCCTCATTATTTGGAGGGTTAGCTAGGCTCGACCTCATTGACCAACTATGTTCATAGAAGTTTTAAGTGTAATAGGCAAAAACTGGAAACAACCCAGATGTACCTCAACTGAAGGACAGATAAAGAAAATGTAGGACATTTTTGTAGTGGAGTATTACTCAGTCATTAAAAACGTGACATCATGAAATTTGCAGGAAAGTTGAGAGAACTAGAAAATATCACCTTGAGTGATGTAACCCAGACCCAGAAACACAAATATGGTATGTACTTACTCGTAAGTAGATATTAGTATCATAAAGCACAGGCTATTCATGCTACAAACGAGTGATTCAGTGAAGCCAAGTAACAAGCAAGTCCCAAGGGTGAAGGCTTGAATCTCACTGAGAAGAGGAAACACATTAGACAATGGGGGTGAATTGGATAGGGTTGGATGTGGGAACAGGAGAGATTAAATGGCTAGGACTAAGACAAAGATTATTAGGAAAGACAATTGGATTGGGGCATTTCTGGGACAAGCTGAGCTACAAACCTAAGACAATGAAAACACCCAGTGATTTTAGAGAAAGATTAACTATATTGCGAATCAGAGACGACAAACTTTTTAAAAGACAAGGTCGTAAATATTTTAGGCTTTGTCCTTTAAAATATTTATCTCAAATACTCAGTTCTGCCACAGGACCATGAAAGCATTCATATATGCAGATGAGTGACTTGTAAAATAGACGCCAAATATTCAAAGTACATTATTTTAAAGTTTTCTTTCTAAGTACTAAATAAAGCTTTTCTCCATGGGGTTTAATGTCAGTGATTCGCTCATTCAACAAGAACTGTTATTAACTATAAATACCCTATTCTTGATAGTGTACCATAGTCTCTTTAGTCTTTTTTATAGACAAATAAATATGAGACCTATTGAAGTTAAATCAACTTAACAGCAAGAAGATGGCAGAGGCAAGGAGAACATTTCTACCCTTGGTTCTGCATTCATCTTTTATTCCGAATTAAATTAATTTCCAATGAATGGGTTGCTATATGATATCAAGTGCATGTCTAGAGCCCAAATCCAGTAATCTGTGACTTTGGACAAGACGTGCATTGTCTTTGTATCATATCATACAACACTTCATTTACATGCAAAATTATCAATGAGAAAACCCCCAAATCTGTGGTTTTTCACTTCATAATACATTGTGAAGTCTGATCACACTGCTGCTCACGGGGCCCATAACACTTCCTCTGCCTTCCAAGTAGATGTACACTGCCCTAGTTACTTTTCTATTGCTATGACAAGACACTGGGGCCAAGGCCACTTATAAAGAGTTTATTTTGGGCATACAGTTTCAGAGGGTTAGAGTCTAATTATCATCATGACCAAGAACATGGTATCAGGGAGAAAAACACTAGAGCTCTAGCTAGGAAGAAATATCTTGATCTTCAAGCGAGACTCAGAGAGACCACATTAGAAATGGCATAAGCTTTTGACACCCAAAGACAAGGCCAAATCAATTAATGTATTTTTTAACAGTTGTTCCAGCTGTGGCTCAAATGCTCAAATACATGAGCCAATTCTTATTTAATTGACCTTAAGTGCTCTTTTCTCAGCATAATCTCTGTGTGCATCCCATTCCTAAGCCTGAACTAGCCACAGTTTTACTCTGTGAACCTACGAACTTTTTTTAAGGTTTCTTTATGTTTCACATATAAACAACATGAGTTGTTCCTTATATATTTGTGTTGACTAATTTCAGATATTGTCACATCTTCCAGCTTTTTCCAAGATCCCCAAATGAAATAATTTCCTTTCTTTTAAATGCTGCCTAGCATTCTATTGCATCTACAAGTATGTACTTTTCCTTTTCTCCTTTATTCTTTAATTGCATGGCACAGGTTATTCTCTTAATTTTGATAATGGTTAATAATGGTAAAATAAAATGGAGAGAATAGATAATTTCCTCACACACTGCAATTTATTTTTTATATAACCTAAAAATGGGATGATTGCTACCTATATGAGTTTTTATTTTACTTTTTGAGGAATGATGCTTCTTAATCCAACAAATTTATTTAAGTTATATCACAGCCTCAATTGTCACAGGTCCTTTCTCATACAATCTCCTGACAGTCTTTCATCTTTTTGACTATAGCCATTCGAATAGATATGAAGGAATGTCTTATCATTTTAATGTATACTCCTTGGAGATTATCAAAATTTGACCATTTTCATTCACATATTTGTTATTTGAATTTTTGGAAGAGGAGTCTCTTCTAGTCCCCTAATCCTCTCCTCATTACTAATAAGGTTGTTTTCATATTATTTTCATATTCTTGATATCTTTCCAATTTTATCCCTTTATCAGCTATATGAATATTTTCCATCATTCATTAGTTGTTCCATTAGTTTTTGAAGCATATTCTTTGCTGTAAGGAATATTTTAACTGTGCACATACATTTATATAATCTGCCTTTGTTTTTCTAATTTAGGACTACATTTCTCTCTGTGTCTCTATCTCTATGCCTCTCAGTGTCTCCATGTTTCTGTGTTTCTGTGTCTGTCTGTGTCTCTGTGCCTGTCGGTTTTTCCCTCACTCCCTCCCTCCCTCCCTCCCTCCCTCCCCCTTCTCTCTCTCTCTCTCTCTCTCTCTCTCTCGTATTGGGGTGTTGGTAGGTATATGTACACATGTATGTGCACATGTACATATATATGTTTATATATAAACATCTTAAAATCATCTTAAATTGACTTTTGTACATAATGATTCTAAAGAGTCCAGCTGTATACTTTTGCATGTAGATATCTAGTCAACCACCGTCACTTATCAGAGGGATAAATCCTTTGCAAAACTCTGGTTTTAGGATAATTGTAGAAAAGCCTTTGACAGGATTTCTACAGTTTTATGTCTGGATTTTCTGTCACATTCTATTGGCCCGGGTGTCTGCTTTTTCAGTGTTATTTGCATATTTTTATTTTCTCTTCATTGGCAGGGAATTTTGACATTAGTTAGCATAACGCCTCAGCCTCGCTTCCTGTTGGATCTTTCTCTGTCTGTGACTTCTTTGATTACATTTGTGTTTTAGGATTGTTTCCCAGCTTTGTAAATAAAAGGCATTGGCATTTTCTGTTGAATTGTTGACTCTGCAAATTTATTTATATTTATTCTAGAATATTCAGAGTATTAATTATTCTAACAGGTGAGTATGAGACGTTTCTTTTTTATTTATTTCTTGCCACCTTCAAGGTATTTTTGGTCTGGTGTTGGGCACACTAGTACTATGTAACTTGTATAACATTATGTAAGTAGAATAAGTGCCATGATTTTATTAATATCCCTTTTGTTAATGTGTACAATGTATAAAAATGAAACAATTAATTACAAAATGCTGTTGTAATTCGTAACTGTAACTTTTAATTTTTTTCTAGTAGAGGAATTACATTTTTTTGAGATCATATTGTTAGCGAATGACTCAGTTTCACTGTTAACTTTCCTGGTGCATGACTTTTGTTCTCATGTGTCTGTTGACTCCTCTGAGTTCTTACCTGCTGTAATACATAAGAAGTCAAATAGAATTAGAATTCACAAAGGAATCTGATCCTTTTTAAGAGAAGATAGAGCCACAGAGTTGAGGAAGAATCTCATTGTTCGCACTGGGTACATTTCTCCTCAGTTCAGTCTGTTGCTTCCTATGGAGAACTAGAAGAGAAAAAGTTGAGGGTCAAATAAGATTAGACTCCATTCATAAGAGTCTCATGAAACTGTCAAGTTGAACCAGACTAGCTTCCTTTGTTCATCTGCCTTTTCAACATTGCTATGATATATTTCCAAGAATCGAGAGCACAGCTTGGATGTTGGTGGCTATTATATTAATGGAGTATCATTAACCTCCTCTCCTCTGTTCTGTGTTTTAATATAATTGTGGAAGAGACATAAAGAAACACCATAATAATTGTTCTTTGTGCGTCCAGCTTTACCAGCTCTCGTATGGCTCTGTGCAAATGCTAATTACAATTATCTCATAATAATGAGTGAATGGCTTAATGCTAACATATGCCTGCTAATTTGGTATGTTATTTGTGGTGGCTTAGTGAAGCCTACAGTCAAAGGCAGTGGAAGAGAGAGGATGTTCAGTAGATTGACATCTATATTTGTTGACTATGGTAGCTTGTGGATGTATTTCAAAATTATTGACCTTCAATTTCATTAAAATTATGTTGACTAGTGAACCAGAACCCTACTACATAATTGAATGTGTGTGTGTAAATATGTTCACTTTATGTTCTCTGTTTACATTTGTTTTGATAACAGCAATAGTTAAAGCTCAATATAAAATATGTATTAATGTAGAAACTCTCAGAAAACAAGAGACCAGAGGCCACTCTTCTCCATGTGGCTGCCTGGTCTTTTTACCTCTGCCCACTCTTTTTACTATAAAACCTATTGTTTTTTGAGTAACTATTGGTGACTATTTATTTAGGGACAGAGATATGGAAAAATGCTGAATTGGTTGCTTCAGAAGACTCTCTTCCTTCATACAGTCAGATATTCTGCTTCTGGATGGCAAGAGGCCCCACTGGCTTGCATCATGTTTTTGTTCAAGGAGTTCTCTATTAACTTGAAAAACACACTTGAAGGTCAAATTGGGAGTAAAGTCAACTCCTCATTGTAGGCATAATACTTTTGCCACTGAGTAAATATTGCCCTTGTGTTACTCAAATGCTGATTTCTTTGCTCCACATTTTGTTTCAATCCAGACAAGGTCTGGTTATGTTTATCCTTAGAAGCACCTGTCTCAAGTGTGTGTAAACAATTGTTAGCATTAATTCTCTGCCTTGTCAATAAATGATGATCATCTAGTGGTTTAACGGAACAAAGAATAGGGTAGAGGCTTTCTCGAGTGGGGGGAAAGAGAGAGAGAGAGAGAGAGAGAGAGAGAGAGAGAGAGAGAGAGATTGATTTTTCAAATCAGCCAGGCAAATAGAGGAATTGAGGCCATGATGAGAAGGTCCAGGAAAATACCATGAGGGACAAAATACATTTGAAGCTCAAAGACACAGATTGATAATAATATTCAAGTCTTGTAGGATGGGACAGGGAAGTAGCCAGGTAGCGAGATTAACATAGAGGTTAAGGTAGATCACAACTGCTCAGCTATTCAGGTTTGACTTGAAATAAATCCTGCTTTCTCTGTGATTATTGTGGTCTAGCAAGGGGTAAGAAATGCAGCCTTGGGATTAATTTACTCCTTACATTTATATTGAAAAACAATTCATCTTGCACCTTATATTTACATAAAATGCTTAAAATCTCATTTTTCCCTTAAACTATTTTCTGTCCTTCTCTTTGGGAATGTCAAACTATGGGTCTTAGTTCTGTTCCTGGTGAGTTATGCTGAGTGTTTTAAGTGACAAGACCCTCTGTTCTCAGCTTCTGATCTGAAAACCATAGGCAAGAGTATGAGTGACTGGGAATTATCACCTACACGAAGGTCACAGCAATAGTCAAGTACCCCGAGATGGATGCCCAATCTCCCCTCCCCTCTCCAGTCCCAATGCAGTCCCGTGTTCATACTCAAATCATGTTTTGTGTGGTTTCATGTTATAAATGCAAATACCAATTTGGGTTAATGTAATCAGGAATATAAATGTCCTAATACTGATATTATTGTAAACAGTATAGAAGCTGGCAGTAAAGAACAGGCCAATGAAATCCCAGAAGAAAAATGTTTTGAATGTGTTTACTCCATCAGATTTTAGACATGCTGTCTAACTCCCAGAATATTTGTGAAGGAGATCTATGGGATTCCTGTACTTGGAAGTGCTGCTGGTTTCTTTCACAATTTGCTGACTGTTAGTTGCTAAAGACGTAGGTGCGATTATGAATATGTAGATTCAGGATATGTAAGTTTCTATTGAAAACATCAATATCATTAAGAAGTAACTATTCAGAATAGTAAGAAGTAACTATTCAGAGCTTCAAAGTAGTTTGTACATGGGGTTCCTACAGCAATAACACAGCTAATATGTTTTAAGTTTATGCCTTACTTTTCCTTAAACTACTTTGATGCTGCATCAATGGCAGTCCGTATTCAGAGTGAAGGTGGTGATTTATTGGTCATTATGAAGTTGTTCGCCATCTTTTTCATTTGCTTTGAGGAGCACTGACTTCGGTTTCCTTTGGGTGTGCTTTTGAACATTGCGAGGCTCCTTTAAAACAGACCGCGCTTTCCAGAGTGAGGACTAAGCATGATTGCCTATTGCCACTTATCATGTAGCCGTAATGGGGAATATTGCAAGTCAAATTTTAAGGCTGAAGGAACTGGAGCATGAGCTGAGTAATGGATGTCTTCCACTGAAGTAAGGATATTGCTTTTGCCTTTAACCAAACAGTCATTTAAAAGTATAAAAAGCTATTTAATAGCTACTGATCATCTCCTAGGAAAACCATTCAATCTATAATACAAAATGAGCCAAAGAAATGGGTTGTTGACTTGTTAAAGAAAATAACCATTATCTTAGATTTTGTTTTTCTTATAAATTGTAAATGTCAAGGTCATGTTGATAGTGGGTTAGAAGTGTGTGTCTAAGGAAATCTATTTTATAAATAGTAGCTATTCATATATTAACCCTGAAACCACATAAAATATTGCAGAATAAATCCAACATATCCATTGGGAATCTATTCACAGAGGCTATGAATGTTTGTATAACTTAAATAGAATATTTTTTAGGAAGAAAAAGGACAGTCTGGGCAGAAGATTAACAGGAATGTTGATGAGAAGCAGAAGACAGAATGCATATCTTGTAGCTTTACGCTGCATTTCCAGTGCTTTAATACTTTATCCCAGGCACTCCTGACACTTCTTGGGTAGTGAGGAACCTGAGACTATATAGCTCAAAGCCCTAAAGTAAACACAAATATTAATGTTTCAAAAAATAAAATAATAAAAAAATTAGCAATAAAATGATTTCTAGTGACATTCTGCTATACTCACAAATAAACAACTTTCTCTGTCATTGTCAGAGAGGCTTCTATCTCCAGCAGATCAGAAAACCACAGCCAGAAATTATTCAGATGGTGAGAGCTCTTAAAGAGATGTCACCATCAGATGCCTCCCACCTCAGTGCTCAGGGAACCCATTAAAAGGGGAGACAGAAAGACGCCTTTGTGTATGTATTATGGCTTCTAGCTTAATGTTTTTTTATGAGATTTCTAAGTGTGCAAACGATTCTGTCTCTGCACCTATATTTTTTTCTCAAGACTTTTCTAGTTTTTTTTCTTCTGTTTGTTTCTTTTGTCCAATATGGATGACATAGTTTTTGTTTACCTTATTTTATTTTATTTTATTTTCCCTTAGAAGGCTGTCTATTTTCTAATGAAGGACAGAAAGGGATGGAACTGGGTGAGGAGGAAGGAGGGAGAAGTTGGGAGGAGTAAGAGGAATGACAACTGTAATCAAAATGCAAATAAAGGAGAGAGGGGAGGGGAGGGGAGGGGAGAGGGAAATGGGGGGAGGGGAGGGGGGGAGGGGAGGGGGAGAGGGAGATGGGGAGAGGGGAGAGAGAGAGAGAGAGAGAGAGAGAGAGAGAGAGAGAGAGAGAGAGAGAGAGAAATAGCCCAATTATCAGTCAGTTTGTGGATGACAAAGGAAAAACCAATGCCCATGACAGAACAAGTGTTTGTCCGGATATAGGATGGGATGACCATTAGGAATGTGATGGCATCATGTGTCTGTTAGTTTCTTTATGATATTTCTTGCAGAAAAAGAGAAAAACTATGACCTAGGTAGTTATAACATCCCATTCCCACATATCAGAAAATGAGCAGTTTGTATTCCTGAGATTGTAGCAACTGTGATGTGGAAATAGGATGAAATAATTAAAAATAGAAACCAGTAGAATTATCACTAACAGTTTGCTCTCTAGCCTTCTTGCACAAGAAAATAGCTTAATACTTCTCCAGTTATGAAAATGTGTTCAATTTAACATAAGAGACAATTTTATATTTTCTCAGATTAAAAAATCATTCCTGCACTACCTTAGCACCTTTGTCCTTATTTCTTTTTAAATTTGTGTCCCATAAGCATATTCATGATAGCTATAGCATGTGTGGGTTTAATTTTACAGATAGTATTTTAAGATGAATATATGTATGGTATGAATGTGTTTGTGTGTGAATCTGTAACTCTAAAGATTTTAAAATTTAGATGAGAGAGGCCTGAAGACAAGAGAAGAGGAGAAAGAAGGGATAATAAGAGAATGGGTCTATTAATGATGCTTTGTGAGTTTACAATTTCAAGCATTTTATGTAATATCTGTTTAGGGTCAGGGAGACAGCTCAGTGACAAAAGTGCTTGCATAACAAGCATGAGGACCTGAGTTTGTAGCCCAGAACTGATATAAAAGGCAGGTATCATGTTGCATGTTATTAACTCCTGATCCTGGTGGAGAGACAGAAGTATCCCTGGGGCTTACTGTCTAGCCAGTCTCACTACATCAGGAAGCTTCAAGTTCAGAGAGGAATGTCCCAGAAGCATATGACGGAAAACGAGAGGGAGGCAAGGAAGTAAGGGAGGTACCAATATTTATTTCTGGAGTCCACATGCATGTACACACACTTGTGTGCTGTTCTGATATATATATATATATATATATATGCAAGTAAAATAACATTCATTGAAAGTCTGTGACATGTGGTCTACTGTTACTGTGGAAACAATGCCTTCCATAGCCATTCTCTCTTGACTGAAATACCTATTTTATAGTTTTATCATTAATGTTGATTATTTGCACAGTCTGTTGCAAACTCTGGTGGGAATTGGTTTACTCGAGTACACTTCCCCATCATATACAGGTGTGAGTCATGTATGGCAAGAATTACCGTTTGGTGTTTACGTGCTGCCTGAGAAGCGAGGAGTGAAGCGGAGGAAAATTGTATGTGTACATATATCGCTTCTTGCCCTGTGCTTCAGATTAGTTTTCTTTGAAATTTGAGGAGTTAAATATATGAAAAGAATGGAGAACTCTAGAAAGGCCAACTTGAAAATCAACTCAGGATCTGGTTTAGCCTAACAAGGCTGAGCCTTCCATGCAGACTTCAGGACTCAGAGCACAAGAGCTACTTACAGGAACATAGCTGACCTCAGAGAGTCAGTAGGGAGCACAGTCGCAAGGTTGCCTCTGACATCTCAGGCAATCATGACATTCAGGAAATTAGCCTGACCGGTCTCCATACACTGTTCTTACATTTTTAGCCTCTCAGTGCCAGGTCTCTTCCAAGCACTCCAAATTCCTCCATTTGTATGTAGTTGTGTAAACTGAGCTCTGCGTCACCTCTAGAAATAATTCCTGTATGACAGAACCATTTCTCTTCACCCATTTATTGGAATTGCCTTTGAGATTTACTTTCACAGTTATTTTCTTCCTTTACTATCTTTCCTGAATTCCATCATTAGATCCTTTCAGTGTTCTTACTAAGCTGAGCTGTTTCTTTGTAAAAGAAAGAAAGAGGAGGACAAAAAAGAAATCATAAAGATTTTAAAGTTTTTGTACTCAAATTAATTGGTAATATTTAAGAAACAGAAAACATGTCTTTTCATTCCTTTTGTAAATGTATATTTGTAATTCTCACAGCATCTGGTACTGTCTCTGGCATGGTGCTGATAGCTGATATATTTGACTGTATGTATTTATTGGGAGAGGATGCACATTGGAAGAATGTAGTTTCTGGAGAATGCATATTACTACATGCAAAGCCTTGTTTAGATTCCCAGGTTTAGGTAATCTGTCTTCTTTTACTAATATGAATTTTCTTCGTCTGGGTAAGAAGAGGATTCTCACAGTCTAGCATTTCAGTGACATGACACCAGCTCTTTACCACTGCTGATGACTTTCTGAAAGGGTTGTGTCATAACTGTGGGGATATTTGTGGCAGTAAAATGCCATGTTTCACTGTCAGAAAGCTAAAGGGACCAACTTGCAACTAGAGATAACTAACTTAGTGTTCCTTGCCAACTCTAGATTCTCTTCCTGGCTTCATTCCAATGACCTCCCATTGAGTATTACCTGTCAGATTCAGCTCCTTCGAATCACTACAAGGCTAAACCTACGCTGGTTTTTGCATTTTTATTGGATATTTTATGTATTTACATTTCCCTTTCCCACACCCGTTCTCTCTACTTCTATGAGGATGCTCCCCTTCCACCCATCCACTCCCACCTCAATACCCTGGCATTCCCCTACACTAGGGAAACAAGCCTTAACAGGACCAAGGGCTTTTCCTCCTAAAGATACCAGACAATGCCATCCTCTGCTACCTATGTGGCTGGAGCCATAGGTCCCTCCATGTGTACTCCTTGGTTGGTGGTGTCATCCCTGGGAGCTTTGGGAGTCTGGTTAGTTGATAGTGTTGTTTTTTCTATAGTATTAAAACTTCTTCAGCCCGTTCAGTCCTTTCTCTAATTCCACCGTTGTGGTCCCTGTGCTCAGTCTGATGGTTAGCTGCAAGCATCCTCGTCTGTGTCAGTAAGGCTTTGGCAGGATGTCTCAGGAGACATCCATAGGAGGCTCCTGTCAGCAAGCAATAGTGCCTTCTTGGCATCAGCAATAGTAACTGAGTTTGGTGGCTGCCTATGGGATGGGTTCCCAGATGGGGCAGTCTCTGGATGGCCTTTCCTTTAGTCTCTGTTCCACTTTTCTGTCCCTGTATTTCCTCCTGTGGTATTTTGTTCCTCCTTCTAAGAAGAATTGAAGCATCCAACCTTTGGTCTTCCTTCCTTTTGAGCTTCATATGTTCGATGAATTGTATCTTGGGTATTTCGAGATTTGGGGCTAATATCCACTTATCAGTGAGTACATACCATGTGTGTTCTTTTGTGATGGGTTACCTTGCTCACGATATTTTCTAGTTCCATCCATTTGACTAAGAATTCCATGAAGTCATTGTTTTGAATAGCTGAGTGGTACTCCATTGTGTAGATGTACCACATTTTCTGTATCCATTCCTCTGTTGAAGGACATCTGGATTCTTTCCAGCTTCTGGCTATTATAAATAAGACTGTTATGAACATAGTGGACCATGTGTCCTTGTTATATGTTGGAGGATTTTTTGGGTATGTACCCAGGAGTGATATAGCTTGGTCCTTAGGTAGTACTATGTCCAAATTTCTGAGGAACTGCCAGACTTATTTCCAGAGTGGTTGTTCCCACTTGCAATCTCAACAACAATGGAGTAGTGTTCTTCTTTTTCCATATCCTTGTCAGCATCTTCTGTCTCCTGAGTTTTTGATCTTTGCCATTCTGACTGTTGTGAGGTGGAATCTCAGGGTTGTTGGGATTTGCATTTCCCTGATGCCTAAGGATGTAGAACATAAGCCTTAAGCAAGAGACAAAATGCAGGGTAGGTTGGAGAGTTTAAATAAAAACAGATTATTACTCTTACAAAGGACCAAGAGAAACAAAGAGACTATTTACTGAAATGACGCTATGAATGAACATTACTTCAGGTTACCTGGAGAAGGACCTGGTGCAGAAGGAAGGTAAAATTAAAATACATTCACTGAGTGGCAATAGCAAGCACTTGTGAATTGGCAAACATATCATATGGACTTAAGATACTCAAGGGTGCTATTTATGATCCTCTTGAATAGACATTCACTAAGCTTACATGGCCTTCAAGAATGTTAGGTTTGTATTTTCACACACCCTAAAAAATATGAATTTCATTAGCCTTTAGAAATAATCTAGAAAGCAAGCTGTATATCACCTTCTTAAGCACCACAGGCTCATCTAAATACCATGTACTGGGAGATAACACCACAGAAGAAAATCCACTCAGTCTCATCTGCTTGCTCCAGCAACGCTGACACCACATTTTCCCAGTGGATTGGGAAAGGCAGTGAGCTCAATTTGAGTGAAATCTCTTTCAAAATAAGTTCATGAGAAAGTACAAACAGTAACCAGATTTGAAATGCTGTAATTATATGAGTCAAGTGTTAAGATAATCAGTATAGTTTCTATTATTCCATAGCCTCAAATACCTGTAAGTATTTGCACACAACTGTGGCATTTCGTGGACTCCGAAGCACAATGAGCATGAGGCACTCAATCATCTGTCACAGAACAACCTAACAGAAGCAAAAGGGTTGACAAGTGAGATGAACCTCATTATCAAATAGAATGTATTAGAGAAGAGCTGAACGTCAAATCTGAGTATAGGCTTTCTCTAATATGAGATACAGTAAAAGAATCTTTTAAGGCATTGGACTTGTTAACAGTTCACTTGCATACCCTCTTCTAGATGGAGCCCAATTTCTATCTCATTGTTAGAACATTTCTAGGTCGCTGGTTAGAATAATCTGGACTTCTTCAAAGAATATGTTTGTCAGAAAAATTGAAATCCCAAGCATAGTGGAAGGATGCAAATCAAACATTTGTATCAGATTTCAGAGTAATTGTGTGTTATGTAGAATGCACGTTTTTCAGAGTATGTCTGCATATGGTAACACAGATCTGCCTCTTGATATCAAGGACTATGTAATCTTATTTTAACACACACACACACACACACACACACATTTGCATTGGCTCTGTGCTCTATAAAATAACACAAAACCCTTAATCATATTCTTTTATTTTGTACCTTCTTATCACAGAAATTCAAAAGCAATGATTATAGTTTCTCCACATACTTGACTAGAAGACATCTTTTCTCCCAAATGTACCGACTTATCAGCTCGGAGAGGTGAAGTGAATCTTATACATTAATTGGAGAGTAAATAGTGTTGCTAGTTTTCAGATCCTGGTCTGTCTCCTTGAAATTCTATTCTCTTTCCAACCTGCTTTCACTGACTGCCTCTCAATAACAGATATGCCACAGAGACCTTAGCTTCTTGCCTAACACTGTATGAATAATGATCCCAGTTTTCCTCCTGGAAAAATAGTAGCAAGCAGAATTAGCCCAGTTTGACAGATGACAATCCTAGATGACTCTGAGTTTAAGTGAACTAATTGAATTTGCCTTAGACATGCTAACATGAGAAGACTGCCCACTACCAAACTTCTTAGATTGATGTAATATAGTATTTACTCATCTATAAACAGACATGATAGTAGATATGACAAAGTGCCCTATCACTTCTGATCATTTTCTATACCAATGATCTAAACTTTCAAAGGAACTCACAGAAGATTAAAGAGAGAGGGGAAACATCCTGAAGAGAATGGAATTAAAAAAAAAAAAAACTTTGTTTAACCAGAATGAATTTGTATCATTAAGCAAAAGAATAAAAATAAAAAGACTTATTTTTCGAAGAAAAGACTCCCTCTTGAAGACTTCTTTAATTATTTATTTATTAATATGACTTTGGATTCAGTGAGCATTGACTTCTGGAACAGGTTTTTGAGCTCCAATGTTGACTCAAAAGGTGAAATATCCTTAAAACCTGTGCATGTGTCAGAGAAACTTCAATATTGAAAAGAGTTTCTCAGCACATCTCCAAGTTCTTATATCATTTTTCTCACTTCTAAAGAGATGAATATTTCAAAGTTGGCAGCAGCACCAGGACCAACTTTACTAGTCTTGAGGAATGACCATTATTCTCTCATGGCATTCTGTATGGCAATGATAGTTACTATATTTACTGAGAACACCAGTCACTGGCCATTATATTCCTCCTTTCCTCTTTTGGGGAAATGACAACTTATATAAAAACAAGGCAAAGAGATGTCTGTCAGTCAGTCATAGCTCTTTCTCACTAAATACAGGAAAAGTAATTGAGTTAACCATGGGAGAGACTCTCTACCTTTTGTCCATCTTTCTTCTTTGTGGTAGATAGAAAATCTATTTAGTACAAACAAGATGAATGTAGGTGTGCACTAATGAATGTATTATTTTCACGGAACTAAAAAGGTAAGCGGTCTCTGAAGCATATAGATTATATTTAACCCTTTTATATATTAAGCCAAATTCTCCCGTCCTAAAATAATCCTTAGAGCTACAAAGCTCTAAATTTTCTTCTTAGACCTCTTCTTAGAGAAGCATAATGTGACCATGTGAAACTCAAACTTTACTTATTATTTGCTTTACTAAAATGCTATTTACATTGCAAGAGTTTCATGGCAAGGCCACAGAGAGTGGAATTTGTTTTAAGGTTTACTGGGCATAGGTTAAATTATTATTTTACCCTCGGCTTTCTCCTCTATGTGGCTTCAAGTTTGCAAACCACTCCCGCTGGCAAAAGGGTCAGTTTACTCTTTCTGATTTCTCTTTTATTTTATAGGAGAGCTAATTTACCTATACAGTTTCATCTGTGCTTACCTACAGACTATTCCTATTATTTTCTCTTGGAGAACATAAATCCAAATAGATCTACTCAAGAAGATTCTTTCATAAAAATTCCCATACATGAAAACTGGTTTAAACAGTTTGCCCCCTTGTCCTGTGTACCTTGTGTATGGCCATTATTATTTTGTGACATTAACTTTTCATTCCTACATTAAATATTATCAATCATGTCAAATATGAATAATGTATAAATAAAAGGAAGAAAATTAAAATCATTATCCAGACATCATCTGTAGTATTGTTTAGGTGATACTTTGCTGAGGTCTTCAATTTTAGTTGGTTAGTGAATCAACAGACAAGTAAGGAATAGGAATTTTATTAACGCAATTAGGAAGACACAGTGCCTGGTGTTATACTGTGTAGTGAAGTAAAGGCTAGAAAGAAAGTATTTATTTTGAAGTGGTCAGGAAACACCTTTCTGAATGCACAGAAGGGGCATTCTGAAAAGGACATTAGATAGTATTGTTCTTGACTTGACTGAGGTCAGAACCAGAAGATTAATTGCCAATGTGGGCATGGAAACAAGGAAGGAAAAGACCAATTCCCCCATTCTCTTAATGAAATGATGTGAATGTTGGTTGTATTTAATTTACACTTAAGAATCTATGGCTAGGGTCAGGCAAGAGACCAGAATTATAGGAATAGAGTATGTGAAAGTAAGTTGCTTCATGGAAGGTAAATGTTAGAGAGCAAAGTACAAGCATTAGAGGGAAATAAATAACAAAATTATAATCTTTGATTTTATAAATCATTATAGTAGTTCATATCTAACATTTAATTGGCACCAAGAGTGGTGCGGTGGCTCTGTCCTTACTTGACAAGATGGTTCAAAAGTATGTGGAACTGGTTAGAGGCAGGGATTTGGTACAGTTCAGAGATTTGGGTTTGAGAATTTTATGGTGTTATAAACATTGCTTAGTGGGTGAATCTGGCATTATTAGAAGACCTGAATCATCATTCAGACAAAAGAATAGCAAAGACATTGCTTAAGAGGTTTCAGATTGGGAAAGAGCTTTCTATAGAGGATTAAAGTTATATTGTTGTAAAGAACATGTCTAGAATTTTGATCTTGTCTCTTCCACATTATGAGAGGGAGAAATTAAAGGTAACATAGTAATTCTAGCTGTGAATATCTCAGTGAAACCCAGAACTCAGGTTGATGCCTGGGTTTTGTTGGTAGTTTCAGCTAGATTTAAACTGAGAGTTAGGAGCGAAAAGTAGAGACATTTGGAAAACATTGTGTCTAGAAAACAAGAGTTAATGAAGTTGAGGCTAAGAGAGAGTAGTTGTTGAACATTAGCCAGAATAAAAGTAAGCCAAGTACTTAACACTTGGCAGAGTCCAGAAGACAAGGAAGATGTTTAGGAAACATTTGAAAATTAGTGATGTTCCATTAGAGCAGGCTCAAGATTGGAAAGAAGTAAATAAATACATGTAAAAACTTGAAGTGATAACACATTTGTGGGACTTACTCCTACATTCTGGGATTTATTTCACCACAGACAGCAGTTAAGGGACACAGAGGCCACTGTAGCCATAGTCCACATAGTTTGAATTGTTGTTTGGGTTGGTAGCAAACCTTGGCATCATTAGGTGGAATGAGAGAAGTATGGGGTCACGGATGCGTCTTATTCGATTTGTAGGAGATATGTAGTAAGGAGCCCCTGCGATTGTGAAGCATAAGCACTTGAGTGTAATACAAAGATGTGAGGGAGGTTACAGGAAGTGAGAGAATGTGTGATGTCTACCAGGAACTGTCTGGAGGAATTGACAAAGGCAGTGTAAACTACAAAGCCATAAAGCAGGGGCTACACAGCCCCCTTGAAACTTAACACATCATGTCACCACCTGTTCCGGATGGAGATATGGGAATTAATGTTTGCTGTACTGGTCTGGGTTTCTTGTTTTATTTCTTGGCACTCTCTTATCCTTTGGCCTCATTTTGCCTGAAACAAAAAAATCTTCCTGCCTCTGTACCTTACACAACCATGCATCCTTCCTGATGGGATTTCATCTTACTTTGATCCCATCCTCCATGTTTTGTTTTTATTCATCACCTTTGGAATGAGAATATTTCTTGTGTACCATTGTATGCTGGGAGTATGGGTAAGGTTTTTTGTTTGTCTGTTTTGTTTGTGTTTGGGGTTTTTTACTGTTGTGTTTTGAGGACATTGTTGGTTGGTTTGACTGTTTTTATGGAGGCTCAAGGCTATGACGTTACCCTGACTCATGAGATTTTGAGCTTAAACCTTTTGACAGTGTTGGAATTTTTATGACTTTGAGGACTTTTAGAAATGGACTATATGCATTTTCCATTATGAGATTGGTATGTATTATGAGAGAAGGACTATGCTATTATAAATGAATGAGAAATATACCCACAGAATTATACATTCATGGCCTTGCTCATAGATAACTGTGTTTCTTTGTGAAGTGGTTGAAGTTTTAGGAGATTGAATCTTACTGGAAGAAATAGTTCATGCAGAGTTGGTATACTTTGGGGCCAATGTTTCTGCAAAGGCTACTTCCTGTGTGTTCTGCTGACAGAGCACCAAGGCCTTAGCTGTTTTATCTACCACATGTCCATGCAAACATGACATCACAGCTCAACACAGACCAATAATAACAGAGTCAGTTGTGGATTGGAACGTGTGAACTATGAACCAGAATGACTCATTCAGTACACTTCATGGATATCATGTCATAGTGATAAACGGTCTGCCACAGGGCATCACTGTAGTTCCTAGTATTCTAGATGATTACAAAGTTCAACATAAAGATTATCTGAGTATCTTGTAATTCACATTCTAACATCTATTTATAATCTATATAACTACTTTTAATAGAATATATGTGTGAGTGTATAACTGTGTCTCTATATGATCTACATATATGTATCTATACATGTGTGTATAGCTCTGTGTATGTAAGTGTATATAGTACCATAGTGCAATATATGTATCTATGTATAAATATATACATGTGTATCTATATAGTTATATAATATATATGCCACATTCTAGTGTTCATTATTTGCACACACTACCAAGTTTTAGCTACATATGCGATGCAGAAGCTATAATTAAATCTGTTTTGCATTAAAGCATTTTATTATTTTTAAGCTGTTCTCTTGGCAAACTAACAAAATGCAAACAGTTTGAAAATTATTTTTCTATAGTGTAATTTCAGGGACTTTATTGCTTTTCATTGAAAGGATATTACTATTTTCACATTAGCTCAATAGGCACTAGGCTTACTTCCTGTTGTTCATTAGAGCTCTTTGAGCTCTATGATGTGATGGCTTATCTACAAGCTCCCCAGACGGTCTGTCTTGTCTTTAATAGGACAATCTCCAATGGGAAGAAGCATCAGGAGTAGAATAGGAATAATTTTAAGAATTTTGATGTAAAAACATTATTTTCACTCTGTGTCTGACATCTAATAATAGATTTGTGTAATTATTTATTTGCAAAATAATTATAATCTCATTAGGATTATATGAAGGTGACTTTTCCCACTTTTGGCAAAACCAAAGAGTATAATTTATAATAATGTCAATTTGCTGGGCAGCATAGCTTATTTTAATTTATATTCATAAAATTAGGGAGCAGTTCATATTTTTCATCCTTTCCTGAGGCATTTTTATTCACTTTTATGTACTGCCTTATTTTTTTTCTGTGATTCCTTTAGTTTTGTTTTTTTCATTTTAAAAGTTCTTAATGTTTAAATAGCATTAAAATGTTTCACTATTGTAACTATATTATATATTTCCTTCACAGTAATTAATGTCTTCCCAGTATTTACGACTTCTTCCCGTCAGGGGAGAGTGTAAAGGACATCTCCAGACACTGTATCATTAATAGACTCTCACTTTTGAAGTACTCTAAAGCAAAATAACTCATGGAAAAAGAAGGATTTTGTTTTCATTCAAATTGAAATGATTATTATTATTGCTTACACTTTCACATCAAAAACTGTATGAAAGTAAGTATTTCCTCTCAACATGTTGGGTGAAAGCATCATCTTGTTCTTTGATTCTTTGCTACTCATTTTCAATTTATTCTCTACATTCTGTGTTTTTTTTTTTTCTTTTCTACATTTCCTGGGGTCCTTTTGTATTAATTACTTTAAAACTAATTTATATTTTATTTTAAATTTATATCTCCATGCTATTGCCTTGTTTTGGCTCCTGTAACACTGACTGCTTTAGGGTTTATTTCTTTGACATATCACACCATTAAAGGTGGAGTAGAAGGACCTTCCAGAAACTGTATCTGCTTCTCTCCAGGTGTCTATACTATTGTCTGCACATAGTTCCAGTTTTTCACCTGTGACACAGAGCGTTTCTAAGGCCCTTAATTTTCTTAATTCAATACAAATCTTTTAAGGTGGTGCAAGTACTGAGTCCTGAGGAAAAAGCTAATATGTCCACGAGTGTGTGACCATTTTTCTATTTAACATCAATATTTTATGCAATGTTATGCCTCTTCTGACTGCATGGGTTGAACACTTAAATCCATTAGTTTGTTGCTGATGGACTTGAACAAAATTTATATTGTGATGCAGTCTATGTTTCACCTTGATTTCTGACATTTTTTGTTGTGTTGTTTTTTACTCTTCTACAAGAGGGAACCTGAAGAGACCACCTCCAGTAAATGGACAGGGCCCTCAGGGGAGGGGCAGGGTCACAAATCCACCTTCAAAATTTCCGAGCCAGAATTGTTCCTGTCTAAAAGAATTCGAGAACAAAAATAGAGCAGAGAATGAAGGAAAGGCTTTCCAGTGATTGGTCCATCTTGAGATCTATCTTATAGGGGCACCAATGCCTGACACTATTACTGATGCTGTCCAGACAACTGCTTGGCCTTATCTTTGTGGGATCTGCTTAATCCTACCTTGATGACCTAGGGAAGGGGATGCCCAGGGCAGGGAGAGGAAGGGCAGCCTCATATGCAAAGGGGAAAGTGAATGGATTGAAGAATTTCTGGAAGAGGGGATGGGGGAAATATCTGGAATATAAATAAATAAAAGTAATTAATAATGAAAAAATACTGGATTGATTGACTTGGCATTGTTTGGGGGAAACCTTTGCTGTTAATTTTGTCTTTGCTCCTATGTTTATAGTACATCATGGATCACTTTCTACTGGAAATATTTTTTTTCATAGAACAGTTTAAGGAAATTTCACTGTAAATTTTCTTGGTATAGTTCTTCCTCTTCCTCTTTCTCTTCCTCTTCTTCATCATCATCACCATCTTCATCATTTTCATCATCTTGTGGCTAAAAAAAAATACAACTCTGACTTTCATTATTAGCCCCTGTTATTTTCTTTGCTTTGGCCATTTTACCAGCTGTTTTTCAGAGCTGGTAACTTTTACACAAATGCAGTCATAATTTTTGCTAGTGGAATGCTTGATTTAAAAAAGAAAAACAATTCATGAAAGGACTTTGTAGCTTTAATCTGGAATGTCCTTAATGTACCTTGAAAGAGATAGATCCTGTACATATTTTTATGAATTACTAGACTGACCTGGGATAGTAGTCATTTTAAATGCTTGCCTTATTTTCCATTAGTTTGCTAAATAGTCATTGTATCAAACTATTCTCTATCCGTTATCTTGCAGTCATAGATTGATGCAGCTCCTGGACTTTAGAGAAGCTTCTTTTTGCAGTAGGTGTGTTAAGTCGGAGACTAATAACTGGTCAAAGGACTGAGAATAAGGATTGGTCAATGCTCAGCCCTGAATAATGAGTCTGTATTACAGTCTTTCCACCCATGGCTCAGGAAACATCACTGTAGAAAGGACATAAAGATAATAAGACTCAGAGGTGATGGAAGGCCAGTACAAAAGAGTGTGTCCTAGAATAAGTTGCCCATCACACTCATGAACTCATAGCAGCCATGATTATCTGCACAAGACCTATACAGGATTCAAGCCAGTCAAAAATTCCAGGGTAGATGAGGGAGGAGCTCAGGAGACCCCAGCCTTGTGTGAGAAACTACTGGTAGTTGCCTTCTGCAGAGGAAGTGCCAACGTTCCAAAATTTTTACCATGTGGGAGCAGGGTAAAAATCACTTATTAGACTCAGAGTGTTTTTATGAATAGTAGATGAGGATACAAGTTTAGCAGGAGTATATGGTGTCTTTAGAAGGAGATAGAGGGGGTAGGGAATGGATATGATAAATATGTGCTCCATACAGGCATGACAATCAAAGAATAAATTAACAATATTTTGTCAAAAAGGTTTTTTTCTTTCCTTGGAATATTTATTAGATTCCTTTATTATGTGTTAGAATTCTGATTTCCATGCTCACACATATTTTTAAAGTATTTTCATAATATTCATTTTAACTAGTATAATATAATATCTCATTATTCTATTGATTTGTTTTTTTCTTAATCGTTAATGGTATTGAGCTTTTTATTTTCATGTACTTTTCAGGGGACATTTGTATTTCTTCATCAGAGAGGCAGAGTCATTGAGGATCGTAGTTTTGAGTTTTATTTAAAAAAAATCTAGAAATAAATATTAAGTGCGATCTAGCTAACCAATTTGCAGTTATATATCTGGAGCAACTGAAGCTAGCATACATAGAGATGCCTGGACTCCCATGTTATTTATGGCATTATTCAAAGTAACAAATGTATGCAATCAGCCTAGGACTCCATTAAGAAATTGGGATATCAAGTAACACACACACATACACATACACATACACACATATACGCACGCACATACATACACACATATACGCACGCACATACATACACACATATACGCACGCACATACATACACATATACGCACGCACATACATACACACATATACGCGCACACACACATACATACACACACACACATACACATGCACACACAGAGAGAAGCTATTTTTTATTCAACACTGAAAATCTGTCATGTTTAGAAAATTGGGTAGGACTAGAAGAACTGATAAGAGTCATAAGCCAGGCAAAGAAAAATAGATATTATATTCTTCATCTGATAGATGGGAGCTAGAAATATCAGCCTAAATAAAGAATAAGGATTAAAGTGGCTTGGTAGGATCTGGTATGATTGAAAAGTGGGAAAAGTATGATCACATAGAAGTAAGAAATTCCAGTGAACTTGATGTTCTAGGGCTTTAAACAAAAATTAAATTATGAGAGAAAAATGCTAATTATGCTAAGCCGATAAGCACATAGGATATGTGTGTGCTGAAGTATCACACTGTAGCCCATTACTAGGAATAATTAATATGTGCTCATTAGTAAAAGCTAAAATCTAAATAGTTTCATCAATGTTGTTTCTGATTCTTAAGTATATTATTTAGACAAATAAGTTTTATCTTTTGCATTTTCCAAGTATTTCCATTTTGCTTTATTATTTCTCTTTCTTCTTTTCTTTCACCTTTAACTGATGTAGGTTTTTGACTGACACTCTTCTGTTGTCTTCCTTGGGCATAGGCAAATTATGTTCTTAGATCAGATTTGAAGTCCAGAGTTTTGCAGGTATTTTTCTCATGGCCATTGCTTTAGAACAGTTTTCTTTCTTGCCTCCTGATTTGTCTTCTCTCCCTTTAGTCTCAGGAGGACATGAACAGCTGTTAACTTTTTATGCAAGCTTCTCATGCCCACTTGTACATCTGATACTCTACACACTACCAATGATCAACTGATAACACGAGAAGCCATCCCAACTCCTGATGTGGTTTTGGCTTCATACTGCATTATTTACTATGCACACCAATCATCCAAGTGTACACGCAGGCTGTTTATCTCAAAACGAACCCTTTCAATGTAGAGCGAGGCCTGCTCCAGTGTTCAAACTAAAATGATCTCGCTTCTGGGTCATGAAGAGAATAGAATAGAATACACTCAAAAAAATAGCCCAGCATTTCTTATCCACCATCACCATCTCACCAAAAACCAAACATGTTGCTCACTGAAGCCCAAGTCACTACTTTGTCGAGATCTATATTGTTCTCAACCAGACACATTATTCTGAGTCTCAGCTTTTGTCTTTTATTTATCAGGTTGATTAAAAAATCTTGAATTCAGTCTTAATAAAATTCAATTTTCAGCATTTTATTGAATGAAGGAGTAGAGGTAAGAATTGAATGAGATAATGTCTCTGAAATTTGTAGTATAATGTAGTGTATATTTGGTCCCAGTTAAATGTCAGTTACTGTCAACACCAATAGAATCAGCTATTGAATGATTCCTCAGGGCTCAGCTTCAGTGGATATTCAGCTCATGTTCAGGGATAAGGTATGATTTAAGTCTCCAAAGTCATTTCCTCAAGAGGGACCAGAAAAGTAACTACCACAATATGTACTGGAAGATTTTTGTTGGTGGTGGTGATGCTTCAAAGTCTTTGTCCCCATGCAATAGGGTGCAGTGCATACCCTTGATAAGTTTCTGGTATCATTTTTAAGGTTGTTTAATGTTTTCCTGTCATTTTTATTTCATTCTGACCTAGTATCATGATGTAGAGAGGTTTCCAATATGAACCCTCTGTCTCTCACAGTATTTTGGTCAAGTTACAGTATAAGAAAAGTATATTTCATTCTCTCAAATGCCTTAATCTTTCTTTCAGCCTGATTCTCTTCCTTCACACAATGACTTTGTGGGACACAGTGTCCAAACATAAAGCTGTGACTCTACCCTCTAGAACCAAAGAAACCATGCCCATTAGACCTTAAGGTTGGTGAATGCAGTCATGTATGGATCATTTATGAGTATAATAGAAAGGGACTTGTAACTTGCATGCATTAAGAGCTTGGGAATATGTCTTCATCAGAACAAATTATACTTAAACATCATAGTGGAACACATAGCATGGTAACTTAAATACCATATAGTTCAGAAGCAAGCCATTCAAGACTTGTAATTATTACATGGTTTCCAAGGACATAAACATCATATGAAATTGTTTTTCAGAATATGTTGCTTACATGATGAAAATGAAGTCATAATTCAAAAAGTTGGTGTTCTAGCTTTTACATTAATATTCTGTACACTGCTAAGGTATGAAGAAGGAAAAGAAAGAGATTTCTTCCTACTAAGGAAACCAACTTTACCCTTTCTCTTCTAAGTGCTTTGCAAACACTGTGTTGCAAAGCAGTCGGAGGCATGGCACTCGGCTCACAGTACTATATGTGCCTAGGCAGGGTATGATAATTTATTTAGCGATGAAAACAAAAATGGAGTTGATGATGTTGCAAGTCTATTACACAGTACCACGATGGTTGGACCTACATCCTGGAAGTCAGTTATGGAAGGAGCCTGTGTGTGCCACATAGCATCATGGGAGTTCTGTTGTCAGTGACACGTGTGGGGGATTCTCAGCTGGGCTTCTCCATTACAGTTGAGGAACAGATTTTTCATATAGGATGTTCCTATTTCCTGTTCACAGGCAGCATTTTGGCACGTAATCCAACCGTACTCAGGTGGCTAAGTGTGTTGACTCTGAACGTACTGAGGTCTGACAAGGGCAAAACAACTTCTTGTATTTAAATTTGAAAAGCCAGAGCAGTTGGCTTTTTCGCTGTCTTGAAATTATTTTTTTAATATGGAAAGGGATCCAAAACCTTAAAAAATTGAAGTCACTTCTCTCTGTGTGCTTGTGGAATTTACAAAAGCCAACCAGGAGCCTGCACCACAGGCTTTGAATATGAAAGCCTCAGTGTGGCAGAATCCATAAGCCAGGGCGAGTTTTGAGTTAAATTAAATTTTATGGCTCAATAAATACTTCGCTTCGTTTTCACCACCATTAGAAATCAAAGAATATAATTCCAGGTTCGGTTTGCACAAAGGCTCACTTTGAATTGACACGGCTTTCTGTTAGTGCTGTGGAAGCACTTGCATCTACATGTTGATGTATAGTGAAAGAGGCTATAAAAGATAGGATCAATTTTCTATTAAAAGGCCAAAATCCAGTGGAGCCCTATACCTTAGGGGCTTTTCCCATTTGTCATTCAGGACCACTTGACAGTTTTACATTAGTTGAGGAAGACACCAACTGGTATGCTTCTGTCAGGCTTTGAAAACTATGCACACATATGCAAACCACATCCACACTAATGTATGATGTGAGTGTAGACGGATGTAAGCAAAGACACCAAAATATAAGCAAGGCACAAAACCACTCGGCTCTCATGTCAACATAGCCGTAGTGGAGCACATCTGCCTAGAAGGCAGGACACTAACATAATGACACACCCAGAATTGACCAAGGCAGCAGCACACAAAGCAAGATGAAGTTTGAAGATTATATATATATATATATATATATATATATATATATATATATATTCTCCAATTATATGTGTGTTTGTGTATGTATATATATATCCAATTATATGTGTGTTTGTGTATGTATATATACATATATCCAATTATATGTGTGTTTATGTGTGTGTGTGTGTGCATGTGTGCGTGTGTGTATACTTGGAGTGCTCTGGAAACATGTAAACACAGAAAGATGAAAATATATAAACCTGCAGAGAGAGAGAGAGAGAGAGAGAGAGAGAGAGAGAGAGAGAGGAGTGGGGCATACCAGCCTATATACACACAGAGAACAACAGATAAGATGAGGTCCATAAAGAGCAAAATGCAGATGTGTCCAATGTGAGTAACACTTTCTTTTTCTGCACACACGTTTTTATATTGGTGCCCCTCACTGCTTCAATTTCTCCCGATCTGTCATCCACTAATGAGACTAACATGAATAGTTGACTAGGCACATTCCCCAGCAATGAACTGTTATCTCTTCTGTGTCAGTTTAGAAATGTCATCTGTCACTTGAGGTTTCTTATTCTTATACCTTGGGGCTTTTAATTGGTGTTCCATATTATCTTGCAGCTATAGGAGCAGCTCTGTGTTTATTTTTTTAATCGTTTTATCATATTTAGTTTCTCTGAGTCAACAATCTCCTTGAGTTCTTGAACTTACTGTATTCATATTCTTGTCTACATGTCCTAACCTTGGCTCCCTGTGGTAGCTCTTAAGCCTTTTACACTCATTGTGACGTATCTTCACCATGCTGCTTCAGACAATGACTTCCAAGGGATATCTTCTGTCTCCTTTGGGATGCTGGACTCCAGACTGACTTTAAATTGTTTGAAGCCATGAACCATGAAGCATTAATTTTGCCTTACAAACCCTACAAAGCATAATCGCTCTTTACTATTTATTTAAAATTTATTCTATTTCAGATTTGATTAAATTATGGTCAATGCTCCTTGTACAAACCTAATCATTCAAGTTAGAGTGCCTGGTATATGCTTCCCTCTTCTATTCTCTTCTCTAAGTTCTATATTTGGGACATCAACTATTATATTGCTTCAGTGAACACAACACAAATACTTCTGCTCTTATTACTGAATAGTGTGCTGTTCTGGGATTCCCAACATGCATTCAAATGAGTGTATGTTGGAGATGTCCCTCTGATTGCAGTGTTGAAGCCTTCCTTGATCACTCCCATACTGTCAGTAGAATGCATCCTTCTGAAAGATAATTCCCACCTTTTCATTTCCATTGCAAAATATTCAAATATACAACAGTTTCAGGGTAGAGCCCAAACTTACTCAAATGCCAGCAGAAAGTTCCATGCCTACTCTCAATTTTAACTACCATTTTTTTAAACTCCAGTTTGCTCCTTATTTCCATAGAAATGCATAATATCTCTGGCCACCAATAAGATTCCCTCTGCTTGCATGCCTCATTTTTTCTGCTGTGCATAGGAAACAAATATGTATGGTTCCCAATTCAGTTCTAAAGGCTTCCACAATCTGTCATGGGAAATTAAATATTGTAACACATTTTTAGTATGAGGCTCTAAAATATCGCTTGTTTTTTTGGTTAGTTAGTCATGTGCAGCGTTTTCCCCATTTGATTGAGGTTTCAGGAAAAGGACACTGCACCTTATATGTTATTATCTACCTACAATTTTGGGTATTCAATAGAGACTGCCAGTGAAACGACATTGCTCAATTATCGAGATTCTGCTTTTGTAATTGTCACATGAGGAATAAACTGGACCATAGGCTTGAAGACAGACATTGATAGAGTCGTAGTACAGTTTAGGCAGCTGATCAGAATGTAATTTTTCATTATTCATTTAGTATGTGTGTGTCTCCATGAGTGGTTGCACATGCAGATGCCTGTTATTAGTGTATGTATGTACAGGTATTCGTGTGCAAGTGTGGGTGTGCATACATCATGATGTGCATAAAGACAGCAGAGGACAACTGCAAATATTAGGCTTTCCCTTCTACCTTGTTTGAAATTTGGTCTCCTAATTGTTTCTCTGTTGTGCACACCAACTAGGTTACCATGTCTGAACATCAATAGCATCTCCTATCTCTGTCCTATATCACACCTTGTGGGCACTGGGATTATGAATGCTTGTGCTGTGTGTCTGGTTTCATGTGTGTTGTGAGGAATATAATTCTGTTCTTCATGCTAGAGTTGCGTGTGTTTTACCCACTGAGCCATCTCTTTTCACTGGTTCATTGCATTTCTAGAATCTGAATGCACATTGCTATTTCCCCAGTGAGAATAATCAGTAGTCCAGATAAATTATGAACTTGACCAGTCTCTATTTCTTTGGTCTCCTGACTTGCTTTTGGCTCACAGAAAAACTTGTCCTTTCATGTTTGTGGAGCTGGAAAGGTGCTTCTAATCCTGATCAAATTCACAGGCTCTGGGATAACCCAACACAGACACATTTCTTCCTTGTAGAGGTTTTTAGGCTTTAAGACATTACAACAAAACACTGAATTTGGCTGGAGTACCAGTTCGGAACAAATGAGCAGATATGCATTGGGAAAGTGATGTCTCACTAAAATGCTGTCCTCAAATGACTTATGCTCTTCTCTGTCTTTAGGAGAGCCTCCAATTACCATGTTTTGCCTGGGCATCTGTACCTTGACTCCATTGCTCATTCTGTGACCTAGTTTGAGATGGAAGCGGCTAGCTCAGGACATCTGGAAGTCCTGACATTCCCCTGCCCTGTGCTTTTCTTTCATAAGCGGAGAAAAGAGAATGCTTGCTTGCCACTCCTGCCTTGTTTCCCTCAATGACGTGCTATAATTCACTGGAAGAAGAGCCTTGGTTTGAGCCTCCTGCATTTCATTCTTGCTGCCTGTCAGGGCTATTATCTGCTTCCTGCAGTGTTGATGTGTGCTGTGACGTAGCAATGCCTGCACCTTCTGCATCGCTAGGAGGTGTTTATTTCTTTTTTGTCTCCTGCTGAGAGCAGCAGGGACATTCCCAGATCCCCCTGGTCATTTCCTGGCCCTAGTGATTCCTGCTTCTGTTGACCTGTTTCACAGCTGGTAGCCCCTGCCTCTGACCTGGATTTGCTCTTCCCAGCTCACAAGACAAAAGAGCTCTGAAGATGCAGGAGTCTGACAAGAAAAACAACCAGCCTCCTTTCAAGCAATACATGCAACACATACACATGCGCGTGCACGCGTGTGCGCGCGCGCACGCGCGCACACACACACACACACACACACACCACACCACACACTACACACCACCCTCACCCATGCCCCCAGTCACTGGTACATTTGTGGAGTCAAGTAGAACACAGTTCAAAAATCTCCAAATGTCTCTTCTGCTTCTGAGTTCAGACAAGTCAAAACTGCGTCCCCACCTCTCCTTACCTGCAGAGCAATGAGATCATCTATTTCCAGGACCACTAGAGGACAAATTAACCAGCTCAGAGCTGGACGTTTCAGTGGTATCCCGTGATGCTTATTGTGTTCCCAGTACCAGTTGTTTCCCATTTATTCTTTTTATTGTTTCCTTCATAGATTTACTTTCTTATAAAAAAGTGAGTGTAATTTTTTCGGGGAAATTAATCATAGGCATAAGAGAAGGTTTCCAATGATGTGCTTCAGGCAATATTTTAATTATTTCTAAGAAAAGAGAAAAAAGGCACTCCTTGTAGGTGAAGAAACTGAATTTTAGATAAATATATTGGAGCTCAAGTTTATAACCTTAAATAATGACTAAGTGTAATAAATAAGGTTTAATTTTTTAATTAAAATTTTCATATTAGTTTAGAACTTCACACAGGAAAACTGTATTATGACAATTTTACCCTTCTTCCTGCTCTGACTCCTCATATCTCTATGTTCAATTTCTGATTCCTGGTTTTTATTTATTTATATATGGCACAGGGGAATATCTGAGCTGATTCAACTCAGGTTTTTCATTCTTGTGAACTCTCTAATTTTTTTTTTTTTGTGAAGGCCTCTAATAATAATAAAGGAGAATAAGAATAATATACATATATTTTGTTATTTATGTGAATATATACAATTACTACTATCACTATTATTATTATTTTATTTGAGTCTTATATACCCATTCATTTATTATTGGTTATTTTATTTATTTACATTTCAAATGTTATCCCTCTTCCCAGGTATCCCTATCCTATCTCCCTCAACACTACTTCTATGAGGGTGCTCCCCCACCTACCCACTCACTCCCACCTCACTACCCTATAATTCCCCTATACTGGGACATTTAGCCTTCACAGGACCAAGGGCCTCCCCTCGCGTTGATGCCAGATAAGGCCATCCTCTGTTACATATGCAAGTGGAGCTATGGGTCTCTCAATGTGTACTCTTTGGTTGGTGGTTTGGTTCCTGGAGCTCTGGAGGGTCAGGAGTTCTGTTTGGTTGATATTGTTGTTCTTTCTATGGGGTTGAAAACCTGTTCAGCTCCTTCAGTCCTTCCCTTAACTCCTCCTTTGAGTTTCCTATGTTCAGTCCCATGATTGGTTGCAAGCATCCACATTTTTACTGATCAAGCTCTGGCAGAACCTCTCAGGGACAATTAGACCAGGCTCCTGTCCACAAGCGCATCTTGGCATCAGCAATAGTGTGTGGGTTTGGTGTCTGCAGATGGGATGTATCCCTAGGTGAAGCAGTCTCTGAATGACCTTTTTCATCATCATCATCATCATCATCATCATCATCATCATCATCATCAATATTATTATTAGCTTTTTTGAGTCTTATCTATCCATTCCTATGACACAAGAAATATATGGATCATACCTATTGATATGTTTGTCTCTTTCTTCCTTGTTTTCTTGTTTTATTTTTGACAGTTTCATACATACATGCAAGGCATTGGTGATATATTGACTCCTATTACCTTCTATTAGCTCCTTTCTTTCATTTAAACCCCTTCATTTTCCAATCTAGTAAATATATTATTGAAGCCAATGACACCCCTCCCAAAGCAACTATTAACAGTCATAGGTCCTGAGGATATAGAGCCCCATGACACCTAGTCTATCCATAATGAAATGTTGAAGGGCACAATCTTGCTTAAGTGTCCATTGCCACTGTCTGTTCAGGGCTGCAGTGGCCATATCATTACTATATAGCATTGTTTCAAAGCATACCTTCTATCTACTAGTTCTATTCCTTTTATATCATCTTCTATGAGATGATGATGATGATGATGATGATGATGATGATGATGATGATGATGATGATGATGATGATGATGATAGTGCTCAGCCACTTTGGTGGGATTAAAAATTTCTGCATTAACCATCACCTCAACAAAAAGAGGTTTATCTGAACCAGAACAAAGATCGGATAAGAGTTGTCGAGAAATAAAAACAATTATTTAGAAGAAAGTTTGGTAATATACCCATTTAATGAAGCAAGGATTGTTTGTTCCCTGTGTATGACAATGACCTTCCTAGCCATAAGTTTTTGACCAGAGTTATGTACCATATACATATATACATACATACTCCAATGGAGCAAAGCCTCCAATGCAGTGACAACTTTTTTCTTTTATTTATGCATTTTTTTCCATTTTTTAAAATTCAGTATTTCAAATGTTATTCCCTTTCCCAGTTTCCTGTCCATCAGCCCCCTAGCCCCTCTCCCTCCCATTCTATAAGGGTGTTCTCCTCCTCATTCACCCCCTTTTACCGCCCCCCCAGGACAATACTCTACAACCTCAGCAGGACCAAGGGTTTCCCCTTCCACTGGTGCCCCAACAAGACTATTTTCTGTTACATATGCAGCTGGAGCCATGGGTTGTCTTTGTCTGGTGGTTTAGTTGCTAGAAGCTCTGATTAGTTGGCATTGTTATTCTAATGGGGTTGCAAGATCCTTCAGCTCTTTTAGTCCTTTCAATAATTCCTCCAATTGGGGTCCCATTCTCAGTTCAGTGGTTTGCTGTTAGCATTCGCCTCTGTATTTGAAATGTTCTAGCTGTGTCTCTCAGAAGACATCTATATCCGGTTCTTCTCAGCATACACTTCACGGGTTCATCCATCTTATCTAGTTTTGGTGACTGTGTGTGTGTGTGTGTATATATATATATATATATATATATATATATATATATATGTTATATATATGTATGTATGTATACACACATATGTATATATGTATATATGTATATGTATATATGTATATGTATAAATATATATACATATATATGTGTGTATATATATATATATATATATATGCCACATGTGGGGCAGATTCTGAATGGCTGTTCCTTCAGTCTCTTCACTAAACTTTGCCACCATATCCCCTCCTATGGATATTTTTGTTCCCCTTTTTAAAAAGGAGTGAAACATCCGTATTTTGGTCATCCTTCTTGAGTTTCATGTGGTCCATACACTGCATCTACGAAAATTCGAGCTTTTGGGCTAATATGCACTTATCAGTAAGTGCATACCATGTGTGTTTTTCTGTGATTGGGTTACCTTCTTCAGGATAATATTGTCTAGTTCCATCCATTTGCCTGTGAATTTCATGAAGTTATTGTTTTTGATAGCTGAATAGTACTCCATTGTGTAGATGTACCACATTTTCTTTATCCATTCCTCTGTTGAAGGGCATCTGGATTCTTTTCAGCTTCTGGCTATTATATATAAGGCTGTTATGAACATAGTGGAGAATTTGTCTTTGTTGTATGTTGAAGCATCTTTTGGTTATATGCCCAGGAGGGGTATAGCTGGGTCCTCAGGTAATGCAATGTCCAATTTTCTGAGGAACCTCGAGACTGATTTCCAGAGAGGTTTACCAGTTTGCAATCTCACCAACAATGGAGGAGTGTTCCTCTTTCTCTACATCATCAGCAGAGATTTTGAACTTAGTCAATTCTGACTGGTGTGAGGTGAAATCTTAGGGTTGTTTTGATTTTCATTTCCCTGATGACTAAGGATGCTGAACATTTCTTTAGATGCTTTTCAGCCATTCGATATTCCTTAGCTGTTAAACCTTTGTTTAGCTCTTTACCCCATTTTTAATAGGGTTGTTTGGCTCTCTGGAGTCTAACTTCTTAAGTTCTTTGTATATTTTGGATATTACCCTCTATCGGATATAGGATCGGTAAAGATCTTTTCACAATCTGTTGGTTGCTGTTTTGTCCTAATGACAGTGTCCTTTGCCTTACAGAAGTTTTGCAATTTTATGAGGTCCCATTTGCCAATTCTTGATCTTAGAGTATAAGCTATTGGTGTTCTGTTCAGGAAATTTTCCCCAGTGCCCATGTGTTCAAGACTCTTCCCCATTCTTTCTTCTATTTGTTTGAGTGTATCAGGTTTGATGTGGAGGTCCTTGATCCTCTTGGACTCAAGCTTTGTACAAGGCAATAAAAATGGATGAATTTGCATTCTTCTACATGCTGATCGCCAGTTGAACCAGCACCATTTCTTGAAAATGCTATCTTTTTTCCATTGGATGGTTTTGGCTTCTTTGTTAAAAATCAAGTGACCATAGGTGTGTGGGTTCATTTCTGAGTCTTCAATTCTATTCCACTGATCTACCTGCCTGTCTCTGTACCAATACCATGCAGCTTTTATCATTATTGCTCAGTAATACTGCTTGAGTTCAGGGATAGTGATTCCCCCTGAAGTCCTTTTATTGAGGATAGTTTTAGCAATCCTGTTTTTTTGTTATTCCAGATGAATTTGCAAATTGGTCTTTCTATCTCTATGAAGAATTGAATAGTAATTTTGATGGTGATTGCATTGAATCTCTAGATCGCTTTTGGTAAAATGGCCATTTTTACTATAGAAATCCTGCCAAACCATGAACATGGGAGGTCTTTTCATCTTCTGAGATCTTCTTCAATTTCTTTCTTCAGAGACTTGAAGTTCTTATCATACAGATCTTTCACTTGCTTGGTTAAAATCACACCGATGTATTTTATAATATTTGGGACTATTATGAAGGGTGTCATTTCCCTAATTTCTTTCTCAGCCTGTTTGTTCTTTGAGTAGAGAAAGGCTACTGATTTGTTTGAGTCAATTTTATATCCAGTCACTTTGCTGCTGAAGTTGTTTATCAGGCTTAGTATTTCTCTGGTGGAACTTTTGGTGTCACTTAAGTATATTATCTTATCATCTGCAAATAGTGATATTTTGACTTCTTCCTCACTGATTTGTATTTCTTTTACCTCCTTTTGTTGTCTGATAGCTCTGGCAAGGACTTTGAGAACTATTTAGAATAAATAGGGAGATTGGGGGCAGCCTAGTCTCGTCCATGATTTTAGTGGGATTGCTTCAAGTTTCTCTCCATTTAGTTTAATGTTAACTACTGCTTTGCTGTATATGGCCTTTACTATGTTGAGGTATGGGCCTTGAATTCTTGTTCCTTCCAGGACTTTTATCATGAAGGGATGATGAATTTTGTCAAATGCTTTCTCAGCATCTAATGAAATGATCATGTGGTTTTTATCTTTGAGTTTGTTTGTATAGTGGATTACTTTGATAGATTTCCACATATTGAATCATTCTTGCATACCTGGGATGAAGCCTACTTGATTATGATGGATGATTGTTTTGATGTGTTCTTGGATTCTGTTTGCAAGAATTACATTGAATATTTTTGCATCGATATTCATAAGGGAAATTGTTCTGAAGTTGTCTTTCTTTGTTGGGTCTTTGTGTGGTTTAGGTATAAGAGAAATTGTGGTATGAGATCAATTCATAGAAGGAATTTGGGAGTGCTCCATCTGTTTCTCTTTTGTGGAGTAGTTTGGTCTTCTATGAAGGTCTGATAGAATTCTGCACTAAACCCATCTGGTCCTGGGCTCTTTTTGTTGGGAAAGTTTTAATGATTGTTTCTATTTCTTTAGGAGTTATGAGACTGTTTAGATGGTTTATCTGTTCCTGATTTAACTTTGGTACCTGGTATTTGTCTAGAAAATTATTCATTTCCTCCAGATTTTCAAGTTTTGTTGAAAATATGCTTTGGCTGTAGGATCTGATGATTTTTTTTAATTTCCTCAGAATCTGTTGTTATGTCTCCCTTTTAATTTCTGATTTTGTTAATTTGATACTCTTTCTGTGCCTTCTGGTTAGTCTGGCTAAGGGTTTATCTATCTTGCTGATTTTCTCAAAGAACCAGCCCCTGGTTTTGTTGATTCTTTGTATAGTCCTTTTTGTTTCTACTTGGTTGATTTCAGCCCTGAGTTTGATTATTTCCCGCCTTCTACTCCTCTGGTGTGTATTTGCTTCTTTTTGTTCTAGAGCTTTAAGGTGTGCTGTCAAGCTGCTGACATATGCTCTTTTCCGTTTCTTTCAGGAGGCACTTGAAGCTATGAGTTTTCCTCTTCACACAGCTTTCATTGTGTCCCATAAGTTTGAGTATGTTGTGCCTTTCTTTTCATTAAATTCTAAACAGTCTTTAATTTCTCTCTTTATTTCATTCTTGACCAACTTATCATTGAGCATTGCTCAACTTCCATGTATATGTGGACATTCTTTCCTTATTGTTGTTATTGAAGACCAGCCTTACTCAGCGGTGATCTCATAGGATGCATGGGGTTATTTCTACCTTCATGTATCTGTTGAAGCCTGTTTTGTGACCAATTCTGTGGTTCATTTTGGAGAAGGTACCATGAGGTGCTGAGAAGAAGGTATACCCTATTGTTTTAGGATGGAATACTCTACAAATATCCATTAAGTCCATATGGTTCATAACTTCTGTTAGGCTCTATATGTCTCTGTTTAATTTCTGCTTCCATGATCTGTCCAGTGATGAGAGTGGGGTGTTAAAATCTCCTACAATTAACGGGTACTTTGAGCTTTAGTAAGGTTTCTTTTATGAATGTAGGTACCCTTGTATTTGGAGCATAGATATTTAGGATTGAAAGTTCATCTTGGTAGATTTTTCACAGAAGATTGGCTTATGAGAAAAAGCATTGAGTTTGTACCAGAAACATAGACAGAAAATTGAGCATTAGAAATTGAGTATTAATAAAACTATGTAGAAACTGAAGACTGCCTACTATATCTATTTACATTGTTTTGTCAAGAACTCGTCAATCCAAGACTTTGTTATAGAAGAAGTTCCATTTGAAAGGAAATTGAAGGTATTTGTTAGAGCAAAGGCATACATCATATTTATCATAGTGGAGAAATGTGTATTTTTTTAAAGATAGCTCAAGGAATCCACAGGTATTTATATGTGTTTTGTACAGAGTTTTAATATGTAAGGAATCCCATCAAACTGTTCTTATGTTTTGCAAATATGGGATTTCTAAAGGATCAGTGATTTAATTTGAGTAAGCAAATTAAGTTTACTCAAATCAAATAAACAGACTTCCCCCCCTAAAGAGTGTGTTTCTTTGGAGGAGGTCATCAGTTTATTACAAAATGTGAATTACTGATATCTGTGATATCTGTGTGGTTGATGATACTTGTTTTGGGCCTTCATTAAAGTCCTACATCTTTAACTTGAGAAAAAGACAGACGACATTGACTTCCTGTCAAAACCCAACAAGGACTAGATAAAGACCCCTTGAATTCTCATGCTTGTGAGCTAGTAAACATTTATAGCTCATTTGGAATGAGATGCTTAATTACATAATTTCATTCCAATTAAGCTGCTAATTAATTGACAGGGCAACTCTGAGTGCTTTACACAGTGAAAGCAGAAGCATCCTGAGCCCATTACCTGTGACCCTTTGGGAGAGATCAGTAAATAACTTTTTAAAAGGCTAGAAAGGGAGTTTTCAAAAAGAGAAAACAAGAGACTAACCTTGGAAAAACACAGAATCAGTACCAGCCTGGGGAAGATCCAAGCTCATGCTGACTGTGGGAAGATCTAGTTTGGAACTAAATACTAAATCCTAGCTTTGTATAGCTTTCACAAACACACTTCTAGCTAGAGTAGGAGAAGGCACAAAATGAATGTACTTGGTGTTTTGCCATGTTCATCAGGGGCCAAAGAGATGCAAAAGAAAAAGCAACAGCAGTAACCACCAATTTGTAAGGACCAGTGCAGTATCTTTGCTAACTCCTCACCCTTTTACTCAGCAAGCCAAAATTCATATCTCTGATCTTCATCAAAATTTGTTTTAGAGACATCCAGATATCCAGGGTCTAGTTAATCTCCCAAGGTTAATATTGCTTGTGTTGGTCATGAAAAAAATTCAAATTAAAATAATTTTTCCAAAATAAAATGTGTTATTTTACCAGTTACAACCTCAGCTCATTGGAATAGGAATGTGTTGAATAATATCTATCCACGCACACAGACACACACACACAGACACACACACACACACACACACACAGACACACACACACACACACACACACACACACACACAGAGGATATACTTGCTATGTCCTCAGCATATATTAAAGAAATAGAAAATTGTGGGTAAAGCAAGCAGGGCCTTTTTATTAGTGTTGGTTCAAATAATTTTTTTTATTTAGAAAGTTCTCAAGTGTTGCATTATCACATTGAATATTTCATAATTATTTTTAGTAAGATAAGGTCAAGTAGGGATTAATACCAGTCATATATATATATATATATATATATATATATATATATATATATATATATCGCATTTTATTCTTGGAGAAGCTGGAGTTTCTACACAGCTCTATCATCTATATATTATATCTTTAGTTCTTTGTCACTTGTAATAAGCAGAAATCTTATCAAACTGTTTCAAATTGCCAGTAGTGTGGGAAATTATTACCATTCATTTTAGTGAGTAAATGTCTCAATAATGCATTGCTTAAAAACAAGAAAATTTCCTCATTCATATTATAAAAAATCCCATAGAGATTATGCCCAGAGAATGACATACATATATCATTCTCTTTTCCATACATCCCCACATGTATATTTGAATTTTCCTTACTGAACTGATAACTTTTTTTTCTTACTGAAGACAGGGACAGTGAAGTTCTTTTAATCATACTTAATACTTGGAAGAAAATTGGAAAATTCTCAGAAGCTATGAGCATCTTGACATTTTAATGCCTGTGCTAATCACTCTAGCTGTGACCAGAGGATCACTTTCACTATTTGCTTCAGAATTTTAACATAAACCCAATGAAGATGCATGATTTGCATGCACAACATGAAAACAGGAATACAGTGGACTTGGTCACAGTTGGATGTGATCATTGTTATGGCAGTATCTCATTATATTCATAAAAAACATGTTAATCTTTTTGCCTAAAGTTGAATTGATAACTTAGACTCCATGGTTGGCTAATAATTTGATCAAGATCCATATAGATTTATAGATTTTCTTCTATTCATTGGTGGGCATTATACATTGTTTATCTATTCCCACAATAAAAATGTAGTGAAATCATGTATCCTTTATGAAGATATTTATATCTAGATCTGGTTTTTTGGCACATCAGAACTGATTCCTTATCTAACACCAGGAGGAGAACTCTGGGTAGGCACTCCTCATTCTGTTGCTTTTCATATGTTAACTTTATTTCAATCCAAAAAGCAAGTCAGTGACTAAACCCAAACAGATGGAATATGGTTTTTAGACTGTATGTCTATGCATGTGTCCCTGTGTGTAAATAAAGAAAAAGGAAGCTGGTTGTGCCAAAGGTATCATGTGACATGATCTACATTTCGGTGTAACATTTCTCCTGCTGTTATTTGCTGCCTTTTGAGGCTGACATGGTTTTGAGAGTTTGACTTCTTATATGTATTGGCGGGTAGGGATCATGAAGTTATGTGTCCTTGCTTCCTTGGTCAGTTTCCACCTTACATATTGATAAAGAGTCTCCCTCTCTTGAACCCATAGGTTACTGATTTGTCTACTCTAATTAGCTATCTTGTTTTGATGACGCCCTCATTTTGCACCTGAATGTAGGGATTATATGTGGGCCACCACACCAGACAGACATTGTAATAAGTGCTGAAAATCTAAACTCTAACCTTCATGCTAGTCATATAACTAATTTACCCACTGTACCCTTGCCACAGACCTCTAACGAAACCTAATAGTATATATTTTAACTTCAAAATGGCAACAGATGATATTGTAAACTATAACAAAATAACAAAAGACATTGCCTTCTTATTGTCTTTAAACTTTTATATGTGGTTTATAAATTTAATGATTATATATAATTATGAAAATGACAAAATTTTAATAAAAATGACAGCAATAATACTTCTCTCCTTTTTAAACAAATGATAATTTATTTTGTGCATGAATGAAAGACACGTAGAGAGTTGCTGTTGTTCATGTGCATGGACAAGCTTTTTACTTACTCTTGGAGCATAAGCAAATTGGCTTATACCTGTGTGCTTCTGGGTCAGTGAGAGAATATTGCCTATGAAATGGAGAAAACATGCTGGAAATACTATTAGCAATGTTTGTTTACTTCAAGGAAACCCATTTAACTTTCTCTTGATAGCATTTCACAAGGAATCCACACAGCCCAGATTAGCAGAAATTGGATAATTCTGGGGCTTTGTTCTTCAACGGTTCAAGAACAGAATGTGAGATCTACATTTTTTCACTTTCTCAATTTCTTAACTTTATTCTTTCACACACAATTGTTGGCTCTGCAGAATCAATTATTCTATCCAGACATAGCAACTCTATTCATGGAAAGAGGAACATACCTATTTTGTTGTATCTTTCATAAGACTCTGAAATCCTGTTAAACAATACATTACAGACCGGATGATGCTTGACCTGACAGGTTAGAATTGAGCATCAGGTCACCATCATCTGTGATGTATCTGCTATTTACTTAATGATTTTGTGAAGAACCATTAATAATGTAGACTAAGACTTAGGTAGTATCGGGGTCATGGTACACTGGATAAAGTATTTGCTCTGAAAAAATGAGGACCAGAATTTGGATCTCCAAAACCTACATAAATATCAGGTATGTGTGATGGCTGTCTTGAAATTCCAGTGCTCGGACAATGCTGAAGAAAGTGACCTTCATTGCAAGATAGTTTGCCCCCACAGGAACAATAAATAAGCAGGTAGAAGAATACAAGATGCGTTAGCAGGTATGCATTTTATGAAAATGAGTCAACGAAAAAAACTTTCATTTTATGTTCAAATTGTATCATAGGATCCTTTAAAAAATAAATATCTACAGGTAGTGAGGCCAGAAGTTTACAAGGCGCATTCCTACTATCCCTCTCTGGCCATTCTTGGGTGAGCTCATTTATGTAAATGTGATCATTGAAACTTAGATAGATCCTGCTATTTATTTAATTTTTTAAAATGTTTCAAACGTAAGTCTATTTAGATCATTTCTCTTCTTCAAACTCCTTCAGTGCCTCTGCTACTCCCTGTCTACTTTTTGACCTCCCATTTTAAGATTATTTTTGTTATACTCACTCATTGCTAGATACACATACAGCCTGTGTCGTGCATTTAGTGTTGTTCACATGTGTATGTAGTTAGTTTGGGTTAAGCACTGGAATCAAGCAGGGTGCTCATTCCTGGAGAAGCCTGCTTAACCCTTTCTTAGAACTTGTTAATTGCCTGTAGGTCTTCATGTACAGGAAGTGCCTTCTGACGTTTACACACTTAACTGACCTGTCAACTGGAGTTGCCATTGTGCAAGATATTTTTTAGACAACCATGTCCTTGAAATTTCATAGGTGCAGCTTCCCTGTCATTATCTTACACCAACAGCCTGCTTCTCTGGCTCCTACAATTCTCCAGTCAGAAATATCTGATCGTTAAGTGTCAAGGTTCTCTTGGAGCGGTATCACCTAGGCTTGAGAATCTTCCTGAATTTTGACAAGTTGTGGTTTGCCCTAATAGTCTCTCTCTGTTTCAAACAGAAGCCTCATTGTGGAGAGCTATACCTATCTTTGGATATAAGGTTATATTTACAACACGCTTAGAAATTACATTGCTTTAGGAAAGTGGAAGTAGTATGTGCTCTTTCAGGGTCCATGTTCTCATGATCAATGAGGAGTTGGCAGATTTATAAAAACAGCCACAAATTCTCTCCTAGTGAGCACGCCTTAGGTTAAATTAGATGGCTGCTATTTACCCTCAAGATGCATTTATTTTATACCTTGGGATTTGTTTCATACCTGTGTCTGGCTTGATGATTGAGGCTCATTGCCAAAAATTCAAATCTAACACATGAGCATTGTCCTTTTATTCTCTGAGTTTGATTTTTCTTTGTATTTATCCACTCCCATCAATATTCCGTTCTGAAAAGTTCACATTGATTTTCCTTCTCAAAACATGAAAATTCTGTTATTCAAACCAGTATTTCCTAAAGAAATATGTTTGATCAATGTGTATAAGAGTTAAGTGGAAACTCCAAATTCCTCCTGCTGATTGTCAGTAACTCAAAGCAACCTGTTTACCCACTTGGATTCATCCCAGCAGAAAACGTTAACAGTTGTAATTATCACCATTATGCAGTATGTTCATTGTACAATCAATATAATTGCCAAATGGAAATTATACAATAAATATAATTGCTGCTTTACTCCTGTGCAATATTTCAGTGGCACTTCACATTCATTCTGTCCTTTAATTAGTAACAGGTGTAATTACAATACTGTGCTCAGAGCTGAGGGAAAGTAGCAAGAGTAGGCAAAAGGTATGGCTATGGAGAGGAAGAGGCCAGTGTGACTCATTCTTTGCTGGGATTGCCCAAGAAGACTCACAAACCTCTTTAGCAGTCCAAGGTTAATTTGATCTCCAGACATTTTAAGCAAAAACGGGTTGAAAATGTTTTTCAGATTCAGATTCTGTCATTGACTCATAGACTTCTACTCTGTGTTATGTGTATTCCTAGTATGTCTTCGTGAATGTCCCATTTTTTTCACTTGAGGAATGTTTGTTCATCTGTCAGATACTCTATTATTTGCGTTGAATAGTCAGGAAAAAAAGCTGTGAATTTCATAGCAGAGAGGAGAAAAGCAGAGATTACACTAGAGGCAAATCAAGAGAAAAAGCATGCATGGTGATTGACCTTAAGAAAAGACTAAGAATAAACTACTACATGGTGATTGATGCCTTTGGGTGGTCAGGGAGAACTGTTCAAGATGTGACATGTAACTTGAGATGGTAACATTGAATGCTTGGTCCAGCAGAGGATATTGTAACAACTGATGCTTTTAAGAGAAATATGGATAGGTGGAAAGTATTTATGCTGTTCAGTTAAGGATATAAGGGAAGGAAGGAAGCCAAGGTGAGGTGATTGCCTGTCTGTGTAGTATACAGGAAGAGATAGTTGAGGAGGGATTTGGTTTTGTGGAATCTATAAGCAAATGCAAAGACAATCCAGTATTTTCATTCATCTTAAGTGCCATGAGAACCTATAGGATAATTTGATACAAGAGAGTGGTAGAACAAGATTTACACATTAAAAACGAATAATCTATTTAGAATATGTGCATGTCAAGTTTGTAGAAAGACCATTGGTGACAGATATCAGGAGGATAGGGATATATGTGCACTGGAATTCCAATGTTGATGACTTCTTGGCTTAAGATGATTCTAATGGAGATGATGAAAAGTAAAGTGCTCAGAAGAGCATTTGGGAGATTGAATCCCAATTACATGTCTGCCAGAGTGAGGGTGAATGTTGAAAGCAAGAATATATTGGCTCCAGGCTTTGAACATGGACATTACTAAGAAGCCACAGTCAAGGGAAAGAGCCATATTAGGAGGAAGAATCTGGTTCTAGCTGAAAGGCCTATAGACTTCTAAAGGGACTGTACACAGTTCTGAAATAGGAGTCATCGCTGCAGATAGAACTGTATGACTTAACAGAACTGACATAGAATGACCAGTGAACCATGTAGGTATAAACATCAGAAATAAAAGAGAAGAGATCCTACAATAATATCTGAGTCCTTACGCAATTTCGACATTTCATAGTAAGAAAGAATCAGTAACAAAATTAGGAAAGATCTGCCAATTAGAGGAAAGGTAAAACGAATTCTATCTAAGATAATAAATCAGGATAAGTCGTAGATATGTGAAATATTGCTTAGAGAGTCAAAAGTAAAGTCATGCCCATCTGATTTGGCAATGTGGAGGATGCCAGTGACCTTGTGAGGACAGCTTTAGTGAAGTGAGAAGCACAGGTTTGATAGATGTGGGCTGAATGTGAAGGGAAGAAGTGAAGGTAACATACAGGATGAACGTTTGGAAGTGACAAAGAACAAGAAGTGCACATGTGGGTGGAGGTTACATGGGTCAACGAAAAGCTGTTTAGATATTTTTGTAGCAGGTAAGTGTGAAAAATGTATAATGGATACTGTGGGATGGTAGATAAATTACTATGGGAACAAAATCCTTGAGAAGATGAGATGTGGAGTCCAGCGTGCAGAGGCAGAGGCTGCCTTAAGCAGGAACATGAGCTTGTTGCCTCTTATGAGGAGGCAAGGAAACAGTGTAGGCAGGGTTTCAGGAAGGTCATTCAATGTGGTAGTGGGAGGACCGTTGCTGTCTTCCTGTTCTTCGTGATCTAAAAGAGAGAGACACACAGTACATAGCTCACTCCATGAGTCAGACAGGTCTGAACAGACAGAAACACTTGCTGCGGGGGTCCCTGGTGGGAGGAATCAGCCTGCTGATGTTTGACAGAGATGATGGCATCTATCTTAGACCTTGAATAAGATATGTAATTGTGCTCTTATTTGACTTAGATGTCAACAAATTTAAGAGCATTTTCTCTCCAGTGCTCTCACCGGATGCTTTATATTATAAAAGATCAAGAAAAGCAGAGGCTGACTTTGTGTTACTAGCAACACATGGACTCCCCATATATTCTTTACCTCCTTTAGAGAATTCAAGCCCTTTTCTTCTTTTTTATACTTTTTCTCTCTCCCGTTGGCTAGTTTATAATTGTCTTTGAAGTTAAGATGAAGCATTTCTCTTCCAGAAAGCAACCATCACCCACATACTTACCAGTTAGATACTTTCCTCTGTATAAGTAAGTCGTAGATACAAGTTCCTCTTGTTTCTAGATGATGGAGTGGGTATTGTCAGGATCAGAAGTTTAAAAGGAAACACTCATGACAGCAGTCACTTCAGGGCTCAGAACAGGGATGACCAACACTCCAAGCAATGAAAGATGCCCAAGTAGACAGTCTTTTAAAACTTGGAGAATTTTTGGTTCATGTTCTCATGTGAATATCAGTAGAGTACAGTGTTACACCTGCCTTTGGTCAAAATCCACCGTGAGGTACATAATTAGACCTAGCACTCTTACTCTTTCAGTAAATATTAAGTATAATGTTTACTGAAAATATAATTTAAAGCATCTTAGAAGATAGTAGAAAACAAATTAAAGAAGAATTTGCTTAAATGGCAATGTGTGTACTTAGAGTATTGTTGCACTAACACATTGGTTCATCTTCCAGGAATTTAATTGGTATTATTGTTATATCATTGAGAATGATATTAATACCAACAGAAACTTAGCAGATGAAAGATACTGAAAGACTTATTTTCAAGATCAGATCTGTTTTGACATCTGCTAACCAGTGCCTGGCCAACCTCTGACATTGGATGAGTGTCACAAATTCTTCAGAGGAATTGTTGTTTTTTACTTTTTAATATTTTGTGTGTATGTATATAAATTATATTTCTGTTTGCCTATTCTTATGTGCTATCATGGACTTGTGCCTTTTATGCTGTGTATTTCCAAGAAAATGATGGAGAATAGTCTTCACCTACTACTTTTGTTCCCTACAAACTCCCTTGTTTGTTGCTAAATGCACTACTGTGAGTGGCCTCTAAGCGTCCATGTATTCTCCAATCTCTGCCTCACATTTCCCAAGAGGGCCAACAGTATTGCAAATACCTCTTACTATATTTAGCTGAATATAGTTCTTGGTGTCCAAAATTGTAACCTCACAGGGACAGAGCATGCTTGTATCTAGTATGTTATCTATTCATTCCTCATGGACTACACTTTGGTTGTGATTTCAGCAAATTCAATGACAGGAAGAAAGACTAGGATATGAACCAATTGATGGAGTCACTGAGCCTGATGCTTTTTACAAGGAATGAATAAATTTGAAGGTAGGAAGAGATAAGTCACAATTCTAACACTATTGACAGAATAAATAATTTTTGTGATATAATTCTTTCTTCACAACAAACCTGATGAATTAATAGGACAGATCTGAGTGACCTGTTCAACTCACAGAGCTTATCCCAGGATGGGTTTAAGAATGGGACCTGGAATCTGGTCCCTTCCTCTTTTCTCAGTTTCTGAAATGAAACTGAAGGATCCATCATGGGTTAGAACTAAAACATTCAAATTTTAGAATTTTAGGGAAAAATTGTAATCTCTAAGTCCCAGTGCCAGCGATATAAATAAAATCCATAAACTTCATACTCAGCTAAGCCAAGTTCAGTTTCAATGAGGCATAGAGAAGCTGCTGAACTGCATGTCTGCAGTCTGAGCTAGTAATATTAGCTTGACAACATTTAAGCATGATGAACATAGGACATCCTGAACTGGAGTGGCCTCATGAAAATGTAGACACAACAGTGAGAGGGACAAAAGCTAACAGTATCTTATGACACGAAGGGTGAATGACAGCATTAGAATATTGCTATTTAGTACTTTTGGCATCCAATAATTTGGACAGTTAACTGAAATCACTTTTTATCTCAAAATATGCCTTCTTCTAGATATTAATCAACTCTCCCAAATGTCTTAGTCCCTGCCATTACACAGAAAAATCCTTAGTTAAATATTCTAATGTAGATAGATAATTTTTTAAGTGACATGGCCACTGTACTGAAAGGGTTGCAAATAGTAGTTCTTTGGAAACCACACTTTCAGTTAAAATTTCAGCACACAATGGAGAAGGAGATTTCTACAGAAGGAAAGATAGTTCTAGAAATCCCGATCATCTTAAACGTGAGCAACTCAAACACCTTTGCAAGATAACTATTATAAAAGGAAGACATACAGTTTAAGCACTTCTTTATATGACCTATAACTTGAACATGCATCCATTCTTTTGTATGTGGGATTTTATTTCATTCTGCTCAGTATTTGAAGAAGAGAGACACAGGTTATTCTGCAAAGTGTCAACAGGGAAATAATTAAGATACTCATGATCATGACAGCAATGCAAGGAAAGAAAAAAACTGAGTTATTTTTAGTGTTCTACTTTGAACATAATCAAGGATATAGAATTGTTTTCATCTTAAAGTTGGAAATAGGGGTTTAGATATATTATACAAACTATCAAGCTTCACATGACTAGGACTGAAAATAATTCTTTTGTACTTCAAAATCATTGTCATTAGTACTTTCGTACTTTCAAATTCATTGTCATTAGTTTACCTGGTTGACCTAAGGCATGGATTTAGAGGTAAATGCTCATGTGACAAGTACTTGAAGAATTGATATCACTTGATACATGGCGGGCTTAGATTTAAGGCTGGTAGAATGTTAGGATATGGTTATTCCAAACTGTTGGCTCATTAAGGGTATCCCATGGGGGGGAGGGTTCTTCATTTGTTTTTATTTGAAGCATTGGGAAAAATTAAAGAGAAACATGTCTGACATCAAAGGAAACACCACTGTAAAGTGACCACACTTTAAACAGTGCACATACTTTTTCAGTCAACAAATGGCTGCTTCTGAATGATCTCGCTGTTTCTTTGTTTTACAAATCATTCGTTACATATGTGGTCTTAGTCAAAGCTAAATTGCTACTGTGGTCAGGATGCCCTGACTGAATCCACATGCCTCACTTGTTGAATTTGAATCAGTTATTTAAATGTCAGAATGTCTGCAAAAGGGTCCTTGGAGCTTCTGCCTCCACCCATGTTTCCTTTGATAAGCCAAGAAGTAAGCATCTTGAAAAAGAAATGAATGACATAGATGGGTATAATTAGAAGAAAAACACATGTAATCAAGTTGACTGAATTCTGCTAGATGACATTCCTAAAACTCCCAAGCCTAAAACACATTTGTGGAAAACAAGTCGTTCAACTCCAGTTGATATGTGTGATGTTCAGAAGAGGAAGTGTTCAGTTAGTAGGAAGCACACCAGGGAGGACATGGGGAGGACATGAATGTCAAGATGAAGAAGGTGGATTAGATGGTAGCAATTTGATTGTATTGAGAAGATGGAATAATAGTAGCAGTTTTACTAGAGAAGACCATCTGCGAGTCATGTGCAGGATGAACTATAAAGAGAAGAGTGGAGCAGGCAGATCAGTGAGGAGGCTGCTATACAGCTAGCTGGACGTCAGATGGTAATGGGACAGTTATGTTTGAATTCCAAGGACTACTCATTTCCAAAGGGATTTTACATTTCAACTGAAAGTGGTAACAGATTAAAAGTCCAACTAAATTACCTGCTTGGAAGCATAAAGAAATTATGGGATGTGTAAGTGGTCATTGTCACCAGTCTGATTGCTTTCTTCCTTAAAGATCTGTATTTTATGACTTATTCTATCTTCTTAACTTAGTGATAGTTTCTAGGCTTTGTCCTTCAGACCATAGGACCTTTGTGCTACTTAGTTACAGTTGGATCCCTGATACTTCGCATGTGTGTCACAAGTGGAAATGTACAGAAGAAAGCCGGAAATGTAGATGTTAACTTGGAAGAGTGATTTAAGGAGATAAGGGAATCTTAGTGATCATGTGATCATTTTTCCATGCTCAGGTACATCTGTGCTGCTGATCACATCCATCTATGTTGTAGATTTTCCTATACCTTCTTATTAGTTCAGCCTATATCAGAATTCAGGGTTTTCTTGGTTATTACTTTTCCTTCCTTTTCAATATTCAGTTGAGACCAATCTCAAAGCAAACCTGACTATTAGAAGCCCTTATGTTCCTCTTTTATTTTAATTAATATAAGCTTCTTGTGATGTCTGAGGTAGAGCCATGTATGTGAGAAGTCTTGGGGAGATTATACAAAGAAAGGACTCCCTGGTGATACTCACAAATATGAAAGTATGATGTCATGAAGACAGATCCCAAAGACTAAGAAAGAAACACAGGATTCCACAGATTCACCCCAAATCTTCAGAGTTCATGAGGGGAATTAGAGAACGAAATTGTGATCAGATGTATTGAATTCAGAAGGACATGGAATTACCTGTGTAAAAGCTTTGGAAATTCAAGTTCATTTTCTTTACCGACACTAAACGAGGAAACCAGGAGGCGTTGAAGTTCACAGATCCACTATGATAAGGCTCACGCCTCATCTGTGCTCTTTAATCACAGCTGGTTCCCAATCATTATTCAGCAATACTTTACTTCTTATTGATTCCCTGTTCCAGGAGCAGCATTATTTTCCAAATTTTCCACAAGCTCATTAAACTTCCATTGACCACATGCACACAGCTCAATGGCCCACCAATTTCCTTTCATAGAATGTCTCTACTTTGACTCCTTTGTGAGCCCAAGAAAGTGGACGCCCACTTTGCTAAGAAAGATATTGTTATTGAACCCCTTCATCCCCAAGATATCACATTGATTTCTCCTTTTTAATTTAAACCTCCAGATGGTCAGTGCATTTTATTGTTATCGTTTTGTTTCACCAACGTCTCGGGTTTAGCACAGATTACTGAATTGTGCATGCTCTCCTTTAGACATTACCAATGGCCATACTCCACTAGAACCTTAGAGTTTGCTAAATAAACAGCCATTTTCATTGTTCACATTGCCAATTATTTTCAACATTTCTAATTCTTTGCTTGAATTATGAAAAGCCCACAGATATGTGTAGCGAGTGGTATTTAGAAATACAAATATCACTGGACATTACTAGTTCACAAGTGTATCTGAATGCTTAAATGCTGCAAAAAGACTACTCTGGGCTATAAGATAGATTAATCTTCTTTTTCTTCTAAGCTTTCCCACCGCCAGGTTTACTCTAGGTTTTTTTTTTTCCTTCTGGGCTTTCACTTTAGTCTAAATGGAATAATTACTAGCTTCCTGTGACAATACCCTGACTGTGAGCATATGCCCTCACGTATCCATTAATAACAGGGATGCATTTTGAGAAATTGATTGCTAGAGGATTTTTGTCCTTGAGAAAACATCACAAAATGTAGCCCCTACATGTGCACACTTGGAGTACTGAAAAATCAGTAGGAGATGTAATCTTATTGGACCACAGCTTTATGAGTTATTTTTAACTGACTAAAACTTTGTTATATAAAACTTTCATGTATTTCGTAACTACACCATTGGCCTTTATTCCAATACAATAATAAAACTATTTTTAAAATATTCTATCCATGTTAATCAACATTATATTCCCTATTCATTAAGGAACTTTCATTTTTATTTCTAAACTGGAATCAATAATACAGTATGAAAATTAATTTCTTAGTGCTATGTGCAAACTGCTTCTGAATGTGCAGGTCTGATAAGACTCCAGATACAGTAAATAAGGTGAGAAAATCTGAGTCCTTAGCATATTCATTCTTCCACCCAAGGTTCTTACTTTTGTGCACTGGTCCCCAGCTCTCCAGTTCTGCTTTCCCAATTGCTTATGAGAACAGAGAGAAGACGCTGGAGAGGTGGTGGGCTTTGGAGCACAGATGCCATGTAATTGGCTTTCATACTTTACTCTGATCTAGAAGTCTTTGTTTCTTTTCTGATTATAGAAAAGACTGGTGTGTATTGGTTATAATTTCTCGAATGAATGATTTGGCAGAGAAAGAAATTTACAATTGTAGGAAGTATCTCTTGGATCTGGAGAGATTCCTTTGCAGTTAAGAGCAATCAATGCTCTTGCAGAGGACCTTTGAAATGAAATATTTCTCCCTATTTTTATTTTTGAAAGGAATTCTCTACTTCCTGGTTTGAAAAATATAATCTAAGTGCTATCGCACTTTGAGTTCAGAAGTCAAAATATCGACCATCTCCTAGTGGCTAGGTTTGAGATGCTGTTTCCATTTCTCTTCTGTAATGCCTAACTGACCAAGAGACTTATGTATAAAAGACAAAAATGTCCACACACTGCTTAGAATGGGGGAGGCAGTCCTTTGTAGATTCTCAATAAAGGTTAACCATTGCTAACTTTTGTAAATCAAAAAGGTTCTTAAAGACATTGCCATTTTTAAGAATAATTGCTATCAGCTACTATGTAAATAGTTTAAAGCCATTTACATTTTCTGATCATTTAATATTCATAAAATTTAGTTTTAGTAGTTACTATATTCATTTAATATATGAAATGCTGAAACATGAGACCATTGGGTAATTCAAATCAATCTCACGGATAAATATTGACAAGCAAATATTTAAACAGATTTATGTTTAGAGAGGCATTCTTTGTAAATAGTATGGTCGGTTTTCTGTCTTCTGTGTTAGATTAAGTAATGACTAAAAATCATTGAAACCTTTTTAAATTCAATAATACTGATATCTTAGGCTCAAAACTGAATTCTGTTTTTGTTGTAGCCCAACATTTTGAACCAGATAATTTTATAATCCATAGTCTGATCAGTAAAATTAGAATAGTAAAAGTAGATTACCATGTTTAATATTTTCTAGGGGACAGATCGCTTCCTTTTCCATATCTCAGGCCTATGCTACAGCCATCACCAAAATTCATTAAAACTGTGCTGTTCATCTTAAGAAAAAGCAGAGAAATAAGCATGTAGAGAAGATTCATTTCATTTAAATGCAAGGAAATATGTACATGCTTTTTAGTCCTTCCTGAATAAATATTACAAATAAAAGGCAAAAGGCTATAAAATAAATACAAGAATAAAACCAAACCAAAAAAAAAAACCTACAGGAGAGTCTATTACAAATGATTATTTTCAAAATTAAAAGCTTCTAGCTCTTAACTAATTCATCGTAGAGATAAAGTAATACACTTTCACGCTTCATAACAATTTAATAAATATTACTAAAATATGGCAACTGCTACCATAACTCATTAGCAAGCTTTTAGCATTATATGAAGTTATCTGAAACTGTTTCGGGAACTTAGTTTGTCATGTAGCACGCATGGTAATTTCTGAAGAAACTCTGGAGCATATGGTCCCTGCCCATCAGCTATCCCCAGGAGGCTGCAGCAGGATTCCTCTTACAGATACATGACATTGAGAGGCAAGATGCAGAAGAGACAGGAAGGCAAAGAAATGGGGGGGAGGGGACTTGATGACTGAAGCTGTAAAATCAGACTGCAACCTATAAATTGAGAACTACAAAGTTAGTACACCCATGTAACCTGTTCAAGTATAAGTGGGACATTATGGCTTCTGGGGTTTTTACAATATGAACTCTGAGTCTTGGAATACACAGAGAAAATGAATTTCCACCACCTGTAGCATGCTACTGGCTAACATAGGTGAATGTAGGGTCATGTATTTGGAATTATCAAGATTCCTTGGAGCATGTTTTGATTGCTTTATATTCTTATTTCCATACATTCTAAATAATTTAATAAAATTGTGACATATTTTCTATTTAAAGTAGCATATCTTGTCATAACTTAGTGGGTATGAGTGGAAACAGAGTGAATGGCATCGACCACTGATCAACTCTAGAGAAGGGGAAGTGTATACTTGAAAGGTACTTTCATTTCATTATCATCCTTAAATCTAGGTGGCCAGAGAAACATTTGCACCCAAAGATATGACCTCTAATGTCTGCGTAATTAGAACACTATTCTACAAAACTTGGCTATTGGTAAAATCATTTGATCCATACCCAGCTTACATTTTTGTACCAGATTCATTTTCTCACAGAGCTAAACTTTTGGAAAAGATTAAAAGGGAACATATGAATGAGTTTTTTGGAAGTATTTGGAAAAATTCTAAGGCAGTATTATTTTTATCACTTTTGCATCTGTGTTGTCTCGAGTCATTTGGGAAGAGAGAACCTGGATAGAGAAAATGCCACAACTGGGTTGCCTTTGGACAAATCTTTGATGCCTTTCCTTGATTGATATTAATCTGCTATCAGTCTAGTTTACTTGATTGATGATTGGTTTGGGAAGACCCAGCTCACTGTGACCAGTGCCATCTCTGGGATGGCCTTCCTGGGTACTATAGAAAAGCACGCTGAGAAAACCATAGCGAGACATCCTTCTGTATCAGCTCTGCATCCGTTTTGCTATCTTGAGCTCCTGTCTTGAGTTCCTTCTGTGACTTCCCTGGATGAGGGACTAAAGGTCGAAAGATACAACACATGCTATTCCCCCAAGCTGGTTTTGTCCGTGTATTATCCCAGCAATAAAAAGCGTAACTAAGACAACACCTACATTCTCCCAGTTCATTTTTTTCTAAAGTCTTAATTTCACATTATATCAAAATTGTAGTTTCCTATTATACTATAAGTTTGCAAATACCACAAGTCTAACCCTTTCTGGTAAGGAAAGCTAGTCTTGATTTATTTGAAACAGGAGGCTGTGAGAAAATTTCGTAGAAAGAACCATCAAGATAAAAAAACATATTTAAAATAACTGAAGTCTCCCGGATGCAGCCATGCGTGCTTGTCGCCCCAGAACTTGGCAGGTAAGGACAGGAGGTCAGAAGGTCGTCTTTGTCTATATACCAAGTTTGAGTTTCCCGTTGCTACCTGAGACCCTGTCTCTGTAAACAAACAAACAAACAAAACAAAAAAAGAGGAAAAAGATGAAATAGAAAATAGAACTGGCTACAAAATAAGCGCGTGACCATATTCTATTTCAAATTGTGTTAATACAGAGAGTAGTATGATTAGGACAGAAAATATCTGTGTATAAAGAATATTTTACAGAAAAGCAATGAAATAAAAACAACACAGAAAAAATTAATATTTCTGTCCTCATGCAGGCAAAAGATTTGCATAGGAAGATGCTTGAGGGAACATTAAATTTATTAAAATATACAGATGATAAAGACAAGGTTAATAGATTTATTTAGACAGTTGATGCTTGGCAGACTTATCTCAATGATTCTATTTTTAGATGCAGTTATTAAAAGCTGGCTCTCATCTCACAGAAATGATTGGAAGTTGTTTTGTCTGGAAACAACCTGCCTTATATGATTGTTCTCTGAGGCTCTCCATCTAGAAGGTGGCTATGTGACTTGAAATTTAAATATAAAGCAAATTCAATCAGGTGCCTTGATGCCCAGCCTGCCGGACTGCTGTGTCGGGAGGAGGGATGCGTTGGAGGGCAGAGGGATGAGTGAAGATGGGAAGACTTCAAACTTTGCGGCTGGAAGAGCACGGGGTGCCACAAGAAGCAATGTGCTGGGCTGAATAATTCATGATGTGATACTAATTTTGATTCTGGAGAAAATTGCTTTCTCACTGTGCCAAAAGCTGGACAGTGAGACCAAACATCAAAAACAGTCCTAAACAGAGGGGGACCGAGTCCCTTAAACCTATCCCATATCAAGTCAACAGTTTTAACATTGCAAACACAGAAAAAAAAACTTAGACACTTCTCTGAAAACAGAGCATATTATTTTGATAAATAATGCATAAATATTAGAAATGCAGAAGCTCACGGTAAGTGAACTGGCATTTGTGTTTCACAGATCTTGGTGAATACTATGTGTCTTTGAGAAGTTTAACAGCCTTAACATACTTTTATACTTACAGAATCTCATAGGTATCAGCCTTGACATTTTGTGCTAATTAACCACAACACCATAAATAAAGAATTAATAAATGTTAACATTTATTAGATTTCTAAAACACAGACATTCCTCCCTGTCTCTTGGTGTTTCGAAGATAAATCTTAGGTAAGATTATTAGTGCAATTGAACCAAAGTATCCTGACATGCATTCATTCATTTTTCTTCCTTGAGGAGTAGGGCAAATTATTAATGTTCCCCATCAAAGCCAGATACACTTTCATTTGCCTTTGCCACATTTGAACTTTGGACTTTGGGATTTCCATTCACCTGTAACACCTAGAACAATGTTCTAAGTTGCTTTTCTTTCAGAGTTCAAATAGCCTCTCAGGAGGTAAGTCCAGGAATTGTAGAGAATGAAGATGTTTGTGACAAAGTCTGTCTCCTGATCCCTCGTTGCCTGTGTTCAGAAGGCCAGATCCAGCTCTGAGCAGTAGAAATACCAGCCTGTGAAAGGCTGAGAACCAAGCGTGAGATCTACACTCAGAGTCCAAGCAAGCTTTCAGGACACGAGTCCGTTTTATATTCACTTTCAGAGCAAGCAGCTGCTGCTATAAATTGCTGATATATCATGACTGCATAGGTAAACTGGATAAAATAGCAGACAAAACTTCTAGAGACATGCACAGTCTGGCATAAAACTCAGTTGCTTTTTACATAGCCCTCCATGTGGTCTGACCCAGGAAACCCCAGGCTCAATTAATGAGGCATTTGGAGGTATCAAGGCAGGCTGGCTACACAGGCGCATCTGGGTTTGCTGGGACACACTCTTAATTGTGAATGCAGTGTGCAAAGCTTCCTCTCCAGCAATTTCTACACACATACTTTAGAAGACATGCATGGATCACAGTAATAAGTATTCTTGAGACATAGACCAAAGGCAAAGTCACTGGATGTCAACACTTGCTTTCCTAGGAGCCCTGCATCACCTGGACATTTTGCGCTGGTATAATGAGAACCTGCATACAGAACTATAGCAGTACTAGATAAGTTTCAGTTAAGCCATTTATAATTTAAGTACTTTAACTTAAGTACAACCAAGGTATGAACTTAGTAGCATTCTACAACCTAGAGCATACTCATATTTACAGCAGTGTATTGATAGAGAAATGGAAGTTTCTTGTCACTGTACGAACATATTTTCATAATGGAAGTCATTGTCCCTAAGTTGAATCTCCTCAATTAGTGGGATTATGTATAATGGGCAGTGTGGGGTATGTTCACGCATAACACTATTGCCTATAAAGCTTTAAAATGCCTGGATGGCATTTAATTTGTCATATAGCTGCACTATTATTTCCTTGGAAAAGTGTCACAGAACGTTCATAGATGCAACAGATACCTAGGACACCTAGGGAGTTAAAGGCCAGACTGGGCAACCTGTAAGATCATGTTTCAAATGTCAAAATAAGACACAGTTGGGGCATAGCCCAGTTCTCAGTGTAGAGCATTTTCCTAGCAGAGCCATAGATAAAACCTCCCCCATACTGAAAGAATTAAGTATGGAACACAATGTAGGCATGCACATTGTATCACTATCCAATGAAAACCACCAAATATTTGCATTAGCAGTAAAACATTTATAAGACACATTTTGTATCATGATGTGTAAAAAATCCAGTTAGGTATATTTCTCCTATAATTAGGCAGGAACTAGTAGCAAAAACATTTTGTGTGGATTGTGAAACATAAATAAGCTATAAACAACTCAAAATACTATTGGAAAAATGACTAAATTATGACACCTATAATTGGCTTTTCATATCTCAAAGGATTCGCATAACGCAAAAGCCACTTTCCATATATAGATTTCATATATAAATATATATATAGGTTTTAGTGGGTTTTGTTATTCTGGCTGCTACATTTGCTTCTCAGGTCAATAAAGACTGGGAATCTGTGCTCAAGTCAGATCAGTGCAATGTGTGAACTCACTTGTACTCTTAAGGGCAAGGGCAGTGAGAGTATGGTAGAAGCCTGAGCTTACCCAGGTCTTACCACTCAGTGTTTTGACCTCATTTTACTCTGGCTGTTTCCAGAAACAGAAACCAAGTTGTAACTTTAAAGCAACATTTCTACTTTCCTAGGTTTTGACTTTGTTTGGGTTTCATTTCTATTAACAAGAATCCAGAGGTGAACCATTCCCAAAACTGGTGAATTCAACTTTACCATCCACGGAGGAGATCTCTGGTTCTTTGTCTTTTAATTAAACTACCCAGAACCAGGTGACGTTTTCTGTGGCTGAATCCATTTAATTTTTCTGCAACTTCCCCTGTTTCAGCCAGCTATGGAAATCGTGATGTGGGGAAGTTCAGCCAAGCCAGAAGCATCACAGAACATTCCTTCTGCTCGTGCTGGGTATCTGCCATTCGCATTCAGCAGGCCCAAACAAAAGCAATGAGAGTACCTGGGTTTCTTTTACATTGTTGAGGGTGTGACATGCGTTAAAATCCCAGAACGGACAAGACACCGCTGCAGTTGAGGAAGACTTTATATTGAAGAAGGAGACTCCGCCACAGCCAATATTAGGGCTCCCCTGGCAGGTCCACACTTGACTCATCCCAGTAGCCAGTCCGCTGTGTCTCCACAGTGGGAAAGCATTTGATAAGATTGATTATCTTTGTACTTATTTTTGACAGAATTGTATTAATATCTCACAGTACCTCCTTCATAAATTGCACTAGATGCTTTTTGAAAATCGAAGCAGAGACAGGGAAACATAGACTTCCTGCTTTCTCCAGTGAGGAGAGTTGCTGTAGCTCCCCATCTATTCTGTTGAAGGTCGTTCACCCTCTGTACTCACCTCAAGAGCAAATGCCAGTTAAATACTTATACCTGGGCAATTTCCCCAGTAATGCCAAATTAATTAATAATGTGTGTATTTCCAGCAGTCATCATTGTAGTGATACAAATTAATATTTTTCATGTGCAGTAAAATTTCATTGAGCCCAATGCTTTTTAGCTCTATTAATAACACAGATGGAGAATTATGAGAAATAATTTACTATATGTCCAGAACAGATGCATTTAATAATAGGTAAGTTGAGCAAAATTGGCCATGAATCTACTTTGTTTACAGGACCTTTCCAGGGGTAGAAGACAGGGCAACATTCTTGAAAGGTAATGTTTTGATTTATATCACGTAACAGTTTGTACTTCTGCCTTCTAGCTCTTCCCCACCTCTTGCTTACGCAGTGTCCCCTAGACACCATAAGCTAGCCAATATCACTCCAACTTCTTTTGATCATGCCCAATTCAAAATCTATTTTTCATCAGAGATAAGCAGTGTAAGTCTGATTAATGTGTCATGTGTGTGTGCACTTGAATTTTCACACAGTGTTTTGCACAATCATCTTTTATTGCTATTTGTCAAGTCATTACTTTGGCAAGCTCTAGTGTTTTGAATAGATTAGGTCATGCATGGTTGAGCAGAATTTGATGATATCCATTCCTGCATCAGATGGAGAGATTTCTGAGACTTCCATTCTATACATGCAACAATTAGGTTTTTCTTTTACTTTTTAAAAATGTGGTATTTTGGACTGGTGACATGGCCCAATTAAGGTGCTGGCCACAAAAACCTGATGATACAGATTCGATCCCTAGGCCATACTTTGGGGGAAGAGAAAAACCTAAATCCTACATGTTATCTTCCAACATTCACAGGAAATGACTTAGCAATCACACATGCACATACAGGAAATAAGTAATAAAATGAAATAACAATGTAAAGTGGTATTTCTGAAATTTCATAAAGGTTTTTAAAACACATATCTTTGTAATTTGAGGAAATATGATCTTCTTTTGTACCCAGAACTATATAAACCAGTTGAATTAATATTTATAGAAAACATTAATTTCCCACTGCAAGATGCCTTTTATATGGTATATAAGAAATATATATGGTACTGTGAATATTTTGTGTTTCGTTTGAGTTGAATTTACTTAGAAACAAAAAAAAATGAATGCTCAGAAAATGTTAAAAAATTATTGAGACATCATTGGATTTAAAGTCTAAACATAGCATAGAGCATTGGTGAATTACAGTAAAAGAATTTGGAAATGGTCAGGCTTATATTGATATTCATAATCCATGACTTTCAAAGTGAGACCTTTTCTAGTAGGTATTCTTACGCTTCCTGTGAATATTACATTTTCATCTACCATACCGGTCTCTAACCTGTTGGACATAAAATAATGATTCTTTGGTGTAGTTTTAGTGTTTTATCTTTCAGAGTGATGTTACCAGTGTTACTCTGTTTTGGTTTTTGAATGGCACACCTTATTAAAGCTCAGTGATTAAAAGTATAGTTAGTAGTATGCTGTCATAAGACCCCATTGCTGGAAATGATATGTACAAAACTCATTGAGTATGGAGAGGTTGGGCTGGAAACTTCGTAGAACCTTCACCTCCACATCTTAGTGTCTTTGGTAATAAGAAAACATGGCCCTATAAATCAAACTATAAATATGAACTCACAGAGACTAAAGCAGCAAGCTTAGGACCTGTACAGGTCTGCACCAGGTCCAGTGTGTATAAATTATAGCCTTTAGTTAAGTACTTTTATGGGATTCCAGAATGTGTATGTGAATGGATTCATCTCTTACTTTTGTGCCTTCTCTGAGGGATTTTTTTCCTTCTGTTAGTTTTCTTGTCCAACTTGACGTGATTTTCGTTTTTTTATTTGTTTTGTTGAGTTATTCACTTGCTCTTATAATACATGTTATTATGTTTTACTGTGTAAAATATTGGAGACAATTACAACTTGAAGAAAAAGTAATGGAGTGTTGTGTTTCTTTATTTTTAATCAATAGACAATTCATCTAAAAACTCCACCTCAAAAGAAAAATGTTTTCTAACTTGTTTCCGTTTTAGCTTTTAGTGTGAGTAACTTCTCATATCCCTGAAGATTTCTCATATATTTGTGAAATCTGAACTCAGAAGTCTGTGCTAGTCACCTTGAATTATGGTAATCAAAAGATTCCAAGGTCAGATTTTTTTCAATTAAAAGGGATTCTTCAGTAAATTTCTTTTCTTTCTCTTGGAAATTATGAATCTGCCTGGAAAATCTAGAAATAAGTTTTCACTATATATCCTCCTCCTCCTCCTCCTGCTCCTCCTCCTCTTCCTCCTCCTCCTCCTCTTCCTCTTCCTCCTTCTCCTCCTCATACTCTTCTTCCTCTTCCTCCTCCTCTTCCTCCTCCTCCTCCTCCTTCTCCTCCTCCTTCTCCTCCTTCTCTTCCCCCCTTTCCTCCTCTTCCTCCTCCTCTTTGACATTATATGCATTTCTGCTACTCTGGCTATATCCCAGATGATCCCTAAGGCAATACTTAAAAGTATAGACTTTGCAACCTGAATACATGGGCACACTCTTAGCTGACTTTTAGTGTATATATATTCTGCTGTGTGACCTATAGCCTGAGCATCACCACTGAACTTTCTAGAAATGCAAATTCTAATATCCTATCTCAGACATACTTCATCAAATACATTTGGGGTATAGAAAGGAATCTATGTTTTAATGTGCCTTGAGGCAATCGTGTTGCTGCCTCGGCCTAGAAATGGATTGAATTAAATCCTGATGTGAACACAATGATTTCCCCCTCAGTTCTAGTTCAACAGAAAAACAATGTTCCTGTATTTTTCGCAAGTGTTTTGCATATGTAGGTTCTCCAACAACACAGAGTGCTCTACAAAACTGGCATGGCCTCTGCAGCTTCCTGAAACTGAGCACATTTGAGATGTTCCAACATCTTACTTTCTTCTAAGAGTTATTATGCAAATGAAGAGTGAAAAAACAGGACAGCAATCCAAGCTTTCGAACTGGGTGTTATTGAAATTTTATCCTGCAGCATCTTTCATTAGTTTTGTGTTTCTTAAATGCCTCCGCTCTTTTACTTTCTAAATGGAATTCATTTCTATTTCATTACAGAGTCTCTTTTTGCCCTGCCTGCTATACTTGTTACCTACTTTATTCATTATCTTCTTGGGTCTCAATATTTTCTAGAGTATCCTTTCCTCATTCTCATAATGCATAATCTCAAATACTCAAAGAAAATATACTAGAGAAAAATACCAATCAGCTAAAAATCAATGAATACAAATGAGTGGTTCCTTTTTCTCATCAAAAAAAAAAGTCTAAAGTCGCCTCTTCTCTGTCACTCAAAACAGAGGACCAATATGAGGCCTTTCTTAATAATGATACTATGTTATTTTACATAAGAACTCAGATTATGTCTCATACAATTTAATAGCATATATGTGTGTGTGTTGAGTCATTACAAGATAAATTTTTTTTATTTATTATTTCAATAAAAGTCACACATGGGGTTGGAGTAGCAAGCTTCATGTTTTGATCTAGTAAGCATCATTTTGTAATCTTGCTCATACTCGGAAGGAGTGTCATGATCCTCTTCTGTCCAGAGGTGTACACTCTGGGAAAGAGAACATCAAGAACGTGCTCTCTTAAGGAACCGTTCTCTGACCTCTCACTGTCCTTTGGTATCCTTTCGAGTCTCACTGTGACAACCTCCTCATTTCCCTCTTCCTGCTCCTCTCTAAGTTGTTTGTTTGGCACTGATTTTCATGGTGGGCTTATGAATACTCCTTCGTTTTTGCATTTGTTCTTTTCATTTTAGAAAGACATCTCCTGCCTTATCCTCCTCTATCCTCATGTGTTGAGTTATTGGGGTTTGTTCTTTTTTTTTTTTTTTTTTCGAGCTGGGGACCCAACCCAGGGCCTTGTGCTTCCTAGGTAAGCGCTCTACCACTGAGCTAAATCCCCAGCCCCCGAGTTATTGGGGTTTGAATAAATGTTCAGTAAGTGTTTCTAAACCTTGTACCTGGGCACAGAGTTATAAATAATAGATAAAATGGCAGTGATAGAGAAATGAATCATAAATTACTTTAGCCCTGGGAGGTTGAAGACTTGCATGACGATGAATGGAAGTATTCCTGGTATACTTCAGAATATTGTTTATTTAGTATGGATATTTGGGTATGTGCCTTATTAGAATTCTTTCTTTAAATGAATCTTTAAATACTCCTTAGAATCTTTGTGGTTACAAGAAATAAGTTAGAAATGTTCCTGCACATACATTAATGAAACATACTACATCAAAGAACATCTGTGACCTGACAGAACTAGTCTATTTGTACAGTATTTGTCTAGCATTTGTAAAACTCTGGGTCTTCTCAGACCATTAAAAGGGGGAAAAGTCAAAACCTCATTCTGAATTACCAGGAGTAAATGTCAATATGTTCTAAGTCACACTAATATAAAGTTGAATTAAAACTGTGGATTGAATGATATTTCTGGGCAGAGGTTGCACCCTGGGAGAGAAGATGTTTACTTATATCCTTGTTGTCAAAAATTTGGAGGCTATTAGCAGTATAGACGACTTGATACCTCAAATCATAAGGAAAAACATTTCCAAATATCGTCCAGTGATTTCTGTTGGACAACATAATCCTAATTTGGCATTCACTTGCTTAAACTATGAAACATTGTTGAAAGACTCAGAGGAAGGCAAGTACTTGTCTTAAATTATATTCCCACTGCTAACCTTCAGAAGCTCCAAATCACAGTTCTGTTCAGTCACAGAGATGGCCCTGAGCTAAAAGGGTCACAAGCCAAATCTAAATGTCACAAAAAGGAGAAAGAGACTTTTATGAAGGAAAAGGGGGGTTAATTGTTGGAGAAAAAGATACAAAAATTTGGGAAAGTGAGTAGTCAAACTGCAGCATATACGTGAATAAAATAGGCACGGAGCATACTAAAAAAAGAAAATGAAACAAAAAAGAGAAAGCATCCGGCCAGGTAAGGTGCCATATGCCTGAAGTTGTACCATTTGGGGGCTCATAGGAAATGAATCATAAGTCCAGGTAAGATAAGACCTTGTCTTAAAATGACAAAAAAACACACCCCAAAAGCCTATTATTAAGAAAGACAAGGCTTTAAGATTCATGGACAAAGCACACATGAAATTTTAGCTTTTCGTGACCCAAATTGGAATTCCTTACTGCATAGTTATTTTTGAATTTCTGAAGATATATGTATTTTTATATGTGTGCAGATAATATACACAGATATATAATAAGTATATATACAGAAATGTATATAACCATATATATTGTCATATACAGATAATATTTCTGTTTTGTGGTAGTTATAAATGTTTTCTCTAGACTAAGTACAGAAATACTGCAGCATTAGTAAATTAGTTCTAGAATTTCTGTTGTCTTAATATCCAGGAGTGTAGAATCATCCAAAATGATTTTTCTCTTAATAGTACAACATTAATAGACGATTTTCTTACAGATAGTCACCATATTCCTAAAAATTAAAGAATGAAGAAACTAATTGAGTATCCTGATGTTGAAAAAGTAATGACAAAATATAAAACAGAGATATATGAGAGCGCACTACTTTTAGTAAGAAAAGGCAATAAACAGAAAAATATATATAAATTGATAGAGCTTCATGGAGATTAAAGTCAACCAGAAGAACACACACACACACACACACACACACACACACACACATACACACACACACACACACACACAATTATTGTCTCACTAAAATTGGGAAAAAGCAACTGAGATTAGGATTCTTAATTTCTACAGCCTTCACATATATAGAAGTAGATAAGAGCCTCTTCAACCCTGTTTTTTTGGTCTGAAATTGTAAAATATTTTGTGAAGCTAATCAACAAAACTGCCCATGTTTCCAGGGATGTAGTAAATATAAAAATTTGGTGCTGGCTACCTCAAAGTAATGCTAGGGAATTCTAACTGGTGACAGTGTGGATTTCTTGTTCCTTGTAGGCTTAGACTCCAAAGCAGTCAGAATGCCTTCACATTTTACTTGTAGTAGAAAGTTGAAATCAAGTATTTTGCACATAATCTTCTTAGAGGATGAATCTCGAGATTTCCTAGCGGTATGAGGATACCATACAGAATCTGTGGGAGTAGAATCTGTGCCTAAAGGGTTCTGATTAGAAATATGCTTTTGTAATTCCAAGCAAAACCTCAGAATATTAGCCATACTTCAGTATAAAAGGTTTTGAGTATGCCATGCCACCATTCTACTCTTCAATGTTTACATTTTTATTTATCTTTATAGATGTGTTTATTTTTATTGTTTGTGTCTGTGTGTGGACCCACATATATGTATGTGCACCACGTGGGTGCAACTGCTTGCACATAAGAAAAGGAGACTTCAGATCCCTGGGAGCTGGAGTGAGCTGTTGGGTGTGGATTTGGTTGCTAGGAACTATACTGAGGTATTCTGCTATAGCAGCTACAGTTTTAACTACTGAGAATCTCTCCAAGCCATATATTAACTTTTAGTAATTTTTAAATTACTATGGTTCATATGCATTTAGGAGATGTTTATCCCATGTTTTAGTATAATGACATGTTTAAAATACTTATAGGCCTTCACAGAAGAAAACTGGACATTACTGACTAAAATCTGAAATCATTAGAGGAAGAGAGGGAGGGAGTGGGCACAGGGTACCCCAGAGAGAGAATGGTATTCTTTCAGACACTGGCCACACATAAAACAGGGTTTTTACCCCTAGAGAATAAACAGCTCTACACACTGGGAGCCCTACAATGTTGTCAGATCTCTGCCTGAGGAATTTTCTACTTTACAGCATCAGGAGGGAGAGACAAGACCGAGTATGACAGACCCTGAGTTAAGAAATTAGAATTCTTAATTAAGTTGTCTGAAGTTTCTAGAATTGTAGAATAGTGTCAGGGAGAAAACATATGTAATAAATAATTCTCAGTCTTGCAATTTATAAGAGTCCCAGACTTGAAGTGTAGCTTTGATATTTGTTTCATTACCTATCTTACATACAAGGATGGGAGGTAAGAGATTATGTCAGAGGAAGAATTTTTCCTTTGCTCCATGCATAGTACCAAGAGATGACAAGAGCTTTCGACTGTGTGCAGTAGGTTGATTTAGAACAGAAATGTTGTTCTTCCTCTGAAATAAATTTAAACTTATATTCTATTCACTGCCAAAAAAGAAAGGAAAAAATGTCAAGGAAGAGAAGTGAAAAAACAATGGGTTAGAAAATGTAAAAGTCAAAAGCATTAATTCCAAATTTTGTTTTACCTGCCAGATGTTGCTGTCTGCTTAGTTTTTCTCTGATCATATCCTCAACATGAAGATTTGTAGTGTCCAGAAAATGCAACCTTCTGAGCCCAGCATTCAACTGCTTCACCCAGTTCTTTGAACACTTAGCAAATTAAGGCTTGTGAACATTGGCGGGCATTTTTCATTCATTTCTATATGCAAAGAGAAAATAATTGGATTTCATTCTGCATGATATGCATCAGATCAGGTTAAAATCTAAATTAATAACAAAGGTAAACATGTAAAATATATATAAAGATAGATAGATAGATAGTTAGATAGGTAGATACAATACTGACCATGTCCTGAAGAAACAGAAGAGAACAGGTGAATTCATACAGAGTCAACAAACATAATTTCTACTTAACAAACTCAAGGATGCTGGCGAAGGACCCATTTTTAACTGACACTGAGATTTCACAACTGTGCCTTGCTGAGTTGTCAGTCATCACCACTCAAGCCATCTTGAAATTCCCTTGCTACCTGTCAGATACAGAAACAAATCACACTTCTCACATGGATCACATCCACTAGTGATTTTGTATTCCGTAGCTCTCAGAGTAGCCCACACCATCCCTCTCTCGTCTGCTATTTGCAGTTCTGTGATGTGATGTGGGTCACCCTTTCTTCAAGTGCAAAGGCAGCCCAAATATAGGCATCATGCGTTGTGCAAACTAAACCTTGGAACAGGACAGAAGTCTGTCACAGAAGCTGCAGCTGTAACAGGGAAAGAAGTCATTCCAAGGCTCGATAGATGTGGCAATGTCCTTGCTTTCCACATAGATAAGAGGGTCTCAGAACTGAAGAACAGAATTATTAAAAACTTCAGTTTCTATAACATATGATGCCTACATTTAGGCTGCTTTTGATTACTCAAGAGTACAATCACCTGTAATCCATAGCTTATACACACACACACACACACACACACACACACACATGCACACAAACATACACACACACTCCACATGTAATATATACATCATACCATGACATATACACATGTACGAGTATTTCACATGTACACATACTATGCAACACCCCTCAGACACCCTGCCACATGAAACAGCACACAGTAGCACAAAACATACACACACATACACAGTACACTGTAGAATCATTACATTCTTACATGATTGTGTAGCTCCTTGTTTTCATTCTATTCTGTTATCCCTTTGCCTATTTTATGGACATAATGTTAGTTCTGTAATTTTTTGAAGTTTGGAGGCTTTGAATTATTATAGCTAGATCTCCTGGATCTTGTGGTGGAGTAAAATAAATACACTTACTTGCACCAACATTGTACATGCCAAATAACATACATCTCACACACACATATGCTATGTACTATAACACATGACAAGCAACATACCAAACCTATATATATCACGAACTGGTTACCACACTATACACTGTAGACTAAATGTACCACATGCATCCTGAAAGTTCGCCTTATCTTGCAGTATGATTTTTCTAATCAAATCCATATCTTAGTAAGATGGCAGAGATAACAACACTCACAGCAAATAGTACACAGGGCAGCAGAAATTAATGGAAGCTTGCTGGGCTGGAGCACCCTGTGAGCCTTGACCTCTCTGCCTTTCTAAATGATCTCTATTTCATGATGGAAAGTATGGTGGTTTTTCAGATATTATGCTAATGGGCCAACTTAGTTCAAGAAGTTGAGTTCTTATGGGTTTTACTGTATTCTGTGTAGTGCTACTAACCAAGTATGGCTTTTAGTTTGTTTTATTTTTGTCTTTATTTTTTCTGCTAAAGTCCATATAGATATATTTGTATGCTCTGTTTGAGTTGATATTAATATATAAAGAAAGTTATATGTTGTGGCATTAAAGTATACTATGATTATATGGAAGGGAATATAGAGTTTTCAGTCATTCTCTTATTTTTTTTTTGTGGGAGTTGGGCACAAAAATTCCACTGTTCAGCTAAAGACCATGTTTAATGTTACTAGTAACTCAATCTTTGCATGTCTTCTTGCCACAGCAGGAAAAGGCAAAGCAAGAAGTTGAACTCATATTAAGAACCGGTTCACTATTGACTTCTCGGAAAATGAGAGAAGTCCAGTAAAGATGGCCCATGAGCTATCTTATCAATCTCATATCCTACAAACTATCCCAAAAAATTAACTTGTATTCTAAAGGTTCTCAAACACATACTAATATTTAGTGTTAGAATAGCCAAAAAACACTCCCCAGATAATATCACTATGCTAATACTGCTTAAGGTAGCCAAAGAGAATAATGACAACATATAATCACTAAAAATTAGCTAATAATGAAATAAATCTATGGTGTATAAAAATAAGAAGAAATAATAAGTATGCCCTTGTGGTATCTTTTATTTTGAAATAAAAGTAAAAGCCAAAGAAGCAATTAGTAAAATGGAAGAAAATGTTAACACCTAAATCATGCAATCATTTGACCAGTATTCTAACTCCTACAGTTTCAAGAGCTTTATCATAAAAATTACAATCTTGGTGTATTGGTTCTCCATAGCCTCATAGATATACATTCTGCTCCTCACTGCTGGCTTCCATGGGCAGTTTTATTGTTATTATCATTTGTTTGTTTCTTTACACATCTTCCATCTTGCATCAAATGAACCAGTACATCAGATTTGAAACAAGAGCAGACCCTATTGTATTGTATGCTACGAGAACCACAATCCAGAATAATCGCATTTCTATTTCAATACTCAAAAATATGAATGCTGAAACTTCAGCAATTAGACATTTGGTTCATTTATATTCACTTAGCTTTTAAAAGATAATCTAATGTAGACAGTAGGAGGTTTCCATTACAGTATGGATGAGTGTTAGATTAGTGTGGTCTTGGGATTGGTGCCTTCTCTTAGATTGAGAATTCATCAGTTATAGCACCATGCTGATTTTTCCAGGTTCAGTGTTTTGTATCTGGCTTATCGATAAATAACTTTGGTGACTAAAAAGAAAACTTCTAGGATATGTTAAAAACAGGATGGGTAGTATTCTGGCTATACTCATATCTACACTACAAATACACTGTTTTCTGACAACAGTGACTCTTCTATTCAGTTTTGAACTTCTGCAGACCTCATAAACAGTTCTCTGTAGCAAGGAAGCATCCCTGATAAATGTCTGTTTGAACAAGTCAATGAAGAGAGAGATCCATGCCAATCCCAGGGGAAGAGAATGGAAAATACATGCAGTTTCATTCACTGAAGACTAAAAGATGTTAACTCTTGAATGCTGAGACGGTAACCATGCCAGGAAATGATTTCTTCAGCATATCTATCAAGGGACAACATCATTGTAATGTATGTCATTGTTTCAATAGCTAATAAAGGTACCTGGTAAAAATATCATAGCCATTCATCATAAAACAAATTTATCAAGAGAGAAGTTTTCTTTTTACATTAGCAAGAAAATGTTTAAACAAACTTTACCTTTAATATAGAAACATGAGACTTCTAAAACAAACAAATAACAATGATATAGACATGCTCATTTCACCACTGACTGCTGTTATTACTTATTGTATAATATAATTAATATCAGATATTACAGAACATTACTGTTAGTAATTCTACCACTGTACCTAGTGTGATAGTTTTAAGACATGAACCAGTTATAAGCTCTTGTTTCAAATATGTGATATAGAAAGAAGATTAGAACTTGGTCAAAATTAATATACTAAATATTAATAGGAGAAAAATATCAAGTGGAAAAAGAAAGCTCTAACTATATTATAAAGTCAATTGATTGTGATTTGGAAAGAAACAACATGCTTTCTCTAAAAACAAAAGACAAATTTCTACTTTTATTAGCAATGATTTCTGCATAAGTTAAAGAGATAATAAAATAAGATAGAAAATAAAAATAAGCTTAAAGCATCAATTATGGTTATTGTTCCTTTTATTGTCACCAAACAGAGGGTGAAAGGCTGGTGTGCGATAATATATGCGTGTATTTCCAGAAATCAGAAGGCAGAGACACAAATTCTAAGATATCCAGAGATGCATAGGGAAAACTTTCCTCAAAAATAAAAACCAACACACACACACACACACACACACACACACACACACACACACACACACACACACCAAGAGTTAAGTGCATAGGCAGAGTAAATACTGCAAAATGGTTTCTATGCCCATGCTAAACCATGATTATTATAATCTAGGATTAGAATATTTCCAAATTATATATTATTAATTGTGTGCAAAGCACTGGGTAAACTCCATAGGAGAGTTCTCAGAATAGGAATGCAGGGTCCACATTTCTGTTTGTTAAACTGTCATCACTCTGCAGTGTTTGCAGTAGACATTTGAACATTTGTCTGTCATTTCCTTAGTGCTGTTTGCTCTTGACTGTAGTATTTTGTTGTAGTAGAGGATGTGTGATGTACTTCTGGCACACTTCATTTCATGAGATCTCCCCATCTTCTTTATTGTCTCTTTTTAAATTAATTACTCTTTTGTCTCTGTGCATTGTACGGTGTTTGGTGTAGGTATATGCCCATCTGCCATGAACTCATATGTGGAGGCTAGAGGAAGACTTCTGATGCCCTGCTCTATCAATGTCTGTTTTAATTCCCTGACACAATATTTTTCACTGGGCTTCAAACTCAGGTATTTTGTTTTATTTTATTTTATTTTTCACAAGGCTAGCTGTCCAAAAGATCAGGCTTTCACTTCAGCTGGCTTTTATTAATAATTTATTATATGTCTGTTAAAATTTACATTCTTTTTTGTCAGTGTTTATTTATTCTGAATACTTTTGACTAGGATATAAAGATGTCCCCAAATAGAGAACAGAACTTCTAAGTTTTCTTATCATCTCTTTCTCTCTCATGTATATACCCTAAAATATTTTCAAAAAATGAACCTTCATTTAACAGAATCAAACAATAAGCTAATGTTCCCAACACCCACTATTTTCCTTCAGGAAAATGTGTTTCTAAGTTACAGAAATCTGTTTGAAACTGTTTTCTGAGCACAATCTTCCTCACAAGAGATGACTTATTTGTGTGGAAAAGCATTTCTTAGTTTCAATGCTGCTTCTAGAAGCTGAGGACATTTGCTCATATGTAGGACTTTAATCAGGTACTTATTTTATCATCCGTGTAGGTCTGTGTGCCTAAGTGTTTGTATGCATGTGAACCATATACATGCAGAATCCTACAGAGCTGAGAAGTGGAGTCCTCTGGAACTAGGGTTGTGAGGCACCATTTATGGGTTGTGGACTGAACTTGTGTTCTGTATAGTAGCAGTAAGTGCATTTAACCATGGAGCCATTTCCCTAGCCCTTGTGTAAGACTCTTTATTGTTCTGACCAATATTCCAGAAAACCAAGAGGAACCTGTGAAATTCCACAATGGAAAACGTGCACTGGAGACTTTAATCAGCCTTTGTTTTTATAACAATGGCCTGAAATGATTAACTGAGAAAGGGAAAGTTAAATTTGCTATTAATGTCAGAGATTTCAATGCATGACAACTGGTGACGTTGGATTTGGGCAGGATATTAGTGCAGGGATTATATATTGGAGCAAAGTTCAGTGGTCAGCTCTGCCCAGAGGAAGAAGAGCAAAGCAAGGAGAGACTGAGTGAGCCAAGATAGGGATAAGATATTATGTTCCATGGTACAATTCCAAACACATTGCTCCTTTACTAAGACCCACCTCTTGTAGCTTGGATTCCTTCAGTAACACCATTGTTATTAATCAGTCCATTGTTGAAATCAATACCACCCTGGTCCCTTAACTTCCCCAAAGTTTCTTCTCTAAACAAAGCAACAGTGTTCTAGCAGGATGATGAGGGGCTTGGATTTGAATTCTACTTCCTCCTGTTCTTCTCATTTTTAAGCAAGATTTATGTATCTACTATAAATTGTTAGATGTATCAGTGTCTTTCTGCCCACATGAATGTGTGCCTTGTGCATACAGATATTAATGGATAACAGGACAGGTTGTCAGATCCCCTAGAACTGGAGTTACTGAAAATTGTGAGACACCATATGAATGGTAGGGACTGAGAGCATCCAGTGCTGTTAACCACTGAAACCTCCCTCTGGACTCCTAATTCTATTCTTACTAGTTCTATGAGAACTGCTAAAACTCTCATTTGTATAATGGGAATGATAGTGCTTGTCTAGAACTAAGGTAACGATAGAAATGGCAGATGATATGGTAGCAAGCATCTCCAGGCTCCACGCGTGCTTCTGAACTTGACTTTATCTTTTTACTTAAAGCCAACATTAATGAAGTAGATTTTGTTTAATTTCTATTTGAAGATAAGAAGTGGAAATTAAGAATACCCATAATTTTCCCAACATATCCTCACTTGACTAGATTTCATTTACTGCCTATAAGACACTTAGTCTCTGTACTTACAAGGGTAAGTCCACACAAACTGAAGATTTGGGAACTTTTAGCTGATATTACGATAACTAGAAAAATTCTACAGCCCATTTCTAGGACACGTTCAACTGACAACTTTGTTGTTACGTTTTTTTGTGAAGACATCTGTTTTCATTTCTGTCTTTGTACTCTAACACGTTGCTTGGTCTTTGGGAGACAGATTAAGTCATTTGTTGGTAATAAAATTGACTTTTTTTTCAGTCGTCTCTTTTGTCATCAGGCTCCTGAAGCAGACATGATAACAGCATTTTTCTGTTCTACTCTAAATTAATTCCACCATTGACTCGGTTACTCTGACTCTTTACTCATCATTTCTTCTACACTCCTTCCTCATCTTTCAGTTACTGCATGAGTTAATGGCTTTAAGCTGGGAACCATGCTTTCTGTCTTAACTTTCCTCTGTTTTCCCCATCCTATGGCAGCTCATGGTAGGAGTGCTTTCAAGCACCTGGCAAATGACTCACCATTGTGTATGGCAATTAGATTCATTTTACTATCATTATTATTTTTTTAATGTTGAAATTGATGCTTTTCTTACACCTTCCTTTGAACATTCTTTTTTTTTTTTTTCTGATTTTGGCTCACTAGATTCATGTCCAAACTCTTATTTATTCTTCCACCTTCCTGGTCTTCGGTGATAATCTGGTCATGAATGTTGAAATTATTCTGCCAAAGGACCCTTGAAATCAGCCATAAATGACAGGTGTAATTGAGAGTGCACTGGGAGGTGGATGCAGTTCTTACAAGGCTACTAAGGAATAGTTCGCTACTAAGATTGATTAAGCGAAGAAGCTTAAATGGCTTCTCTTTCTGTTTTCTCATCTTCATTTTTCTTTTACCTCACATTTAATTTTATTTCATGACAAAGAAGCTATGTGGAATTGTGTTTGATGGGGAACCCTAATGTTTCCATCGGAATATTACTTTTTCATTGTTTTGATTAGAAGCACTCAATAAATGGTGTTGACAGACTCTTGGGATGATTTTTATAATGAAAAAGGATGGTGGAGTGGAAAAGATTCAATACATGATTCTTAAAAATATACTTCTCTTGAATACAAAGAACATAGTGTTGGCAGTTGACCTTGGAGGAAAAGTTACTCTAAATGCATAGCTGAGCTGCACATTTTTCTACATTGTTGAAAAGTCCTGTGTGACTGGGACCTTTCAATTTTTCTTTTATTAATTCTTATACCAAGTCCTGATGTCAGAGGTCTTCTTGGCCCTTGTTCATTCATTTCAAGAAATATGATGCTTACATAAATTATCCACAAATGTTTAGCTCCAAATTTGCAGTCACCATTTTGTTTTTTAGGTTAGAGATCCTCTTCCTAAAATAGTATTTATCTAGAAGTAGTCACTGGTAATATAGAAATCTGTAGAAACTCTCTCTGTATATAGCATGGATGAGCCTTGAATTTGTTTTGTAGCCAACACCATCCTTCAACTTGCCATCATCCTGCCTTAACCATTTAGGTACTGGTGTTTTAGACATGTTTGTCACACAGTTGCTGCAAGAACTCCATCACATGGGGAAGCTGAGTAACACAGATTTCTAGAGAGACCTGAGACAGTTCCAATTTATGGATGCACATTTTCCAAAAGAGATTTTTTTTAAAGCCAAGAGTTCATGAGAAAGTACTGTCTATCTGAGTGATAATGAGACAGAGATTTTAGGAGTTGTGGTTGTAAAGTCAAGTATAAACTAGTGTTTTTGTGAATGTGATACTTAGATTAAAACTCCATTATATAATATATAACCTGTGCTTACTATTGTCTTTAATTTCCAGGAGGAAAATACTAACTAGATAGGGTGGGATATCCTGAAAGATAGACAGGTCAACATAGAAATGCTAATTCACTTATGCTACTCATAGATTTAGTGGCTTTGGTGAGGTCCTATGATTCTTTTCTATATATCATTTATTTTATTTTATTTTTCTTGGATATTTTATTTATTTACACTTCAAATGCTATCCTCTTACCCCCCCATACCCCCTTCTCCTTTCCACTGGTCTATAAGGATGCTCCTACTCCCACCCAACCACTCCAAGCTCATGACCCTGGCATTACCCTACATTGCAGAAATGAGTCTTCTCAGGACCAAGGGCTTTTCCTCCTATTGATGCTGGACAATGCCACCCTCTGCTACATATATGTCTGGAGTCACGGGTCCCTCCATACATATTCATTGGCTGGCAGTTTAGTCCCAGGGGTCTGGTTGGTTGATATTGTTGTATTTCCTATGGTATTGCAGACCCTTTCAGCTCCTTCAGTTTTTTCTCTAACTCCTCCATTGGAATTGTCTTGTTCAGTCCAATGGTTAGCTGCAACCATCCTGATCTGTATCAGTAGGCTTCTGGCAGAGCCTCTCAGGAGACACCCATAATTGGCTCCAAGTACTTCTTGGCATCAGCAATAGGGACTGAGTTTGGTGGGTGCATATGGGATGGATCTTAAGGTGGGACAGTCTCCTAAGGACTTCTTCTTCAGTCCCTGATCCACTGTTTGTCTCTGCATTTCCTCCCATGAGTATTTTGTTCTCCCTTCTAAGAAATAATGAAGCATCTACATTTTGCTATTATTTTTGGGCTTCATATGATCTATGAATTTTTTTCTTAGGAATTCCAAGCTTTTGGGCTAATATCCATCTATCAGTATACTGCATTCCATGTCTGTTCTTTTGTGACTGGGTTACCTCACTCAGGATGATATTTCTAGTTTCACAGGCTGAGAAATAAATTAGGGAAATGAAACACTTCACAATAGCCATAAATAATATGAGATACCTTGGTGTAGCTCTAAACAAGCAAGTGAAAGATCTGTATGATAAGAACTTCAAGTCTCTGAAGAAAGAAAGCAAAGAAAATCTCAGATGATGGAAAGATCTCCTGTGCTCATGGATTGGCAGGATTAATATAGTAAAAATAGATATCTTGCTGAAAACAATCTACAGATTCAGCGCAGTCCCCATCAAAATTCCAACTCATTATTTCATAGAATTAGAAAGAGCAATTTGCAAATTCATTTGAAAAAGCAAAAAACACAGGATAGTGAAAAGTATCCTTAACAACAAAGGAACTTCTAGGGGACTAACCATCTCTGACCTCAAACTATATTTACAGAGTAATCATGATAAAAAAGAAAAACTGCATGGTATTGATACAGAGACAGGCAGGTAGATTAGTAGAATAGAATTGAAGTCCCAGAAATGAACACACACACACACACACACACACACACACACACACACACACACACACACACACACAAACACAGAGCTGTGGTCACTTGCCAAAGGAACTAAAACTATCCAATGGAAAAAAGACAGCATTTTCATCAAATAGTGCTGGTTCAACTGGTAGTCAGCATGTAGAGAAATGCAAATTGACCCATTCTTATCTCCTTGTACAAAGCTCAAGTTCAGGTAGATCAAAGACCTCCACATAAAACCAGATACACTGACATTAATCGAAGAGAAAGTGGGGAAAAGCCTGCAACACCCAGGCACAGGGGACAATTTCCTGAATAAAACACCAATGGCATATGCTCTAAGATCAAGAATCAACAAAAGGAACCTCAAAAAATCGCAAAAGACACTTGTCAATAAGACAAAACAGCAACCAACAGATTAGGAAAACATCTTTACCAGTCATACATCTGATACAGAGCTAATATCCAAAATATACAAAGAACTCAAGAAGTTAGACTCCAGAAAATCAAATAATCCTATTAAAAATGGGGAACAGAGCTAAACAAAGAATTCTCAGCTGAGGAATACTGAGTGGCTGAGAAGCACCTAAAGAAATGTTCAACATCCTTAGTCATCAGAGAAATGCATAGCAAAGCAACTCTGAGATTATTCCTCACACCAGTCATAATGCGTAAGATCAAAAACTCAGGTGACAGCAGATGCTGACAAGGATGTGGAGAAAGAGGAACACTCCTCCGTTGTTGGTGGGATTGCAGACTGGTACAACCACTCTGGAAATCAGTCTGAGGGTTCCTCAGAAAATTGGACATAGTACTACCTGAGGATCCAGCTATACCGCTCCTGGGCATACACTCAAAAGATGCTCCAACATATAACAAGGACACATGTTCCACTATGTTCATAGCAGCCTTATTTATAATAGCCAGAAACTGGAAAGAACCCATATACCCTTCAGCAGAGGAATGGATACAGAAAATGTGGTACATCTACACAACGGAGTACTACTCAACTATTAAAAACATAAAATTTTGTATATCATTTTTATTGTTTCTTTTTCATGTCAAATAATACTGATTGAGCAATTGTTTATGTTTGCATGTGGTTTGGGGTGGAATTAATTTGTTCATATTAAATATTTTGGAATCTCAAGGATTTGGTGCGTCCAAAACTTGAGATGTTATTGCCTTCTCTCTAAATAAAACACAATGTAAAAAATAACCAAAAAGAGATTTAAAAATTTTTAAATGAGAGCATAAAGAAAGCAAATGAGGTAGGGCACATGGTCCCTGTGTGCATTTTCAAAAGCAGAGAGATTACCCTTTAGAACAAATGGTTGCCTATGAAGAAGGATGTCTCATTTTGCAAGTGGGATAGCACTGGATCCCTCTGAGGTACATAAAGAAGCTAGAGAGAGTAAGGGTTCCTGGAGATATGGAGAGCACCCATCTTGTTGGAAGATATCATATGTTAGACCTGACTAGTGAAAAAGTATGTTTGGGAACCATGTGGAGTTTCTGGTTACCATTAGTTAGTCTGGGATAGGTACAACCCAAAATAAACAGAAATCAAAACTCAATACTGTGGCAGTTTGTTATGGAAGAGGGGAAATTGCTTTTATAGGCTCATCACATGTACTGCAACTTGTCACCAAACCAAAGAAAATCTGTCTAAGGGAATACATGAAGACGTGTAAAACAAGGATTGATTATAGGATGAATGGAGAATAAGAAACAAATTTAAAAAATAGCAAGCAGGTGCAAACATTCATTAGTGAAATTTAATGTGAAATAAATTAATCTACTGGGCAAACATTTAACCATAATTCAATCTTAGAACTTAATTGAGCAATAATTTATTTTAAATAATGTTGAATGTACAGAAATTTGAGAGTAATAACACACCTAAGAAAATAAAGAGATTCTAGAGAGGAGTGTTAAGTATACTATGGAAAATAAACAGGAAGGTAGATAGAAGCCTTCTTAGTTACTTATATTTTGCTCTGAATAAATACTCTAACATAACAACTTAGGGGAGGAAAGTTATATTCTTCCGGAAGTGTCTTGGTGGAGGAAGAGCAGCAGTAACCTGAAGCAGCTGGTTACATCACACACACAATCAGGAAGCAGAGAAATGCATGCTAGTGCTCTACTCATTTTCTCCATTTTATACAGTCCTGGATGCTCTGTTTGGACCATGGTCCCACGCGCAGTATAGATAAAACTTATAATCTTGAGCAGAAGTTTATTTAACAGAGTGAGGCAAAGCAAACAACACAAAAAGAAAAGATTTTGGAGTGGGCTGCCCCAAGGCTGGGATCAGCTTAGTGGGTTCTGCAGTGTGGAATTTAAGGGTTTTATGAATATTTATGTCGAGAGTATCAGAGTATCCACACCCTTCTGATCTTAGCAGAGAATGCTCCAGGCAAGTCCCACACCCATCACTGATGCAGCCAGGAGCGGGATGGGAAGCAAAGTCCAGATTCCTGCTACCTACCATCCAGGTAACATAAACTATAAGTATGTATTAATCATCCCCACTCTGTTATGCAGTACCCCCATGATTCCTAGAATGTATCTCAAGTTCCATCAGGAGAACGTGATGTAGAGCCTCCTCCCTTTTAGAGACCTTTGAGAACAATAATGTCATAAGTGGTGTCTTTCCTAAAAGCCATTCTTACAATTTAGTCTGTTGTAATAAAACACAGTACATACAAGTCTGTGCAAAAGGGCAACACCACCTTGTATATTTTCCAGAAGGGAGTTTATGCTAACAAAAACGAGCCAGAGCTGGCCAAGACAGCCTTTGTGTTTTTGTCCCAGAGTCTTGCACTTCTTGCCTGATCAAGAAGTAAACCCTCATATTTTTCTTCCCTGACCTGACTGCCTAACATTTTAAGTACAACATTCCATTTTAACTCCAATATTTGTTTTTATCATAACAGTAGCATCTGCTCACATTTCAGACCCACTTTCCTGGCGTTTCTCGGGCTCTTGGGACTTCTAGACTCTTCCCAGCTACAAATAAACAAACTTGCATTCATCTGTAATTTCTTGGAAGAGTTATAATCTTTGAGATCTGTCTTATGGGCCAATGAGAAAATACACATAAAGGAGGCATAAGAAAATGGTGTCTTTACATTTGTGTTTTTAGAGGCCAGAAACACAGTCCATCATGTAGGGCTACATCATGAAGCTATGATGGAGTCCTGGAGCCAGAGAGATGGGGTGGGATTGGTGTTGGTAGTTATGTCCAGAGACTCTCTCTCTCTCTCTCTCTCTCTCCCTCCCTCTCTCTCTCTCTCTCTCTCTCTCTCTCTCTCTCTCTCTCTCTCTCTCTCTCTCTCCATATGTGTATATATATATATATGTATGTATATGTATATATATGTATATGTATATATATATATATGTGTGTGTGTGTGCGTGCGTGTGTGTGTTTGTGTGTGTGTGTGTGTATTGAAATCTGTGACATATAAGTAAACAGTAAACAAATAGCTACTCTGACTATCTGAACTGTGGTCCGTAAAGATTACCCAGTGCATGACTCAGGGATGAGGAAGACAATGGAGAGAAACCTCACCAATGTATTGGAAATCTACAGAAAGCCAGGCTCTTGGTTGGTGAGTTTGTCCTTCAAAGGCATTCCCCATGCTGGTCCCTTTGTTCTGTCTAAAACCTGGCTAGACACTGGACAGCATATTCTCCCCATAGCTAAAGTCACTTTCTAAAATGTCAAAACTGTGTCATCACACGGAGATGACTCAATAAAATATTTACAGTGCGACCTTGTTCTCAGCTTCCTTTCCCCAACAGTTTTTCCTATAATGGCATTCATTCCAACGGTTTAAAAGACGATCTTAATTCCAGACACTCCTGAGAGTTCTCAGTTTCTGAATCCAACTGCCCGTAGGCCTTCGCAATATGAATTTTCATACTGTGTATAACTCAGCTTGTCATTACCCTCCCAATTCTCTTCTCACTGATTCTTCCATGTCCAGATAAGTGAAGCTGTTATCTAATCCAGAGATCGAACCATAAACAATGATGTTCCTTTGATGCTTCTACTGCTTTCCCCTTTCTTTCATATCATTCCTTGGCTATATCTAAAACCTTTCAACCCATCCCTAAAACTTGTTTGTCTTTCCAACATAAACCTCAAACTCAACCACTCGTCTCCTCCATTTTTAATGGGTGCCATCCCTTTACTCTTTCTTATTATAGTAATTGCTGCATGATATAATTCCCTGACTCACACTTCTATCCTCATCACAAATGGTTTATTCTTCTTCAGGAGCAACTGGATGAATGGATAGAAAAAACTACATATCTCCCTACCTCAAAGTCATCATTGCTGCTTTCCAGGTGGAAAGGAAGCATCAACCTTATAAGGACCAAATGCTCTGCCTGCATTTCTTCTCAGTTTTATCTAACCTTCTTTTCACTTTTCTTTCTCTTTTGAGTCATGGTACTCACAACTCAATATTCTTTAACATTTTCTAGAACAATGTCTCTTGATTTCAATGTGTGGCCTTCAGTTAAAAATTTTCTTTATAATCTCCATTCGCAGAATAAAAGATAAATACATTGACTAACTTAATCCCTCTCTCTTTCGCCTCAATAGTTAATTATTCTGCATTAACAACCAATCCCAAACTGCAATTGTGTCTATGGTTCTTACTTTTATTGTTTCTTTTCTTGTTGTCATGGTAAAATATATACTGGAAAAAGAAACTTATGTGGGAAAGGGTTTCTTCCAGTTTCTTTTCCAGAGAGATCCTGCCCATTCCACAAAAGAAAACATTGAATCAGGCAAGAAAGGAAGGTATAGTGGCAGAGGAAGAAGACTGGCCAGTCACATTGTAGCCATGCTCAGAAAACAGAAAGCTAAACAGGAAGTTCCAGGCTACGAACCCTCAAAACCCAGCCACATTAACTTATTTCTTCCAACAAGGCGTCACCTCATAAAGGCTCCATTGCCTTCCAACTAGTTCCACCTGGTAAGGAGCACACATGTAAACATGTGAGCCTTTGTGGAACATTGAACATTCAAACTACAACACTTTCATATAAAGTAAGTTTCAGGATAAGAGAGATGATGTGAGTGATTTCCTCACTACTAAATGTGAAGCTTTCCCCAAACATTCAACATTAAATACTGTTAAAAGCATTCACAAGTACATCTATAGAAATAGCCTAATGCTCAATTAATAAGCAGATGATTTAAGTTCAATTCGGGATGAATCCTATAGTTAAAAAATTGAAATCGTTGTTAGCAGAACAAGAAAGATCAAAATGAAAAGACAGAAATACCTAAGCCCCCAAGTAGATAACAGTATAAAAGCCCAATGAGACTTGAATTTCCTTAAGAAAGAGAGTAGGGGAGTTAGGAGGGAGGAAGAAAAAAAGAGAGAGGGAAAGGAATTGGAAGGGACAAAGAGACTGAAAGACATAGATATGCATGCATGTATGAATGCATGCTGTCCTGCTAACCCGTGGTTGTGACCACAATGATCACCTCCTCAGTTCTTTCCCTGGACCCTTCTACTGTGCCTAATGTGATTGTCATGCCTGTTTATACTTCTGCTTCTGGCAAAAAAAAAAAAAAAAAAAAAAAAACCTCAAGAAAAGGGCTTTGCCTTAGTCTCACCTTATCCTAGTTATTTACAAGAATTACTTCTGTTTTCTCTATCACATCCAGCTGTGCTAATCTCTTTATCACTCCACAGCAACTTGAAGGCCAGATCATCCAACAATATTGAAAAGTACTGTAATTATAGCACGGAGGCTGAGAAGCTACCATCTGTGGGCCGATCCAGCCCTTCGCTCTAGAGAAGTTTCAGGAACATAGCAGCCCCCATTCATCCAGTGGATGGTACAGAGACTGCGTGAACCACAGAGCTGAAACTGTTTACCATTTATCACTTTACAAGGCAAGTTTGCTAACCTTTGGGTGAGGGCATAATCTCCACTACTAAAACCTCTAATTATAGATTAATAATTAATTAGAGAGAATTAGATTTTTGATACCTTCTAGCATCAGCCAGTTCAGACCCTATTATGTAGCAAGTATTTACTTAATCGATAAATACAGCCTTCTGTGACCTTTCCATCTCAAGTAATCAAGCATTGCTCTTGTATGCATAAGGCTTTGCTTCACATGTCCCGTTGTTTCCTCTGGCACGACATTTTGCCTGGTGCCTTATCTCCCATGGCAATGGACATCTTTATCTTGTGTGTGAATCATGTATGTGCATTGCGAATCTGTTCCACTAGTGCTGTCATTGCAGAAGGAAAATTGTATTTTGCACATGACAGACACCATGGTTTTAAGGATTACAATCATAAGTGAAACCTTTTTGCTGCCTCATCTAGCACATGTTTCTGTCAGTCTCAATTAGTTTTCTGTGTCAACGAGAAGTCACTTCTTTGTTTCAGAAGGTGACCATTGGGGGAAAAAGAAATACTTATATACAATCCACCTGAGACCCCCCAAAGATATACACATTTCATTTTTCTCTTGCTACATGTTTCAATAAGATGAAGATTGTGTATTCTACTTTTATACTCAGATTTTAATCTTAACTGCACCATTTACCAAGTATCTGAACAAGACACAACAGGTATCTTTAATTCTGTTATTTCTCAGGCATATGTGACAATAGCCACAGAGGCAGCACCTCTGTGTAGAACCGTCAGCAGACCCCTACTCACAGTATCAGTAAAGTCTCAGAATTTCACAAAAGCGACATAGTTACTCAAGTTCTCTACCTTTTGTCATCTTTGGCATCATGAATCTTCTTCTGTCCTTCCGCACTTTTTGAAGGCAGAACTCCATGTCTTTATTCCCACTTCCTCCGTCTCCATATGTAAACATTCTGAAATACATCTGTAAGTCATTCACTTCATACTCATTTTTCATCCATCTCTGCAGACCAAACTATTTTCTTGTTCTTGCACTGATAGCAAACCACACCTACAATTCTTCTGTTCCTGTACTAACGAAAACTGGAAATTTGCAATGCGTTCTGAAAGAAACACCTGATGCTTTCTCAGAATGACCACTTTAGTACTGAATTGGCAGATCATGAAGGGTACCGCTGACCTCATCTCATGTCCTGGAGATTTTTCACTATTTCTGAATCATGATACTGTGACTATGGACTGTCTTTCAGTGTTGTCAGGGAACAAATATTCTTCTGTCTCAGAACCTTACATATTATATCTCTCTACCTGCAAAACTCTTCTCTCAGTGATGTAGACATCTTTATAGGTAACAGATGTCAGTTGGAAACTTCTTTTTCTATATTGCCTTTCCTCTGATTATTCATTGTTTTCTTCATCAACTAAAAAAATAGGCAATTTTGGCATTGTGGAAATATCACATTACATACTTACACAAACATAGGTGGAACAGCTTTATACCTTAGCTGGATGTTATGTGACCTCTTTTTAACTTAAACAGTATAATGTAACACATATCTCTGTACTACAAGTATTTACTAATTTGACATTCCTACTACTTATATACGCTATGAATTCTGCACTATTATTTATATCATTGACATAATCTCAACCCCAGTGCACTTTTTTATTACATAGTAACATTTACTAAATTAAAATAACTGTAGACAATTTTTATCTTCCCCTGCTATGCTCCCCATCTCTGGGTATAAATGGCCACCTGATAATCTGACCTGTAAATTGAAATTTCTAAGGGTGCTAAGATACCAATGATTTGAAAAATGAGCCAAGGTTTTTATTTGACTTTTATTGTAGAAGATAAGTCCCTGCCATAATGTTGCTTTTATCAAATCTTGTAAGGAGAACAAAATAAATGCATTTAGTTGCTTTCCTTCCCGCATCTTAATTTCTAAGGCGCTTTGGGAATTCTCTGTGAGAGTTAGTGCACAGCAAGGTATAATAAAAACTGTACTGGCTCCATGTTTCACTTTATAAGGAAGAATTTATCTTTAGAAACTGCACAATATTCTGTAATCATATGTGTGCACACACAGAGACAGACACGCACATATACAATTTAAATTTTACAATTAATAATATAGTTCAGGTGTATGATACAAATAGATAAAGATGGGTTTCGATTTTAATTGGAATTAAAACAATTTTTATAAAATCAGAAATTTCCTAGCACTCATGAATTCTTTCATTTTAGCTTGAGCAAAGCTGGGAGGAAAGGTGGCTCAATCTGTGAAGTGTTTGCAATGCAAACGTGAAGACCTGAGTTCAGCAGCCAGAACCCATGGGAGTTTCAGTGGCACACAGTTGCAAACCTAGGGCAGGTATAGTCAAAGGATACCCAGTGACTGCTGGCCAAATTGCCAAGCTTTCTTCCCAAGGTCTACATCCAGGACAGATTTCGCTCCGTAAACAGGGCGAAATGGCTTCTGAAATTATTCTCTTCCCTCTACACATAGTGGATTCGTGTGTCTGTTCAATTTAATGCTCTGGTATACCTGTACACACACACACACACACACACACACACACACACACACACACACACACACGCCACATTGAGAGAGAGAGAGAGAGAGAGAGAGAGAGAGAGAGAGAGAGAGAGAGAGATTTTGCAAAATACTTGGATTCTGACTTTGTCCATACCATCTCTAAGTAAAATAGGAATTACAAGGCTACCTTGGAAGGGTTTAAGTAGACTTAAGGAGATTAACAAATCTTTCGTTTAGCATGTTAAGATAACAACTGGTTTCTTTGTGAAACATCCTATATAAAGTCTCAGGTTTTCTTTAATTTTACCTGTAAAGGCTGCTTGCAGTCACAGTGAGGGTCAGGACCGAAGTATTTCGTAGAACATCAAGGCTTATGTTCTTCCTGTTGACTTCTGCCTGAGCCTATTGTATGACTCAGTAATTGTCGCTTCTTTTCTATTTCTTTTCTTCCTTTCTCCAGTTATTTGTCCTTGTTTTTGAAGGCATATTGTTCCATCTATTTTCTTACAGAAAAATATATTATTTTATGCATGCATTTTTGATGACTCGATGCAAATATTATGAGGCCTGTGGCAAAGCAACTGGATTTGTGTGCCTATTTGCAAGTTGAATAAAAATGTGTTCTAGAAAATGAATTTATTCAATGTTTGACAGAAACTAGAAAGACAGCTAATCTGCCTGTCTCAAGTCCATCCAATCAAAAACTTAGAGAAGGTGGAATTCCCACAGGAAATAAAAATGAAGCCACAGAATATGATTAGTTAATGAGGCTGTGGGAGAGAGCCTGGAGATGCTGCAGTCTGACTTGAGGAGACCCATTGAATGCGGGGTTTTGAGGGGGCATCTTCTACTCCATCAGAAAATGATTGCCTGTAGCAAACTGAACTGACAAAATAACAATGAGTAGGTTAAAGGACCATGGCTAAATTTTCTTCCATTTATCCAATCTTAAAGAAGCAACTGTTCATTCAGTGCTGCCTTTGAAACTTAACATTGGGCCTTTCAGATCCCTCTGTGGCATGCGAGCATTTCGTTATCTTCCATAACTTGCTCCTACCACATTTCAGTCCCCAACAGTCCAGTTTTCTAAGTCTGGGAATGGTGGCACGTACCCATCACCACATGAGAAGCCTGACATAGCTCATCATGTAATTACTTAGTTTTAAAAGAACATCTTCATCATGTTCTTTGATTAATTTTTTATCAATTAATAACCCACTCTCAATGTAATTTTACTTGGTTATGCTAGGTTTAATAGGGAAACTAAAGAAGAAAAGTCAAACTGATTAGATGTAATTTACTTAGCTAAAAAGCATGAATACTTTACGAAAGCAATACTGCACAGGACTTTGCTTCTTCTTCAAACCTATGATGAGTATACACAGTTAAAAGATTAATGCAGGGGACAGAGATGTGGCTCATTAGTTAAGAGAATGAACTGCTCTTCTGAAGGACCTCAGTTGGATCCCCAGCAAACACATCAGGTGGCTGGTGGACACTTGTAAATCCTGCTTCATGCGGATCTAACTTCCCTGGTCTCGGCTGGTACCTGGCTTCACATGCACACTCCTAAGCATACACACACACACACACACACACACACACACACATACACACAACAGAGTGAGACAGAGATTGAAATAAAACAAGAAATATAAATATAAAAAGAATTTTAAAAGTAAAAGATTAGTGTAAGAGGTTTGTTTTACCATAGTATTTTATGATTTTCATTGATTTCTTTTCCTCTAAATTATAAATGTTTGAGATTTTTTTAAAATATGAACTGATAAGAGGATAAAGGTCTCTAAATATTTTCCTACTTCCATTAGGGGAAAAAGATGTATAATCACTCCCTTCACTATCAATACAGCTTTATTTTAGGAAATGATCAAGTGGAGCAAGATGATCACAAGAAGGAAGCACTTATCTGATTATGTAGTTCATCTGAGAATAAATAGACAATTTATTGGAAAGTTCAATATGCTTGGATTTTAGTCTGTGGGAAGAGCACTGGATCTGCCTTTATTAATGTCAGTATGAGCAGATTTAGATGAGCCTCTTAACACATAGTGTGGATAATATTTCAGTTTTCCCTTCTAACTTACAATTTGGTAGAGATCATCTGATTTTTAATGACATTTTGGTATAGGGAGGTATATTTATTCATCTCAATGAAGAAAAGGAGCCCTGTTTTGTGTTTTACTGTACATTCTTTAAATGCCTTGTACGGAAACTGCAAGAGAAAAAATCAGCATCTGAACTCTAGTGTTTTTAGTTCTCTACATGTGTGTGGAAATGAGAGGCCTGCCAATCTTCGAACCAAAATACTTTGTCTTTGATTGATAACACATTGATTGTTTATAATGTACTGGGACAGAAACATGACGATGTAACAATTTTCTGTGAATTACAGAAGTTGCAAAAATGCATAAAAATTACTGTCTAACAGATAACTTCATTACCACAATGGACAATAGATGGGAATTGTAGCAGGAGCTCAGAAACAGCCTTTGATAAAAGGTATTCTGTCTTGGTTCTAAACTTTAACTCAGAGCAGGAAGGTATCTGTGTTTCTCAGCCTTCATTTTGCCTGTCTTCTATTCTTTGTATCAATTCCTGCCTCACTCAGCATAGGCATAACGATTACTCAAGGATATATCTCAAAAAAGAAAAGAAATAGATGCCTAACCTGTTTCAACTCACTGTTTTGCTTGGTGCACTGAGCTTAGCCTCTGCCTACATTTTCTAGAGGCCTAGCTTTCAAGAGCAGGCTACTCTCTAGAGAGGGTAGACCCACCCACACCCAAGATGATCAAATTACTTAGGAGTCAATGGCAATGATTAAATGGTGAGCCACTTTTGAGTCCACATTGTAAGAACAATGCAGACACAAGGTTGGGCATATTAACCAGGACTGCTGAGTTATGCATGTCCCCTACCCTCTGATCGATTTCTTTCTCTACTTCCACCTAAAGTGCGTGTTGCTACAGTAAAGATGTGCTTTGGTCACTGGACTCCTTTATAAGTTCCTGGCCATCGCTCTCTGCTCTGGAAACTTACTTATCTCTGTAAGTGGTATGTTAGGAAAAGCGACCTTATGCAGCCTAGGACAGCATGTCCAAGAGTAGGCAGTGTAGAGGAGAGCATGGCAGACAAAAGTCCAAGCCCCAATTCTGTCATTTCTGTCTTAGAACTCAGTTGTTACGCATTTGAACATTTTGATCCATATTTGATCCCATTCATCTCTTACATTAACCAAGAAAACTAAGTCTTCTATTCTCTCAGTTCCTTCATATGTCTTCCCAGATTCTTCCTCTGAGGATAACAAAGCAGAGCTTCAACTCAAGAGAGATTCATTGCTTGTTTCGGTGTATTTACCACCTAGTATATTTTATCAAGCTTTAATTAAAATATTATTACACTATTTCTCTTTTTCCTTTATCCTTCCAACTCTTACCAATGGACAACCCTTTACTCTCACTCAAAATCATTTCATTTTTCTATCTCGACCCTGCAGACAAAAAAACAATTTGCCTTTGGTCTTGTAATTTTTGTTCCTATGAGGTTATTCTTGATCATGTAAGTATCAAACTAACTGATAGTTAATGGAAGTTAAATAACCCTAGTGACATCTAAAGAATGAATTACTTTATAAGAAGGTTTATTTTTGGAAGCCTATCATGGAGTGTCTACAACATAGCACAATTCTGAATTATGATCAGAAAACAGCAATTCCTTTGCGTTTTTTGAGAAGAATGAAGACAGGGTCTTTCTTCCTTACAATGCTTACAACTAGAAAAAGAGCAGAGTATTTTTACAGAAAACATTTTGGGTTTATGCTGGAGAAGTGATGGAAAGTGAATGTGCAAAGAGACTGAAAGAAACCATGAGCAAGACGGAAAAATGCTGGAAGTGAGGAAATATTTGTAACCAACCTATCTGTCTTTGTGAAATATCTCTAAAAATAAGAGAGTAGAAAATCAGAAAATGGAGAACATGTATTGAAAGAAATAACAAAAATCTCACAATTTTATTGCATAAAATTTCTAACCCAATTAAAAACCTTCCCTACTCATATCACTTTGAAAATTTATAATATCCTTGCTAAAATAAATCTTAGAAGCTTCGAGCAAGAAAAATAAGACATTAATGGTCAGCATTCAAAATTACTTTCAATTTCAACAATGAGAAATGAGAAGCAATTATAGCACTGTATTCAAATTCTGAAGAAATAACTCTCTCAGAATGAACTGATGTTATTATGGGACCATTAAGAACATCACGCGGGAGCTTTAAAGAAGATAAGCCACGTGGATCTTCTCACTGTTTTATTTAAAAGAACACTTATATCTGTGCTTCAGGATTCTGTGCTAAAAATATTAACTGAGAAAGTTGGTGAGGTCTAATTGTAAATGAAGTTTTTTGTTTCTCTTCTTTTTGTGTACAGCCCGAGACAAATTACTACTAGAGTTTTAGGAATAGATTTAAGGACACTATCCCATAGGAAAAGTTTCTATTTGTCATAAAGGTCTGATAATGCTAAAGCAGGCTGGGAATTTAGTAAAGTGTTGAATAGAATGTCATTTTTTTTTTCTTCTTGATTGGCTGAACAGTATTAATAGATGAGAAAGAAGATGCTTAAAGTAGCTTACCTAATAAGATCACATGAAGGAAACTTAGAATCCCACAATCTTTTTTTTTTTTTTAACCACTCCAGATTTTTTACCTAAAAGCTCCAAATCACTCCATTGTGATGTTTTATTTTGTTCTGTAATATTTTCTCAAGGCTTGAGCCTTGATAATAGCATCCATGCTATTAAACTGGTAGGGAACCTAATTATAGCTTTTTATCTCAAACCCAAATCATCTCAAAGCTACTTAAGAAGATTATTACCTTAATCTACCTGCTACAGCTCACTTCTGACGCACGCCATAGTATCAGCTGTGGAGATTGCGGGGGACATCTCAAGTTAGAAAAACTGGGGAAGTAGTTGAAAAAAACATTTTATTACACAAGTGGAAAGCCAGTTTCTGGTGCTGTCATAGGGCAAATCAAATCATTTAATCTCTTTGGAATTCTATTGCCAAGTAGGAAAAATAGGACTTTGGAATAATTAAGTGATTAATATACACACTTGTCTCATTTGTTTTGAATCGTAGCAATTTATTAATGTAAGTAGTGACTGAAAAAACTTATAAGTGGTGTTGGGAAGAGTAGAGAGAGTGAAGTCCGTATTCACATGGCCTTCAAGTTTGGATCTCAGCTCGAGAGCTCTATGTCCTGAGCCCAGCTCATTGTATTCTTTTGGGATTCAGTTTCTATATTAGTGAAAAAAACCTGGTACATAACTTGCTCACAGTATTCATTTGTTTGTTTATATATTTCATTGTTTCCAGGATAACTCTGACTTCGCTTACTGTGTAGCCCAGGCTCGGAACTGATGATTCCCTGGTGTTAATCTCTCGGGACCTTGTGGCTACAGGATTACCCCATGGCGAGTGGCTCCAGATTTTTAATAGCTCTTAATATATGCTAAATAGCCGCTATCAAAACAGAAACATTTGTCTGATAACAATTGTTATTTTTATAATATTTTTGAAATTTAGGAGCAAGAGTGGGAGTTGAGGTACAAGGCTCCTACTTTTAGAAGTGAAGGAGGAAAATCTAAAGGACAGTGAAAATCATCACTCTAATTCCCCTTCAAAAAGTTTATACTTTGAGATTCCCTTCCTTGCTTAATGTTTATGCTATGATATTAGGAAGTTTAGCTACTTTGGTTCGTATTTTAATATAATATATATTTTCATTTTTTGAAAATTTCTTACAATGTATTTTGATCATATTCATTCATAATTCCTCCTAAAACCAATTCTATCTCTACTACCCCTCCCAATTTAATGTCCTTAAAAAAAAACCCACCAAGTCAAGTTTTCATTGCTTGGAGATTTTGAAGATCCTCTTTGTGCCAGTGATCAGTTAGCCTTCTTTTCCCCATCCTCCTGCATTTCTAAGCTCAAAATACATTGTGACGCAGTCAGGTATTTATTCCTGAGAAAAGTGTGACATGAGTGAGCGCTAAAGGGCAGACCCTGTGATGTGGGATTCATGGGGCTTGTGGCCTTGAGTCCTCGCAACTTTCACACATAGCACTTACGCAGTAGGTGTCATCTGCAGCTGTAATTTGAAAGGCAATTTCCGAGCTAATTGGTTTATTTCAAAAGCAGAGGACTTTCCCCTGTGTTCATCTTCCTTCTCTGAAGACACTAGTATTTGACTCTTTCCATACTAGGCTGTGGAGCTCCCTCACACTACAAATCTTCTATCATGCTCCATGTTTTATGCCTCAGTAGTCATTCTCATTTTGACATGCATGTCTTGGGGATGCTTTTGAATTCATTTCCTCCAGGAAGCACTTTGTGATGAATAATTTAGCCAGATAACTATTCACTAAAGAAAAACACGAGGGAGAAAAAGGAGAAAATCCAAAGAAGATTTTTGTGGTTGTTTTTTTCCCCTTCATCCAGATAAATAGGGACCCTATTCTTTGGACAAACAAGACAACTATTGCTTATTTCCCTTGTTATCTAGGAAGCTGAAGTATGATGATGCTTAGACAAGTAAAACTGATCCTGGGCAGTTCATATGAGACCAAGAGAGGATTAACAGTCATCGAGAGGTCAAAAAAATTTACATCAATATGGTGGCATAGTATTTTAGTTGAAGTAATTTAATAACACGCTTTGGATTTTGCTGTAAAGGATCAAGAATTGTTAGGGCTCAGCTCCTACAACCATGTTCTCTACTAAGGAACTTATCTCCTGACGTTACCCTGTTAGAATACAAGATTTCCAAACTTTTTCAAAAAGAAAGAAAGAAAGAAAGAAAGAAAGAAAGAAAGAAAGAAAGAAAGTAACATTTAGCATTGCAGGGGGTCAAGTGACAATACCAAGAGTTCCAAGCTTCCAGAAACAAGTACTTGATACAATGTATCCAGAAAAATACCAGAACCCAAATATATCAATTCATAGCAAATATTTTATCTGTGGCCCAAGCTTGTAGAGGAGTTCCAAGAAATTCACACCAGTTAGAGTATATTCACATGTATCCAGACACTTCTTCAAATAACAGAAGTATGTTTCCCTATCTACTGCTACATTCTGGTGACTTTTTTCTCCTCTGCAAAGAGGCTTCATTTTGAGAAACTGCCATAACATAGGGATCCCAAAATCAGTGGGAAGACCAGTTGTGTTGATAATATCGATGTTACCCTTTCCTTAGCTCCAATAGCATTCCCCACAGGCTTTCTGGTTTCATGACTTAACAGAGTCTATCTGACAGATAAGATTATTATATCTTCTTTATTTTTTAAATTTTAGACCTTGCATTCCATTCTGTTATCCCTGCATCAAAAACTATTGAGCTTAGAGACACCAGAAATCCCTTGGAACCAGTTCAACCAATTGTTTCAGAATCGTGTTCTTCCTCACATCTCCATAACATTTTTCTACCTGAACTGGCTCCCTTTTCTGACATACCCATTTGCTTGACATAAAAGTGGTGTCATCACTGCTATCCTGTGGAGACATTTGGTCTGGACTCCTCTATCTTCTTTTCCTGCCTTGGCTATAAATACTCTCCTTTTCACACATTTGGATTTTTAAATATTTATTTATTTTATTCTGTGTGTGACTGTTTACCTTCATGTAATTATGTGCACCATATAAATGTACCTACAGAAATCAGAAGAAGGCATGATCCATGGGAGCTGTAGTTAAAGACGTTACTGAGTCAACATTTAGGTACTGGGAATCAAATCTTATCCTCTGAAAGAGCATCCAGGTGTCGTAATAGCTGGGCCATTGCTCCAGCACCATATTCAATTTTAAGTTATCATTTTCTTTTTCAGAGATACATTGATGTGGGTGTTCTGAATATACATAGAGGTTGGGGGCAAGCCTGCTTTCCTAGCCCCATCCTATTTTATCCTCCTAACTGTGTGCACATTAAGGCAGTTTTAAAATTATCATTTATAATAATAGGATGATAGTGGTACCTACTTTCTAGAATGAATGAAAGGGAAATATTAAGGCCACTTAAGACAACTTATAGCCCCTGTTGGGAGCTTTAAATGTTATTTTAAAATATTAGTACTTATTGTAAGTATTTTAAATGACTTCCTTGCTGTTATATCCCTTAATTCTAGGTTAATGTGTACATTACATACAAATTATTCCTTAAATGCTTGTTTTATGCTATTCAATTGTTTTGTGCTTGTGCTTATGTTCCACATGCCCAACCCACAGGTCTAGGGTTCAAGGCCTTCCATCAGTCCTGGTTCAGTTTTTCCAGACTTATCTATGATAATTCTTTCTCACTAATGTGCAGTCCTGATGTCTTCCTCCCCTACTGTGCCTTTTCTATTTTCCAGATCCAAATTTTTCTTCTATCTCCATTAAAATCCTACCTGCCATTCACGAGACCCAGAACAAAGGCTACCAGCCCCTTGATGCCGTTTGTAATCCTCTGTGATCAAGCACAAGTCTATTCTCTCTGAAGCCATTAAGCAAAGGCCTTTACTTTCAGCCCTCTTTGGGTCCTATATCTGTCTAGCTGGCATTTTAGTTATTCATGTACATGTTGTTATCTTTCCTCCTAGATTATAAGATCCTCAGGGAAGAGCATTTGCCTTTGTATAGCTTTGCAGCTTTCAGCACAGGATATTATATGCAGTAGGGAGGCGTTCAATGAAGGGCCATTGAATTCATGTTGATTTCAATGTCAGAATACAGTCCTCTATTCTCCTGCTTTCTTGCCTTGCTAATGGAGCAGCCCAAGGACTTTAGCGAGCTCCAAGGGTTGGAGGGGACATGCAGAGACCCTCTGTTCTTCACAATCTTTCAGTTTTACAGGATGTGAATAAAACAGAAAGGAGTAAGGTATGACTTATAGTGGCAAATACCTGCTGATATTTGTTGAATTAAAATGAAAACGAGCAATAGACATTTGTTGAATGGGAGATAAACAACAATGACCATATCCTATCTTTCTTGTGTAACAGAAGTTGGAAAAAAAGGCTGTAAATTGAATTTTTTTCAGGAAGAAAAACACAAACCCACACTCTTTTCTGAGTATTGTGGAAAACAGTTTAAGACTGTGCTTATGTTTACTGTGCATACTGGGCATGGCTACCAGAAGCCTGGCTTTTGTGACTTGGGAAGATAACTCAGTTGGTAAATTTCTTGCCAGAACTTATGTGGAACCAGGAATAGCAGCAAGTACTTTTAACCCCAACGTCAGGCAGGCAGAAACAGATGGACCTCTGAAACTCATTGAGCGGGTAATACAGCTGAACCAATGAGCTTCTGGTTCAGAAAATCCCCTGTTTCAAAAATAAATATGGAGAGTCATCTGGGAAAGACACCCGATGTCAACATCTGCCCTACATGTATACAGCTGCATATTCGTGTGCATACGCCCATACTAACAAATACATACTCACCTTCACACACAGTGAGATAGAGAGAGAGAGAGAGAGAGAGAGAGAGAGAGAGAGAGAGAGAGAGAGATATGCAGGCACATGTGTGAATGCCCACAGTAACAGGTACAAACACCTCTTCACACACAAAATTATTATCCTGGCATTCTTTGATCTCCTAAAGTACAAATTTAATTTTTGAGTGCATTTTACGAATAACAAGATTCTTACCAAGTTAATGTTCATTTCATTCCTGTTTGTCAGTGTGGTAACTATCTTAGCAATGCAGTCTGTATGGTAAGAACACTGCAGGAACAGATGAAGCTCAACAAGCCCTATTTGAATGACCACTCCACAGGGACAGAAGTACAGGAAGCTCTTATGACCTGTCAGAATGAGACCCCATCAACTGCACTATGTTGTCATCCTCTGATTACACCTGGTGTCACACAGTGATAGAAGTAAAACCCTATCTATAGAGTGAGTCCACCTCTCTCTTTTGGCTTTACCATACTTAATAAAGCTATTTCTGGGAATGAAAACTTGGGAGTTGAAATGATCACTATTAGAAAACACGGTAACTAAATATGTCACATAATAATTATGGATCGATATTAAGTTTTTAAAAATTGAATCTTGTCTATGACTTGTTTTGCTGCAGTATTCTGGGCTGCCCATAGAAAGGAACCAGAAAATTATCATTGTCAAGATGCCTACAGAACATTGTCCTTGGTCACTGCATTCAGAAAGCTCCGTCTGCTGACAGAGGCTGAATCTCATGCTGCCCTATTGTACTGTGTAGAGTCCCTGACGCATAGTATAGTGTTTAGTTCTCTAGACAATGACATTTAAAAGCTGATATATTTCTCTCCTTGTTAGTAGTCAGGACCACCAAGGATGTGCTCTGATATCCATGGTTACTGGAGATTAGTAAAAGGGGAAATCCAAAGCAGGGTTATTACTCTGGCACTGTGTCAGAGGCCTCAACCTGACAGCCAGTATCTGCACGTGGCTCTAAATCATGTCTGTTTGACTGACAGCAGCTCAGTGCACAGATCTGAAAGAAAAACAGATGAATTAGGTGGTAATATTCATCAATCGGGCCATTTTAACACACCGCCTTATCGTGGATAAACATTATGGATTCGTCTGGTTTCTCTTTGTTTATAAGATGTTCAGATAATAGATAATTGTCCTGGTTAGTTTTTGAAAGTCAACGTGACACAGTTAAGTGTTGGCTTAGTAAGGGAGAACCTCAATTGACGAACTGCCTCAAACAGATTGTCCTGTAGGCAAATCTGGGTAGCTAACTGGTTATGCTTGCTAATTAGTGAGGGAGGGCCCAGTCCACGGAGAAGTGCCATCTGTAAGTGGTCCTAGGCTACGTAGAGAAGCTGGTTGAGCATAATCCAGTGAGCAAGCTGCTTTCCTCGTGTGTTCTTCGAATTTCTACTTAAGTTCCTGCTGTGAATTCCCTTAGAGATGGACTGGTGATCTCGAAGTGTAATCCAAATAAGTCATTTTCTCCCTAGGCTGCTTGTGGTCACAGTGTTCTGTCACAACAACAGAAAAACAAACGAGACTAGGGAATCTCAAATTTTAAATCCCAGAATTTACTGGATGTTGCAATGGAGAGACAGCTTTAGTCTGTAGGACTTATACGCTGGGCAAACATGAGAAATTGAGTTTGATTTGCAGATCCATACATAAAACAAAACAAAACGCAAAATAATCAAACAACAACAAAATTCTGGCATGGGTTTGGAGTCCCAGAAGTCCAGAAGTGGAGACAAGTAAAGGATCTCACTGACAACCCAGCCCAGTCCAACTGAGGTGTAGTCAGCAAAAGGTCCTGTCTCAAAACATAACTGTAATGCTGGAATGTTCTGAAGACTGACACCTACAACAGCTGAGATTGACCTCTGACCTCTATAAACAGGTCTACAACGTGAACATACATAGACACATACCAAAAGTGAATTTGCTGGATGACCTTGATAAAAGGATTCTCTCCAATTGGCCGTCCTCTCCACTTAAATATAGCTTAGTTTCAGCCTTCACACATCCCACTGTAGCAGACACCTGCAGGTGTCTGGATTTGATCCACTAGTTTGAGCTGTTATTTCTTCTCCTTATTATCCTCCTCCTGTTTTACCTCTACCCCAGGAATGAGGCCAACCACAAGCCAAGTTTCTCCTTTCCCTTTTTTCTGTGGCCTCTGCTTCAGTGCAAAGGGAGTAAGACCTGGCTTCCTAAGGAAGCTGCTTTTTTCCAAGAAGCTATCTGTGTAGCCGCGAGTTCTACATGTATAAGGAAGCAATCACTCAGATCTTCCCCCATACAGGAATGACCTGGTGAGGGTTTTCTCACAGCACTGCTGGGATCCGGTGATGAGTCCTAGACAAGCTTCTTGCTCTTGATTATTTGCTCACCTCTCACTCTCTGACATGGTCAGAGAAGGAAAAACATGGCAGGTCCTGGCAGGGTTCCTGACCACTGGGCAGAGGAGACTCTGATTGTTTCCTAAGTAGAAACTGATCAGTGTGGGATTTAGAGATTTCCAAAGGTACCTTGGTTTAAATGAACTAGTGGGCTAGGCACAGATTTTCATGTGAAAACAAAACAAAACAAAAAAAACACAAAACACCTTGTGGTCATCAGGGTTAATGAGGCGGATGAGGACAACTTCAAACTAAATAAAGGCCAATTAACTCCAACCACTGTGGCACTGGATGTTTTCTGCCGTGGGGCTTCCCTGTGCAGTTTCTCAGTATAACTTTCCTTTGCAGAGACAAAGTCATGGCCCCAACATAAGCCCTGAGCACTGGGTGGGAAGAAGGGTTCGCACCATTCAAAAGAACCCTCTCTGATTTGAAACTCCCCAGGAAGGCTGGTGCAAGACTCCATGATTCTGTGAGCCACCCACCCACCAAGGGGCCACAGTTAAGACTCTCAGACCTTAAGCCCCTTCTTCCCATCATATGAGAAAATATCTACAAAAAAGATGGCTGACACCTTGCTGAGAAGACATGTAAATCAATTGATGAGGTCAAATGATGCCAACACACACGTGAACTATTGAGTACCCATATTTCTTTTACACTGTACGTCTTTTAGCAACAAAAATATCTTTCGTCTATAGAACACTAAGGTAGAACACACTGGCTGCATTAATCCCTATAAATCATCTTCATGTGCGTAGTTGGCTTTCTGGTTTATTATACTTAATATGTTGATATGCATCAATTTTCATAAGGATCACATAGTTTTGTTCTTTATGAGTAAATAATATTCCATTGTGGAATTCTCCTTATACATTCACTTATTTAGGGTTATTTAGTGATATCCCATAACTTCTTGGTTGTGAATACTGCTGTGGTAAAAATAGCCGTGCAAGTATTTATATGTATAGCGACTTTGATTTCTCTGGGCATATGTGTAGTAATCCATTAACTTGATCTATTAATGAAGAAACGGAGATATTGGTGTGGTCTATTGAAGAGCTTTATATAAACTTTGATGTGATTTTTCTTCACAACTTCCTGAATAGTTTCAGTTCCATCCATCAAATGTAGACTTTGAAATTTAGAAAATGTACATGATTTGGCTAGATGCTGCTGTTTACAAGAGATAAAAAGGAGGGCTTGAATTTATGTCCTTCTTTTTTCAAAGAATGTTGGTATAAACTATCTGGAAGGGAAATCCCTGTGGATGAATTTAAACATCTCCCGAGACTTACCTTTAAGCTCCACATACTCCTTTCAATGTTCCTAGAACAGGGCACGTACCGTGTGCTCCTCAGTAACAGTGAATGGAGACACTGGCTGCGGCTTTATCTTTTCCCTTTGCACTCACACCTTTCTAACCCCCACCTCCAATTCTCATGGTACAAGTCACTACACATTTCCCTTTATACATGACAGCCTGAATCTTTTCCAGAGCCTTCTCCGTGTTGGGTTTTTACTGATAGCACAAGGGTCTTTGGGAAGACAGAAGAGCTTCACCCAAAGCATCCATTCTCTCTTCTTGTTTTCACAGTCTTCTCCTGGTCACACAGACACACATTTTAACATCACCCCACGAACTTGAGATCATGTCTAATATCATCTGTAAAGTGGTCCATATTCATTCATCAAATGCTTCAAAATAATAAACTATGTACTGAGGACTTACATCATGTTTCATATAATAATGGAGGCCAACTACATTTCAGCTCTTTTAAAATACACTACTGGCCCCAGCGCTCACAAATGTCACATAAAAAGTGTCCAGATCACACTCCATTAAGGAAAGAAACCAAAGTTCCTAGGAGAAGTCAGCATTCTAATATTGTAAGTTGAGGGTGAGAAATATATGTGGCTGTCGAACATCACGAAGCATCTGAAAGCAAGAAGACACTAAACACAGAACCAGAAGGTCATATTGCTGAAGAGTTATGGGAATGGACATCATGCAAAAGATGTGCTAAGTGCCACAGGCAGGCCACTGAGCAGTGCAGTAACTCGACTCATTGTAGATGGGAACTCAAAGCACAAAACAAATATCAATGATATAACACTATTATAAATGAATCATTCAAAACTAAGGGAATGGAGAAGGAATTAATCTCCAGTGAATGTCAAGAAGATTAATGAACCCTGTTTTCTATTCAACTGAAAGTGTGTATTACACAGCTTCCTTCCTGTGAATTCTACATACAAAGGAGGAAACAGACTATAATTCAAGGGGAAAGACCTGGCATATGCTATCTCAGCCAACTGATAAAAGTTGCCCTCAATAACACATCTCATTTGATAATGTGTGTGCTTAATAGGCTATCTATGACTTTACCCATGTCTTTCTTTTCCTCTAGTGTATAACCCCAATATAATTATGGGGAAAACATTAGTCAAATTTGAATATCAGAGCATGCTATGTCTTACCAGCAAGCCATAAAGTAGCCAAGGTCATGGGAGATTAGCGAGAACTTGATGAACTTTCGATGGGTTAAACAAATTTAGAGAAAAGATTTCGCCTAAATGAAGTGTGAGGAAATTGGCAAAAGTGAAGGAATTTAGGTAAAATTTCCTCTTGAGTTTATATTACCCTGTCAGTGTTCGCACATTAATTGTGACAAGTGAGCCCTATTAATGCAAATTGCAGTACAACTTCTACTTATGCTATGGAGGAAATGATAAAAGGGAAGTGGAAGATACTGTGAAAGAACCACCTCATTACCTTCTCGATTTTGATGCTTCTTTTTTTCTAGGCCTATCTCTGTGTCTCTGTCTGTCTGTCTGTCTCTGTGTGTGTGTGTGCGTATGTATATGTGTGCATATGTATGTGTGTATGTGTGTGAATGTGAGTGTGAATGTGTATGTAATTATGTATCTGAATCAGCAGAAAAACCTCTGTCCCTGCTCAGTGTTTTATTTCTCATGTACCACTATTCTTCAATTTATTTTTTGAGACAAACTATCATACTATCCTGACACTGACCAAGCAGATTAGAGGCTAATAGAGGATAGCTGGGCTGGCCAGGAGTCCCTGGGATTCTTCCTCTAAAGCTTGCCAACTCTAGAGTCACAGTTGCCTACTGTCTTGCAAATTCTATTTTTTTTTTTCTGTTTTGAATGTGTGTTTTGGAAAAGGATGGAACTTTGCAGAGGAAACATTTTATCCACTGAGTTATTTCTCAAACTCTTAAACAGTCTTTTAAAACAAATGTCATGTGTCATATGATTGTTGATTTCTACCATGTCATCATCACCATCATGTACTTGCTGTAGTCTTATCCAAGGAACCTACTGGCTTTCTGTCAGACTCTTATTGCTGGTAATGTGCTTCTGAAATGCTAAATCCTCACAAGCCTGTGTTGTGCAGAGAGGACTGGTGAATGTGCTTCTGAGCCTGTGAGGCGTGCTAAAGGTTTTGCCTCTGACACTCCCATCATTCTGCAGTTTTGACAAAGTATTATAAGATTATAGAATTGAGTATTTCACAAATTGCAAGAATATTCCAACAACACAGGGTCATGGTCCCTCTCCCTCTCCCTCTCTCTCCCTCCCCCTCTCCCTCTCTCTCCCTCCCCCCCCCTCTCTCTCTCTCTCTCTCTCCCTCTCCCTCTCCCTGTCCCTGTCCCCATCACTTTCACTCTCACTCTCTTCTTACAGGATCCCCTTCAATCTTCATAAGGAGGTGAGGCTTTTCTATACACCTCAGTTTCCCTCACAAATTTCTGCTTTTGCCCTTTCTCCATCTCTCTGTCCTTTCTTACGATCTCCCTTCACTGCTCAGTTCCCTGGTTTTATTCCTGGGGAATAACTGAAAATAGATGTTAGATTTCTTAGTGTAATTTTTCTTTTGTTTCCCCTTGTTCAGTCAAGAACCAGAGAAGTGAATTTTCTGTACTTCTTTTTGTCTAAGTTCAGGAAATATGGAAACTCTTTGGATTGTAAGGAAGGGTAAATCTCTTAAGGTCACATTCTTGGGAGCCATTTAAAAGGGAAGGATGAGAAACAACAGTGCAATCAAATGCTGAATTCTTATTGAGGGAAGGATAGAACATTCTGTGTCTTAAGTATGGATATATATATAATAATATATATAATAATAATATATATATTATTCTAGGAAACAAATTCCTGAAGATGCTGGCTAGATAAATCAGAGGTTGTTGTCCACGGAATTGCTATTTCTCACACTTGACAGTGTATGGACAACAAGGTTTATAGCCAGGGCTGATTCCCAAGCTTTCTTTCCTCGTCCTCTGACATTGAATGCAACTAGCAATTTGAAGATGGTCTTAAATTCTCCAAAGGAGCTGGATCTCTGGATTGCATGTGAACTTTCTGATTTTTAAAACAGTTTGGATGCCAAAACATATACGAATGAAAAACTGATTTCGTCTGAATGTCACCGCCTGCCTTTCTGGCAGGTCGACAGGGAAGAAAATGAAAAAGAGATGAAGAAAAAGGGGAGAGAAGAAAAATCACCTTTCTTAGTTTTTCTATCCAGATGTGCAGTGTTCAGACTACCTTATTTTCTCTTGGGCTCTCACACCCAGCATAAAAAGCATTCAGGTCATGTTGATTGAATAATTAGAAGAGTAGACGTGAAATAATTTTAATGTCTGTTTTACAGTTGGTTACCAAATATCTATAACTTGGAAAATAGTCAAGATCTCTAATTATCCCTATGAACTTTTGTTAAATCAAGTATCTACATTCTTTGTAGTAACGATCAAAAGCAGTGTCTCTACACAATATTTTGAGTGAAATAGACCAAGATGAAATTCCAGTCTTTTAATTGCTATACATGTGGCTTTGCATAATCAATCAACTCCCTTCCTCTCCTTTCTGTTTCTAAAACATTTTTTAAATTGTATATTTTTATGTGGATGCGTGATTTATCAGCATATATGTGTGTGTATGCAATTTTTGTTCCAGGTGCTCAAGGGACCTGGAAGAGATGGCAGGTCCCAGAGGAATGGAATTACAGGAGGTTGTGAGCCATCAGTGGGGCTAGGAATGAATCCTGTGTCATCTGAAAAAGATATCAGAGCTTCTCACTGCAGAATCATCTCTTCAGACCCCTTAACCTCACTTCTGCATCTCATGCTAAAAACAGACTCATTCCTTTAGACTCTCCCCTCTTCTCCCTTAGTACCTGAGCCAGAATTTTTAAATAGGCAGCAGGCTTTAGTAATCACCTCTCTTTGTAGCCATTTAATTATTTCATTCTTGTCCAGTTGTCACATAACTATAGGTATTGTGTCAGAAGAGTTAAAAGTGGCTGAGGCTCTGTTAATTTACAGTCTCAATTATATTGTCCATGAGTGGAAAATGGAATACTCCTCAGGAATAGATGTTGATAATAGGTGGCCTCAATTATTTTCTTATCTTTTAATATGCCCCCTGTTTTCTGTGTGACTCATAATTTGGATTCAACATTTCTATGCTTGATGTTATTTCTCATATTAAAGGCCATTATTCAACTGTGAGAGCTGAAGAGAGATGACATTGAAATTGAACCCACAAGTATGATAATTTAAGTGTGGGTTTGAGCAGTCAGAAATAACAAATTTACAAATTAATTATAAGTCCCTCTTGTAACAATCACACGAGCTTGCCTTACATTGTCTAAATAAAAATGATTATTAAAAGGGGGCAGTTCATTGGGGGCAAACTGTGAAGTCACTTGTGTGAAATCAATGAAGTTTAAGAAAAGGGTTTTCCTAAGTGCCTCTTTGCAGTCAGGTTTGTGTTGGTCAGTATTTGCATATGTGTGATCTAAAAAATAAAACATTAGAGACAGGAATAACATGTCCCTCATATTTTAAGTAAGGAACTTGAACCCTGGAGTGTAAAATGTCATTGTTATATTGCTGTGATTAGGAGGACTCTGGATTAAATGCTATATTTTATCTTCTATTCTAAGAATGATACTTTTTAAATTTTATTTGACCCAGAATAGAAATAAAATGACTTCATATTTAAGCTTAATAATTCTTACCTGAAAGTGGTACCCATGGCAAATATTGCTCAGGGGAAGATAAAAGATAGATACTGTGTCTGAATGGTTCCCAGTGGTCACTCAAAGCTCTTTTGGTCTCTTGGAATGATGTCAACCCTGGATAAAAGGGCCTGTCCATCATAGTGGGTCCTAGATTTCAAGGGAAGGAATCATTTGTCAGAAATGAATATCTAAATGTTCAATGTATAGAGTTCATGCTCTTTTTTTCCTAGTCCTTTCCGTTGAACAACGATAATTCATCCATCTAAGATAGTGATGTTCTTAGAGTCATACACTAGAGTTTTCTAAATAAACACTTGTAAAATATTAGAATAAATTGGTAATATTTGGGGGCAGATGCACTTTGAGAATAATTCCTATCTCACCCAACCTACTAAAACCCAGAAGGTCCTCCTTCTACACATTCTGTACAGAATGACCTTATGTTCAGATCCTACATAAAAAATTTAAGCCTCTTCACTAGTTGCAAAATATTGTGAACAATGCCTGTAGACAAAAATAGTAATATGTTAGGAGTGGGGTGGTGGATTAATTGACAAAATATTATGTCACAAACCCAATGCCTTTAGTTTGGAACAACATTGGGCACATAAAATGATGCGTAGATGATATAAAGACTTGGAACCTCAAGGCTGAGGAGGCAGAGACAGGAGAATCTTTTGGGCTTACCAAGCAGCTAATTGGCTGAATTGATGAACTTTGGGTTTAGTGAGAGTCCTTGCCTTGAAAATTAAGGTGAAGAGAAGGAAGGCACAATTAGCATTGACTTTGAATGTGAATAAACACACATGAATGCACACAAACAACACATATACACTCACATAGTGAAATATTTTTGTATAGTAGAAATCATTCCCTTCTGGTGAATGCAATCTGGCTATGGAAATGTGTTTCCTTTTCTTTATTGTTACATACTCTCCTTCTTATTCCACAACATACATATTCAGTTCTGAAACTGAATATGAATCTGGTTAATGTTGGTTACCAAATTCATCGGTGTGTGTTTTTTTTTTTAAATTATGGTTTTAAAAGACACCGTTTTGCCCAGAATACCGGGTTTGGAAATGAACACTTTTACATGTTTTCTAAAGAAATTGGTAAAATCCCTGAGGACTTTATTTGTACCCAGAGCTCTAGATTACCAGAAATCCTTAATAATGAAACAAACAACACAAGAACTGCAATGGCCTTAACAAAACTGGCCAGTTTTTCTCAGAGGCAGGAACAGTCTCGAGAAGTGTCATACACATGCATTGGCTTGCAGCCTGGCATTCCAAATTCTTTGATTTAGTTAGGACGTCTCTTCAGTATACAATTATGCTATTCCTTAAAATAGGTGTTGGTCTAATAGGCCAAAGAATAGGTCAAAGACAGACTGAGTGAAGATGATGAATAGGCAATCAAGAATGTCACGTTCATTTCATAAACCATGAACTTTCAGTGGGAGGGTGTCAAGAGAGGACTTCTCAATATGACATGCTGGAGCAGAGCCACATGGCTACAGAAGCAGTAAGTTAATGCTATGACTCCATTTGGACTTCTCTGCTAGTAATAATTAGGAAAATCATACATGCAAAACCAATGGTTTTATGTGAGTTGTAGCAATGGGCATGATGTAAGACAGTTTTAGAATGATCGGTATTAATTTCTGTGATTCTGAACACTCTTTGTGGCCTAACAAAACTCTGAAATTATGTAAATAGTCAGAATATTTAGATATCATGTAATTTTATCACTTGATATGTCTACTCCAAGATAAAATATGCTTCATCAAAGTGACAAGTACTTGTGCCAACAATAAGAGAATGGGGTGTGAGTCAGTGGTAGCTATTGGAAAATCAAAAAAGTATATGGTTGAACGAGCCAACATTAAAAGGAAGATGGTAGTGCAAAGGAACTAAGGGAGAGTTGCCTTGTGCCTTAAAGGAATGGCTCGCCAGTGGAGATGAGGAGCATGGTCAGATCATCTCTAAATGCATAAAGTTCACGTACTGAATGAGATTTGTGGAATTCCAAAGTCTTTTATTTCATGTCCTTTGTTGAACACTTTTATCTATCAAATCACTTTTTTCCAATGTTCTAAGATCACAGCCTTCAGCTAATGGTTTTCTTTCTCAGTTCTATTCCAGGCATTTAGAAGCATTAATTTTGCTGAACTGATACAGTAAAATTGCTCGAAACACCATGTGGTCAAACATTTTAGCCTGACTACTGAAGTGTAACCTGTAATATTTTCTTTTTATAATATGCATACATATAACACACCACACACACATACACACCTGTAATATTTTCTTTTTATAATATGCATACATATAACACACCACACACACATACACACCTGTAATATTTTCTTTTTATAATATGCATACATATAACACACCACACACACACACACACACACACACACACACACAAAACCATGCACACAAACACACTAAGCCAATATTTCTACACTTTCCTACTTCACCTAAAATTGTAGACATTACTTTTGTAACTATCTAAGGTGTATAATTTTTTTCTATCTCCCAAAGAGAAGACATTTGACCCACATATCCCAATAAGGAATTTTAAGGAAAAAAAAACTTACCACATATTCCAATATAGAATTAAAAACAAATCTACCAACCAAATACATAAAAACCAAACCCAACTTCTCCCTGAATAACTAACTCCCTGTAATAACTATTATTTTCAGAATGATTCAAAATCGCCATTAATGTTGTAGTCAAGTTTTATTGAATACACCCATGTAGAATATAGACAAGCCAAATGTGACTTAGGGTTCTCCTTCCCAAAAGTACCTAGATGAGTTTTCTCTTCAGAACTGATCATTTTTGATATATGCTGTACAATCAAAATGAGCTTTCACTGAAATGGTTTATATGGATGTTCGGAGATGAGAGGCAACGTAAAACTGGGAGCTAAAGAATTAACACCTTGTAATAAAGTTTTTAACGTCAGAGCACTGGGTCAGGGAACCAAGATATTGTGTGTACAAGAAGAAAGAAGAAAGAGAAAGCCAGATTTCATGACACTGTAAAGTAAGGGGCATTAAAAAATAATGGTATCCTGATGCCAGCGTGGAGAAATACCTTAAGAGAAAAAGGAGCGAGCAATCATGACAAACACTGCTAAGAGATCAGGCACAGTGACAGCTGAGAATGTCCTTCAGGCTAGTCCACAAGCCTGCCATTAGAGTCATAAAACTAAAGTCCTGGGGAAGTGAGAACTAGAAGACAAGTGGAGTGCTGCAGGAGGCAGGGAAGTAGGACAGGGAGGATAAGCACTTTTTCTCTGAAGAGAAAATACAAATTAGTCAACTTATAAAATAAAATTTTGAAAAAAGTGTACATGCTTAATAGTTCTTCCTGTTAGAACTAAATATGAAAAAAAAAGTTCTATTCCTATTACTCACAAAATGAAAAGTAAGGCTTACCTTGAAGTATACGTACTTTTCACAGAGTCAGGATTCCATTTCTGTAGTGTAAGTGATACCCTTTTATAACAGTACAATTATATTCCCATTTATCAGATGGGAAAATCAAGACTTTGTGCTCCCTAGTATCTGAAAAACAGAAATTTCTGCAAGTAAATATTTCAGATGGTATGAAACTCTCCCTTCTTACATTTCCTCAACAATAGGTTTTACTAACAAGGTAAAATCTGTGGCCCCTGAGCTTCAAACCCCTACCAGCTTTAGACTGACCTGTCCTGTTGTATTGCTGTTTAAAAAATTATAATATTTTTAAAGCTGTATTTATTATTTGTGAGTATATAACAACAGTGCCATGTGAACCAGTGTGGATGTCAGAGAAACACTTTGTGGAATTATTTCTTCCCTCTCTCCTTTACACTGGTCCTCAGGATTGAACTCTGCCAGGCTTATGTAGCAAGTGCCTTTACATGGGCTGTCCTACAAACACACAGTACAATTTCCTGTTTAGAACCTACCTTATGTTTCATAGATATTCACACAGCTTCATTTTCTGGGAGCCTCTTATGTCACTAAAGCAGTAGTTTCTAATCTCATAGAGCTAATATACAACAGTATTGTCACACGGACTCAGTTCTAGCCCATGTTGTACATGGCCCTTTCTGTTTAAGTCTTTAAAGTCTTTAAAGACTCTGGGAAGCCTTTGCTTTCTGTGCTTTGTTTAACTCTTGTCTGGGAGAAATTACCACCATGATGGGTTTAGCATTCCTTTAGGGTAGGAAGGGAGGAAGGAATCAGTTACCCATGAAAGTCTATGATAGAGACGTTCTCTAAGAAAACAGGCTAACACCATTCCGGTGGGTGACACTGTCTTCAATTCTTTATGAGTCTTCCTGAAATCTATCCCAATTGAATCCTGTTCAAGCTGCACCCTCGCTTGCCCTGCATCACACCCCTCCCCTTGCTTCTTTCTTTTCCTGCCAACGTTCTCAGCAAAATCCTGCTGCTACTCATTCCTCACTATCTTATAAAAGAAAAAAATTCCTCCCTCCCACATTTTTGGATACTATTTTCTCGCAGAAATTCAATGAATAAATTTACAAGTTCAGTAATCCCCTTTTCATTTGCCTCTGGGGCTAGTCACTCTTTGATCCAATCTTTCTAGAAATTCTCTTCTCCTTAATTATTCAGTTTCACTTTAGCCCCTAGAAGAGGCATTTATATAGGGACCTGGAAGAATATAAGCCTGCCTGATGGGTGACAGCTATTTCTTTCTAATGGCTTCATCTTCTTGTTTCTGCATTGACCATTCTATTTGATTTCTCTAAGTAAGAAAACCTGAAGGTTTACCATTGGACATTTTCTTGGAAAGGCTATAGCCAGTTTACCCCCAACTTATATCTCAACCAATTTACTGTGAGGAGACAAGCCGTCTTTATCTCCAGGCACACAAGACACCAATGCATTTCCTATTGTATTCACACTGATGATCTGCACCGGGAAGCCCTTTGACACCCAGACTCAACAAGAAAGCTCAAAAGCTCCTCATCTCTCCTACAAATAACTGTTAATAGTGAATCTATTTTACTTGAAATCTGCCTAACCACTCCAACTTCCAGTATTACCTTTGGGAATAAGTTAACTCCACGGTGGGTTGAACGGTGGCTTGTACAACTCACCGAATGCCAGCGATATCAGAAAACTCACATTTCTACCTCGATTTCCAGTAGATTCTTTCTCCCAGGGTCTTGGGGAAGGCCCAGAGGATCTGTACCTCTGACAGTGCTCTATGTGCTGCTAATCAGTAGGCCACAATATAAGATATACATGTTTCATGTATGACTTTATAACTAGATTAAATTAGAATCAAATGCTAAATTAATATCGCATTGCATATGTAAATCTTGGAGTATCTACCTATGTCACCATGCTTCAGATTCATGTCTTGTACATTGTAGATAATGAAGATATACACCTCATACCATTTTGTGAATACTAAATTAATTAATGGGAACTAAGTGCCTTTAATGCTTGTTTTGGAAAGTTCTCAAAAATTGTCAGGCATAATTGCATTGGCTTCATTCTTGTTTCCTTTTCTATGATGTCAATAATTGATTATCTTCCGTGTTTTTCCATGTAGTGCTCATCATTGCCCTGGGTGGATTAAGTCTAACTGCTGTTCACCTCACTCTAGTTACTGCCGTGTAGTCAATTGTTACCATCAATATTTCTCCATCTAGATCTCCCTAGACCTCAGTGTGTTGCCAGGTTCTGATGAATCTTCTAATGTAACCACTATAAACTGGGCTTTTGCTTACTTATTAAGTGGAAAATTAACATATTAGCAGACATATAGGGATTTCCTTGTCTGAGAGCCCAGGTCTGCCATCCAGTGCTCCTAACGGCAATCTTATATGAATTCCATTCTCTTAAAGATGTCTCTTTACTTCCCTGGTTATGTACTTTCTGATGTAAAGTTCGTTTCATGTATGCTTCCTTTGGTTACCAAATAGCAGAATCTAAGTCATTGGAGTCAATGCCTGAACAACTTCTGTTCATCCATGCACAGGCAGAGAAAATGAGCTTCATTCCTCATGACAATACTGAGTGATTAATGGGAGTTACTTAGGGACATGACAAGGATTCTGCAGCCAAATCTAACTTTAGCCAGTAATGCCAGGGGGCGGTGAACTGTGCTTTCCACACTCCCAAGATGAGCAAGGAAATGACTGCATCCAAAATGGTGCCCCTCCCATGTACTTTAGATTACACTATGGATGTTTGATGCACTCTTATAAATTTATTTGTAATTGATTATATCCTACATTATCTATTTAATTTTCATTCTGATTATGGTAGCAAAGTCCCCTTCTTCCTTGAATAAATTGGGCCACACCTTAGCTCATAGAATTATATTGTCTTACAGAGACATCCGAATTGTAATGAAAACCTACCTCCCCTACACTACTGAACGAGGAAGCAATGTCTGCCTTACAGAAAGACAGATTTGTTTTGGTGGGAGTGGGTGTGGGGTGATTTTGAAGCATAAGAAATCAAATGAAATTCTCTACCAAGAACCAGGAAACACAAGGCACTTGGGGGTATCTGTTTTTTCAGGGCTTTCCACAAGGAAGGCACTACGATTACTGTGTAAAATACGTAACCTGTCCCCTACCACCTTAGTCATTTGGGGAACACATATACTCAGGTTACCAGTCAGTACCACTGAGCCTTAGCTCTAAGTCGGCCACATGATACGATAGTGAAGTTTCAGTACCCATCTGGCCATACTATGCTATGTTACTAACCTCCAGTGCTGGTGGATTGGCTATAATAATCTTTTTTTTCATTTCTAAAATTTTAATTTTATGATGGGTTTATTGAGAAGTCATCCTAAGGAAGCTTTATAAATGACTTATTACCTTATATATACCTAAGCAGGCTTTATAACTAATTTAACAAATACAGTATTTGAGTTGATATGTGTTGTTTTTTTCCGTATGGTATAAGGCAGCAATTGTGGATGGTCCTTTATGGCTATTAAAATTCCTCTTTGGATTGTATTAGGTCATACTGTCTGCTATTTATAATGATATGATATATTGAAATGAGTCTTTGCCTATGGATAATATAACACTATATAGATACTAATTAAGTAAATATGATTGATTTGAACCTTATAAAGAATATTACAGTTTTTTAATTGGATATTTTTATTTACATTTCAAATGTTAGCCCCTTTCCAAGTTTTCCGTCCATAAACTCCCTAGCCCATCCCTCTCCCTCTGCTTCTATGAGGGTGTCCCCCCAAACATCCACCCACCCCTTCCTGCTTCCCCGCCCTGACATTCCCCTACACTAGGGCATTGAGCCTTGTCAGGACCAAGGGCTTCTCCTCCATTTTCTTTATCAATAAATAGAAGCTAATTGTGAAGATGAAGCCATGTGACTTGGCTATTACTGATTGCACTAAATTTAATATATCAGCAGTAGGAACATAGTTTACAACTCTGGATCGTTCTTTGGAAATGTATTTTCTCTTATTTACTAGGATAGTTTATATCTAGATATTTTTGGATATGTTATCCCTTTAAGGAAATTATTAAATGATATTTTATTCAACAAATATTTAGATACATTTCTTGTGACCAAGATCATTATAAAAACTTGATCAATAGTAGTTTACAAAAATGAGAAGTCCACTAGACCTATGAAGATACATTCAAAGGGTAGAATAAAGGATGTGAACATACCAGATATTGTTATTTTCTATAAAATGAGCTAATGAAGTAGAAGTTACCAAAGTCAGTTGTGGGAGACAGCTGTTAAACTGTGGGGCAAAATTTCTACATATTTGAACTGAGATGTGTATGGTGGCTTATGATGATTAATGAACACTTAGGCTTAAAATTGAGTTCCAAGCAGACAGAAGGACAAAGGGCATACCTAAGAGTAAAAGAATAGTCAGGTCACCAAGAGATTTTTGAAAGTTGGTGTTAAAAATCCTATCCTGTTCAAAGTAGAGGGGACTGCGCGTCCAGTCAGGACTCTGGATTTTACTGGGTATAAGTGAAAGCCATTGGAGCATTATGGAAATGGCTATGAGTCAAGAAAACTGAAATTTCCTACTGTATCAGTGCTAAGATCTAATGATAAGACTACTTTCATGTCCCTTTATGTCAATAACGTAGATAAGCAAATGTGATTTGTTTCCTAGTCTCAAACATCTACCACTGTTACAAAAAATGCACGGGATTATGTGCATGGTTTTGCCACTGGGTTTTGAATCTTTGATATGACTCTCAGTGTATGTCAAAGCATGATGCTGTCACGCACTTTCTGAAAGGTCTCAGTGTGGCTTTGATCGTCACCTGCCTTTCTTTCTTGCTCTGCTCCAGTCTGCTCCTTTGTCTTTGCATTCCTTGCATGAAATGGAGTTTATTGAATCACAGTTTTGATGAATTAGTTTTGCTCTCTTTAGCTTGCCTTGTTTTTCCTTGATAGTTTCCTATGACCTTAAGTCTGACAGCCTTAGAGGGTTGTGAATTGGTTCAAGTACCTAGGGAAGAGATCACGGTCTACCACATTTATCATCTGGTTGAAGATTTGAACCTCTTTGGAATTTCCTCATAGCCTCTTGCCCCTAAATATTTAAGTTGGGATTGCCTTTTAGTTTGTCCCATCAACTCTAAAGTCCCCTATCATTTTAAGTAATAATTTCCACTTTGTGTGTGTTACCCTTTCCTCTGCACTTATTTTACCTATGCATATTTCTATAGCTGCTTATTAGTTTTTGCTTTTCCAAATCCTCATGATTTTATGCTGATCCCATGGTCTCTGCCCATGCCTCTTTATTGCTTCGAGCATTTGACTTCTCAGTTATATTTCTGGAACATTCAACCCAAGCTCTGAAGACTCACTGTAGAGAAGACAGCACTGCCAATTCTGCACATTTACTGCCAGGAAAGAAAAAGAATGTTTTATTCATACTTTCTCCTTTGCTTCACAAAAACTCGCTAATTTATTTTTAATTTTTCTTAAATAGCTACATTATTTTTATATGCCTCAAGGTTTTGAAAACATGTATTTTAAATTTAAAATGGATGTGATTCAATTTCATTAATTATAAACCACAGCACTCTAATGGGCCTTTTGAAATTTCATTCAAGGAAAGAAAATGCATCAAACAATATTTTGAAAATTATAACATACTTATGTACACGTGAAATCTACTTCAAATATTTTCTTAAGATGTACATAATCTGTGGTTTCTCTTACAAATACTGTTTTTCATGTAAATGCATGGGGTGAGCTTTGAAAGAATAATGGTGAGGAAAAGAACATTTAAGTCAAAGGTATAGAGAAACCAGAAGGAACTCAGTTCACAGAAACCCTAGGTAGAGAACAGAATACCAGGACTCATTCACTCTTTCAAAAGAATAGTGACGACAGCCTTATTTCCTCATCTCCAGAAAGAGAACAACTTGGTGATAAATATGAGCAATGCTTATCTCTGAAACACTCAAGTCTCCTCCCTTCCTGGTGTCACTAGTTTCAATACATATCATGGCTGAAGTTACGATGACGTAGGACTTGTAAGAGTCTGGTCGGAAGAATGAAACAATAAAGTACAAGTTTCATTGCAATCCTCCACATCCAGTTGTGATTGCCTGACTTTTCAATTCTTAAAACAACTGTCATTTCAGATAGGGTGGAAGAAGAGAAAAAAATTTAGAAGTCTTGCTTTAATTTCAACTTAAATATAATGTCTAATATTGTCTGTGAATATGAAACAACCCTTAGGAGTCAGAATAAGGAACGTTGACAAGATGTGGGCAAAAGAATGTGCAGAAATGAGCAGTGAAGTGAAACATGATGGCACGAAGTCTTAAGTAGTTCCTCCCCTAGAGCAGGGAGGTGCGTCTGCTCAAGTTCAAGACTGGGTAGAAGACTGCATGAACTAAAACAAAACCAAAACTATTTTCAAATTCTGAATCCCTGTACTAAAGGAAGACTCAGTTGTCATGTTTAGAGTCATTGTTAGCTCTTACTGAAGGCTTTCATTTTAAAATTTTCCTTTCAACTGCTTCCTCTAGGGATGCGGTTGAATGAAATGTGTGTGATATAATTGTACTTGATTAAGGAACAATGGGATTTAAATATGATAAGACATACAGATGACAAGAAAAGCCCCATTAAATGGTAAAAGACATTTCATTCATGCCATTTCTTGAGAAGCACATACTAATTGAATATTCAAATACAAAGTTGTAACTATTGAGGAGTTAGAATTAAACTGACCCAGAAATTAGTGAAAATATTAGACTATAATTTGAACACATTTATTGATGGGTTTATTTGAAAGTCCAGTGGTTGGTAAACATTTTGTAAGATTATTGGATCTTTTCATTAGTTTTATAATGAAACTTTCATGTGGAGTCTCACTTGACTGAATGAGATTCGATTATCTAGAACCCCACTTAATTCCAGACATTGTGTCTATGACTTAGTTTTGGCTCCATTGCTCATAGTTTTCTTGTATCATACTCTCATCCATTAGTGGACTGCATTTTCTCTCTCTCTGACAGTCCATGCTGTTTGAAACCTCCCAGTTATTTCAACTGGGAATGCTCCATTTTATTTAACTCATGTCCTTCTCAGTGTACTGCAACTTTCCCATTATCTATAAAACAAATGTTCAGCATCTCACTGTATCCTGTCACATGTGCAAGTATGTGTCAACTAAGATATAAAAGTATTTTTGTAAGGGGTTTTCAGCCACTGCAGACATCAGCAACAACACCTATGTGAATGACTTACCCGGAGGAATGACCAAGACTATGTAGACATGATGAGAATTTTCCAGTGTCCGTTACAACTTTAGAATTATTGGGAAGTAAATATAACTCTTAGGTTTATTTTCAATTATCATTTTGTTTAGTTAAAATGTAGGTTTTTACTATGGCTACAAAATATAATAGCTTAAGTAAGCAGAAGGAATATTTCAAGGTTCACTACAGGTTTGAACCCAATTATACTGAGATTCTTGTTATCTTTTAAAATATGCACTTTTACCTGGGAGTCATTGGCAGTATGGACAAAGTCCAGGTCTCAGTTGATATCAGCAAAAAAAATAAATCAAATCAGAATAACATGCACACAACATGAACATGGAGTGTACTATGTTTAATTGAAACAAGACAAATTATTTAATAAAAAAGTGTCCTCAAAGATTATTTGTTTATATGGTTAATTAATTTTGGTACCTTCATTATATTGTATTAATTTTGAGAATTTCATAGTGATCATGTTGACACACATCTCCATTTTGCCATTAACTCTTCATATGTTCTTTCTTCACTCCCAGTTCCTTTCCAACTTCATCTCCCATATTTTACTGCTTGTTTGTTTGTTTTTATTCACCTTACAACCCAATGTCAGTCTTTCCTCCCAACACTGTATTCCACCTTCCCTTTCTCTTTTGGAAATTTTGGGCAAAGATCTTTGCACCTCAAGCCACTGTGGGCCTAGGTGCGTCCTCCCTTACTGAGGCCAGACAGGCCATTTAAGGCATGGGCTCCACAGGCAGATAGGCAGGCAGGCAGGCATCAGGCTCTGGGACCGACCCTGCTCTAGCTGTTATAGGACTCACATAAAGACCAAGATGCTCACCTGCTACATATGTGCAGGGGTCTTGGGTGCAGCCCATGCTAGCTCTTTACTTGATGATTCAGTCTCTGGGAGGCCACAAGGAAAGAAGTCAGTAGACTCTGTTGTTCTTCCGGTGAAGTCCCTTTCCTCTTCGTGTCCCTCAATCTTTCTCCCAAACTTCTGTCTTTACTACTTTTTAAAAAAGATATATTTATTTTGCCTTATATTATTTTATGTTAGTGTGCTGGCTTTAGAACCATCTTTACTAATTTTTAATAATGACCAAGAGTTAGAAAGCATCCCACCCAAATAACTCATGGATGTGGTGCCATCCTTTGGAGCATGGTTCATCTACTAGAAGCCACACCTTAAAGAAAATTGACTCTCCCTCGCCCAGAAGCCGTCTACTGTCAATGGTTCCTGAGTTAGAAGTATAGCTTCACGAGCCACTCACACTGTGTGCTTGAATGTTAACTGCCTTGATCTTGTGCAGGTGTTGTGCAAGTAACTACAGCTGTTCCTAATTCATGATCCAGAAGATCTATCATGTGCAAAAGACCCGATTTTCTCCAGTTCTCCCCAATCTCTGGGTCCTCCAATTTTTCTGCTCCCTGTCCCGCAGTGCTCCCCAAGCCTTGCTTTCGGTGATGCCAATGTCATGAGTGTAGTTGAGCAGTACATTGACATTTCTTCTCTGTATTCTAACCAACCGTTAGGTTCTGTGTTAACCACCTTGCACTGCATTGAAGAAACTGGACTGATGAGATCTGAGGGCTTCATAAATTTATACCCATAGAGAAGTTTGGGTAAACATTTAATGTTTATTTTGAATGGTACTCTCATAAGCTAAAATTGCAGCAGAAAGACTTTCACAGTGAGATCTTTATTTTCTTTAAGGGATGTTGGAATTTGATTTTTCTGGAAGGACTGAGGATTGACATCACCTATAAAGTTCAAGTTTCTCTTAGAGAAAAAGACCAGTGAAAGATACTCAGAGCTGGATTTGAGGAACATTTAACACAGTGTGACAGAAGCAGTCATGGCTTCTAGAATCTGGAAGCTTAAGAGCTAGAGATTAATTTTTTTTTCTGGAGCTGGGGACCGAACCCAGGGCCTCGTGCTTGCTAGGCAAGCGCTCTGCCACTGAGCTAAATCCCCAACCCAAGAGATTAATTTTTTTTAAAATATAGAGCTTGAAACTGGTCATTGCATTTACTCACAAGCCCTTTTGCATAATGGATATAAAACTCATACTCCAGAAATAAATTCATTATATAATAACCAAGACTACTTTCAGAGCATTGTTTTTAAAATTTGTTAAGTAGCATTGTGCTTTAACTTTGGACTTAGAAGCGAAATAAAAACTATACCAGTCATCCTCTGTCAGTGCTGTGAATCACTTATGTCCTGGCAAGTAAAATAATCATGCTGAATGTGGTATTATTCAGGCTTTTACATGGAAATATTTGGCAGGCTGAATAAAGGCATTATGGTGTTTTGCCCAAGGTCTAAATACATAAAGCAGGCTCTACACAGTTATTTGTTTAATGACCCCAAATCATCCTGTTGATTCAGAATTCAGGCATAGTATTATTTAAAGACAATAAGCATAAATGGTAATAATGTTAAATTGTGTGTGTGCAAGTGTTAATTCAAATTATTTGGGTAAATAGTGGTTAGAAGACAAAAACCTTGTTCAAGTATGCCACATTTCATGGAAACAGTTGGAAGTTTGCATTTCCTTTAAGGATCACTGGAAATTTTCCCTAAACTAAGTCTAAAATATAATTCATTTTTTATAAGAAATCTACTTCAAAAATGATTCTAAGTATGGAAAGAAATATATTTTGTGTTTCAATTGGTAACCACATATAATTGTTTATAATTAATACCTTTCCCAAGAAGGTGTAAGGAATCCAAAAGATTTTATAAAACCTGAATTATCTTTGCATTATCACAAAAGTGTGATAGGGAGTTATAACAAGCAGCAAAATCAATATTTTAAGTTTACTGAGAAAAGGTAACCAATAATGGTTGTTACTTGTCATATTTTATTCTAATTGCATTGATAATAATGTAGAGCCCATTCATTAGGGATGTAAAGCATTGATATTGTGGACAATTACTTATTATTTTGAAGATTATTGAAAGTAGAAAACTGTGTTACTCTTCTTTATATCTGCATTGCCTAGTACATAGGATAAAATATGTTAGTACCTCATAAAATGTTTCCGTTGAGTTTTATATGTATATAGCACAGAAGTATGATTATCAAACTCTCATAGCACACTAGTTATGGTAGTACATTCTTTGACATCAGACTAAATTTTCACCATTTTATTTTCTAAAGTTTGTTATAAATTTTTGAATGACCAAATTATTATATTTTATGTTTATAGTACCCCATTTTCAATTGGAAATGAGGCTACCACATCATCCACATTATTTAAATTTCAGATGCTGGGTATTTTAAGCTTTCGTTCATGTTCAGCCTTTTCTTTCAAATGAGTAATTTAAACTTTCTCATTGTGCCAATATCTACATTTCTGTCTTAGACTTTTTGCCTGTAAGTATTTTCCAAGTCAATAATACATGCATTTGTTTATTAAAAATTAAAAATATTAAATGGAAAAGTAATACTTAAAACATACTATTTGCGTTTCTTTTCAAAATATATTTAAAGTGGGGGTATGCTTTAAATCTATAATACTTACTCATGTTCTGTGAGTCATGCTTCTTACTTACGTGTCATTCAGGCATGTATACATGTCTTATTCGCAAATGTTCATTAAGATGTCTCTACATTGAAGCAGACAGTAATAATCACATTGTCCCTCCTAAAATATGTGGTAAACTTGAAGATGTTATAAGAAACACTGTACTTTCCTTCTTATCTTCATTCACGCCATGTTCCTCTTCTGGATCCTGATAAGTCAGGGCTCAACACCCTGCTGGAAGACATTACATCAGCTGTTTCACTCTGATCCCTTTGTACCATGATACAATTGTTAGTAGGACTTAGGATGAGCTAACTCTTTCTTAACATTCTCCAAGCTTAGTCTTTAAATATCTTATTTTTATGCTTAAGATGGGTCTCTGCTAGCATGAGCACTAAAAACATTTCTTCTTTCCCAGAATTCCTGGAGTGACATTGTAACCTCTTGAGTGAAGCAACAGTAGTGGAGAAATGGACAGGCCAACTTGCTTCAGCTTTCTGAAGAGCTAATAAGATGATGTACTTCATACCATGGAATTTTTTTTCCATAATACTTCATGTTTTAATAAACATCGAATATCACCCATGTCTTTAGAGCCAAAGGAATGGGATAGACATCACAGCACAGAACCTATGGCACCACATGGAGGATACAAATAGACAGGTCCACATTGGAAAATGAGAATTGCATCAAGGCTATTTCTATTTCATTTACAATGAGCACTTGAACATGCTGGAAACACACACACACACACACACACACACACACACACACAAACTTACCATCCTTTGCTTCTGAGGTTTGATAGGACAACTCTATGAAATCATGGAACTATAGAGGGAGAATGTGTAAAGCCATTCTGTTTCTTTGAGATGTGTAGGTTTCCTTTCAACTACAATGTCTACCTCCATAGACTTGCCAGACTTCCATGAGACCTGGAATGTAAACATGATACTATCAAATCGCCCAATGAATTATTTTCTTTCAAAAAAAAAAAAAAAACCAGCCACATACATCTTGCTGAGGAGACCCCCTGCTTTTACTGTACTTAATGACATTTAGGGACTGAAATGGAAAAGGGTTATTTGAGATCCTCCTTGGTATCTGAAATTCTCAGGCCTTTTCATTGTTTTCTGTTACTAAGTGCAAACAGCTTTCTTTTTTTAGACACAAACATAATTGGCCCAAGCTGAGTAGGTGAGCAATTTTCTGCTGGGTTGGCTAACAGAATGATTTGAGAACTGATATTGGATCTGTCTGCTGTAATAACCGAGTTCTTGGGTGACTGGAAGACCCAAGTACTGAGTTCTTGCTTCTGATCACCTTCTGTACCTGACCACCTACATCCTGGGCTATATCCAGTGTTCTGTGTCTCCCAGGGACACTTGAAATTTGACTGAGATTTCTAATTTCTAAGTTACACATACACATGCAGGCATGCACACATGCACGCACTCACGCACGAGTGCACGCAGGCATGCGTGCACATGCACACACATGTACACACCCATACTCAAATCCTATACTCTTTATTCTTTGCCTTGACATCTTCTTAATTTTCCTTTTCTCCCCCTAGTAGCATCCTCAAGATCCCTTATTTATCCCCCAAGTGTCTGTTTCAGTATTATTCCTGTGCCTAGCATACCAGAATGCACCATGCACTTTATTACGGTCAGTTATTAAAAGGTCTGTCTTTCTCATGACGTGGCCAGCTATATAAGGCTAGGAGCTGAGCTAGTCAGCTATAGGAGGATAGGAACTATTCTCAGCTTCTTATCTGCTGAACTGACAGAACCGAACACAATGCCCACTAGAGAAATCCTCATAGATAGTTATTGTCAAATGAGCCGAGATTTTTCTGTGAATATCATTAGCAAGTACAGCCTCACAGGTGCAGTGCACATGCTGGTCACTTGACTCAAAACGTACTAAGGCAGAAACTCTCTGGTTTTGGAAGCAGACTATCATTTTGATATTCCAACTCTTCATGGTTTTCACTGGGCAGCAAATCTGAAAAGAGCCAACAAGCTAGCTGTAGGTATTAAAAAAAAATCTAGAAAGAAAACATAAAGCCATCAGATTCTCTTTACCAAAATCCTCATAGACAATAAAGACCTTTATCTAAATCATGTGTTGTCATTCTTTAAACAACAGCAATAAACACTTCATAGAGATTAAACCCACTGAAAACCTGTTATTCCTGTCAACTTATTGGTTGAGTTGGTTTTCTTATTAAAGTTGTTTTTTTTTAAGTTGGGCTGTTTTTCATTAATGGAGTTGGGAATAGATAAATGATTTTCCTTAAGTCATATTTTTTCAGATGGTGAATATGAAGGAACATATTATGAAAACTGGTTTCTTACAATGCCCCTTGCGTGATGCCTCAGAAGAAATAACTGGATCTGTCCCCATCATCAAATGCCATGTGGTTGTGCTGTTGATGAATAATCATTAACCTTGAAAATGTATTTTATACCTTAATTAGATCAATTGAAATTAGTTGTCCTGGGAGACAACACAATCCTTCCTATCCTCAATTTATTGCAGTAAGTGATAGGCTTTTGTTAAAAGAGCCCTTACTCTATGAACGGAAAACAAACGCATGTCCATTGAATCTACTGTTTTAACTATATGGTATATTGAAACAACTGAACTTTAAGAAAAATCTCTAGATGGACAAGGACAGCAAAACTAGGGTAGAAAGGTAATGGGGACGTATCAGAGTTCCTGTTTCCTCATTTAAAAAGTTGAAAGTCTTTATTTGTGTTTTTTAAAACCACTTTTATTTTATAATTTGTATGTGTAATGAGTATACTCTGTATGTACATACATGTGTGATGTGTGTGCATTCTATGTATGCATAATGTATGTGTGGACACACATTTGTGTATGAGGGTATAGTCACACACATGGCACAGTTGTGTGGTAAAGGACAACTGGACGGATCACCATTAAATGTTTGTACTGTGTTAGAGACAGGGCCTTTCTGGTTGTGTTCTGCTGCTCGTGCCAGGCTGACTGGTCCACGAGCTTCCAGAAATCCTCCTTGTTCTGCCTCCCATCTCACAGTTATGAATTAAAGATGCATACAAAGTGCATCTGGCTTTCTGTGGGTTCTAGGGATTCGGACTCATATCACTATGCCCGCACGACATCCTAATGTATTGTCTGCTGCTGTGATGAACACCATAATTAAAATGCAACTTGGAAGGAATGGGGTGTACTTCCTCCTACCGTTTATAGTCCATTACAGAGGGAGCTAAGCGGAGAACTCCAGAAAGGAACAGAAACTGAAGCAGAGACCACGGAGGGATGCTCATTCTGGCTTGGTTCCAGCCTTTTTTAACTACCTTTCTGATCACACATTTCTCTACCCAGTAGTAATGGTTCTGGTAGTGTGTGTTGAATGCTCTTATTAAGTCCACATTTGTGAGTGACCCTGGAGGGATGCTCATAGATGATTTGATAGAGACAAATCAGTTAAGTTTCCTTCTTCAAAGATGGGTCAAACTGATAATCAAGCTAACTGTGATATGCTGTGCAGAAAAGATTTTATACAATCTTTCTCTCCAGTCAAAGAATCATTAGTTTTTAAAAGCATATTGTTAATATGTTGAGGTATATGTCAGTATTGAACTATATAGAGATATTAAGTAAGGCAAAAAGATTTATATCATTGAAATAATAGGTTCTTTTGGCTCCTCGTCTTTAGTGACACTTTCTCCTCAGGGCTGCCATGAACAAAACATTTTGACAATCTGATGCAATTGTGCCATTGGAAAATCCCTTCTTAGAAGATCAAGGTTTTATTCACTGTAGCTTGCAGTAGATACTGTCAAATATTAAAGTTTACCTTCTTCTTTCAACTCACACATTTAAAAAAATGCTCTGGAAAATGACCGCGCTCAACACTGACAGTAGTACTCATGGAAGTCAGGCCCTGTTATTCAGACAGTGGTGGCAGGCAGTTTGAACACTTGACATAGGAAATACCTTATGACTTCCTCTTTGCAAAATCTACTCTGCCCTTGGAACTCAGAGAGTGATGAAGCTCCTGTACTCACTCATCCTTCATCTCCTCTGCTCCCAGTGAGGCTCTCATAAAGCAATTATCCATTTCTGCATTAGCAAAAAGGACTCTAGTTACACCTTTGCATGAGACATGGGCAGTTATCTGAAGGGAAGTTGAAACTTTTACAACTCTCCAATGACAATCTATCCTGCGTTGGCACATCCACCTAGAACAGATGGATTCCTCTCCTTGGTGGGGGAAGAGCAGACCCAGAACATAAAAATAACTAGTGGCATCTCATAGTTGAAAGCTGGTTATATCTTTTATTCTATTTTTTCTAAACTTTAGAATTCTTGCACACAAAGATTATCTGAGGTAGTAAGCTAGGAAAAGATGAGAAGAAGTGATGGGTTTACATTGGTGTTCTTTTGGATAGGAAGATCTGTTTCTGAATTGATGTGGGTGCATCATGCTGCTTTTACAAATCCCTTCCATGGTGCCAGTCCCTAAGCCAGTTTCCATCTGGGGTAGAGTATGTCTAGTCATGGGTCCACTTGGCATTTTTAAGAAAGATGACCTAATTACTGAATGATATAAAGGAATTTAAAGTTGATAACAGTTTCTAAAATGCACTAAAATGCATTTTCTTTTTGTGATAGGAAGTGGAGTAGTCAAAAAATTGGGGTTCTTGATAGGATACCTTGGCCAGGAAGAAGCAGAACTCAGGACACCCTTAAGGCGTAGCTGATGAAAATCCTCAGGGAGGTTGGAATGAAACTGAAATGAGGCTAAGGTCGCCATAGGGACTCTTGCTTTGGGAACTTCTCATACTCAGTGTGTAGTTTGGAAGAAGAATGCTTGAATACTTTAGTGAATCCTGGAAAGAGTCCTGATCATAGCATTAAATCCCAGCTTACATCACAAGTGTCTTGATGAAATGACTGCACATGGGTGATCCATGCCTTTAATCCTTCCGAGGGTGATGCCGGAGGATTTTGAATTCCAAGCTAGTCTTGGATATAGGTCTATTTAGAGAGACTGTTCTTAGAGAGGAAGTGAATGGGTCACCACTTCCTTCTGCTATGGTAGGATGGAAGTTTTTAGATCGATGATCATAGCACGTAGACAGAGTATTGTCCCCCACCCCCAACAATACATGTGCTTTAAATTCGGCATTATCCATGTTATCCACATTAACATTTATACAGCATATTTGACATTGAACATGGTGATTCCAGAAGTCACATTATTTGCTAGGCATCCTTCTGTATTTTACATAAACTCTTCTGATAATAAACAGGATAGGCATTACCATATACAAAGCTTTTGTTTGAACATTCCTACTATGTCTAAGTACAATTATATAAAAGGGGGTGAGTAGTGTAACGTGTAGCTGCATTCAGAAAGGAAGCCTAGTCCAATGAAGCAGAAGAGTGTCGTGTTTCTCCTGCCACAGATACCATTCACAGCAGATGTCTGCACTTCTGAAAGGAATTTGAAACTATGAAGTTCTATATTAATTTAAAATCAATTTTAATGGCAGTCAGTGAGATCTGTAGATTCACATTTAGAAAAACACTTTTATGGTGGTGTGGACCCTCTAGAGGTAAGTCACATGTTCCTGGGCCATAGAAAGGAAGTTAATATACTAACAGCAAAACTACCGCAAAAGAGAAGGTTTAAGATTGTTTTCAGATGGCTGCCTGCACCAGAATCCGAGTCCTGATGTTTACATGCCACATAACCCCTTGTTAGCTGCTTCCTAATTACAGCCTCAGTTCCATGTTTAGAAACATAGAGGATGGTGCTAGGGAGATGTCACTTGCTGTCCTTGTGGAGCATCTGATTAGCTCCCATCATCCCTTCTGAAGCAATTAATCCTCTAAATAACTGGAGTTCTAGGTGTACATGCTCTGAGACAGACTTTACTTGAGGAGACACAACACACATTCACTCACCCCAGGTAGGGAGCTCACCACAGATAAAAAATATGGAAACCACAACAGTCTAAGCTAGAAATCTGGAACACACTGCATGGCCAGTAGGCAGCTCAATAGGAGACAGAGAGAGAGAGAGAGAGAGAGAGAGAGAGAGAGAGAGAGAGAGAGAGAGAGAGAGAGAGAGAGAGAGTGGTTTCAAGGGAGATCAGGAGGCCAGAGCCTTTTCTAGGAAAAGTGACTAGTTTGTTTGTCTGTTTTGTTATATTTTCAGGCAGCTTGGCTGGTCTCAGAGTTTTCTCTGCATTTGGCCCTTTTGAGACTCTTCTTTGCACCTTGTCATGTATAAGTGCACCTAGTAACTGTCCTTACGGTTTCCAACTGGCCAAAGAGGATCCTAGTAAATCTTGTCAGTTTCAGGGACATCCTGAAGTTATTTTGAATTGCTTACTTTCTGTTTAAGGGGCTTGCTTCCCTGTAGGGTGCACTGTTTTATTCTCAGAGGAACAGGGTGCACAGCAATCTAGTACTGCCTTCCGACCTTTGTGAGCACCCAGTCCACACAAGTTACATGTACATGCAGACAAGATAAGGGATGGCACATATGTGTGTATTTTCTGTGAGATTGTGGAGATGAATAACTAAAGATAGCGCCAGTGATATTTATGTTCCTTTCATGATGAGGGAACGGGGTGTCTTCTGTAGGGCTATGGTGGCAATCTGTAGAATAGACCCCTAGGATGACCAGGCACATGAACGGCCTTTTCAACTGTACCTCCTGATTCTGATTCTAATGGTAGAATCCAAGGGGATGTGGTGGCAAAGCATTGCCAGAAGACTCCACCATTTCTTCAAGCGTGGAGCCAGTTGTAGAGCCTGATACTCAAGGCTTCCAGCTATGCTACCTTCAGTTCCTATGTTTCTCGGCCTTGATTTCAGTCTTTTCCCCAAATGTTCACAAATTTGCTGTGTGGTGTCAGCGTAGCTCTTCACGCCGAACATGCTCTCCAGAACTACAAGCTCTCCCGTGTTCTCCATCCACTAGTCATAGACACACTGTGGTCCTCTCAGAAACGCTTTTAACAAATGAAAAAAGAACGCTGTTGCTTTAAAATGGACAAGTCGTGCGATTTGTAAGCTTCCTTCAGGCATGGCTCGTGGTTTCAGCTGTTCATTTCCAAGGCGGATCTCTGTTGATTTTGTTTGTACAATTATGCGGTTGACAATAACAACTGAGGATTTACCTGCTTCTTTGCACAAATACGGCTGTACACGTAGAAGTCATTTTAAGAATAATGGGCATATTAACACATAATGCTTTCTGGCAGTATAGAAAGTTAAGTTTTCATGGCAAAGTAGCGATTAAAGCTCAAAAATTCTGTACCCTCAATAAATTTTTTCTAAAAATATTTTAATCTATATATAGTTAGTAAGGAACAGAGATGTGAGGAGTAGAATTTGTTGGCTTAGTTTTTAACTGAGCAGTATTCTCAAAAGGAGGAATCATGTAACACAGTAGATGTCCTAGCCTATGTGATATCCATTTTTATGGTAACTTTCCAGACTGCGGAAGTTGAAGGTACCAGCTTTGGACTGGGTCTTAGAAGTCAACTCTTATAGCTGTGTGTTATAGTATTTATCATGCGGCATCACCTCCGTGACACTCTCACATTCTGTTCACAAAACTATAAATGCAGACTCAAGGCTACTGTTTCATCGATGAATTTTTAACAGCCCAAAGCATGCCGAAGTTCATAGAGCTGTTCGGGGACCTATTCATAAGAGAGGAGATGAATGAAATTCAGGTAACGATTGGATTTTTTAGGTTCTTGAGTTTTCCTTAGGAAAAAAATCAAAGAAAAAGAGACGGAAGAATTTATATAAGTGGATAATTCACATAAGCCTGTTGTAAGGTTGAAACCCCTTTGTCAAACCTCTATCTCCAAGAAATATTTACATTATAATTCATAAGTCTAGGAAAATGACAAGTATGAATTAGCAATGCAAAACATTTTATGGAGGTCACCACAACATAAGGAATTGTATTAAAGGGTTGCAGAATTAGGACATAGGTGAGGTGGCATTTCCAACATTGGTTTTTATTGTGAATCCCTCCAGTACAGAATGCAAGCTCAGAACTGTGAATTAATTGGAAATTGTTGTATAATCTTTGATAGTAGTGACAAAGGATCACACCCGGACTGGGAGCCAATATCTGCTTATCAAAAAGCTGTAGAGGTTACAATGAAAATGCGCATGGCAAGTGATGGGTATGGGATACCCAGACAGGCTCCTGCTCTATTAATCATAGTGAGATTGGTCTTGCTTTGAAATCAAACTATAGGCACCAGAAACAACTTAACATGGATGACGTTGTTTTAAAGTCATACCAAGCTATGTTTTTATATGAAGATAATGGAGGGGTTTGTTTCATGTAAGAGTACTCCTGAGGACGGAGAGAAGTTTGGCAGGACGATGGAGTCTGACGTTAAGATTTCGCTCTGTGTATTTACAGGTTATTAATGTTTTTAAGGGATGGATGGTACTAGGCTTTGTATGTTTATGTGGACAATTATATCTTACCAATTGGGTCAAAGGTTATTGTGTTGTGTGTTCTTTCATGTGTAAATTTAAGTGTAAGGAGTGTGCGGTGGCTGGTCTGGGCCACCACAGAGTTGGGATGTGTGTTTCTGGCATGGAAACCTGCCTTGCGAACTAGATAGGTAGAGAGATTACTGACAGCTCAGACAGAGGCCTTCGGCAGTGTGATATGGGATGGAGCTTTGGGTGAGATGCTTTGCTGACTGAGATTAATATATCTATCAGATATTTTGGGGGCACCATGGTGCCAGACCTAGTGAGGCAAAAGACAATACTTTTTTTTATTTTTTATATTTTTACAACTACAGATGTGATGGGCAAGAATCCACTAGTAATCCTAAGAGTTGAGAAAAAGTTTTTATTTTCTAAGTAAAAGGAGGCCAGTGCCATGTTAAATCATTTGATATCTCAAGCCTGGAAATTTAACCAAGAAACAGGGAAGAAGCCTGGGCTGGCAGGCTGTAGGTTTCAGGCTGTGTAATAAGTAATGGCAGCTCAGAGAGTTAGAGATTAAAAGCTGCTTTTTAAAGAAAGTTGTTTAGAAAGTCTTTCAGGATTTTCATATTCTTTTTAACATGGGCTCCACAGGAATTTTGGGTTGAAATCCTAGTTAGACAAGCTACTTCTTATTTACAGATATTCTTAAAAGGTGATTAAGTTTGTTTTTAGAAAGAAGAGAGTAAAGAGATTACCTGAATCAGGTGGGGATTTTCATCCACAGTTCAGAACTTAGGGAAAAATTAGTCACTAACTCCAAGTAGAGAGTTGTGATAAATGTCTGTAACACCAGGCAGAGTGGCAGAGTGAATGCAGACATATATTGCAGAAGTTATTAAGGTTAAAGAAAAATCTGTGGCTCTGGGTAGAGAGCTTAACAGATGGATATATTTTGGGTTAATGTTCTGAGTTTTAAGTTGCTTATTGGTATTAGAATTGATAGAAGGTGTTTAAGTTTGTTTTAAGGAGAGTACAGAGATTACCCGAATCACTTGGGGATTTTCATCCATGGTTTGGAACTTAGGGAAAAATTAGTCACTGACTCCAAGTAGAGGGTTGTGATGATTGTATGTAACACCAGGCAGAGTGAATGCAGACATATATTATAGAAGTTATTACAGTTAAATAAAAATCTGTGGCTCTGGGTAGAGAGCTTAACAGATGGATATATTTTGGACTAAAGTCCTGGTTTGATATGTTGCTTATTGATATTGGAATTGATAGAAAGTATTTGGTTTGTTTTATGAATTACCCCGCTAAAGGCCATATGGCTCATTGATGCCGGGTAGCGAGGGTTTGTGGTTATTTTTTTATATCTACCACAACAGGAAGCTCAGATTCTCTTAACATGGACTCCACAGGAATTTTGGGTTAATTTCCTGATATCACAGAGTACAAAAGCCTATCAGGCTCATTGTTTAGCTTACTTCCTTCTTTAAAAATTGTTTAATCTTCATAATGGGTGTAACTTTGAGTTTTATGGTTATATTATTACTCTAGGAGAGAGTGCAAGATATAAGCAAGCGTTTCTGGTTTCAGACTAAGAAACAGTGTATTGAGAAAGATTTGTCTTTGTGTTTTTAAAAGTGCAATGAGGCTCTGAAACCTCACATGAGTCATGTTGATCGATTTGATAGAGGGTGGACTACCTTGAAAACTTAATGGTGAGAATCAAAACAAAAAGAGATTTCAATTCTAAACTTTTCTGAGAGTTGTATTTACAGAGTGTGTGCCTACTTGGATTGTTGGTCCTTAAGGACTTTCAAAGGGTCCAGTCAGGACACATTGGTTACAGCATTTGCTTATTTTTCCTAAATTTCCCCTATCCCCAAAAGATATCTCAACACCCATGTACAGCTTGAAGAAGTTATGAGAGCCATCGCCCCAATTCCGGACTTTTGGGGCTGAAAGGGTTATTCTAAAGTTATTTTTATGAGGAATTTAAAACATTGTAATTCTTAACAGGAGGAATTAATGAGTGAGTTGTACAGTCATAATTCTCATTTCACAACTAAGCTAAAAACTATATCCTTGCTTTGATATAGAATTTATTTAATTAAAAGTTTAAAAGTACAAGGTTTAGGAGCCAGTCCTTCTAATGCTGTCATTAAAACTTGAGTTGATTACACCTGTGAGTTAAGGGCCAAATAGTAAAATATTGACTTTGGGAGAGTGCTTCAAGATATTATTAGATATAAAGACAACAGTACAAGTTGTCTTATATAGGTAGATGGTTTTCAAAATGTCAGAAACCAAAATTTGAGATTTAAAATTATTTATCTTTTTGTTGAGACATATCTGTCTAACACTTCCCCCTTTACGGACTTAATTAAGAATTTGAACATTTTACCTCCACGGAGGCAATACTTTGTGGCTAGGCAGACACTGGACAAAACTGCCTGTTTCATCTGCAGACTAATGCTGTCCAGAAAAGGACAAATTATGAAGAATAGTTGACTGATAAACTCTGCCAAGACAGGGATCAGCCCTTCAATATCTGCATTTCAAGAGTCTGTCAGTTGATTTGGGGCCAGAAGGCTGAAGACTTGTGCTCACCTGTTGCTAACAGGATACTGTGCTAGTGGGGACTTGTTTCTACAATCTCTCAGTTCTGGAAGCCGTGTTGGGCTTCTTACGTGCATAGATATTTTTCAAAGATTTCTGATGGGGTTGAAGACTGATTACAGTCTCATAGCCTATCAGGCTGTTTAACTCTGAAAATACTTATTTTATTGGATAGTTATAAGATAGTATACAATCTAACCAAGATATAATATAGATTTTAACCCTTTCTTAAGCTGGAATGGATAACTAAATGTTCTGTTTAACTGATATAGTGATGGACTGGGTGTTGAGTATATCATATGTTTTATAAATTGTAGATTGTAATAATTGTACTCAATTTATACATAAGTGAAAAGGCTTTTTAACTGGACAAAAGGGGGGAAATATTGTGGTTTTCTCTGGAGTTATCTGTATCTTGAGGCTAATTCCACTGCTCCAAGGACAGCTGCCTAGTCTTGTACTCAAGAAGCAGGTGACTTCACTAGAAACTTCTCCCCATTGTACTTGTAAAATACAGGTGAGGGGCAGGTACAGGATAGGAGTCCTGTCATTGGAGGAGAAGGAAGGATGGGCAGGAGAGAAGTTTGAAAGAAGAGGAGGAGACTGGAACGGAAAGGGAGAGACAGGAGATGGAGAGAAGCTGTGGCAGGACGATGGAGGCTGACGTTAAGATTCTGCTCTGTGTATTTACAGGTTATTAATGTTTTTGAGGGATGGATGGTTCTGGGCTTTGTATGTTTATGTGGGCAATTATATCTTACCAATTGGGTCAAAAAAAAAAAAAGAGTACTCCTGATAGTTTGCTGAGTATTAATATCCAACAGTATTTAGCAGCTTGGGCATTCGGATGAATCCATTTTCCACCTAATCTACTTACTTATAAAGCTTACCCTTTCTACAGAAAAAAATTTGATTTCTTTTATCATTTATTAAAATTAATGTTCTCTGATTTATTTGATTTATTTTTATTTCCCCCTTCTTCACTCTTCAGATCTGTTTAAATATAACACATAGAACACAGCATTGAAGCTTTACTTTTTTAAAAGTATTCTTTGCCTTTAGATCTTGGGTCACAGATTAACTTAATCTTTTGTTTAACTGATCTTCATTGTGTCTATTGACTTTTGGGAAGTTTTTGTTTTTGTTTTTTTGTTTTGTTTGTTTCTATCATATACTCATATTTCTTTCCTATTCATAGCCTACAAGTAGACAGGGAGTGCATTGTGTTTAAGTTAAAGTTAATTAATTTAAGTCATATCTTAGCTCTGTGAAGAACCCCCCAGGTGCCCACGTTTTTGCGTCCTAGACAATAGGCTGGAAACACTCCTGTTTCTTCTACTTTTCTCTCAATTGATGACCTCCCTGTGTTCTGAGAAGACTTGGGAACATTTTCTCCTACTAGATTTTGAATAGAAAGTGCTGAGAACCAATCTAGCATCTTTGCTACTTCCTGAAAGCCCCAGTCTCTCAAGGAAGCTTGAAGTCTCAAAAGTATCATAAGTAACACCTTTACCGGGGTGTGGAACGTGAGGTTAAGTATTATATGTCAATTTTGGCTTTCTTCGCTTAAAAGAACAAAAAATATAGGCAGTTTTATTACTCCTTAAATTCTACATTCTAGTTAAGCATTTTGTGCATGTCTTTGACTATGACACTCAGGAATCTGAGAAAGGAGGATGGTTCAAGACCTGGTTAGAGTACACACAGGAAGGCTGTATTCAAATCTAAATAATGTAAATAAATACCCCATGTGTTGTTCATATGTCCTGGTTGTTTTCTTGTTTGTTTGAAATTAAAATCTCCATAAACCAAACTCATGATAGAGTAGGACATTTTCTCCAGATTTTTCTTTTTTAAGTAAACAATGCCTCCCCTAACAAAAAGAGGTGTGACTAATTTTCAAACTTGTCTTGTGCTCTATGTGTTATACAGTTATTCTACACACAAGGAACAAATCCCACCACTGTGTTTAGATATTTTAGAAACTTCCATGACTTTGATTGTCCAAATAGGAGAGGAGTTTTGGTAGGAAAAGGAAAATTTAAGAAAATATGATGAATAGTCAGTATTCAATCATAATGATTTGATGACACAACTTAGAGAAGCTCTTTTTGGGACAAATTTCAAAGCAATATTAAAAGACAGTAATTACAGTTCCTTTAATATTTTCATGATGTATGTGAAAGTGATGGGAAAAGAGGTATTATGTGTATAGGTGTTGTATGGTTAATGTGTGCTTATAATATTTATTATTAAATAAGCTTTTTTCATGAGTACATAGGACATAAAAATGTTTACATAATACTTCCAAATTTTAACCTGTGTTTTCTGTATAATCTGTGCACTTATTGGTACAGCAGTGTAGTCACCATCTAAGCGTTTTATCTTCTGATACAAATGTGGCATGTAAAAAAAGTCCTCATGGAGGGATAGTTTGAAAGGTCCATTCTAATGTCATCTTATTCTAATCCTTGATGAGTAGAAAAGATAGGGCTAAAGAAAATTCCATGGTAACAGAGGACTCAGGAGATAACTTCACTACTGAGGACAGAGAAGAAGATAGTCGGTGAAGCCTAGCAATGAGAAAGAATCTGATTGGTAGAAGACCTTCAGGTGTCAGGTGGGCAGAATCTTGGAGAGAAGACAATATTTATCTTATATGTCAAATATTTCTTTACTTTTCATTTGTTGTGATTCTATATAGGATGGGATTTTTTAGTGAATTCAAATGTAGACAGAACTCTGCCTAAATCTCAGTGCAGCATTAAATTGGTGAAAAGCTGGGTATAATGAAGGATAGGCCAGAGCTAGTAAAGGGTATGGGATGACTTACCCAAAACTCACCTGTCTTCTCTGATCATTTAAGACATTGACTTTATTTTTATGTGACATCAATGGCTGTCAGAGGACAGATACTCATTGGTCATTACTCCTCAGCAACAAAGGCAACCTGGCCACATTCAATCTACCCACAATTAAAGGTGATAATATTTCAATGTATTTTCTAGGGATGCAAAACACAGATATGCCATTTTTAGTGAAAGTAACCACAGGTATTCTATTCATTTTTGATTATGGGCAAACTGCACAAATTTCTATTTGGAATGACGGATTTCTCTTATTTTAAATAACCTTTTAAAATAACCTTTTATTTATTCTGAAATTAACTTTTTCTGCTTTTAATTTGAAAGCCTGTTGTATTGCTTCACTGGTTTTATATAATGTTCATAGCTCTCTGGAGTAGCTGGCATTGGTACTATTTCACTATTTCACCATTGAAGGTACAGAGTTAAATAATGTGTTGTGTCTGCTGTTCATTAGTGAGAGGGACTCTGGGCAATGAGATCTATGTAGAAAAGACATAGCTTCCTCCAGGATACAGGTTACTTGGGACACTCACACTGTGGGTTATGAAATAGATGTCATGAAGAGGGGAGAGGCACCCTAAAATCAGGCAGATGCCTCACTTTGTAGGATGTCTTCCTTTAGTGAACAGTGAGTGCCTACAATGTTCCAGGCATTAGTCTAAGATTGTATGTCAAAAAATAAATGAAAAACAGTTTTAAAATTTCATAGTCCATAGAGATGCAACCTCTAAAAGGGCAGTGGCTCAAAGGTTTGTAGCCAAGTCTGGCTTGCTATTACTTGTGTGACTGCTAGTCTTTCAGACGGGTGGTGCCTCTGTGCATGTAGGCTTGTCTCCCGTCACAAAAACTCTTGTGAGATGGTTAATCAGAAACAGCTTTCATCTGTATATGTCAGATCTCCTCAGCTACAAATCATCACATGGTGATGTTAGTAATGCCATGGTCAGGGCTCCTTGACCTGTGTACCTCTTTCTACTCTGCTCAATGATTTATATACAATATCTTTAGGAGGTTGGACCTCCCCCAGTCTTGGTAAGTTTGTATTCAGCTTCACTCTGGTCTAAAGTTGAGGGGGTGGGCAGTGACTCTATCGTTTTATTTCTGTTTGTCATCCTAGCATGTGATTTACTTTGTGACTTGACCCTTATCTCCATCAACTCAAAGCCCAATATGACATGCAAAGTGGGAGAAGTGAAGGAGTAAATGAGTTATCAGGAAGGTCAATGACTACTTACGCCATGATCTCCCTTAAAATCAGCAGACCACTTTGCACCATGGATAGACAATTCAGAGTAAAAGTGAGACTTTAACTTCTACTGTACATGGGAGATTAAAGAAAAAAAATCCAATGGGAAAATAGATTTGAGTTTATCCTTGTAATAACATGTCTCTTGCTCCCTTGCATTCAAATTTGTTTTCTTGAGATGAGATAAAATATTTAATTTAGTGGGAAGTGCAATAACATTCTGCATTTGTGTGGATGTGTTATGAATTAAAATATTCATTTCTGCCAGCTTTTCAATTTTTCTTATGAGGAAATTTTATGGGATATATACCTTTGTGTTTTCATCTTTTTTGAATATGCAAACACTGGATGAAAAACATCTTTCTTCAAAATAATTATTTTAAACAGAGTAAACAAAATAATGATTTTCTACTTCTATATCACATATACATTTGCAAAGTGAGAGATTTATTTAGTGATTCAAAAGAACTAATGGCTTTAATAACCAGTGTCCTACCGGCATCTGCTCTAAGCATTGCAAGGACAACTCCTCTGACTCAGTTCCCTGTGGCCCTGTTTGCCTTGAAGTGTTTATGCTTTGCTAATTTAGTCTATATTTTGACATTCTCAAATAGGATATGGCAGATGTTGAAGAAATGATCACTCAAAACCAATTCCCTTCAATTATCACCCTGATAGTAATCTCAATTACCATAAATTCACCTTTCCTACCTCTGATGATAGCTACCCTCGTTTTCGTAGCAGCATGCTTAGGGAGTGTGTCGATGCTGACCTTTGCCCACAGATGAAATACAAAGCCCTGGAATTTTAACATCTTCCTCCCCTTACATTCACTGAGTGTGCCTGGGTTTCTTCTGAACTTTATTTACAGCTTTCTTGAGGGAAGTGCAGTAGATGTGACACATTTACTTCTCTGAAAAATGGATTCTATTCATATTGAAGTCACATAGTACAGTGCTAGGTTTAGTTGTGTATGTACATGTGTGTAGGCTTGCATGTGGCACTCTTCAACATACTTTTTAAGATAGGGACCCTCACCAAACCTGGAGTTTATTGACTCAGTTGAGGTGACTGGCCAGTGAGCTCCACAGATCGGCCTGAAGCTCTCTCCATTGCTTTGACCTAGAAACAAGAACTCTGAGCTTATGTTCTTGAATTTGATTGTCAGACACTTCACACAATGAGTCATTTCCCCAGCCCTACTGTGTGTAAGTTTGTTATTTTCTTGATGTTAAGATTTTGACTACATAGAATTTTAGGTTCATATTTTAACCATAAACTGTTATAATAAAGTTTTCACTTACTTTATATTTGCAAATTCCATATCATTCCAGAACTTTCAATATTATATATTTGTTATCTTATTTGGTACGAAATAGTATTAAAATTATCAAATAACATACATTTATTTGAAAATAATGAGCTGTGTCCAGGTAGCTATCCAAATCTTAATTATAATTGAAATATTAACACATTTAATATATATTATTTAGTTATTCACTTTTTATTTATACTTATGAGCTCTATCAGTCTAGATATATTTGTTAGAATGTGGAATGTTTAAGAACTACCTTCAGTCACTTCCTTCCTAGAAGTGGGGCTTACAGAACCTGTTAGGCTGGAATTTCATCTAACTTGATCTCTTGCATGTATTATATGAGCAGTGACATCTGCTTTTAGAATATATGGAGGGAGAGTAGTATTTCATCTGGAAATGTGGCCCTTATGAGGTGACATGTTTCAGTAGATTGTCCTTCCCCCATGCACATACTGTGTTCTTTGTGAACCTGGGTTTAATGACATTTGTACACACACACACACACACACACACACACACACACACACACACACACACACACGCACTAGAGAGAGAGAGAGAGAGAGAGAGAGAGAGAGAGGAGATGTATGTGTACATGTACATGCATGCATTAACAAGGATATCAGTGAGCATGAACTTTTGAACTATCACAGAATTTTAAATTACTCCAAAGACAAATAAAGACAAGATAGATTAAAAATAATTTGTACTCTATAAACCAAAAATTACCTAGTCCCAGTCGTAGAAAACAAAGATTTGAGAAATTAGAAGCATGAGATATTCACGCACTCGATGTTGTACATAATCACAGAGGAAGTATGTCAAGCATCCTGAAATTAATACTCATTTCTACAAAACTCATATTACTTTGGCGGATAAGCTTAATCAAAAATGAATTTGGAGCTGACCTTAGAAAAGGTGCAAAAGTCTTAAAAATAACAGAGTGGGAGGATTCTTCCCATTTCATATTCAATCTTATTCCTGAGCTATGGTAGTAAAGACAGTTGGCCAGAGAGTGAGAAAACAGATCAGTGGGGCAGAACACTATCACACTGAGGTTTGCAAGAGAAAAAGAAGGCTTTAGGCAAATCCACAAGAAAACCTGGGGATCTGCATTCACCGAAGTATTCTTAATGATTACATAGGGACACTATGTAGCAAGGACAAACAAAACCAAGAGGGTTTCATCAGAATTGAAAGTTTACTTCTGAGGGAGATCTTATTAATAAGCGTATAAAGTAATAAGGAAAAATTAGGAGAAACATTTTGCAAACTAATAAGAAACTAGTATATTGTATATATAAACAAATTTTAGATCGCAGAACTTCAAATTCACTGAAAAAAAGGGGGCATCAAGACATGAAAGGCAGGGCTGGAGAGATGGCTCAGCTGACTACTCTTCCAGAGGTCCTGAGCTCAATTCCCAGCAACCATATGGTGGCTCACAACCATCTGTAAAGAGATCCGATGCCCTCTTCTGGTGTGTCTGAAGACAGCTACAGTATACTTGTATATATAAAATAAATGAATAAATCTTAAAAAAGAAATGAAAGGCAAAATCTTTCATATAAGGGATGTAGCCACCTTCAAGCATGCCTGATATTACTAACCTTAAGGGAATGCTGATGAAGTCATAATTAGCTGTCAGTGACAGAATTGATAAATTTACAAGAAGAAAAATGAAAGAACACAGGGACAGTGTCCAATGCTAATAGTAATGAGGAGAAAACACAGTATCTCTGAGCACTGCTGGTATAGCCACACAATAGCAGCACCACTTTGGATGCAGTTTCCCAATAAACACTCATGTGCTGTGTGAGCTTTAAACCTTTCAAAGATTTGCATGAGAATCATAAAAACATTCAACAGGAACTTCTAGTAAATGTCCATAGCACTAATGAGTAGTTGGGAGTAATTTGGTTGTTCTTCAAGTGAGAATAATTAAACACACACTGAGATACCTATACTGTGAAATGTCACTTGGGAATGAAGGGACGTATTAATGATATGTTTAATAATTTATTAATGAATAATTTTAATACATTTACAGGTAATCGTGTTGAGTTCTAAAAGCCAATGTCACAATACTAGCTAGTTTTTTCACCACTTAGGTAACATTATTGAAAAATTCAAATGCAGACATGAAAGAAAAACTAGTCACTGGCTTTAAAAGCACTAAAACTGGAAATATCTGCGTGTGTAAGAGGGCAATTTAAGGCAGCTTGTGGTTATGGACGCATTCTACACATTGCAACATGCTTAGAATGATATTATACTACATTTTTACATTACTATCGGGGTTGCACAGTATTTCTTACAGCTGCATGTCTACATACAATTCTGTTAGAATACAATATGTACATAAACTCTAGTCCTGACTGTGAAGATCCACTTGGCCTCCCCTTCTCTAAAGAGGTGAGGAACAGCACCCTTTTGTGATACTTGTTAGCATTCTCAGCTACTGACCCCGTTGCTCATGAATTGAATTCAATTTGGTTTTGCTAAGTCACAAAGACCCATTTCAGCTGGCAGGCTCCATAGTTGGCAGACACCGTAGAAGTGACATCGTACGGCTACAATTTGTGAAAAGGCTTGTTTGGTATCAGCAATGTTCTCAATGAATTGCTTGAAGGCCATGAACCTCAAAGCTTACCAGGAAAAAAAGCCTATAAAAAATCTCTAAGTGCCTTCTTTCAAGGCGCTATTGAGCTTTCAGAAAATGCATTCATGGAACCACGATTTGGTAATCTTAGAGGAAATGTCTTCCTACAGTGTGAGCCCTGAAAATCTGCATCAGTGTATTGTGCATCCCATGATCAGGTTCTCTGTGGGCCTCATGATGGGATACTGAAGCTCAAACAGACCGCTCTACAGCAATCTGGGGGTCACTGTGACATGGGTTTCCCAGTTTTAACTTCTTGGTTTTCTCTGCTTCTCCATGCATCTGTCAGCATTTGGGAGTCTTCAAATGCTCTCCCAAGTCTCTGAAGAAAAACATCGTGACGGGAAACTGTTAAAGTCTCTTAGTATGTCACAATTGCTGTACTCGTTCTGGAAGCATATAGAATGTATAATGGTCTGGATTTCTGATATTTCCTAGGCATCTCTCAACTTTGCTTCAATTGACCAACTTGAAACACCACCACTGCCACCATCAGCCACAAAACCATTTCAATTTATGGTCTCTTCCTGCCCTCTTTATAAATGGGTCAGTTTGAATTTTCTGATTTAGTCTATGTTGTTGGCATTCAACCAGAATATACTCCTCTCACCAAAGGTTAAGAAGCACTTTCCTCCTGTGCTTTCCCACAGGGCCAAAAAGAAAAGGCCATGAAGATCCAAGATACATATGTATTCTCATTTAATTTTAGCCACTGATAGAAACCATTCTGGGGATAGTTCATACCTGACTGGCTTTTATTCGGAAAATGAATGCCCTTTCAAAGTATCAGATCTCTGTCTTCTTAGTAAATACTAACTACATGTTCTTAGGTAAATATAGTGCTTTTGCCAATAAAAACATACAAAAACACAAGGTCTGTTATTTCTTGGGCCATTGCTAATGAGCAAAGAAAATACTGAAATATATTTTATGAAGCTATTTTATATAGTCAATAAACTTCTAGACTTAGTGGAGGAGCCTTGCATAAATTCTGCAGGTGCTGAGCTGACCCATTTTGCTACATCCCTGTGCAAGGTCGTTCAGTGACGAAGTAGATGACACTGGTGATCTGTGTGTCAAGTTGCCATTGTTAACATATGCATCTCTCTCTATATGTGCTACATCTATCTTTAGCTTTGGCGTGGGGCGTTTCTCCTGCTTCTTATTTATTTATTGATTTATTTATTATTCTTTAATCTTTCTTTACAGTTCATTGTTATCCCCCTCTCAGTCCACACTCTGACTGTTCCTCATTCTATTCCTCCTCCCTTGTCTCCAAGAAGATGTCCCCTACTCTTATCCCACCAAACCTTCCCACTCCCTGGGTTAGGTGCATTTTCTCTCACTGAGGCCAGACCAGGTAGTCCTCTGGTGTATATGTGTTCGGGGCCTCAGACCAGCTCATATATGTTGCCTGGTTGATAGCTCAGTGTCTGAGAGGTCTTGGGGTCCAGGTTGTTGAGACCGCTGGTCTTCTATGGGGTCACCCTCCTCCTCAGCTTCTTCCAGCTTTTCCCTAGTTCAACCACAGGAGTTCTTGGCTTCTGTCCATTGGTTGGGTCCTAGTATCTGCATCTGACTTGTTCAGCTGGTTGTTGGGTCTCTCTCAGAGAGCAGCCTTGCTAGGCTCCTGTCTGTAAGCACACCACAGCATTAATAATAGTGCCAGGCCTTGGAGCCTCCCCTTGAGCTGGATGCCAATTTGAGCTGGTCACTGAAACTCATACCTCTTGGGCTCTTCTTCATGTTTGTCCCTATAGTTCTTTTAAACAGGAACAATTCAGGGTCAGAATTTTTGACTATAGGATAGCAACCCTATCCTTCCACTTGAAGCCCTGTCTTTCTATTGGAGGTGTGGACTCTACTAGTTCCCTCTCCCCACCATAGGGCATTTCATCTAAGGTGAACCCTAACCCTAACCCTAACCCTTTGAGTCCTGAGAGTCTCTCACTTCCCAGGTTTTTGGTACATCCTAGAGGGCCACCCCACACCTCCTACCTCCTGAAGTTGTCTGTTTCCATTTTTTCTGCTGCTGCTCAGGGAGTCATTCCTGTTTCCCCCACTCCAATACCTGATCGTGTTCCCCTCCCCCGCCCCGCTCTCTACACTCTACCACCGAGTTCTCTCCTTCCCTCTGCATCCCCACTGTACCCTGGGATTGCTTTCTTTACCCTCCCAAATGGGATTGAGGAATCATCACTTGGGCACTTCAGCTTGTTAACATTCTTGAGTTCTGTGAATTATATCCTGGATATTTTATATCTTTTGGCTAATATCCACTTATTAGTGAGTACATACAATGTATGTCCTTTTGGGTCTGAGTTACCTCATTCAGAATGATATTTTCTAGTTCTATCCTTTTGCCTGCAAGACTCACTCATGATGGCCTCATTCTTTATAGCTGTGTAAATGAATCACATTTTCTGTATACATTCTTTTGTTGTGTCACATCTGGGTTGTTTCCAACTTCTGGCTTCCATAAATAAGGCCACTATGACGATAGTGAAACACATGCCCCTTGTGGCATGGTGTGGAATATTTTGGGTATATGCTCAAGAATGGTATAGCTGGGTCTTCAGGTAGATCTATTCCTGAATTTTTGAGGTTCCTCCAGATTGATTTCCAGAGTGGTGGTAGCAGTTTTCAATCCTATCAGCAATGAAAGAGTGTTCCTCTTTGTCCATATCCTTACCAACATGTGCTGTCGCTTGAGTTTTTGATCGTAGCCATTCTGATTGGTGTAAGGTGGAATCTCAGGGTCATTTTGATTTGCAGTTCCCTGATTACTAAGGGCTTTAAATGTTGATAATGCTGATGCAAACATGATTAATCTTTAAAATTATATTCCAATATGTTATGGCTCCTAGGATTCAAGTTTCTTCTTCATCATTTGTTTTGTTTTGTTTTTTTTTTAAACTGAACCTAGCATCTCCCATTTTGCTCTTCTGTTTCTTTTTTGCTGTTTATCTTTTTTCATCATCTGCTTCTAGAATATTTGGTTTCACATCCTACAAATTCTGATGTTCCATACATGTGAACATTATAGATGTTTAGGGCGGCAACCATAGAAAAACCAATAGGGGACCTGGTTCTGTTTCTTTCTGTGTGGCTGTCTACTTTGAGTTTTGTCCATATCTGTACATAACGAGTTCATACCCATGAGCTATTTAAGGAAACATGCGAAGAAGTATAAATATTCCTACATAAGGCAAGAAACCCTTAAGTGCAGTTTGATGCTAAAATTCAAACATTGGATTCATGTTATTCATACCCCCAAAACAAGAAGAAAAAAAAACAGTATTAAGATCAACTTGACTATGACTAATGTTAAATGTGAAACTCTTTAAATACATAAGACCTGTTTTGTTTCACTGGGACCATGACTAATTCCTCCATACTAAGGAAAGTTGAACTAACGCAGTATTGGCAGTCAATTGTTGAATTCCTATAACAAAAATAAATCTGACTAGTTTCATTTAAAATTCTGATAGCTCTCCATGGAACATTAAAAAAAGGAAAATTCTGGTATCATAAGACTGAATGGTTACCACTACAAGCTTTAGTCAAGAGTGACAGGTGTATTGTACTGAAATAAATGATCATTTTTTGTCAAAATCTCTAATTTTGAGATTGGCAAAGTCTGCTGTTTTTATCCATGGTGAATTTTAAAGAAATGAGACACTCTGTGTAAAATAGAAAGGATCTGTAATGCAAATTTCAGTAACAAACACTTAGAAAATAACAGGAATTTTCTCTTTCATATCCTGGACATTGAGTCACTGGCATCACATACCCAGGTTGCCAATATGACTGTATAAAATATGTTTTAAAAAAATTCAACAACAGTTTATTCTATATGATTAAGGTGTATTATAGAAAAATACATTGTTTGAATCTCCCTTTTAAAACCTTTGCACACAAACATCCATATTTGTCTTCATATATGACCTTATTCAGGAGGATTTGGTCTATTGGAGTTAATTAGATACATCCCATCCTCATATTCTGTTATCTAAACTGTTCTCAGTAGCAAAGAAAATGCTAGTTGGTGAAGAGCTTTATATTCACTTTTTCCTTCATTTTATTAACAAATCCATATTTAATTTTTCATAGGAGATACAGTTCTAAGCTCTGATGACACTAACGTAAATAAGAACAAGGGAAAAAAACTCTTATGTTAAGGGTACTTTTGAGATTGTAGATGGATATCAAATTGCTACAATACATATAATAATAGTGGTATAAAGTAGTAGTTTCTGTGGCCCACAGAGGTAAGGCCAAGCCTGCTAGAAAAGAGGATCCCCTCACTGGCCCCTAATTGGATGAGAATATGTAACATTAGTTGGAAGACAAATTCCAGAAGTCCAGATAGAGAAAATGACATGTGAAGAGATTTTATGCTTGACAGAGAGATGAACAAAAGAGAAGGATGTGGAGTAGTGAATAAATAGAGCACCATGTATTAACATTTTATCAAAGAGAATGACCAACTGCCAGTGTTTATGGCAGATTCTACAAGGTGAGTTGAGTTCATAAATTTATTTTGGATGAGTCCATTCTGGCTGCCATTTGAAGACTGATATAGGGCTTTATAGGTGCAGATTAACCAGTGAGTCTGTAGAGTGGTCCAGATGTAATATATTCTTACCATGGACAGTGATGGTCATGGAGGAAGGTAGATATGTGAGTAATTTTGAAAGGCAAGTTCAGCAGGCTTTGAATCTCAAGGCTTTAAGAACCTGGACATCAGCTTGAAGGAAGCAGAGGAATGGTACCTCATCTTAGGAAATGCATGTCAACCAGTGGAACAGACTACATCATTTCTACATAGTAGGAGGCTTTAATCCTTTCTGATTAGTAAAGGAAGTACAGGGTGACCAAAAACATGTCTCACAATTTTATATAAATTTATTCATCAGAAAATTCCTATCAGACATGGATAACCTGCAGCTGATGGGCTATATGTGGCCAAACATATTAAAAATATAGCCCAGTACAAAACTATACAATTCTTTTAAAAATAGTTTATTTTTATAGATTACTTTGTGCCTGAATTTTGTGGCTATTAAGTATAAACTTTGTTGACAACATTATATAACGATGTCTAAATGCTCTACACTCTTGCTGGGACAAAAAACCTTTTTGATGGAAATTTATTGATGTATAAGGCAAAAAATTCATTCAATTCATTCATTTGGTTTATGTATATGAAATTAGAAACAGGAAAACTCTTTGTAGTACATTTTATTGTCTATATAAAAAGATAAATACAGGATTTCTAACAAAAGAAAATATTAAGACATGTGAATATTCTTGATCTGGAATGACTGTTAAAGTTGAGGGTGGAACTATGTTGGTAGAGATGGAAATTTCTAAAAAGGTAGATGCTAGAGGGAGGTCTCATGTCTTGATATATTTGCCCTCAATATGGACTTTGGGACACCAGTTTGTGATTGAAAATTTTCCTGCTTAATCATAGGCTAAACAGTTTCCTCTACCACATATATTCATCAAATATCACTTTGTGAAAAACATTTGCTAACTACTTAAATGACCAGGGAAAAAAAAGCATTAATCAGAGGCACCCAAAGAGAAATTGTGAGCCAAGATTCCATTATTTGATATAGGTACAGAATGAATTTAGATGCCTTTTACCCATTGACATGTCACAGCCACCAGTGACAAATGTTTCAATCACTGCTTAGCCAAAACTTTAAGAATACTTTCTTAGAGAAAGTCTCAAGCCAATACTAGGTGTGTATGTTTGCAAGTATATTTGTATATAAATAAACATACACAGATAGGAAATGGCAAGTATATAAGAGGAAAAAGTATGCATATTTTCCTAGTTTGAGAATTAACATTTCTTGTTACTCTTCAGATTTTTGTGTTAGAAATAACTCATATTCAAGATATTTTCTGAACTATTTAAAGAAAAGTATTGTGCTGCATTTGGTTTGCCTTAATATACAATATAAGAATGTGCTGGACCATGAAAAGAACAGACAAATTAATTCTATTTATGGAAGCTAAGAAACAATGATACAGTGGTTTGTACTGTTCTTGTTAAATCATGTTTTCAAATGCCTATAATCAAAAGTTTGGCAAAACATTATGTAAATTACAGACAGTTTTGTATTCCATTTTCAAATGAATAGAACTCCATATTGCCTTCAGAATCCTGTCAAAATATTAATTCTTTATTTTCTTCCTCCTATCAAAAAAAGATATGACGAGTTGTTTCTAGGCATAACTAGACTCTTAGGAAGTTAGTGAATTATTTAACGCCTATTTATTTATGTATTTTTCTGTTTATTTTTGTGGAATACAGCTAGAGCTAGAGTGAGGGCAAGTGAAGCAGTACAGTCCTGCTTATGGGGCATATAACCCAATGAGTACTTTTATCCTGGAGAATCTCTTATTTCCAATAGGTACGGTGTTAAATACTTTTGTTTTACATCCAAACTGGGAGAGAGAAAGCAGATAGAGATTGACGTAAAATATTTTAAAATATATGTCCCTGTTTTTAAAAGGGGGAAGTAAATTGTGCATAAACTGCCTCATGGCAATTAATTTGAATATGATTGATTTCATCAATATTCAATATTGATGTTATGTCTTAACAGTGTCATGTAGCACCTGTTGTAATCAAGATTTGGATACATCAATCAACCTGACACTTCTGAAAAATAGTCATGGAATAAGTTCCTGACCAGCTTACTTCCTGATCTGATCATGACACTATAATTCCCATCTTGGTGTCTGCTTTAATTCAGTTATTGTGCATTATTATCTTAATTTCCAAGCATTTAGAGTTTTTCAGTACATCAAAATACACTGTGTCTATTTGCAAAAGAAATGGTGTACACATGCATTTCAGTCATCAGTGCTGAACACTGAGCGGGAAATTCAATGAGCAAGACAAAGGTTCATTCACAAAGATATTTTCTAGACTCTTAAATGAAACCGGTGCTAGGAATTCAATTCATCCATCTCTGTACAGTCTTTGTACACTAATTCTGGAGAAGTCTGAAAAACATGGCATAAAATATCGCAGTACTATTTTGTCATGTTTCCTTCCTCTTTTGTGTGTTTGTATTGAGCACCTATTTATTTAAGAAACATATAATTTTATGTATGAGTTGTTTGTGTGCAGGTGCCTGAACATGTGCACATGAGCATGTGTGCGCTCAAGTATATGCGTGCATGTGTGTGTGTGCACGTGTGTGTGCATGTGTACATGTGTGTGTGCGCATGTGTGTGTGGGTGTGCATGTGTGTGCATGCGTGCGTTCGTGTATGATTGTGTGTGTGTGTATGTGTATATATATAATATTTACAAATACCTTACATTATAAAATTCAATGCTTGAGGTTTTGTTACCAATTACAGATTGACCTAAATAATTTCCTATTTAAAGGTAAAAAGAACTATAAGGTTTCACAGCATAATCAAGCTAAATAACTTTAACCTCTTAACTTGAGGTTAATAATAAATTATTTAGGTGTCTGGTATTTCCTAGAGAGTGTCTTGAAAACAAACTGACATGGTAAACAATTTTGGCAAGGTTTAGAATAAGTTTAAATCTGTTGAGGAAGGCTCTCTACCCCCTGACCCTAGTGTATGTAGGTTTAATTTTTCGTGAGCTCTAGACAGTTCTTTATGTTTGTTCATGCTGTTTCAACGGACGCTCTGACAGGCACTCTAGACACTGTAGGGCACTGGCCAATGTGTTTTCAGCTAGGGTGTGCATTCTGCTGCTTGGTGTCACATTGTTTTGTAAGGATTAACACCAATAAGAACTGAATGGAAAGGCTTGTTTTCCTGTGAGTTCTTTTTCCCTTTTTATTTTTTTCTCCATCTTTACTAAATTGGGTATTTCTTATTTACAATTCAGTTGTTATTACCTTTCCCGGTTTCCAAGCAAACATCCCCCTAATGCCTACCCCCCCCTACTATATGGGAGTTCCCCTCCTGATCCTCCTCCTATTACCGCCCTCTCCCCCAAAATCCGGTTCACTGGGGTTTCAGTCTTAGCAGGACCAGGGCTTCCCCTTCCACTGGTGCCATTACTAGGCTATGCATTGCTACCTACGTAGTTGGAGCCAGGGTCAGTCCATGTATAGTCTTTGGGTAGTGGCTTAGTCCCTGGAAGCTCTGGTTGGTTGGCATTCTTGTTCTTATGGGGTCTCGAGCCCCTTCAAGCTCTTTCAGTCCTTTCTCTGATTCCTTCATCGGTGGTCCCTATCTCAGTTCAGTGGTTTGCTGCTGGCATTTGCCTACGTATTTACCTTATTCTGGCTATGTCTCTCAGGAGAGATCTACATCCAGTTCCTGTCAGCCTTCACTTCTTTGCTTCATCCATCTTATCTAGTTTGCTGGCTGTATATATATGGGCCACAGCTGGGGAAGGCTCTGAATGGGAGTTCCTTAAGCCTCTGTTCTAAACTTTGCCTCCCTATTCCCTCCCAAGGGTCTTCTTTTTCCCCTTTTAAAGAAGGAGTGAACCATTCGCATTTTGGTCATCATTCTTGAGTTTGATGTGTTCTGTGCATCTAGGGTAATTCAAGCATTTGGGCGAATACCCACTTATCAATGAGTGCATACCATGTGTGTTTTTCTGTGATTGGGTTACCTCACTAAGAATATTTTACAGTTCCATTCATTTGCCTATGAATTTCATAAAGTCATTGTTTTTGAAAGCTGAATAGTACTCCATTGTATAGATGTACCACATTTTCTGTATCCATTCCTCTGTTGAAGGGCATCTGGGTTCTTTCCAGCTTCTGGCTATTATAAATAAGGCTGCTATGAACATAGAGGAGCATATGTCTTTGTTATTTGTTGGAGCATATTTTGTGTATATGCCCAAGAGAGGTATAGCTGGGTCCTCAGGTAGTCCAATTTTCTGAGGAACCTCCAGACTGATTTCCAGAATGGTTGTACCAGTCTGCAAACCCACCAACAATGGAGGAGTGTTCCTCTTTCTCCACATCCTCACCAGCACCTGCTGCCGCCAGAGTTTTTGATTTTAGCCATTCTGATTGGTATGAGGTAGAATCTCAGGGTTGTTTTGATTTGCATTTCCCTTATGACTAAAGATGTTGAACATTTCTTTAGGTGCTTCTCAGCCATATAGCATTCCTCAGCTGTGAATTCGTTGTTTAGCTATGAACCCCATTTTTAATAGGGTTATTTGTCTCCCTGCAGTCTAACTTCGTGAGTTCTTTGTATATTTTGTATATGAGCCCTCTATCAGTTGTAGGATTGATAAAGATCTTTTCCCAATCTGTTGGTTTCCATTTTGTCCTAACAACACTGTCCTTTGCGTTACAGAAGCTTTGCAGTTTTATGAGGTCCCATTTGTTGATTCTTGATCTTAGAGCATAAATCATTGGTGATTTGTTCAGGAAATTTTCTTGAGTGCTCATGTGTTCAAGATTCTTCCCCACTTTTTCTTCTATTAGTTTGAGTGTATCTGGTTTGATGTGGAGGTCCTTTATCCACTTGGGCTTAAGCTTTGTACAGGGTGATAAGCATGGATTGATCTGCATTCTTCTACATGCTGACCTCCAGTTGAACCAGCACCAATTGCTGAAAATGCTATCTTTTTTCGATGGTTTTGGCTCCTTTGTTAAAAATCAAGTGACCATAGTTGTGAGGGTTCATTTCTGGGTCTTCAATCTATTCCATTGGTCTATCTGACTGTTTCTATACCAATACCATACAGTTTTTATCACTATTACTCTGTAATACTGCTTGAGTTCAGGGATAGTATTCCCCTAGAAGTCCTTTTATTGTTGAGGATGGTTTTAGCTATCCTGGGTTTTTTGTTATTCCAGATGAATTTGGAAATTGTTCTGTCTAATTCTCTAAAGAATTGGATTGGTATTTTGATGGGGATTGCATTGAATCTGTAGATCACTTTTGGTAAAATGGCCAGTTTTACTATATTAATGCTGCCAATCCATGAGCATGGGAGATCTTTGCATCTTCTGAGATCTTCTTCAATGTCTTTCTTCAGAGGCTTGAAGGTCTTATCACACAGATCTTTCACTTGCTTGGTTAAAGTCACACCGAGATATTTTATATTATTTGGGAATATTATTAAGGGTGTCGTTTCCCTAATTTCTTTCTCAGCTTGTTTCTCTTTTGTGTAGAGGAAGGCTACTGATTTATTTGAGTTAATTTTATACCCAGCCACTTTGCTGAAGGTGTTTATCAGGTTTAGTAGTTCTCTGGTGGAACTGTGGGGATCACATAACTATACTATCATATCATCTGCAAATAGTGATATTTTGACTTCTTCCTTTCCAATCTGTATCCCTTTGATCTCCTTTTGTTGTCTGATTGCTCTGGCTAGGACTTAGAGAACTATATTGAATAAGTAGGGAGAGAGTGGGCAGCCTTGTCTACTCCCTGATTTTAGTGGGAATGCTTCATGTTTCTCTCCATATAGTTTAATATTAGCCACTGGTTTGCTGTATATGGCTTTTACTATGTTTAGGTATGGGCCTTGAATTCCTGGTCTTTCCAGGACTTTTATCATGGAAGGGTGTTGAATTTTGTCAAATGCTTTCTCAGCATCTAATGAAATGATCATGTGGTTTTTATCTTTCCATTTGTTTATATGTTGATGGTTTTCCATATATTAAACCATCCCTGCATACCTGGGATGGAGCCTACTTGATCATGATGGATGATTGTTTTGATGTGCTCTTGTATTCAGTTTGCAAGAATTTTATTACTTTTGCATCGATATTCATAAGGGAAATTGGTCAGAAGTTCTCTTTCTTTTTTGGGTCTTTGTGTGGTTTAGGTATAAGAGTAATTGTGGCTTCATAGAAGGAATTCTGTAGTGCTCCATCTGTTTAAATTTTGTGGAATAGTTTGGATAGTATTGGTATGACATCTTCTATGAAGGTCTGATAGAATTCTCTACAGAACCCATCTGGACCGGGGCTATTTTTGGTTGGGAGACTTTTAATGACTACTTCTTTCTTTAGGAGTTATGGGGTTGTTTATTTTTTTTTTAATTTTATCAGACTTTTTTTTAAAGATTTATTTATTTATTTTATGTACCACATTCTGCCTGCATATGTGACTGCAGGCCAGAAGAGGGCACCAGATCTCATTACAGATGGCTGTGAGCCACCATGTGGTTGCTGGGAATTGAACTCATGACCTCTGGAAGAACAGTCAGTGCTCTTAACCACTGAGCCATCTCTCCAGCCTATGGGGTTGTTTAAATGGTTTATCTGTTCCTGATTTAACTTTAGTACATGGTATCTGTCTAAGAAATTGTGTATTTCCTCCGGATTTTCAAGTTTTGTTGAATACAGGATTCTGTAGTAGGATTTGATGAGTTTTTAAATTTCCTCTGATTCTGTTGCCTTGTCTCCCTTTTCATTTCTGATTTTGTTAATTTGGACACACTCTCTGTGTCCTCTGGTTAGTCTGGCTAAGGGTTTATCTATCTTGTTGATTTTCTCAGAGAAACAGCTTTTGGTTCTTTCTATCGTCCTTTTTGTTTCTACTTGGTTGATTTCAGCTCTGAGTTTGATTATTTCCTGCCTTCTACTCCTCCTGAGTGTATTTGCTTCTTTTTGTTCTAGAGCTTTTAGGTGTGCTGTCAAGCTGCTGACATATGCTCTCTCCTGTTTCTTTCTGCAGGCACACAAAGCTATGAGTTTTCTTCTTAGCACAGCTTTCATTGTGACCCATAAGTTTGGGTACATTGTACCTTCATTTTTATTAAATTCTAAGAAGTCTTTAAGTTCTTTCTTTATTTCTTCCTTGACCAGTTTATCATTGAGTAGAGCACTGTTCAACTTTCATATATATGTGGGCATTCTTCCCTTATTGTTATTGAAGACCAGCTTTAGCCGGTGGTGGTCTGATAGGACGCATGGGATTATTTTTATCTTTCTGTATCTGTTGAGACCTGTTTTATGACCAATTATATGGTCAATTTTGGAGAAAGTACCATGAGGTGGTGAGAAGAAGGTATATCCTTTTGTTTTAGAATAGAATGTTCTGTAAATATCTGTTAAAGCCATTTGGTTCATGACTTCTGTTAGTTTCTCTATGTCTCTGTTTAATTTCTGTTTCCGTGATCTGCCCAGTGATGAGAGTGGGGTATTGAAATCTCCTACTATTATTATGTGAGGTGCAATGTGTGCTTTGAGCTTTAGTGAGGTTTGTTTTTATGAATTTAGGTGCCCTTGTATTTGGAGCATAGATATTTAGGATTGAAAAATCATCTTGTTGGGTTTTTCTTTTGATGAATATGAAGTGTCCTTCCTTATCTTTTTTGATGACTTTTAGTTGAAAATCAATTTTATTGGATATTAGAATGGCTACTCCAGCTTGCTTCTTCCAACCATTTGCTTGGAGAGTTGTTTTCCAGCCTTTCACTCTGAAGTAGTGTCTGTCTTTGTCTCTGAGATGTGTTTCCTGTAGGCAGCAGAATGCAGGGTCCCCGCTATATCCAGTTTGTTAATCTATGTCTTTTTTGGGGAGTTGAGGCCATTGATGTTGAGAGATATTAAGGAATAGTGATTATTGCTTCCTGTTATATTCATATTTGGATGTGAGGTTATGTTTGTTGCTTTTCTTCTCTTTGTTTTGTTGCCAAGACGATTAGTTTCTTGCTTCTTCTAGGGTATAGTGTGCCTCCTTGTGTCGGGTTTTACCATTTATTATCCTTCGTAGGGCTGGAATTGTAGAAAGATATTGTGTAAATTTGGTTTTGTCATGGAATATCTTGGTTTCTCCATCTATGTTAGTTGAGAGTTTTGCAGGATACAGTAACCTGGGCTGGCATTTGTGTTCTCTTAGGGTCTGTATGATATCTGTCCAGGATCTTCTGGCTTTCATAGTTTCTGGTGAGAAGTCTGGTGTAATTTTGATAGGTCTGCCTTTATATGTTACTTGACCTTTTTCCCTTACTGCTTTTAATATTCTTTCTTTGTTTTGTGCATTTGCTGTTTTGACTATTATGTGACAGGAGGAGTTTCTTTTCTGGTCCAATCTATATGGAGTTCTGTAGGCTTCTTGTATGTTTATGGGCATCTCTTTCTTTAGGTTAGGGAAGTTTTCTTCTATGACTTTGTTGAAGGTATTTACTGGTCCTTTGAGCTGGGAGTCTTCCCTCTCTTCTATACCTATTATCCTTAGGTTTGATCTTCTCATTTTGTCCTGGATTTCCTGTATATTTTGGACCAGTAGCTTTTTCTGTTTTATATTATCTTTGACAGTCGTGTTGATGATTTCTATGGAATCTTCTGCTCCTGAGATTCTCTCTTCTATCTCTTGTATTCTGTTGGTGAAGCTTTTATCTACAGCTCCTTGTCTTTCCTTTGGTTTTCTTTTTCTGTTTTTTTTTTTTTTTTTGGTTTTTTTTTTTTTTTCTTTTCGAGTTGGGGACCCAACCTTAGGGCCTTACGCTCTAGGCAAGCGCTCTACCACTGAGAGAGCTAAATCCCCAACCCCCTTTGGTTTTCTATATCCAGGTTTTTCTCCCTTTGTGCTTTCTTTATTGCTTCTATATCCATTTTTAATTCCTTCACCTGTTTGATTGTGTTTTCCTGTAATTCTTTCAGGGACTTTTGTGATACCTCTCTATAAGCTTCTACTTGTTTGTTTATGTTTTCCTGCGTTTCTCTAAGGGAGTTCTTTATGTCTTTCTTGAAGTCCTCCATCATTATGATCAAATGTGATTTAAAATCTAGATCTTGCTTTTCTACTGTGTTTGGATATTCAGTGTTTGCTTTGGTGGGAGAATTGGGCTCTGATGATGTCATGTAGTCTTGCTTTCTGTTGCTTGGGTTCCTGTGCTTGTCTCTCGCCATCAGGTTGTCTCTCGTGTTACCTTGTTCTGCTATTTCTGACAGTGGCTGGACCATCCTATAGGCCTGTGTGTCAGGAGTGCTGTAGAATTGTTTTCCTGTTTTCTTTCAGCCAGTTATGGGAACGTAGTATTCTGCTTTCAGGCGTGTAGTCTTTCCTGTCTACTGGTCTTTAGCTGTTCCTGCGGGCATGTGTCCTGAATCCATCAGGAAGGTCACTTGGAGAAGAAAAGTTGGTCTTACTTCTGGTCTCGGGCCTGAAGTCGCTCCTCAGGGGCTGTGTTTCAGCTCTTCATTAGGGCAGCAACCAGAAGGGCCTGCCCTGCCTTTTCTCGGGACCCTGTGTACAGTGGACCAAGATGGTGCTCAGCATTTTCCTCTAGAGTCAGAAATGTGGGTAGAGTGTAGTCTCCTCTGGCTTCCCAGTCATGTCTGCCCCTCTTATGGTCTAGCTCTTCTTCTCACGGGATTTGGTTACAGGGAGCTCTTTGAGTGGGTCCCTTCAGATCCAAGCAAGATCTGGACCACAGGGGACCTGCAGCTTGAGTACCCCTATCTTCCTGTTCCCAGAGGCCCTATACAGTTTCCTCTTGGGCCAGGGATGTGGGCAGGGGTGGGCAGTATTGGTGGTCTCTTCTCCCCTGCAGTCTCAGGTGTGCCCATCTGTCTGGGCGAAGAGCTCTCTTTCCCACTGGGTTTCAGAATGGGGAGCTGTGGGCCGGGATCAGTGAGGTTCGGGCTCCAGCTAGAAACCGGAAGTGTCCGTTCCCAAAGGAATTTTGCCTTTGTGTGTCCTGAGTCCAACAGGCAGGTCACTTGGAGCAGAAAAGTTGGTCTGACCTCTGGTTTTGGGCCTAAAGTCGCTCCTTGTACATGGGTTTCAGCTCTCTGTGAGGGCAGCAACCAGAAGGCCTTTTTTCCTTTTTAAACAATGGGATGCAAATTATCCAATTCTTCTGGTTTTTCTAAGAGTTGCAATTTTGCCCTTCCCCCATTATGGTCTTTTAATCATCCAATATCTCTCATTTTCAAGAAACTGATTATGGTAATTTTTTCCATGATTTCATATGAGTAATGTCTATGTATACAAATAAGCTTTTAGAGTTTCTTGGCTGTTTTCATAGGTATAAAAGTATCCACAATTGTCATTTTTAATTTTTCACTTATTTTGCAATTTATATTCTCTCTCTCTTACCCTGCCTTCTTATGTCTCAGGAGCATTATGCCTATTGAGAATGTGTACTCCCTTCTGCACAGGGGTTCTCATCCCAGAAAAATACATGGTAACCACCTAAGGAGATGATTGGTTCATCCATGCGACAGAGGGAACATTGAATTCTCCCTCATACACATGTAGGTTTTGTGTGTGTGTGTGTGTGTGTGTCTGTGTGTGTGTGTGTGTGTTGTATCAAATAATTTTAAAGCTATGTCATCAATTTGTCACTTATGCTTTGACTTTTATTACTGCTATTTTCCCTAGAAAACTTCAAAATTAAGTTTGTATTTAAATGTATGTTTTTGGTAGAGTTTGTGGGTTTTGAGTCTTGTTGGGCAAGATACCCATGTTTTAATGTGGTTATTGCCAGAATTGTGTTCCTCCCATCCACAGGATACCCTTACTGTCCAAGTGACTCTTTACTGGGGTATGGTTCTCTGAATTCCTAGAGGGTCTTGAGCTGGATCTGGGACTCAGATTACCATTTTAGTTAGCTTATTTAACATGTATTGATCTGCATGCTGCCTGAAATCACTGTGATACCAGCTGCTTTAAGCTTTTGCTGCCATGATGGATTATTTATTCAATGAAGAAAAATAAACTCCTCCTTTTTAAACTGGTTTTGTAAGTTAGTTTTTTCAACAAGGAAACTAAGGCACTATCATAAATCTTAAACTACTGTGTATTCTGGCTTTCCTTGTAATAGCCTTTCTGATCTGCCTCACATAGAAATTGATCAATTTAAAATAAATGTTAATATCTACTAAGACAAACTCTCTGACAGTGGTCTTTTGATTGAGGCCTCTGAGGTCTCACTCGCTCGTGTATATTTGATATACTCTTAAACTGAACCCTTTAAATATCTCATGAGTATGCATTTATCAGATCATGAAGAATGGCTTGTAAGAGGGACATTTGTCCCCATTTTAAAATGGTTTACTTTTTATTCTGTTTATGAGTACAACATCTTTCTAATATGTCAGGTTTCTTTTAATTTTAAATATATATTGAATTATGAAGAGTTTTCTTTTTTAAGCACTTAAATAATATCCATTGATTTTTCCAATAACTTTGTCAGAACTAACTTCATATTCTTGTGAAACAAAAACTTTATTGAGAGAACCATCCAGCCAACATCTATCATCCAAGATTTCAGTGGGCTTGGATCTCTCACATGGACTAAAGTGTACCAAGAAGGGTAAACTGATTACTGAGAAATGACAGAGAGCCTTTACTTTCCTCATCCCCACTGTTGCAGATGACAAATATTCTCTAAGATGTCCACCTTGCTTCCATGGGGTCAAAGACTTAAACATAATTTTCCATCTTATCCTTAAGTTTATGATGAAGAAAAACTAGTATATACAGCATGTCAAGCATTTTACTAGTTTATCTCTCCAACTGTTGAAATCAAATTGTGTGTGTGTGTATATATATATATATATATATATATATGTGTGTGTGTGTGTATACATATCTTATATATGTATATATATATACATATCTTATATATATGCATATATGTGTGTGTGCGTGCGCACACGCACGTGCATGCGCACGTGAGACTTTCAATATTTTAAAACATTTGTTCTATGCAGTTGATTCAGTTTTAAAACACTATATTTTGTATGCTTCAGGGGAATGGATATTATTTGGGGCATTATTTTCTATATTATCAAGTTCAAAGGAGTCTAACAAATATGTCCTCAAGTTTTCATATCACCAAAACAGCTGACTTTGATTTTTCAGTCTGTTTATCATTTAAGAGTGCTAGTTTCTCTCAGCCGCCTGTTTGAGGTCTACTGTCTCCTATGTGGCTACCTCACATCTCAGCTATGTCTGCTAACCTTTATTTCTAGTTTCCAGTATGAAACCCATTATGTATCCTCTCATGTCCACCCAATGAATTTCTATAGATATTATTTTTTCTTCATCACAAACTTAAGGATAAGATGAAAATTATGCCTAGCCTTATCATACCATACTGCATGTTGATTTTTCAGTCCAAATAGAGGTCACTCATGGAAACTCCCTTATTGGACCTCCTGTGGCATTTCTTGTTTCCAGTCTCTTTGTTTAAATCTTTGTGCCAGAGGGGATTTTTGCCTGCTAATTGGGATGCAGATTTAGTCTTCTAGCACCTTCAGTTAAAGGAATGCTTCAACGTTAAGTGTTCTGGTTTTTTTGTTTGCCTTTACCATGATGTCAAGAATCTGGTTCTGCATCTATACTAAATAGTCAGGGAAAACTGTATTTCTTCTCTCACAGATATTCGCCACTGACTACCGAAATGACTCACTATTGATTTATCTTTCCCAGCTGTTTCATGCTACAGAAATCAGCATACTCATATGAAATTATCTTACTTATCCTTGGGATGTGTAGTCTTCCACATCACTGGTAACTGCCAATGTCACCAGCGGCACTCCCCTGCCTTGCGATTCAATGCTAGTAATTCTACCATTGCCTTGGCTCTGAACTGCAGGCCGTGGCCAGTTTCTGCTACCTCTTTAAGACCTTCTCTTTGTGACCAATGCTTTTTAGGAAGCAAAAGTACTGTGCAGAGGCACTCACTCCACCATTTCCCACTCTTCCCAACTTTACCTATGGGGGAAAAAAGATGTTTAAAAATGTCCCATTGTAAAAGTAGAGAAGACTTTTAGCATAATTTCAATAATTTTTTGAAAATATCACACAATGAATTTTGGTACTTTGTACTCCTCCTCTAAAACCTTTCTTCTTCACCCCAACCTTGTTACTAACTCAACTTCATATTCTCTCTCTCTCTTCTCTCTCTCTTTCTCACCCCCTCTCTCTCACTTTCTCTCTCTCTCTCTCATACTTAAAAAAAAGCATCCAATCCTATTGGTGTTGCTTACATATTTCTGGATATGGGGCCTACTCTGGATAATCATTAACTACCAGGAGTTATACATTAAAGAGAGAGAGAGAGAGAGAGAGAGAGAGAGAGAGAGAGAAACCACCTCTTCCTCTTCCAGCAGCTTCCAAATGTCAATGCTTCTCAGCTCAGGGTGGGACCTTGTGTCGACCTCTACAACTCCAGGCTGTTGTTTTGATGGCTTAAGCTTTCACGGGTCTGATTCATAGTCAGAGCACTGTTGTTTCATATATGCCTTCCTTCGTCTGATAAACACCAAGGTAGGCACCACCAATCTCCTCTGGCTCTTACAATCATTCCTCTCCCTCTTTCCTGATGATCTCAGCCTTGAGGGGGAGGGTGTGTCATATAGATATCCCATTTAGGGCTGATGGTTCCTTAGTCTCTTATTCTCTGCACACTGAAAAGCTGTAACGCGTGTTTAATTTTTATCTCCTGCGAGAAGTTTCTCAGATAAGAACTATAAATACAGCACTAAGCTATACCCATAGCAGTGATTCATTAGGTATCATTTTAACACTATGTCCACTTGGCAGAATGGTAGTAGTAGATTCCATGCTAGAGCCTTTGACCTATCTATGTAATCACACGTTATTAGCCCTAATGAGTGTGCCATGTGTGTATGGCATCCAACTCATCGAGTCAGCACGAAATGCAGTCTAAAGGTAATTGGTTATTCCTTGTTGTGGTAGAAATCTCGGCTCGCGTCTGGACAAACCACACCAGGTCAGCACGGTGCCACCTGGAAAGGTTTAATGAGAGGACAAGACAAGGGAGAGGGACAAGAGAAAGAGAGAGGGACGGAGGGAGGGAAGGGGGAGGGAGGAGAGAGAGGAGAGAGAGAGAGAGAGAAGAGTAGAGGCCAGGCATGAGCATGTGAGGGAAGGGGGAGGGGGAATGGAGAGAGAAGGGACAAAGGGGAAAGAGGGTAAGAGGAAGAGAGCGAGAGCAAAAGCAAGAGAGTGAGGAGGGGACAAGCAGCCCTTTTTACAATGTCAGGCATACCTGGATGTTGCCAGGTAACTGTGGGGAGGAGCATAACTGACTGTTGCCAGGTAACTGTGGGGGCGGGGCTTAGACAAAATGCTAACATTCCTATTACATATTTGCCATGACAACAACAGAGGCATACATTGCCTGCGCAATCTTTATTGTTGCTTGCATAGTTCATAGGTAGATACTATTGTTAACGATTCCTTTCCTCAGGAAGCATGCATAGTACTCCAGAACTATGAAAGCTAGCCTACATGGATGAAGCCTTTAGGTCATCAGTAACCACTTGGTTTCTCCATGCCTTATGATTTAAGCATGTGATATATTCAGTGATAGGATCTGAGTATCAAGCTCTGGAGTGTAACCAAAAGCTATGGTAAAATCCTATAATGTGTGGGGCCTATAGTCCAATATATTAATATACTTCTCTCTATATATATGTCAACTATCATATGTGAAACATTATGTTTTTATCTTACATATATATATATATATATATATATATATCGCTTAATCTTAGGTTTTATATATGGATACAGTGAAATATGATATATCAACTCCCATTTCACCTTTCAAATGATCTTATCTTCATCTCCAAACTTTGCCTTCTCCTTAAGGCTGTTGTTTGATAATAGCTCAATAAATAAAAATAGTTCTATCTATAGATACATGGTTATAGAGACAAGCAGTAGAGCATTGGAAACCTACTAATAGGCACACCCTTAAAAAGAATGTTTTGTCTTCCCTCAGAATACTGCTTATATTTCCTCAGTTAACAGTCAGGCATCAGGAGAATGATGAAATATGGACAAGTTTGTGTAGGCCTAATGTTAATAACTATAGCTACTGTGAGTTCATGAATATGATAGACACTTCATGTCCAGAAGACATCATTGTATAGCAATCTTCCCACCTTCCAACTTTTACTTCCTTGGTGCTTCCTCTTCTTTGATATTCCCTGATACATGTGGGAGTGCAGTTCACAAAGATGCCCCACTTAGGATTGAGTGTTCAAGCCCGTTGCTCTCAACACATTAAATAGTTATACATCTCAGCATTGACTGCTGCCCATTGAAAAAGATGCTTCTTCAACCACTTGGTTGATATCCACTCAGATCTATGGGTATAAATATAAACATTTTGAAAAAATTTTAACAGCATGACCATTTAGCAAACTTACAAAAACAGTTTCAAAGCAGGTGATATTTGTTATAACTTGCTATTTCAGATATATTAAAGGTTTGGATAGTCCAAAATTCTAGATTACCTGGAACTAGAAATTAATAATAGGAAACAAACAAACAAACAAGCAAACCTAGAAATTTTTAAAGTCTTTTCGCTGACTGGCCAATGGTTCCTGATGTGCTTGACAGATAATAAATGATATTATAAAAGCTAGACAAGTCATGTACATTCCATGTAATGGCTAACAGAAGCCAGTGTGAAAAGGGCAGTGATGGTATAGGTCTAAACAGATGAATTGGAAATTACTGACATATGGATTCAGTACTTTTAGCCCAAACTGGTCCTTCTATTGTTGCTGTTCTATAGTGATTCTTGGTTTTCATGCTATTATAATCATCACTATTATCATTATTTTAATAACACTGCTTACCTAAACCTCATCTCCTTTAAGCCAATTAACCAATAATGTGTGCTCATGGTTATAGAGCAAGAACCTTACCAACTGACTCATCTTCCCTGCATGTCCATCAAATGCTGAGTTTAGAGACATAAAATATTTTTCAAATAAATGAGATTACAATATGGTTTCTAATTCTTCTTTTGGATGATAATACAATGATATATTGACACTTTTCTGTTCTCCACTTGTATAGACTTGGGGAAAGATCACGTTAACAATTGTTAAGCAAATATCCCCACAGTTGATAAAGCTTGTAGTAGCTGGCTAGAAAATAGTATCTTTGAGTTTTGCCTAGTTTTTATGGTAATGGTTCAAGTTCAGTTGCTAAGGAATCTGAGATTGGGATACTCATCTCTAGCTGCATATTAAAGGATCCCCTTCTTTGGTTAGATTTTTGTGATTTTATACTTAGATCATGGACTTTAGTAAGAATAAATGAATTTTGACTTACAAGTTTAAATAATATTCCAAAATGCATAGTAGCCGAGGAAACGGCTGACAGCTAAAAGCACTTGTTACAAACTAACAACCTGGTAACAAAGCTTGTATCCTGGTACTCACCTAAAAGCTAGAGCCTCAGAAAATCATCTGTAATCCCAGCAGGGTCCTCTGGGAAGGCAGAGACAGGAGCCTGTCTACAAGGCCCTGGGACAGCCACCCTGTCTAACCTGGCAGTAAAGGGAACCTGTGGCAAATGAGAAAAGATAAAGACCAACGCCAGAGGTTTGTCCTCTGACTTCTGCAAATGCATCCTCCCTCACATTCACTCAAACGCTCATATACACTCACCTTTCTCTCTCTCTCTCTGTTTCTCTCTCTGCCTCTGTCTCTCTATCTGTATTTGTGTCTTTGTGTCTCTCTGTGTCTCTATCTGTCTCTGTGTCTCTCTGTCTCTTTCTTTCTCTTTGTCTCTGTCTCTCTTTCTCTTTCTCTCTCTTTGTCTCTGTCTCTCTCTGATTCTCTCTTTGTATGTTTCTGTCTGTCTTTCTCTGTCCATGTCTCTCTCTGTCGCTCTCTGTCTCTCTCTGTCTCTGTCTTTCTGTCTCTGTCTGTCTGTCTCTCTCTCGCTCTCTCTCTCTTTCTCTCTCTCTCTCTCACACACACACACACACACACACATACACACACACACACAAATCTAGTAAAACAAAACCTTTAGCTAATATAACCTGTATACATCATATCTCTTCTTTGGTTTCCTTATTTGTGTGGAGAAACAATAATTCAGGTTCAGCCAAAAGACTGTGCTGAATTCAGTGGTGTCCATAGAAGTGGATCAATCCTTGAAAAACACCATTCAAACATAATCACTATTTTATAATTACAATTGTTTTGTCGTGTTTTATTGACTAAGTTATTTATTTGCTTTCGTCTCTATCTCAGCTTCCCTTCCCATCTCTCCTCTCAGTTCCTCCTCCCTCATCCTCGATTCACCCCTCCTCCCCTCTCCCCAGAAAAGGGGAGTCTTACGATAGACATCTACCAACTCTGACATATCTGCTTTGTTATTGTTTATTTGAGCTCATAGTGAAGGGAGGTGGGGGTGGGTGTTCATTTCTGTCTTAGAGGCAGGTTGTGGCCATTGTTTTCTCAACACCCTGAGTCTCAATGCTATCTTCTCAATGCCCACCCAAACTGTATCAACCACATGGTACGTTCTAGCTCTGAGAGCCATCTTTAGATGAAGATCTGCAGAAGTGGATATGGCCTCCAAACCACACAGTAGTAGACGGAGCAATGTCAGGACCCCTGCTCTAGATCAATGACACTAGGTCTACAGAAGCTGTATTAGGTCCTTCATAAGATTCTTATCACAAGGCACTGGAGAGATGGCTCAGTGGTTAAGAGCACTGACTGCTCTTCCAGAGGTCCTGAGTTCAAATCCCAGCAACCGCATGGTGGCTCACAAACATCTGTAATGAGACCCGATGTCCTCTCCTGGTGTGTCTGAACAGCTACAGTGTACTCATATATAATAAATAAATAAATCTTTTTTAAAAAAGATTCTTATCATAAGGTTAAGATATAGTCAGATGGAGAAGGTGGGTTTAGTTATATGTTTTATTTTAATTTTGTCTTACTGGATTTTGATTGGTTTTGCTTTTGGGGTTTTATTTGGGGGGGTTGAGGTTTTAGAAGTGGCAAGAAACAAAGGAACATGTGAACAGGAAGTTGGATGGAAAGGATCTGTGAGGAGTTGAGGAGGAGAAAGAATGGGATCAAAATAGATTGTATAAGACATATTTTTGATTTAAAAAGGGAGAAATGCTAGAAAGCTCATTGTCAAATGCACACCCGAGCACACACACCTTTTGATAGTCTCTTCTCAGAAAGGAAAACCTCGCAGCTAAATAACTACTGACATCCTTTAGCCAATCAACTCTGCCTGAGTAGCAGTAAAGGAGAGACTATGGAAAATAACTCTCACCGTTATGAAAAAAGCACATAACATCTTTCTCAGCACACACTAAACTGGATAGCTGTTCCTCTTGTGCATTCTTTACAAACAGGCATTTAATTGTCTATTCCTTCATATTAGCTTGACAATGGAAATTCAATCCACGAGTTACCGTTATTTAGGAAGAGTTGTGGGTTGCTGTCATTTTAAAATTGTAATTACATTCGCTCATGTTCTGATGACACTCCAAACTTTTCATTCATTATCTTGATTCTGCCCAGTCGTCTAAACCTGCCAGATGGCAGGGTTTTAAATTTGGAGGGACCCCAGAGATCTCTCGTGCCAACATTCTCATTTTTTAGAATGGAGAATGAATGCCAAGGTAAGAAAGATGACTTACTCATTTTATTTTCACCAACCACCAACCTCAAAAAGACATAAAGCACCAAGCTCAAAAGAGGTATACCTTTCCATGTTATTTTCTCTAATATTCCACATCAGGAGACATAAACATAGTTTTCCTCTCTATAAGTTTATAAACTTGGATGTAATAATCATTGTGCATGTATGAATAGATTATAATCACTAGAAGCCATATTTATACACACAGAGTTTTGCTTCTGCAGCACTGACCAGAACACTGGAATTTCCATACTTCAATATATGCTACATTTTCAAAACTTGTATGGAATGAGGTGTTAACGTATGAAAATAAAAATAATATAGCCAGGCATGGAAATACCAGCCTTTTCAGCTAGCCATTGGAAGACTGAGGTAAGAGCAATGTAAATCCAATGAACAAGCCAGGTTATGATACAAAACTTATTTTAAATAAGTGAATGAATGAATGAATGAATGAATGAGTGAGTGAGTGAGTGAGTGAGTGAGTGAATCTAGCACTATGAAAGTTATTAGCAATATGTGTGATCTGTTAGAGCTAATGTTTGGTACACTCACAGCTTTAGAATTTTATGAAGTCCTTTTCAGTGCCTGGAGGGGTCTCTGTGGTATGCTGGTTATGAGACAGTAGACTAAATCTTTGTCTTTGAGGGAAGATTGGATATTTCAGAATGTCCTGAAGCAAAATACGGTAGCAATCAATATTGGCAAAGTTGCCTAGCAGTCAGTAGGTCTTATTCTTCTTCTGAGGGCCTTATACTGAAACCTACAGAACATGCAAAATAGAGAGAATAACTATATGCGTGACACTCAGGTGACACTTAAAGTTTGATGACATATTGGGTACACAGATGGAGTCTGCTGTTTACCTCCTTTATCTTTATGTTAAAATCAAAAGTCCGTTGATATATGATTGCAGTAGGAAGGGCTAAGGACATGTTGAAGCAGCTATATTGCAATGTTTTGGAAATTCAAAATTAACCATCTCCAGTGATGATGCTGATTGAATTCCTAAGTCATTTCCTTGGCAAGCTTTTAGGGGTGCTGCTTTGATCTGATGATACGAGTCATCTCAGCTCCCATAGGACGATGTTTTACATTTTCACCTTAAAACATTTGAGAAAATTTTTTTTAAAATAGTATCCCTTAATAAGTCAAAAGACTATTCAAAATACTTCTGTAACATACTGTTACAGAGATCAATTTTCTGTAATGTCACTATGGGAGCACGAGGGCCCTTTGGAGACTGCAATGATCGAATGACCACTCTTATGCTTACTTTTTCAAATTTTTTTTTATATGTAAGTCTTTTGTCCTCATGTATGTATGTATGTATGTACACTGCATGTGTGTCCGATGCCCACAGAGGTCAGAAGATGACACAGCATTCCCTAGAACTGGAGTTACAGACACTTGTGAACCCCTGTGTGGGTGCTAGAAATTGATTTCTTCTACAAAAGCATCCAGGGTTCTTCACTGCACTGCTAAACCATCTTCTCAGTGCTATGAATAATCATGAAGTAAATCATTTTTCTTGTCCCTCGAAGAATTCTATCTGGAGTTTTAGCACCCCTATTCCTATTGAAAGTCTTGGTACTATAAGAAAAAAAGTGTAGAAAGTAACCAAATGGAATGCCTGCCTATAGGGTTTTTTTTTTTTTTTTTTATTTGGTCTCAATTCTGCAATCTTTCTTTTTTTCCTTCCTTCCGTCCTTCCTTCCTTCCATCCTTCCTTTCTTTCTTTGTTTACTGGCTCTCTGGTGGATGTACGATAATTTTTTTGTAATTAAGAACCAATCTGTAGGTTGGTTCTTCTATTACCTCTCAGAAGCAGAATTGAATTCAGTACTGAACCTGTTTGCCTAGTAAGCAAGTGGACTGCAGTCAGATGTATCCAGAGAGGTGTATCCAGGCTACCAGCCTTGAACAGTCAGACAGAAGGAAGAGCTGTCCTATGCCACTCTCCCTTGACTCTTGCTCATAAGCATGACATTCAGATCACTGTTTCCAGTGAGCCTACCAGAAATATTAACTTCTGAATATCAGCATTCTGCTCTCTGGAATATATAGGGTGTACAGTGGCTTCCTTTTCCATATACTCTGCCATCTTTCAAGTCAGCTTGTGGAAGTCATAGACAAACAGCATATCTGAAACAGTCCCGTTTGTTTTGTAACAGAAATGAATTTCTCATCCCAGAAATGATTTTGCCAAAATCCAGATTCTGAAAACTTGTTTTCAAAGACGTCAGATGATGTAAAGAAGGGGTTATGTTCTCTGAAGTCCAGCCTTCAGTGTCTAGGAAAATACTCGATACCTTACTGACATTAAATGGTTGGTGAGTTGATACTTACATTAATATATCTCTCCCTTCTGATCGTAGACTGTCTTGTCACCAAAAGTTGTCTGTTTAGTCCTCTCCTCCTTTTGTCATCAGATCCTTCTTTGCTCCTGCTGCCTACATCACTCCTCATTTCTGATCTCTGATCCTTGGAAGATCAAATGCAGATAAGGGCTCATTGGGTACAAGTGTTTACTGTGCAAACCTGCCACATGAATTTGATCTCTAAACCCAAAAGTGGATAGTGTAAATCATCTCCCAAAAGTTGTTTCCTAACTTCCTCATGCAAAAGAGAAACAAGTATTTTTCTGTTTTTGTTTCTCTTTTTGTCTCTTTCTCACTCTCAGAGAGAGAAATAGAGGACAGATAGCTGGTAAAATTGTTAATCCGGAACTGGGGTTTCTATCCCACCTTTATGATTTAGTTCCTGGATAAAATACATACACAACTTTTATATTTACAGTAAGCCTTAATCAGCACTTGAGCTGGACAGATATCTATTCTCCAAGCTATTAAAATTTACTTTTTTATAGATAACCCCAAATAGAGGGAAAAAGGAAGGTAAATGAGGAAGTGAAGAGGAATCTGCCATGAGTAGAGAGTAATGGGCCAGGAGAAACAGCAAGTATCTGGGGTACACCACTAGGGAGGTAGCCAGGCCAGCAGTTAGAAGGGTAGAATTATCACCAGTAGACAGACAAACAGATAGATAGACAGAAATGTACAAATGGAGTAAGAATAATAAATATACTTTAAATTTAAAATGAAATCTAATTACAGGACAGCAATCTAGCTTAGGAGGTAAATTGAATACACAAGTTTAGATCTCAAGCACCTTTCCAAAAACCTTATACTGGGGTGATGAGATTCTGTACACCTCATCAGAGCCTAGGAGGCCAGATACAGATGAATCCCAGGAGAGCAGTTTCTAGCCCATCTAGCTGCACCAACCAACTCCAGATACAGTGAAAGATCCTGTCTTTAAAAATAGGCTGGAGAGCTGACAGTGGCCTATAGACTGCATATGTCCTTGCACAGCAAGCCCCACCCCACCTCCACCCCATATGCATACCTAAGCTCTATCTGGCCCAAAAGAGCCAGCACATAGCTTTTTAAATCTTGTGTGCTTAAAGTTTACACTCTGGGCAGAGAGTCTCTCTTCACCCCTCAACAAAAGGCCTGTGGACTACACAATTTTCATTTCTTTAACCATATATGAATGTGCCAAAGGTCTTTCTGACATGTTTCTAGCTGCCACCCAGATGTCCCCATCTCCCACGGGGTCCTCTCTGCTCTGACAGCATGCCACAGGACACATCAGAATATGAAAGCCAGCCAGGCTACCACTCCAGGATAAAGTGAATATCTGGAAAGCTGGCAAAATCTCCTTTGTCTTTCAAGGTGTGCTTTCGGTTTGAAGGACAGCTCAGGAAGTATTTGTTGAGGGAGTGAAAAATATTTCCAACAACTGTAGTACTCCACTTGGGGAAGTATCTCCTAAGGAAAGGGAGGTAGAAAGAAAATGTAGGCCTCTCTAACATGGTTATTTTGGTCTGATACCAGAAAGACTGTATTAACATGAGACTGAAACCCCAGGAAATATAGCTATGGAAAACATCGCTTCATCCCACCAGTGTGCATTGCAACTTTAGAATGATGTGTTTAGAATGTTTTGCAAAATTGCAGCGTCTGAGAGAGCTATCTGGGTGGGAGATGTGCAGAGCTCAGCCTGTGGTGCAGGCTGTTGCAGGGAGTCCCTTTGGTCGCATCTTCCCCATCTGTACAAGCAGCAGCAGGTGGAACCAGAGTTGTTCCATATGCGGATTAGTCTATGGCTTTTTCTAAAGGCTCCAAGAGGCAAGCTTACATTTTGTCTTCAGATCTTTATATGAAAATACCACTGTGGGTAATGAGGCTGTTGTATGCATAATTTAACTTTAGGAAGCCTAAATTCTGCTGCTAGGCAAATTGGTACCTAGAGGCATGCAATTTGCATGGGGATTTCAAATCCTCCTTCTTTGTATTATCCCTGGCCTGGTGTTACTTTTTTTCCCCCCAAATTATTCTCTCTTGTTCTTTGAATCCCTGATTCTGAGATGGTAACCAGATTACCATGCCTTTCATAAACAGTGGTTTCAGAAACCCCATAGGGCCTGCTTTGACTGTTTCTTGGAACTTGACTTGGGGTTTGGCAAAGCCTGGATGCAGCCCTCGAGGGCAGTCTTCAGTAACAGGCTCCTGAGCTCCTGGCCTGCCTGACTGGAGTCTTGAAGGGCAGCTGAGCCTGCAGCTGCCCAGAGTGGGTGGCCCTGATTGAGTCCTCAGTGGCTGACTTCACAGCTCAAATCTGTCAATCTGTTTGGAGACAGACGGTTAGAGAACTGTCTGTCTGATTTGCCTCGAAAAGAATTTGGCTTCTTGGCTGAAGTCTTTTTAGTGACAGACTGCTTTCCTCTGCTCTGGGCTGCGGAACGGGGCTGCGTTGGCATGGCCACTCATTTCCCTTTTCCAAAGCCTTTCCAAGCAAAGCTATGTGTAGCTGGGTCAGGAGCTCAGAAGACCAAACTGCTGGTTTTAACTAATATTTTACCCACCATGCAGTGACCAGTGTTGACTTTGTGGATGATGCCTGGGGCTTATGTGTTCATTCGTCGTACTCCTTTCATAATGAATCTTCCAAAGCTCTGTCTGCACCTCCACTTCCTGAGGCTGTACCATGAGTCTTGGAGATGAGCCAGTTCATTCACGCTAACCGTGCTTGGTAATTTTGGTGTTTGGTCTGATTGGTCCAGTGCATAAACGATTGGGGAGTTCCTTCATGATGCTTAGTGAATTGCCTTAGGGAGTTCTACTGTCCGCCAAAAACCAGAAAGGACAGATGGCTCGAACAAGAAAAAAAAAATAAAAAACAAAAAACAAAGAGAAAAGGAGATGCTACATAGAAAAGTCACTCTGGCTAAAACTGGAGGACAAGTTTAAATACATTTTAACAATGAAGGAGTAAACTCAGACATTGACTATTTAGCTTGGCGAACTTGAGGACGCCATTCCACTCTTGGTAATGAAAATCCTCAAGCTGAGAGCTTCTGAGGGCTCTTGACGTACAGTATTCAGAAAGCCCTTGAATGTCGCGTGCCCTTTGCAAACATGACTCCTCATACTTCTCATAGCTGACCGTAAGCTTAGCTCTGCCTCGAAACACATTAGCAGGTTTGGGGTATTAACAAAGATTCCCAGAATTCCGTAATCAGTTAGCCCTCAACATTTTTTTATGAGCCAGGAAATATAGTGGGCATTTTTCCATTAATTAGTTAGTTAATTTATTCTCTTTATATCGCCGTTGCAGTCCTCCTTCTAACCCCCCTCCCATCCCTATCATCTATGAGAAAGGGGAGGTATTCCCTGGGTACCAACACACCAGGACACCTCAAGTCACTGCTGAAATAGGTGCATTCTCTCTCAAAGAGGTCAGAAAAGGCAACCCAGTTAGAGAAACAGGATCCATGGACAGACATCAGTGTCAGCGTAAGCACCTCCCCAACCCCCTCCAGTTGTTAAAAGATCCACGTGAAGACCAAGCTGCACATTTAATACATATGAACAGTGGCCTAGGTCCAGCCCAAGTATGTCTTTGGTTGGTAGCTCAGACTCTGGAAGCTCCCACAGGTTCGGGTTAGTTATTACTTGTCCCCTTGTGGAGTCCTCATTCTAGAAGACTAGGTCACCTTAAATATATGACCATTATCAATCTTCAAAAGTAGCATTACTTTCTCCTTTTTAAAGTTGAGAAGACAGAAAGTCCATAAAATAAATCACTTTAGGTTTTTTCTACTGAGGACTTAAGCACCAAGATTTCAGTGCAGAGCCTGCATTTAGAAAGTCTGCTCTGCTGTATCACTATAAATGTCTCATTTTTAAAAATTTAGAAGTGTTATTTGTTTTTTAGAAATTACCTGATTTGAAGTTTTGAGGCGAGGGCACATTCTTGACCACCATTATTCTTCTCCTTCTTCTTCTTCTTCTTCTTCTTCTTCTTCTTCTTCTTCTTCTTCTTCTTCTTCTTCTTCTTTCTTCTTCTTCTTCTTCTTCTTCTTCTTCTTCTTCTTCTTCTTTTCTTCTTTCTTTTTCTCCTCCTCCTCCTCCTCCTCCTCCTCCTCCTCCTCCTCCTCCTCCTCCTCCTCCTCCTCCTCCTCCTCCTCCTCTTCTTCTTCTTCTTCTTCTTCTTCTTCTTCTTCTTCTTCTTCTTCTTCTTCTTCTTCTTCTTCTTTTCTTGCCCTTGGGAGACTGTGAACTAGGGATATGGAGACTATGAACTAGGGATATGATCCATCTCAATAGGAACAAAGCAAAAAGGCATGACATATATATATATATATATATATATATATATATATATATATATAAACTGCAAAGACAGAGACCTTACAGTGAGGCATAGAAACTAGGAAGTGTGGCTCACAGCTTAAATCTCTATGCTCAGAAGGCTGAGCAAGGATGTGTGCTGCTTTTTGAGGCTAGACTAGGGTTACAGAGTAAGATTTTCTTACAAAACCCAGAGGAAAAATAAGAAAAAGGAAGGGAAGTATAAAGAGGAAGAGCAAAAAATGACAGGATAGAGGTTTGTGTTTCTGTCTAGTTTACATGGTCCTTTTTTTCCATGATCTAAGACTGATTGTCAATTATTTTTTTTTTTTTTTGCTGGCAATTCTCTGTGATTTGTCCACATTGCTAAACAAATAGGGGCTTCTGATTGTGCTTAAGATTAATGCCATGCCAAGGCCAATGGCAATCATGGCATTCTATAGTGGTAAGGAAATCTTTAAAAAATGCAGAATTGCATTATATTGGAAGTCTTTCATAATATATATTCTGGCTCCTAGTAGAGGGCAGTTTGTGTTCTTCCACAGATATGGGTTATAAATCACATACACTCTCCTCATTATATCCTAATGCAGGCAGCCACCCTCCACATCACAGTGCTTTGCCAAACTCAGCTATGCAATGAAAATAAGACTGTATGATTAAAATCCTTGATACACCAGAGAGTCACCGAGTTCACAATACCGAATACGTTACTAAAATAAATTCATACATTTTTATTTCCTCACTGTGTAATACAATATTTGCTAGCTATATGTTCTGACCCCAGCCAAGAAACTATAAGCATGTGTGATTTAAATAAAGTCCAGAGATGAAACAAATGCTTATGAAAAGTATCACAAAGACTTGAACATAGACAGCTATATATTGAATAACTGATACCCTTTTTCTGAATTTAAGCAAGTTCCTTTCTAACATGAACATATTTTATTTTAATCAAATATAGCTCTCTTTCTGCCCTTCTATCTCTCCTGGACCAGTATTAAAATATTAGATATTGTTTTGATATTTGTCTTATACACACTTAAAGTTAGATACTTCTGATGTATGTTGGAATAATATATAACCTTTATTAATTAGCTTTGTGAACTTTTGTGAGTTTAAAGATTCGATGCTTTCAGGTAACACATAAAGATGTTATTAATCTTTAAGGATCTTATCTTCTACACATGAAACCATGGATTCTTGGATTTAGCAAGGATAGCAAACATTTTGACAAATTGCAGTCTCTAGAGAAAAGAGAAGGGCTGATTAATATATTTTTACATCCAAGATTTATATTGTACATGGTCATTTACATCTTTACGCTGTTTGATATGGTAACATTTGCAGTGGAGTGTGAACAGAATTATAAAAATCAAAAATCATTTAAGAAGCAGTTCTTCCTCCAGTTCCTAGAATAAAACGTCTCCATCTGGAAGACTGTTAATCAGAGCCTTCTGATGAGCGCTGTAGGAATAATGGAGCCTAAGAAGGACGAGAGAGAAGAAAAGGAGGAAGGGAGAAGTTCTAGATACTGCACAATTAAAAAAAAATGAGATTGACAATGGAAAGTCCTTTCTGAAAAAGAAATTATCTTACTCCCCCTCTCTAAATTGTGGCACTGTTGCTTATATAGGCTTCGATAATCAATGATTCTAAACACCCATTTATCAGCATTGTTCATAAAATAATAGTTCATAAGGGACATACCCACCTGTGGTGACACTGTGAAAAGTGTCTTGTATCCACATGTGCATGTTACTCAGGCTTATCCTCCCTTGTAACAACAACCCTCCTCAAACCATGATTTGGACACAGCTGGAACTTTATGCGCATCAGCCAGCATGGGGCTTACTCAAAGTCTAACAAACAAAAGTTGAGATAATTATGTGTCTATTCTTTTTAATCTTTTATTCTGGGGATTTACATATTAAAATAGTGGATTGGAAACCACAATTGTAAGTAACAGCAGAATATTTAAGTTACCTATTATTTGAATAGGTACATGTTTGGGACTGATGCTCCAGTTATGGTTAGGCAATCCAAAGAAACATATTTCTCTATATTTGGGTGATTTATGAGCTTCTGCATTAACTGCCCTCCAGGGAAAAAAATCAAGATTCTCTAATGAGACCAAGAGCATCACAAGTCTATGGTTAAAGATAAGGGGGAAAGGAAAGGGGGCAGGATCAGATATGGGAGGAGACTGGAGAGAAGTCCAGAGGATCAGGAAATTGCACAGAAGTATGTGGCAATGGGGGATGGGGAATTGGTTATAGCCACCAGAAAGTCCCAGATGCCAGGAAAGCAAGTTCCCCAGGACCAAACAGGGATGACATTAGCTGATCTATCCAACAAAGGGGAGAGAGAACCTGTAAAGGCCATATCCAGAAGTTAGGACTGGCCCCCAATTAAGGGATGGGGCCATCCACCCATCTCAAAAATTTTAGCAGAGAATTGCTTCTGTCTACAGGAAATACAGGGACAAAGAGTGGAGCAGCGACTGGGTGAAAGGCCATCCAGAGACTGCCCTACCTGGGGACCCATCCCATATGTATCCACCAAACCCAGATACTATTGCTAATGTGAAGAAGTGCTTGCTGACAGGAGCCTGACATAGATGTCTCCTGAGAAGCTCTGCCAGGGCCTTACCAATACAGATAGGCATGCTTGCAGCCAACCACTGGAGTGAGTACTGGTATCCCAATGGAGGAGTTAGGGAAAGGACTGAAAAGAGCTGAAGGGGTTTGCAACCCCATAGAAAAGAACAGCAATGGGGGTTGGGGATTTAGCTCAGTGGTAGAGCGCTTGCCTAGGAAGCGAAAGGCCCTGGGTTCGGTCCCCAGCTCCGAAAAAAAAAAAAAAAAAAAAAAAAAAAGAACAGCAATATCAATGAACCAGACACCCTGGAGCTCCCAGGAACTAAACCACCAACCGAGGAGTACACATGGAGGGACACAAGGCTCCAGCTGCATATGTAGCAGAGGAAGGCCTTAGTGGGAGGAGAGGCCCTTGGTCCTGTGAAGGTTCAATGACCCAGTGTAGGGGAATGCCAGGGCAGAGAAACAGGAGTGGGTGGGTGGGTGGGTGGGGAGCACCCTCATAGAAGCAGGGGAAGAGGGGATGGGATAAAAGGTTTGGGAGAGGAAACCAGGAAGGGGGATAACATTTGAAATGTAAAATAATAAAACAACCAATAAATAAATTTTAAACATAGATATGTATATAAAAGGTAGTGTGGTATGTCCAGAGATCTAGAGGGCGGAAACTGAAGACAAAGGTGTTGGTAGTCTTGTTGCTTCTGGTAACCTCTCCCTTTGACTTGTTATCAGCCTCAATCTGAGTGTTTCATGGCCAAGGATTTACCCACAGGCAGTGGCATTGATAAAGCCTCTATCTTCTCCCTATAGTTAACACATCCCCCATGATTTGGTGTAACTTTAATCCTCTCTTTAAAGATCCTGTCTCTAAAGTGTTAGACTGACAGCAAAAACTTCAAAATATGAGTAAATTTTAGGGAATAAATTTTTGTCCATTACACAATAAAGAACTGGTGCTTCTGTCTTGTAAACAAAATACCATATTCCTGTTTTTCAGAATTGCAAGAAGAAAGCATCTCCTGTAAGGAGATGAGCCAATACAGTCATTGATTAATTGTTATTTCATTTTGCTTTTTAGAGTCGTGATACTCATATCCAGGTTAGGCAGGCCTCCAACTTGTGGTCCTTATTACCCAGAACCACAAGCATTATGGAGTCCTGTAACTATATGCTTACCCTATCATGCCTGGCTTCTTCATTGTTATTCTGGGCAGAGATCATGTTCGCCTATTTCTTGTGTGTGTGTGTGTGTGTGTGTGTGTGTGTGTGTGTGTGTGTGTGTGTGTGTGTCCTCCAAGTCTGAGATCTACAGTCATAGCCTTTAGTAACTTGAGTAGCCTTTTTTACTTGTGAGTGGAATTTAGAATTTTCTTGGTTGGGTGATCAGCAATATTTCTGTTCTATGAATGCAAAAGAACGTGTGGCTCAGAACTTCACCTTGTGGCTTTAGCCTTTGGCCTATCCATAAAAGTTCTGAGCAATGATGGTTTCTTTTATTTTTTTTCATTTTTTATTTGTTATTTTATTTATTTCCATTTCAAAGGTTATCCCACTCTCCGGTTTCCCCTCCTCAAACCCTCTATCCTTTTCCCTCCCCTCTGTCTGATGTCTGGTTGTCTACATCCAAATCTGTATTTGTCCGGCTTTGGCAGAATCTCTCAGGGGACAGCTATACCAGGCTCCTGTCAGAAGCACTTCTTGGCATCACCAATAGTATTTGGGCTTGGTGTCAGTTGTGGGATGGATTCCTAAGTGGGGCAGTTTTTGCATGGCCTTTCTTTCAGATTCTGCACTGCTCTTTGTGCCTGCATTTCCTTTTGACGGGAGGAATTCTGGGTAATTACTTTTGAGGTGGGTGGATGGCCCCATCCCTCAACCGGGGGCCGTGCTTATCTGTTGGATATGGCCTCTATTGGTACTCTTTCCGCTTTGTTGGGTATTTCTGGCTAATGTCTTCCCTGTTGGTTCCTGGGAACCTCTTGGTTCCCTGGCATCTGGGACTTTCCAGTGGCTACACCTAGTTCTCCTTCCCCTAATGCTACTCTCCTCCTTTCAAATTCCTTACCTACTGTACATCTACTTTCATATCTGAACTGGCCCCACTTTTTCCCTCCCCTCTTCTCTCCCTCTCAGAACCCTCTTTCCCTCTACTTCCTGGAGATTATTTTCTTCCCCCTTCTGAGTAGAACTGTAACAGCCATACTTTGGTGTGATCTTCTTTCTTCTTGGGTTTCATATGGTGAATTGTATCATGGGTATGTCAAGCTTCATTTTTGGCTAATATCCACTTATGAGTGAGTACAAACCATGTGTGTTCTTTCGTGACTGAGTTACCTGACTCAGGATGCTATTTTCAAGTTCTATTCCTTTGCCTGCGTATTTCATGAAGTGATTGTTTTTAATAGCTGAGTAATATTCCATTGTGTAGATGTACCACATTTTCTGTATCCAGTCCTCTGATCAGGGACATCTTGGTTCTTTCCAGCTTCTGGCTATTATAAATAAGGCTGATATGAACATAGTTGAGCATGTGTCCTTGTATGTTGGAGCATCTTTTGGGTATATGCCCAGGAGAGGTATAGCTGTGTCCTCAGGTATAACTATTTCCAATTGTCTCACCATGGACAACACTTGAAGACTGTAAGTGCCTTGGAATAATTTCAGGATGAAGGGTCTTATTTAGTTATTTGTACTCTCTCCTAGATTTTCTATGATAAGTGTACACTATCACTGTAAATGTGTTTGAATAAAAGAATGAACAAACAATACCTATTCAAGTTTTCATGACAAAAAGAAATATATTTGAGAGTATTACATTTTAATGAGTCAGAATCAGAATATGAATGTCTTTATTCATTGTTGCTTAGTTCTAGAATGCTGCAGATTTGGCTGATGGTACTTGCTTATAGCACATTTTTTTTCAGTTTTAGTCAATTAATGCAAGATCACACAAACCACAGAACTGGGGCATTTTCTGAATCCTCCACTGCCTTTAGAGCAGAGCCATAAAGGAGAGTGAAGAATGAAGCCAGCCGGACAGCTGGAGTCAGGCAGGCCCAGGCAAGACTGTTCCAGGAGCCTGTAAGGAAATGTCAGCTCTTTCCATTTTTATGGAGATATTTTTAGGGTGGCTTCTTTTCTTCTTGGCTGCAGCCAGTGTGCTACTTTATTAAGGAATTGCATTCTACTGAAGAAACAAACTTCTTTTAAAAGAGCTATTTCAACAAGAGGAATTTAGCTAATTTTAAAATTTAAAATCATGATTTTTTTTTGCACCCTAGTCACATGTTTTTGAAAACATATTTTATTAAATGTTTTTTTGTGGGATTTTTCCTGTCTTTTACCTCAGTAAAGTAAGGGAAATTTCAATTCAAAATTCAATAAGGGAAGGGATTATGTTATTGTACCTCTTCAATATTCTTTGGGTTTTTAAAATAAGAATTAAAATTACTGTTGGAGAATTCCATACTAGTTTGAGTGAGGTAGAAATAGAATCCATCCTGAGCTATGGGTTGAGAGTCAACTAAAGCAAATTTTCAGATTTCTTCTCATGTCAAGAGTGAATTTAAAGAGAAAGGGTGGTAGTGAGTTACAGAGAAAGAGAAAGAGACATGGCATGCAGGGGAACGGGGTGGTGGGAGACTGAGGCTATTTATTGACTTCACAAGTTGTACATGGTAACACATCAGGTACGTGATGTTTCTGTATTGAAAACAGTGTCTAATGTGCATTCACCTTAGCAATGTCAATGAGATTACTGTTCTAGTTCAGATATAACAACTCCTGGAGGCTAGCAGATTCAACCATGGAGGTCCAACAGTAAACAAGCTATCAAAAGAAAAGGAAGTTGTGTATTCTTAGCTGGATACTCTGTACTCCCTTGGTGGTTGGAGTCAGGAATTATGACTGCCTCCATGGATATCTCTGTTTTTAACGATATTACTCTTCTGAAATTATATATATGTGTATATATGTGTATATATAAATATATGTGTATATATGTGTATATGTAAATATATGTGTATATATAATAACATGTTAATTCTGAATATATTAAAATGAAAGTTATCAAATCATATTTACTTTTTAATTCTTACTCTTCCTTCTGGTATATTCTTCCATAATTTCTGTTGTTCTGACCTTATTTTTCACAATCATCTACATAGCACACATTTTGTGTTCTATTCTCTCATACAATTATGTGTATGATCTGATTAACAGATGCTATGAAATATCAAGTTTGAAAATGTTATAGTAACTTACCAGGTAACTTCAGTACAAGTTTACTTGTTACTGCAAACTTGAGACAGTTTAAGATCTACCTTATTATCTATTGATAAAACAGTGGTAATACAGATATATGGACACATTTCACTCTTAATTAGTTTTTGAGATAGTTTTCTCTAGATGGAGTCTATACATAATTGAAAGATGAAAACTGTAAATCTTTCAAAACCTTTCATGAGTACTAATTTTCTAAACTTGTGGCCCAGTTGGAAAGCTGTCACTAATAACAGTTCTTGGGACAAAAACAGGTATATCTGTTTCTTCTTACAAACACATCTTAAATAAACACAAAATTAATATTTGAATTATAGTAATATAGACTCACATTCTTAGGATGATATTTTGTTTGATTCTTTAAAAGAGCCCTCATGATGACTACATAAATATGTAACCAGGGAACTGATTCTCCTGTTGCACATCCCATTGAACATCCTGGCTTTTGTAATGCCTGATCCATTCTCTATGTTCTATGTAACAACATCCTAAGTTCTTCTCTATTGCCTATATATATTTTAAGTATAGTAGAGAAATCTCATCTACAGTGACTGGAACAATGGACTAAATTTTTTAAAATCAATTTGTTTATTCATGTGTTTGTACGTGCATGTGTGTACTTGTGTTATGGTGTATATATAGTCAGAAGGTAACTTTCAGGCATCAGTTCATCCATTTCTCCTTGTTAAGGCTGGGCCTCACATTTCTATAACTGCACTTTGCAAATCAGTCTCACTATCCTATACATTTGAGGGAAATTCTCTTATTCCTACTTCCTCTCCCACTCAAGAAAGGAGGGGATTGCAGTTGTACACTACCACATCTGGACTTTTTAAGGTAGGCTTTAGTGATCAATTTTTGATCATCAGGCTTGAACAGGAAGTGATTGAATTCACTGAGACATCTTTCTGATCCCATTATAGATTCGTTCTTTTTTCTCTCCTCCTTTCCCCCTCTTTTCCCTTTTCTCTTCTCTCTGTCTTGCTTTCTTTCTATTATTATTAATTCTTTGAGGAGTTTATACAGTGTATTTTCACTGTGTGAAAACACTTCCCCAACTTTTATCAGGTTGATACATCATTTCTTTGCCCATTCAAATTTGTTTTCTCTTTATTTTTTAAAGAACCTTACCAAATCAATTAAGTGCTGCCCAAATTCTTCTTTGATCAGTTGTATTCTGTAACTTGAGGAATGAGCCTATCTTCATTTATGGTTGATCTGAGAATTCAACTTTACCTCTAGGTAGTCTTGGGCAGATCCTTCCTACCACTGCTTGCACCAAAAACAGTGAGCTGGACTTGATCACTCCTTTCTGTTTCATAAATCTATACTTTTCCCTCCTTTCTCCTGGTCTTCTCTCTCCTTCTTCTTCCAAACCTGGAATCCCAGAAGCACTTTATAGATTTGTAAGTTTTTCATGAGAAAAGATGCATTTCTAGGTTAAGTGGTATTTTTACCAGCGTCCAATTTGCATAAAATGCTTTGCTTCTCTCATACTTTTGGGACTGCATATTAACATTCCTCAATGTAGAAGACCCAGGGGTCTCACCTCAGCTCAGAATTTCCTAAACTGTTCTGTAGAACTGGGGTTTCTGTGAGAACCATGAACAAAGAGTCTCATTGTCATAGGAGAGCAAATGGTCCTCTCTAACAGTTCCTTGGATTCCTACCGTTCATATTACCATAACAGAAGGATTGAAGAGATCACAAAGAAATGATTGTTTAATCTCACCATTCTTCACTGGAGGTCTGTTGTTTTTCTCTTCTTACTCTTTTGTCATTTTGTACATTGAGTCATTTGTCCTTAAAACCTATTTAAAAGCTGCTTTGAAATGAAACCTGTTTTATGGAGATAGGCCAAGGTTTTACATCAAGGGAAAGAAATTGCTAAAAATACATGCTTCCAGTTCTTGAAACAAGACTGCACAGGTTGATCCTCACAGTATTAGAACATTGAAAATTCAAAAATTTCAATTTCTAAGACTGCAGGAGAAGGAAAGCTGGATACTGAGGACTCCGCATGAACCAGAGCCAACCAGCCTGGTAGGTAATCTCCATACCATCCTCCTGGTACAGAGAAAGTGAGTTCTCCAAACGTAGAAGTGCTTATTTTCCAAACAGAAGTGTCTAGTTTCCTCTGTTGTCATTTTTCTAATTTTTAGTCAGAATGCTTGAATTTGATGCATCCTAACAGTATTTTCAGAAAGTCATTTGTCTCCCAAAGGTAGAAGCTTAGAGGGATCATTGATCTCTTTAGATCCTAAAAACTCCTTTTTCCCCACAGCTAGAGAACTGTTCGGTTGTGAAATAAAATTTCAGTTGGATGTAAAATTAATCAGCTTTCACAGCTCTAATTTTTGCCTGAGACACTGTGTCAGTGTGTTTGGTACGTGCTGTGTTGAAGCCTGGAAGCCTACGCCTCACACTTCTGTAGCATCGTGACACTACCAACTGCCTATTGAATACCATAGAGAGCAGGGAGCCTAGGAGGCTGATGCTGCTACTCTGAGTAATAAACCTAGGAGTGACCTTCCACAAGTGAATACACATGGAAAGGACCCTTGTTGTCCTGTCCCATGAACAATATTGTTGACCCTGTGTAGTGATAGTTCCAGTCTGACTTAAGAGCTAAAAATAGAAACATAATTGGTGGGGAGAATACTTTCCTGAATAAATCAAAATAGGTCCGAGCCTATGTTGTCCCATGCCTATATCTGAATAAGTATTGTGAAGTTGGTGGTTCTTATGTGATGTATTTATAATATTTTTTCTAAAATATAGACAGGAAAAAAATGTTTATGGGTTATATTGATGAACCATTCTAATCTATTCAGGGTACTATATAGCAGCAGTACATCTCTATTGCCAAGAAATAGAATATGGCAAGCAAACATTTATGTTTGGTACAATATCATCATCCTACTTCCTGACCCAAAATGTCCTTTCATCGTTTATAACTGGTCAAATATAAAGGGTCACCAATAACATGTTGATACATAATTTTAAGTTTTGAAAACCATCCCAACATAAAGGAAACAGTCTGTTTATAAACTGACTTCCAGTTTTACAGTAATACAGAATGGAAAGAAAATGCTAAATCGAATATATTGATCAGACATTCCTCTGTCTTTGCGTTTGCATTAGTTTACATGCTTTATGATAATTGGGGAGAAGAGAGAAGCAAATCATGGTCCCTGTCCTCAAGAAGGCCCTGTCATCAAGAAGGTTATAGGTTCTTCAGTGGGAGGTAGAAAGGACAAAGACACACACAAGTAGTTGGTATGAAAGTCAGAGAGTGATACATGTTGTAATAAGGACAGAAGCAATGTGCTGTGGAAGAAAGTGGGAGAACCAGGTTATTAGCAGCTGGGAGAATTAGAAAAAATATACCGTAGACTGACTCTCAGTTGCTGATATAAAATAACTGCCATTTCAGCAGGCAAGAAGTGAAAGGTGACTATTGTTACATGGAGGCATTCTAGAACATCCCATGGTACTGATACCCTCTAAGCATCCGTTACCAAGCATCTTTCCTAAATAGAATATGGGCTTATTCTATCCATTGAGATTTGATTGTGTGTTTGTCATATTTGTGCTATCCATTTAAATAGGTATGTTATAGTTTATGTAATTATTGTAGTTTCGAGTGCCTCACACAACTGCTCTGAAATATGCACCAAAGTTCCTTTCTTATTAAATTACTCTTCTGTACTACTCTTTAATTTAGGGCATAGCTGCAGAAATTTTCTTCCATTCTGTATATAACTTCTTCATTAAATTCATTCCATAGCCATACAGAAGCTTTCCAGTTTTATGAGGTGCCACCTGTCAATCATTAAGCTTACTTCTTGGGCAAATGAAGTCATATTTAAAATGGCCTTTCCTACTCTTTATTGTATATATTACTGCCTACTTTTTCTTTTGGCAGTTTTAGCCTTTCAGATTTCAAATCGAGATCTTTGATCCACTTGGGACTAATTTAATGCAAGGTGATAGAAGTGGTTATAATTTAATTCTTCTACATATGAGCCTCCAGTTTTCCAGACACCATATGTTGAAGATGCTGACTTTTCTCTTGTGCATATTTGTGGCCCCTTTGTCAAATATCAGATGACTGTAGTCTTGTGTGCTTTCTTTGAATATTCTATTTTATTCCACCTTCTAAATGTTTGTTTTGTGCTAATATCAAATATTTCCTTTTTAATTACTGTAGCTAGGAATATTATCTTAAATTATAGTGTGGAAATTCCAATGATATTCTTTCTTTTCAATATAGGGTTAGCTACCTGGGGTATATGAGTTCTGGTTTTTCTGGTTCTATATGAGTTTTAGAATTATGTTTAAATTTTTATTTATGTGAAAAGTGTTGTATTTGGGAGTGCTTTTAATTTGCAAAAGTAGGATTGCCATTTTCAATATATTAATTTTATCAATTTTTGGACAAGAGATTTTTTTTCTATTTTCTTTTTTTTTCAGCATTTTTTTTTTTTTTTTTTTTTTTTTATTAACTTGAGTATTTCTTATATACATTTTTGAGTGTTATTCCTTTCGCGGTTTCCGGGCAAACATCCCCCTCCCCCTCCCCTTCCTTATGGGTGTTCCCCTCCTCACCCTCCCCCCATTGCCGCCCTCCCCCAGACAGTCTAGTTCACTGTGGGTTCAGTCTTAGCAGGGCCCTGGGCTTTTTCTTCCACTGGTGCTCTTACTAGGATATTCATTGCTACCTATGAGGTCAGAGTCCAGGGTCAGTCCATGTATAGTCTTTAGGTAGTGGCTTAGTCCCTGGAAGCTCTGGTTGCTTGGCATTGTTGTACATATGGGGTCTTGAGCCCTTCAAGCTCTTCCAGTTCTTTCTCTGATTCCTTCAACGGGGTCCTATTCTCAGTTCAGTGGTTTGCTGCTGGCATTCGCCTCTGTATTTGCTGTATTCTGGCTGTGTCTCTCAGGAGCCGATCTACATCCGGCTCCTGTCGGTCTGCACTTCTTTGCTTCATCCATCTTGTCTAATTGGGTGGCTGTATATGTATGGGCCACATGTGGGGCAGGTTCTGAATGGGTGTTCCTTCAGTCTCTGTTTTAATCTTTGCCTCTCTCTTCCCTGCCAAGGGTATTCTTGTGCTATTCTCAATTAGAGATTTGACTTTTTCGTTGTAGACGTCTTTCGCCTCCTTGGCTAGTTTTATTCTAAGCCATTTTATTATGTTTCATTTGATGTAAAATGTTAGTATGCCTATGATCTTTTTTCAGGGTGTTTTGTTTTGGTGTTTAAAAAGACCAATTTTTGTAAATTCATTTTGTACCTTGTCATTTTAGTGAAATTGTTGGTTCTCTGATATGGGGGAATTTGCAGGGAACTTTTATGTATGATATCATATGCATATAGGTATAATTTGACCTTTTCCTTTCTGTGACCCTTCAATTTTTCCTCTCTTGCCTCATTGTTCTAGAAAGTACACACAGCACTACACTGAAAAGGAATGAGGATAGTGCACAGCCTTGCCTCATTCCTGACTTTAAAGGCGCTCATTCAGATTTTTCTCTATTTAGGAAAATGTTGAGTTTGGATTTGACATATATATCTTTTGCTATGTTGGGGGATGTTCCATTCAGTCCTGCTCTCTATAATAACTTACATTATGAAAGCAAGTATGTTGCTTCAAATTTTTTGCATATACTGATATAACCATCTTATTTTTGTCCTTATCTCCTCTTATATGATTTATTGTACTTCTTGACTTACTTAGATTTAACCATCCCTTCATATCTAGAACAAAGTTAACTTAATTATAATGGAAAATCATCTCGTGGGCCTATGTGCAGTTTCTTTAGCTTCCAAGGAGAAAAACAACAATATTTAATTGGATATCTCCAGGATCCTTACTTAACTGAAGACTATAGATGAAATAGAAGAGGGTAGCGATATTGGGCTTTTCCGTCTGTTTTGCATTATCCAGAGTTCCTCTGTGGTCAGAGATACAGACAATGACTTTGCTATATATACACGGACCTTTTGCATTTATTCAGTATTATTTCTCCAAAGTCTGAAAAGAAACACATGCTATGTATCAAGATTGGCCCTATAAAAATAGGCACTCAGGTGAGTAGAGGAAAGGACCATGTCAAATAGTACTTACTATGCCCTGTGACTAGGGGTGTGTGAGATAGAATATGGAATCTGTGCATGGGGGGGGGAGGATACGTGAGACAAAAATAATAGCTCATGGACATGGTGTCAGATCCACAGAATTAAGTGAGCTGTGGTTAGAAAGGGATTTGTTTTTAATTGTTATCAGTATTCAATGAGACATTTTGTAAAGAAAATAACATTCATTTAGCCTGATTGAGCTTACTTTTCAGTTAATTACACTAAATGAGCTTTGAAATGTTTAAGTGTTCAATTCCAAATGGCATGGACCTGAACAGCTCTGATCTATGTCAGGACATACAGTATATCTCTGTGAATAACTGTCCTCACAAGGCTTCCTAGAGTTTTGGGTGTTCCTCAGGTATCTACCTTAATAAAATACATATCTTCTAAAACTCTCAGTGAATAAGAAAGTAAACATTGTCTATTTATGTAAAAGATGCATGTTGAAGGGCCTCACAAACAATCTACCTGATAGATGTTTGTCACAAGTATGTGACAAAACACACAAAACATGCACAAACACAGAGACACATAGAAAACACAAACAAACACATGTGATATATATATATATCTCATATGTGATACATATATTGTGTGTATGTATTCAAACATTTTTCATATTCCATATATATATAAATTATAATGTCATCACCACCTCTAACTTTTTATGCCAGTAATGGACAAACTTTATCTATAAATGGTCCAATATTAAATAATTTAGGCCCTTTGCATCACCAGTCTACCCATTATAGTTCAAAACTACACACACACACACACACACACACACACACACACGTCACAATAAATTAGTTCAGCTGTGATCTAATAAGAAAGCATAACAGATTTAGACCATTCAATATATACACCACTGACCCCTATTTAACATAAAGTAAATATAACTCTTAAGGAGATAACATGCTAAGACAGATAGAGGTGGACTTTGGGGCTGAGTATAACTATTAGCAGAACTAGTCAACTATTGGCAGAAGAGAGAAAACAGAAAAGATCATAATGGGACTGTATGTCTTACCTCTTGCAAAATATATTTTATGCTGGGAAAATACTTTTACAGTAAAAAATCGCATGCATTTCTTTTTTCCCTTTTTTATTTCAATTTCAAATGTTATTCCCTTACTCAGTTTCCTGGATAAGCCCCCTATCCCATACCCCTCCTCTTCTATAAGAGTGTTCCCCTCCCCAACCACCAACCCCCTTCCTGACCCCTTCTCCGACATTCCCCTGCACTGGGGGCGGGGGGGTGTCTAGCCTTGGCAGGACCAAAGCCTTCTCCTTCCATTGGTGCCCAACAAGGCCATCTTATGCTACATATGCAGCCATGTGTCAGTCAATGTATAGTCTTTGTGTAGTGTTTTAGTCCCTGGGAGTTCTGGTTGTTTGGCATTGCTGTTCTTTGAAAGCCTCTTCAGCTCTTTCAATCCTTTCTCTAATTCTTCTTACAGGGATCCCGATTTCAGATCAATGGTTTGCTGCTAGCATTCACTTCTGTATTTGTCATGCTCTGACTGTGCCTCTCAGGAGTCAACTATATAAGACTCCTGTCAGCATGCACTTCTTAACTGCACCAGTCTTATCTAATTTTTTTAAATTTATTGTCCCCTACCCCCAGTCTTATCTAATTTTGATGGTTGTATATATATATATAGACTGTATAACCAAGTGGGGCAGGCTCTGAATGGCTGTTCCTTCAGTCTCTGCTCCAAACTTTGCCTCCATATCCCTTCCTATGAATATTTTTGTTCACCCATTTAAGAAGGAGTGAATCATCTGCACACTGGCCATCCTTCTTCTTGGGCTTCATGTGGTCTGTGCATTTAATCTTGCGTATTCGAGCTTTTGGGCTAATATTCACTTATCAATGAATGCATACAATGTGTGTTTCTCTGTGATTGCATTGCCTCACTAAGGATGATATTTTCTAATTCCATCCATTTGCTTATGAATTTCATGAAGTCATTGTTTTTGATAGCTGAGTAATACTCCATTGTGTAGATGTATCACATTTTCTGTATCCATTCCTCTGTTGAAGGGCATCTGGGTTCTTTCCAAACTCTATTATAAATAAGTCTGCTATGAACATAGTGGAGAATATGTCTTTTTTGTATGTTGGGGCATCTTTTGGGTATGTGCCCAAGAGAGGTATAGCTGGGTCCTCAGGTAGTGCAATACCCAATTTTCTGAGGAACCTCCACACTGATTTCCAGAGCAGTTATACCAGTTTGCTATACCATAAACAATAGAGGAGTGTTCCTCTTTTTCCACATCTTCTGTAGTATCTGTTGTCACCTGAATAATTGATCTTGGCCATTCTGACTGGTATGAGGTGGAATCTCAGGGTTGTTTTGATTTGCATTTCCCTGATGACTAAGGATGTTGAACATTTCTTTGGAAACTTCTCAGCCATTTGATATTCCTCAGCTGAGAATTTTTTGTTTAGCTCTGTACCCCATTTTTAATGTGATTATTTGACTCTCTGGAGTCTAACTTCTTGAGTTCTTTGTATATATTGGGTATTAGACTTCTATCAGATGTAGGATTGGTAAAGAACTTTTCACAATCTGTTGCTTGCCTTTTTGTCCTAATAACAGTGTCCTTGCCCTACAGAAACTTTGCAGTTTTAAGAGGTCCCATTTGTCAATTCTTGATCTTAGAGCATAAGCCATTGGTGTTTTGGTCAGGTAATTTTCCCCAGTGCTCATGTGATCAAGACACTTTGCCACTTCTTTTATTAGTTTGAGTATATCTGGTTTGATGTGGATGTCCTTGATCCACTTGAACTTAAGCTTTGTACAGGGCAAAAAAAAATTAGATCAATTTGCATTCTTCTACATGCTGACCTCCAGTTTAACCAGCACCATTTGTTGAAAATGCTATCTTTTTATCAATTGACTGGTGTTAGCTCCTTTGTCAAAGATCAAGTGACCATAGGTGTGTGGATTCTTTTCTGGGTTTTCAATTCTATTCCACTGATTTACCTGACTGTCTCCGTACCAATACCATACAGTTTTTATCATTATTGTTCTGTAATACTGCTTGAGATGAGGGATAATGATTCCCCCAGAAGTTTGTTTATTGTTGAGTATAGTTTTTGCTATCCTGTTTTTTCTTCTTGTTATTCCAAATTAATTTGCAAATTACTCTTTCTAACTCCGTGAAGAATTGAGTTGCAATTTTGATGGGGATTGCATTGAATGTGTAGATTGCTTTTGGCAAAATGGTCATTTTCATTGTAATAATCCTGCCAATTCATGAGCATGGGAGATCTTTCCATCTTCTGAAATCTTCAATTTCTTTCTTCAGAGATGTGAAGTTCTTGTCATACAGATCTTTCGCTTGCTTGGTTAGATTCATACTGAGGTATTTTGTGTTATTTAGGGCTATTATGAATGGTGTCCTTTCCCTAATTTCTTTCTCAGCCCGTTATCCTTTGAGTAGAGGAAAACTACTGATTTTTTTTTTTAGTTATTTTTATACCCAGCCACTTTGCTAAAGTTGTTCATCAGACTTAGTAGTTTTCTGGTGGAACTTTTGGGGTCACTTATATATACTATCATATCAATTGCAAACAGCAATATTTTGACTTCTTCCTTTCCCATTTGTATTCTTTGACCTCCTTTCGTTGTCTGATTGTTCTGGCTAGAATTTCAAGTACTGTATTAAATAAGTAAGGAAGGAGTGGGCAGCCTTGTCTAGTCCTGGATTTTCATGGGGTTGCTTCAAGTTTCTCTTTATTTAGTTTAATGTTAACTACTGGTTTGCTGTATATTTCTTTTACTATGTTTAGGTATGGGCCTTGAATTCCGGTTCTTTCCAGGACTTTTATCTTAAAGGGGTGTCGAATTTGGTCAAATGCTTTCTCAGCATCTAATGAGATGATCATGTGGTTTTTTTCTTTGAGTTTGTTTATATAGTAGATTACGTTGGTGGATTTCTGTATAATGAACCAGCCCTGCATCCCTGGGATGAAGCCTATTAGTTCATGATGGATGATGGTTTTGATGTGTCCTTGGATTTGGTTTGTGAATGTTTTTGCATCAATATTCATAAAGGAAATCAGTCATAAGTTCTGTTTCTTTGTTGGGTCTCTGTGTGGTTTAGTTGTAAGTGTAAATGTGGCTTCCTAGAAGAAACTGGAATTGTTTCTGTTTTGTGAAATAGTTTGGACAAAATTGTTATGAGGTCTTCTATGAACATCTGATAGAATTCTGTACTAAACCCATGTGGTCCTGAGCTCCTTTTGGTTGGGAGATTTTAATTACTGTTTCTATTTCTTTAAGAGTTATGGGGTTGTTTAGATGGTTTATCTTATCCTGATGTAATTTTGGTACCTTGTATTTGTCTAGGGAATTGTTCATTTCCTCCTGATTTTCCAGTTTTGCTGAATATAGGCTTTTGTAGTAGAGTCTGAGGATATTTTTTGTATTTCCTCAGATTCTGGTGTGATGTGTCCCTTTTCATTTCTGATTTTGTTAATTTGGATATTGTCTCTGTGCCCTCTGGTTAGTCTGGCTAAGGGTTTATCTATCTTGTTGATTTTCTCAAAAATCAGCTCTTGCTTGTGCTGACTATTTGTATAGTGATTTTTGTTTCTACTTGGTTCTACTCCTCTTGGTGTATTGGCTTCTTTCTGCTCTGAACTTTTAGGTGTGCTGTCAAGCTGGTAATGTATGCTCTCTCCTGTTTCCTTTTGGAGGCACTCAGAGCTATGAGTTTTCCTCTTAGCACTGCTTTCATTGTGTCGCATAAATTTGGGTATGTTGGACCTTCATTTTCATTAAATTCTAAAAAGGCTTTAATTTCTTGCTATATTTCTTCCTTGTCCAAGTTATCATTGGATAGAACATTGTTCAACTTTCATCTATATGTGGGCTTTCTGTCATTTTTGTTGTTGTTGAAGACCAGCCTTAGTCCTTGGTGATTTGATAGCATTCATGGAACTATTTCTATCTTCTTCTATCTGTTGAGAGCTGTTTTGTGACCCACTATATGGTCAATATTAGAGAAGGTACCATCAGGTGCTGAGATGCCTTTTGTTTTAGAATGAAATGTTCTGGAAATATCTGTTGAGTTCATTTGGTTCATAACTTCTGTTACTTTCTCTATATCTCTGTTCAATTTCTCTTTCCATGATCTGTTCATTGATGAGACTGGGGTGTTAAATTCTCCTACTATTATTGTGTGAGGTGCAATGTGTGCTTTGAGCTTTAGTAAGGTTTCTTATGAATGTAGGTGCCCTTGCATTTGGAGCATAGATATTTAGGATTAAAAATCTTGGTGGATTTTTCCTTTGATGAATATGAAATGTCCTTCCTTATCTTTTTTGATGACTCTTGATTGAAAGTTGATTTTATTCAATATTACAGTGGCTACTCCAGCTTGTTTCTTTGGACCATTTGTTTGGAAAATTGTTTTCCAGCCTTTTACTCTGAGGTAGTCAGTGTCTTTGTATCTGACATGTGTTTACTGTATGCAGCAAAATACTGGGTCCTTTTTACATATCCAGTCTGTTAGTCTATGTCACTTTATTGTGGAATTGAGTCCACTGATGTTGACAGATATTAAGGAATAGTGATTGTTGCTTCCTGTTAGTTTCATTGTTAGAAGTGGAAGTATGCTTGTGTCTCTCTCTTCTTTTGGTTTTGTTGCAGGGAGATTACATTCTTGTTTTTTCTAGGTGTAGTTTCCCTCCTTGTGTTGGAGTTTTTCATCTATTTACTTTGTAGGTCTGGATTTGTAGAAAGGTATTGTGTAAATTTGGTTTGAGATGGAATATCTTGGTTTCTCCATCTATGTTAATTGATAGTTTTGCTGGATATAGTAGCCTGGGCTAGCATTTGTGTTCTCTTAGGATCTGTATGACATCTGCCCAGGACATCTGGTGAGAAGTTTGGTGTAATCTGATAGGTCTGCCTTTATATGTTACTTGACCTTTTTCCCTTACTGCTTTTAATATTCTTTCTTTGCTTTGTGCATTTGGTATTTTTCTATTATGTGATGGGAGGAATTTCTTTTCTGGTCTGATCTATTTGGAGTTCTGTGTCGATGCCCGCACCGACAGGGCACTGAGAACTGGGCGTAAGCCTGTGGGATTAAAAAACACACACACACATGGGCTATTTGCTTCTTGTATGTTTATGGGGATCTCTCTCTTTAGGTTAGGGAAGTTTTCTTCTACAATTTTGTTGAAGGTATTTCCTGGCCCTTTAAGTTGGGGATGTTCACTCTCTTCTATACCTATTAACCTTAGCTTTGATCTTCCCATTCTGTCCAGGATTTTCTGGATGTTTAGGGCTAGGGGATTTTTGCATTTTACATTATCTTTGACAGTTGTGTAGATGTTTTCTATGGTATCTTCTGCCTCTGAGATTCTCCCTTCTATCTTTTGTATTCTGTTGATGTTGCTTGTACCTCTGACTCCTGATCTCTTCCCTAGTTTTTCTATCACCATGGTTGTCTCCCCTTGTGCTTTCTTTATTATTTCTATTTCCATTTTTAAATCCTGGATGATTTTGTTCAATTATTTCATCTGTTTGGTTGTGTTTTCCTGTAATTCTTTAAGGGCTTTTTGTTTTTCCTCTTTAGGGGCTTCTACTTGTTTACTTGTATTGTCCTGTATTTCTTTAAGGGAGTTATTTATGTCCTTCTTAAAGTCTTCCGTCATCATCATAAAATGTGATTTTTATATCCAAATCTTGCTATTTCAGTGTTGGATATCGAGTATTTGCTTTGGTGGGATAACTGGGCTCTGATACTGACAAGTAGTCTTGGTTTCTCTTGCTTAGTTTCCTGTGCTTGCCTCCTGCCATCAGGTTGTCTCTGGTGTTAACTTGTCTTACTGTCTCTGACAGTGGCTTGACTTTCCTGTGTGTTGGCACTACCATAGACCTGTTTTCTTTCCCCTGGATCTGGGAACAGAGAGTTTGTGTGATCTGAAGCCTCAAGGCAGGTTGCTTGGTACAGAAGAGTTGGTCCTACCTCTGCTCTCAGGTGTGTAGGCGCTCCTGGTGACTGTCTTTTAGCTCTCAGTGCAGGCAGAAACTAGAATAGTCCTGCACCTGACTGCTCCTATGTCCTTGTGCCCAGAGGGCACAGATGGTCCTAGGTAACTTCTTCTTGGGTCAGGACTCTGTGCAGAAAGTGGTTATCTCCTCTGAGTTCTTTGGATTGTCCACCTTTCTGAGGGTTCAACTCTCTCCCCTCAAGGTTTGAGTGCAGGGAGCTGTGGGATTGTTTCAGTACAGTCTGGGCACAGCCAGAAACCATAGCGTTCTGTCCCAGAGGACTTCTGACTTTGTGTACCCTGAGCCCACCAGGCAGGTCTCTTGGAGCACAAAAGTTGGTCTTACCTTTGTTCACAGGTGTGTAGGTGACCCTGGTGACTGGCTTTCAGCTCTTGGCACAGGCAGAAACCCGAAGGGTCCTGCTCCTGACTGCTCCTAGTCCCTGTGCTCAGAGGGCATAGATGGCACTACTCGATTTCCTCTTGGGTCAGGAATGTGTTCAGAAAGTAGTTGTCCCTCTGAATTCTCAGGAATGTCTGCATTTCTGAGGATCCAGTTCTCTCCATTATGGGATTTGGTACAGGGAGCTGTGGAGACCGATTCAGTTCAGTTCCGGTCACAGGCAGAAAACAGCTGGTTCCTGCCATTGACTGCTCCTATATTTCTGTATCCAGAGGCACTATGCAGTTTCCTCTTGCATGGAGGAATGTGAGCAGAAGTGGCAGAAGTGGCAACCTCTCCTGAGATCTTAAGATTGTCTATATTTCTGGGAGTTTAACGGTCTCCCCCACCAACATACATTTCTTATGCAGCATACTTATCAATATAATTTTTATACAAAATGTGGCATATAAAACTCTTTGTATATCAAAAACATAAATCATTTTCACGCTTCTGATTATATTCTTTATTTAGATGTGTGACCATGAATATTCAATTTAAAAGTGAATATTCTGTCTCTACCTTTGTGTCTTCATGCCGTCTTCTCATTTTCCTTGCTTTCCCCCCTTTACCTTTTGCTGAGTATTATTGTTTTCTTTTCACATAATATATCCTGATAATGATTTTGCCCACTCTACTCCTCTCACTTATCCTCACAACTGGATCCAAACCCTTTCTTTCCTTAGAAAATGAACATGCTTCTAAGTGATAATAACAAAATCTATACTATATTAAGATGGAAGGAAAACTAAAACATAAGAATTGGGCAGAACAAAACAGAAAGAGAAGAGCCCAAGAAAAGACAGGAAACAAAGAACAGAGACTCATTTGTTCACATACAATTTAATATCTCATAGAAATACTAAATTGGAAGCCATAATATATACACAAAGAAAGTGTATGTTAAGAAAAGAACAAGAAGGGGAGGAGGAGGAAAAGGAATATATATATATATATATATATATATATATATGTTTACAAAAATTACAAAGCCCTGATGTGATATTGTTAGACAAACATCCTCCAACAAAACCATTGAGTTCATTTTCTGCTGGCCGTATATTGCTGTTTACTCTTAAGTGGAGTGGGTTGTCCCAAGGGACATACTTGGAAAAAACTAAATTTTCATTTGAAATTAGCTAATACTTGGAGATGGTTTCAGGTCAGGGATGAGAATGTGTGTCTACTTCTATCAACTCTCGGACCCCATCCAGTGCAGACATTTTCAGGTCCTAGACATGCTACCTCCAGTTCAATGACTTTATATATAGGTCTACTATGCTGCTTCAGAATATCTGTCTTCCTTGCTGTCCTCCATCTCCTCTTGTCTCTTGTACTCTAACTCCCACAGTCGTCGTTCCACCATTGCCCTAACAAATCTTGCAGGCAGGAGACTACCATAGATCAAAGGGTTTCTCAACTGGGTTGGAGTTTGTTTCTCTTTTGATAACACACAGTTTCTTCCTGAGAAAGGAGATTGTTTGAAGAGATTTTCTTAGTGAAGACAGGAAAATAACTTGTTCATATTCATGGCGAAGTAGACTTTCACCACCAGAAGGCAAACTTTAGAAAAATTGTATGTCTGTTATCTGAACCTTATTTAGAATCCTTTGTAATTTCCAAATTTTGCTAGCAATATCTTACAATAACTCATTTGTCCAGTACTTAAATTATTGAATGACCTCTAGATAATCTAAAAGCAGATACCGTCTCTGTGAATAACGAAGAAAATATTGTAAATGAACCAACGAACACAGCTACTTGACTTTGGCCTTTGTTGCTTTACAATGATCATAGATAATGAACCAATTTTCTCCAAATAATATTGGGTCTGAGGCACAGGTTTAGAGGAGCATAATTTTGTCAATAAGGCAAGAAGCTCTGGGGAAGTATGTAGTGGGTTTTGCTTTTACTCAAATGGACTACAAACACACAGCATGAAATTAAACCAATTTTGCAGTCAGAATCTAAAAAATATTGTACATCATTTATGGCCTTTTACCTTTTATTAAACTGAAAATATAAAAAGAGGTATAGATAACCAAACTTAAAATAAAATGGTTTTCACCCTCCCTCTTTTTGCCTGGCTTCCATGAATCTACTTCTTGTGTCTGGGTTGGTTTGCCTGTTCTGAACATTTCATTTAACTGATATCTTATACTGCAAAGCCTTCAGTTGGCTTCTTTCATGGGCATAAGGATGTCAAGGTTAATAGATGCTGTATCAGGAAAAAGGAATCACATTTATAATGCAATCTTCAAATTGCTACTACATTTTACCTCCTGTGAGTAAATCTTCCATGAGGACGTGCATACGAGTCTGAGCATTGGGTTTTGATTCTCTTGTGTAAGAAGTGGAATTGAGGAGTCATAGGAAACGTAGTTTGGAGAATTGTAAGCCTGTTTTCCCAGTTGTAGAGATTCCCAGCCAGACATTATACACCATGCACGCAGGCACACACACACACACACACACACACACACACACACACACACACACAGAGAGAGAGAGAGAGAGAGAGAGAGACAGAGACAGAGACAGAGACAGAGACAGACAGAGACAGACAGAGAGAGACAGACAGAGACAGAGACACAGAGACACAGAGACAGATAGACACCACAGAGAGACAGACAGACAGAGACAGAAAGACAGAGACAAAGGGAGTCTAAATTGGAGGTTTCCGTCAAGTCATTCCCTTCAGAGATCGGGGAACCCATGGAAGAGGGAAAGGAAAGACTCTAGGAGTCAGAGGGGGTGGAGAACATCAGGAAATTATGGCCCACTGAATCAACTAATCAAAGGTCATGTTGGCTCACTGAGATTGAAGCACCCAATCATGAGGTCTGTATGGGTCTGCATGGGTCTGCACAAGGCCCTTCACTTACATGTTATAGCCATTAGCTTGATGTTCTTCCAAGACTCCTAACAGTGAGGCTGGGTATATCTCTTCCTCATTTTCCTGCTCTTGGCACTCTTTTCCTTGTGCTGCTTTGGTGGAGGCCACACAAGGGCTTTGTGGTGTCTTGTTTCATCTTGTTTTGTTTTGTTTTGTTTGGCCTTGGTCTCTTACAGGCCTGTGCTATTTTGATGAGAAAATGAAAGGGGAATGTATTGGGGGTTGAGGGGAGATTGGGGTAGTTGGGATGAGTGGAGGGAGGGAAAACTGTGCTCAGGACATTTTGTATGAAAGAAAATCTATTCTGAGTAAAAATATAGATATAGATATAGATATAGATATAGATGATATAGATATAGATATATGAAAGAAATTTAAAGTATTTGTTATAATGGCTTAAATCTTTAATAAATAATTTACTTAATTTTTGAAAATAAGACTGTTTTCTGCAGCAACTTCAGCATGTACTTACTACTGACATGGTAGGTAGGATAGGTTTGGATTCTACTCATTCTTGCCAACCCTTGCTCTTATATGTTCTAGTGGAGTGGGAGGGGCATCTCATTTGGTTTAGTCTTCCTGTTCCTAAAGGTGGATGATTTTGAACTATTTTGCTTAGGTGTATTGCTCATTTGTATAGATTCTTTGGTGAAATGTTTATGCAAATGAAAACAGTTTTGATAGAAGAAACACGAACAAGAACACTATTGTGAATTTCTGGAAGACCATAAGTACTTTGAACACTTGAAAAATGTAAACATTGGCACAACAAATAATTTTAGGCATAATTCTTAAATAATAATTAGTGGCTTTATGAAGTCAGTGGGCATATTTGAGTCAAGAGTCAGGTAATATGTGTAGTCTTTTTAATGTGTGGCATACATTCTGACCCTGTATCATTTGTCTATACCTTCAAAGATTACTAAGGGACCCACCATTGAGGAAATCCCATTTCTCCATGGGAATAGCAAAACCTTAAAATATTGTTTTGCAGAATAATGCAGAAGGGTGTCATTTCTCTTTCTGAAATCTGTGCAACAATAGAGTTTGTCCAGGACTAGTGATGCCATTATGCTTCTGATGAGAGGGGATCTGCCAGTTTAATAGTGAATAAGAAATCTATGACCTAGCCTCTGAATGTTTCCTTTATTCTTTAAAATACTTAAGTCCTAGTTAGTGTCTCCAAGCAAGCATTTAGAGGAGAACAGGCACTAGGTGTTAAGAAAATGTTTGTACACCTCATTTCCTACTCAAAACTCAATGGAACATACATTGAGCACATAGCATTTAGAGTTGCCTGGCAGTCCCTAAAAAAAAACCACACGTCTTGTTGTCTCTGATGTGGTTCACCTATTCTGTAGTTCTCAGCAGGTTACAGTGACTACTCAATGACAAATTGACAATATCGGCATCATGAAGAATGAAGTATACAGAAGATGATTAATAAACATAGACTTATTTATCTAAAGAGTGGAAGCTTAAAAAAAATGGTAGTTTCTGATTACCATATCAAGGTTACTGCAAGTGTAGTTTTCTTTTTACTCATTTAGGTTTTAAGAAATGCAGTGAATTCTTATGGTTTCATGCATTCCATGTATTGATGTCCCACATGTCTGTGAGCAGCAATGCTAAACTATAATACCAGGTCTTCAACAGTACATTACAAAACACTGGATTCCAGATGCACAGATCAAAGAACACAGTCCATCTCTGTACCAATACCATGCGGTTTTTATCACTATTGCTCTGTAGTATAGCTTGGGGTCAGGGATGGTGACTCCCCCCAGTTCTCTTATTGTTGAGAATGGTTTTTGCTATATTGGGTGTTTTGTTATTTCAGATGTCTTTAACTCTGTGAGGAACTAAGTTGCAATTTTCGTGGGGATTGCATTGAATCTGTAGATTGCTTTTGGTAAGATGGCCATTTTTACAATTTTACTCCTGCCGATCCATCAGCATGGGAGATCTTTCAATCTTCTGAGATCTTCTTCAATTTCTTTCTTGAGAGACTTGAGTTCTTGTCTTACAGATCTTTCAGTTGTTTGTTTAGAGTCACACCAAAATAATTTATATTATATGTACTCTATTGTGAAGGGTGTCATTTCCCAATTTCTTTCTCAGCCTGCTATCCTTTGAGTAGAGGAAGGCTACTGATCTGTTTGAGTTAATTTTATACCCAGCCACTGTGCTGAAGTTGTGTTTCAGTTCTAGGATCTCTCGAGTTCCTGTCTAAAACAAATGCAGGGACAAAAAGAGGAGCAGAGACTAAAAGAAAGGCCACCCAAAGACAACCCCACCTAGGGATCCATCCCATCTGCAAAGACCAAACCTGTACACTATTGCTTATGCCAAGAAACACTTGCTGACCGGAGCCTTGTATAACTGTCTCCTGAGAGGCTCTGCCAGCACCTGGCTAATACAGATTCAGATACTCACAGCCAACCATTGGACTCAGCCCAGTGGAAGAGTTAGTGGAAGGAATGAAGGAGTTGAAACAGATTGCAAGTCCATAGAAGAAACAACAATATCAACTAACTGGAGCTCCAGAGCTCCCAGGGGCTAACGCATGTACATGGAAGGATCCATGGCTCCAGCTACAAATGAAGCAAAGGATTTCCTTATCTGGCATCAATGGGAGGGGAAGCCCTTGGTCCTGTGGAGGCTTGATGTAAGAGCACTGAGATGGGAGTGGGTGGGGTGTGTGGAGGAGCACCCTTATCGAGACAAAGTGGGATTGGGGGTTTGTGGAAGGGAGTCCAGGAAGGGCAACAACAATTGAAATGTAAATAAATAAAATATCCAATAAAAAAATACCCAGGCAAAGTACAGAGTCCAGTTTTGCTTCCCCTCTTGCTGAGGATAAGACCGACACTGTCTTTAAAGAAGGGAAATATGGCAGCTAAAACTGAAGTTGTAAAGGAAGTAGAATAAGAGAGGAGGTGCCTAATGTGAAGAGATTTGAAGATTCTCATAACCTGACTGCCTGTCCCAAAGACTTGCATGTTGTCAAAATGATAAATGACTTACTGATTGGGCGAATGCTACTCTGTTTCACTGAAATGCATTAGCATTTTAGGAATTAACACTATATTTTCAAGTAATTTTAATAACAATTTTCTTCTCTTTTATCCTCTCCTCAATTTCTCTTTCTTCTCCTCTTCCCTAGTTTCTATTTGAAAATGTCCTATTTACACATTGTTAATATTCTTTTGGCTTTTAGTGTGTTTCTGTGTCCCTTTATTTCTCTTGATTCTAACACTTTAAGTATATGCTTGTATTTCTTCTCCCTGAATGAGCTTCTCAGCTGCCTCTTCTGACATTTCTTTACCTTCTGTTGTGTATTTAGCAACATGCTAGCTCTCCTGGGAACTCAAGACATCTTGAAGATGCCATCCATGTACTTGAGAAACTATTGGCTGTTAAGAGATCTTTATATGATTTTTGCCTGTTTTGGTTTATTTGTTTTGTTTGGTTTTGGTTCTGCATGCAGTCAGAATAAATATTTGACAAGGTAACCACGACTGTTTCTCTTGAAAGCTCCTTCTTTTTGCCTTTCCTTCATGCTCTAATTTATAGAGAAATTCTCAACAGTTTTCCTACTTGTTCTATGATACTAATGTAGTTAGCAAAGACAGAATGCCTGTTTCCATGTAAATCGCACTGCTCCTCCTGACTGCTTCAAGCCTCACAAACTGAAGCTGGAGCCCACATTTCTGAATACTTAAAAGACTCAAATAGAGGTCAGAGCTATTCAGAGGAAAACTAAGACTTTTTAAATAAAGTGAGTATGTTCATTTTATGGTAACTTTTAGAGAATGATGTCAATGTTTAGACAGTATTTCTAAGCTATAAGAGAATGAAAAGAAATTTTTGAAGAAAAAATAAATAGAGCTTCCTGAAATCTGCTACTTTCTGTTTTATTTTTGAACCCACATACCTCTCCTACTCCCTAACGGCTCTCACAGTGTTTCAGACTTTTCTTCAAATATGGATGCTGGGTGATAAAGTGCATGCAGATAAATGGGTTGCAAAGAGTGCTGTTTCCTGACTGATGATACATTTGCTTACAGATCTGTAAGAGTATCCGGCAAGAGAGACATTATCGTATATAGTACAGCCTTAAATAAGTTGAACACTTGGTAAAATAGGTCTTGAATACAGAAGCCTATTTGGGTGAAACTTTATTTTTCTTGGTTAGTTATAAAATCCTAAGAATATGAGTAATGAATGAGCCCCCCATTCTTCAATTCTTTATCTTGAAGTGAAGGGGATCTTTATTTCAGATAAGTAAGTTTACTCAAGCATTGTTAACCCATGTTGGCTTAATATTTTTCTCAAGTCCATCATGTTTGAATTCCTGAAACTGAATGTGCTAATGACAAATGAAGACCATGAAACACCCTAAAGGTCACAGGCCTTGTTCATTATATAAATTGATAGGTTGAAAAGATGATACAGTGATTATATTCTGGCTGGTAAATAGAAACAATCAAAGTCTCCAAATGAAGTCTGAAGAAATACCACCAGAGACACCTGTTCCCAAAGTCCCAGATGTCTGTCCATCAATTCTAAAATCAAAAAGTTAACACTTGGAAATATAGTGGGCCATAAAACTCTGCAATTTTGCAGACACATGGATTTTTTTCTAATTATACCTACCACAACCGTACCACATGTTAAAAAGCTTTAATATCCTCTGTTTATATAAATAAATTCAAAATTTCAGACTTTGAACTGAGAAATATAAGTGTTCTTAAAAATAAAACTTTTTTCTGATTTTTCTTTTATTATTATTATTATTATTGTTGTTGTTGTTGTTGTTATTTAATTTTTTTATAATCCAGCCATTGCCCCCCTTCTTGGTCCACCCCTCCCACAGTTCCTCATTTCATTCTTCCTCACCACGGTCTCTGAAAAGATGCTCCCCCCTAACTGCATCCTGGGGCCTCAAGTCTCTTCTCTCATTGAGGTCAGAACAGGCAGCTGTCTGCTATATGTGTGTCAGGGGTCTTGGCCCAGCTGACTTGTATCCTGCCTGGTTGGTGGCTCAGGGTCTGGGAGCTCCCAGGAAACCACGTTAGTTGAAATTGCTGATCTTCCTATGGGGCCCTCTCTCCTCTTCAGATTCTTCCATCCTTCCTGTCATTCACCACAGGGGTCCCCAACTTCATTCCAGTAGCTGTGTGTAAGTAGCATCTGTCTCAGTCAGCTGCTAGTTGCGCTACTCAGAGGACAACCAAGCTAGGCTCCTGTCTGTAAGCATACCATAGCCTCAGTAATAGTGTCAGGCTTTGGTGCCTCTTCATGAGATGGATCCCAAGTTGGACTTGCCACTGGGTTGTCTTTCCCTCAGTCTCTTCTCCATTTTTGTCCCTGGAGTTCTTTTAGATGGGAACAGTTATGGGTCAGAAATTTTGACTGTGTGTTAGTAAACCCATCACTCTACTCTTGGGCATTTCATCTAAGGTCATTCTCATTGAGTCCTGAAAGGCTCTCAAATCCCAGGTCTCTGGTAATTTCTAGAGGGTCCCCACCACTTTCCACCTCCCAGGCTGCTTATTTCCACTCATTCTGTTGTCCCTGAGGTGTTCTCTCCTTTCCCCTCCCCTCATACCTGATCCTATTCTTTTGTTCCCCACCCCCACCCAGGTCCCTCTCTCCAACTACCTCCTGTGATTATTTTCTCCCCCCCTCTAAGTAGAATTGAAACATCTTCACTTGGACCTTTCTGCTTGTTATACCTCTTATGGTCTGTGGGTTGTATCCTAGGTATTTTGTAACATCCCTCCATGGTCTCTGCATCAGCTCCTGTTTCCTGACTTGCTTGAGTTCCAGTCCTGACTTTCCTTTGGTGATGTACAGCAATATAGAAGTGTAAGCTGAAAAAACCCTCTCCTCCACAATTTTTCTTGGCCATGATATATTTGTGCCAGAATAGAAACCCTGACTAAGAAAAATTGGTACCAGGAGTAGGGTATTCCTGTGACGACCTGACCATGTTTGGGGAGGACTGTGGAAGGACTTTGGAACTTTGAGCTAGAAGAACCATTGGAATGTTAAGACCTCTGTTGGATGTTCTGTATGAGCTTGGAAGATAATGTTGAGAACAATACAGATGATGGCAGCCTGGCTTGTGAAATTTCTGAGGGGATGTTACTTACTGGCTTGCTCCCCCTGGCTTGCTCAGTTTTTGTCTTATAGAACCCAAGACTACCAGCCCAGGAACAGCACCACCCACAAGGGGGTGCTGTGTCTTCTCTTCTTGATCACTAGTTGAGAAAATGTCTTACAGCTGGGTCTTGTGGAACCATTTCTTCAACTGAAGCTCCTTTCTCTGTGATAACTTTAGCTTGTATCAAATCCAGCCAGTACAGTCATCAAGGGCACCTGATACTTGGAGTGCAGGATGAATGACAATCACCTTATGAGCCCACAAAAGCACTACCCAGGATCCACCTTAATTCCTTTTAATGCAGTAAGTCTGAGAAGGATCCCATGAGTTACTATGTCTAACACAGTAGCCTGCAGATTACTAATATAACGGTTTGAAATCACATAGGGTAGCAAAGTCCTAGAGAATAAGTAGAAGGAAGAATAGAAATAAAGTCCTGGACAGAGGGAAGCCATGTTATAAAGCATGTCATGGTGAGTTCACCAAGTGCAGAAGTAATCAGATAAGAACAATGAAACCTGAAGCCAAAGACAACAACTGTCAGGCTTCCAGGCTTCAATCATCAAATGTGAAGAGGATAAGCATTAAGATTAAAAAAGAAGAATGAAAAAAGAAAAGGATAAAAGAATAAAAGCAATCCAGTGTTATCCAAAGATGCCTGACCAATAATGATTCTCCCTATGCTTTGGAAGTAATTTGAAGACCAGTCTTTAGTAACCTAGAATTTAAATATAGGTTAAATGAGGCAGTGTTGGCAAAAATCAAAGAGCCGGACGGGAGCCAAAAATAAGCGGTAGCAGGGAAAAGCAGGTCATGAAGGTAGACACGGTGAAGAGATCAAAAGAAAATATAAAGTTAAGATTTATAACTTGCCAGGAACATAACGTGGGTTCTTTTCCAGTAACACAATCTGAAGAGCAGAGAATTTTTTTTTCTGAACAATAAATATAAAATGTAAGGGCTTCAACAACAATCACTATCACTGCCATCATGGTGGAAGCCATTTGTATAAATATGTAATGGTATATAGGTAGAAGGATAAATATTGACTTCCATGATAAATTATCCAATTAGAAATAAATTTTCTTTAGCAAACCTGCTATGCTTATTGTATGTTTATTTAATCTGAAACAGAGGAAGTTTTCTTTCTCTATCTTTCTGTCTCTCCTTCTGCCCCCCACTTATGTGGGTCTCCCCCTACCTTCTTCTTTCTTTCTTTGCTATTTTTTTTCATAGATTCTTCCAGTATAGCCCAAGCTTGGCCTCACATTCACAATCTACCTGCCTTAGCATCTAGAATCCTGGGAATACAGGTTTAAAAGTATATTTCTAGTTGGAATGTAGCAGGTTCACCATGCAAATTTTAAAGGGGGTCTCTCTACACTTGCTGTGAGAATTGGTGTCTTTAGGAAACATCAAGAGTCTTTATTCATCTCAGAAGTCCTATTACTCAAATGAACCTCAAAGTGTTTGGCCCAGCATTTTTGTTTTCCCTATACTAGCAAAGGGAACAATTGTCTGAACTCTGACCGTAGTGGGAAAAAAGCTGTCTTTGTCTCTTGCCAGCTGAGAAATAGTGTATTTTCCTTTCAAACAACACTGCATTAAATATTTCATAAATCAATCTCACACTAGTGTTTTTTCCTGGGTGCCAAGTAAGTGGAAGATTCAAGAGGGAATTTCAATATACTGAGCAGGTTTCTTCAAGGTACACAGCTACCCTGGAAGAGGTTGCCAGAGATAAAGCCCATATGCAAATCATTTCCCTCACCTGTGAGTTATTTTGAAAATTTTAAACCACTGGAACTATTCACTGAAAACTTAACTTTTCCTAGAAAACTGTCAAGTGATGAACTATCAGAGAGAAGAGGAAAACTTCTTTAAGACAGTGTCATTTGCCAAGCAGGAGTGTGAAGGATTTATCCAGTGTTCTCTGCCCCATCTCTTTCTTTCCTTAGGTGATCTTGCTAGAATTGTTCTTTCTCTGATGGTACAATCACACACTTTTCAGACAGAACTCCAGTACTAATCTTTTGGGATACCTTTAATAACAGATAGAGCCTGAAATAAGCCCTCCTTCCTTGACTGTCTACTGCAATTATTGTCTGCAATAGGCAATTTAACATTCTTGTTCCTACAACAGAAGCATGGCTTCCCATTGCGTATGTGGTATTGTGTTTGGAACATAGAAAACCTCCCTAAGTGACAGTCAAGTTCAATTCAGTACTTAAAGGGAAAGGAACCAGTTTCTTAGCCATTAATAAATTAACTTTCATTGCAAAATCTGCAGGGATTCCTGTCTTGAAGCCATACAGTTTTTTCCCATTTTGCCTTTAATGAATTAACTACCACTGCTTCCCATGGTGTGTGTAATTACTGTGGTGATTACTTACCATGTATGCTACGTGAAGGGGAAAGAAGACAAAAGTGAAAAACATATCGACGTCCTCTTTGTGACCTCTTTGGGGAGAAAGATCAAAACCCATAAAAATATGAAAATATTTAACTACATGGAGCAAGTTTGGAAGAGTGGTCCAGATAATTGCATGATCCCTGTGGGCAGGCACCTGACTTCTGTCCTTGACACCTTGGTGTTGTCCTTAAGCTTAGATGACCTTAACACCCTTGGAACGCTTACCCTTTCTCTGCCTTCATGACACTCTCTTAAAATCATTTCCAAATTATTGTTTTGTTTTGATGTCTGAACCTTTGTCTTCCCTCCTCTAGAAATGAACTTTTCTTTCCTTTTTGAAATTTGTTGTGCTTCAGCTAGATTTTAAGTTGTTTTATAATCTCTGGTTTTATAATATCTGTTATTGTTATTAAAAGTGAGTCTCCTGATGTTGCCCATGCTGGTCCTGAATTTTCAGTCTTCCTTCTTGCCTTAGCCTCCACAGAGCTGTGGTTTGGGACAACTGGTCTGTACCACCATGCCTGACTCCTGAGTTGTTTTCTAGGTGCTTCTCAAGACTGAACTTCTGAATATTTAATTGTCCAAATGTTTTATAAGAGATTGTTTTTTATTTGTTTATTTTATTTTAGGTGTGTGGGTGTATGCTTGCCTGTATCTATGAGTACTACCCTGTGACTGTTGCTGGGGAAGGTCAGAAAATGGTATTAGATACCTAGAACTGAAGTTACATGTAGCTCTTAGCCTCCATGTGTGTTTTCAGAACAAAGTACAGGTTTTCTGTGGGAGTAGCAAATGATTTGAACTACAGAGCCATATATCCAACCCTTAAGATGACAAAAATGCATTAATACTTTTCAGCATAAACATAAAAAATGTTCAAGCATAAAATATGCTTTAATCTACAACTATCTACTGTCTTCATTTTCTTGTGGAACCATCCATGAAATATCAGGGGTCAGAGAGCTGTAAACCTACTGTTCTCAGGAGCTCTTAGTCTTGTCATATGTAATATTCATGAAGGGATGGGAAGGGTCAGAGGGAAATCTAAGTCTCCATTGAGTATGACCCTAAAAAAAGAACCTTTAAAAAGAAAATGTAATTTCATGTTGGTATTGATATACCAACACTTTCAGCCATATAATAAAAGTCTATAAACAAATACAGCATCGATTTTTATTAAAATTACCAAATTATATGTTTCTAATAATACAGTTGATTAAGTACATGCCAAATTACACCATATACTTTATAGTCAGTTTCATTTATTGAATTGTCTTAATGGTACTGCAATTTTAAAAACTATAAATATGCCCCAAAAATATTGGCTAATTTTATAGGTGATATAGGTTGCTGATATAACCCAATGATTTAACTTCTTTGCCTTCATTTATCTTCTTAATCTCCATATAGTTAGCTGCTCCTCCTCTTCCTCTTCTTCTTCTCCTCCCTCTTTTTCTTCTTCCTCCTCTTTTTCCTCCTCCTCCTTTTTTCTTTTTCCTCCTCCTCTTCTCCTTCTCCTCCTCCTCTCCTTCTTCTTGTGTATTCTCACATTCACCTTGATTGCAACCTCCTCTCCTTCCCCTCCTTTCAGCACACCCTAAAACCTCTGCCCCTGTTTACCTTAAGAAAGAGAAGTCCTCCCAGTGATTATCAACTGAACAAAGCATAACAAACCAATACAATTAGGCATAAACTCTAATATCAAGTCTGGACTAGGCAAACCAGTAGAAAAGGGGTCTTGTGAGTAGGCAAAAGAGTCAGAGACACCACTACTTGCACTGTTAGTAGTCTAGTCCAAGCTAAAGAAGCATAGCATGTATACAGAGCAATTTACACAGACCCATTCAGGCGCCTTGGTCGATGCATCAGCCCCTGTGAACCTCTATTAGCCCTGCTTAGTAGATTCTGTGGACCATGATTTTCTAGTCTCTTTGGCCCCGCTGACTCCTACAATCTATCTTCTGCCTCTTCAGTCAGGTTTCCCAAGCTCTGCCTAATGTTGGGCTGTGGGTCTCTATATCTGCTCCCATCAGCTGCTCGAGAAAGAGTGCCCAGTATCCAGAAGCTGGGTGACTCAGAGACCTAAAGTAGAAGCAAACATGACTGAGGGGAAAAAAGTTTTGAGATGATTCCTATATGATATTCTGCTATGCTAAAGATAATAAGTGCCAAGGACTTACAGGACTGAAGTTAGATCTCATCCAGCATGCTACTTCATGGCACAGAGAACACATAATGAATTGTATAGGGTAGTTCATTTCATTTTATGTTTTATATAATGTCATTTATAATGATTTTATGATAAATATTAAACATGTATACACACATGTTTTAACTGGTGTTACCCACTATGCCTCCTATTTTTAGACCACATCTGATTATAAATTACAGAAAGCTTAACTAATGGTTACTTTAGCATTCTGTATGTTAACTTTTTTTTTCTGTCTTCCTGTGCTTTTTATTTATTTTTTTAATGTATGTGAGTACACTGTCACTGTCTTCAGACACAGCAGAAGAGGGCATCAGATCCCATTACAGATGGTTGTGAGCCACCATGTGGTTGCTGGGAATTGAACTCAGGACCTCTGGAAGAGCAGTCAGTGCCCTTAACTGCTGAGCCATCTCTCCAGCCTGTGTGTTACCTTTTTAACAACTGCTTAGATGGGTAGTTTTGAAGGTTATATAGCAGTCTGATTTTGTCATCTATCAATCTATATTTTTGACATGATTATTTTAAGAGAAAACCTTTACTTCACAAGACACATGTCTTAACCTCATGCCATGTCCTTTGTTTTGCAGTGATTAGTACGATGTGGATATTACATTGAAAAGAATGCTTTGGGAAATGCTCAAAATTTAAGTTCACTGGCAATTTCAGTTGATTTAATCATAGGAATATCATTTCCTGCACTCTGTCATGCTTCCTTACATAGAGCTTTACAAAATAACCATTATATTCATTTAGAATCCAGTTACAATTATTTTACATTAATTCTGTGATTTTTCTCCGTTGTGAGAATAGACGACTCCAGTATATGCTAAGGTGGCATTCCCCTCTTCTGATACCCAGGTCTTTTACAAGAGCCACTGCCTGGGGTCCCTGATTCTCTGTAATATGCTGACAGATGATTCCCACTGTGACAGCAATGTAGTTGGTGGAGGTGGATGGGAACCCCAGGAGACAGCAATTGTCAGATGGAAATTAATTGATTGTAATTGCTTTGCCATTGCATTGTACTCTGAATCTGTAGCTTGTTAAAATCACTGATTATAAAAATAAGGATCTTACTTCTTCTGCTGTAGGCTATATTAATGAAAAGCCGCTCTTAAAGAAGCCATCAGTGACTTTCAATCAATGGATAATAAGAAATTAAAGGAGAAATTAAGTAGCCAATCATGAATTAAGAGCATACCTCAGTAGTTGGAAAAGCCTTCTGCTTGGAGCTCCTGAATGTCAATTATTTCTCAGAGCAAGCAAGGTGAATGTCGTGTGCCTATGTAGCACATGCTGCCCTGAATAACATATTTTTGCAGGAAAGAAGATTTAGAAAAGAGACGGTATTTGTTTTGCAGACCCTTTATCTTCTCAGAAGTCTTAATAGAGTATTATCTTAATATAGAAAAGAAATGCCATTGTAACCAAAGAGGACAGGACATCAAAACCCTTTGTTTGTTTGTTTGTTTGTTTGTATATCATCTGTTTTTTATTTTTATTGGATATTTTATTTATTTACATTTCTAATGTCATCTATTTTCCCGATTTCTCCTCCAGAAATCCCCTATACCATTCCCCCTACTACCCCTGCTTCTATGAGGATGCTCTCCTACCCACCTACCCACCCACTCCTGTCTCCTTAATCTGGCATTCCCTTAGACTGGGGCATTGAGACATCCGAGTACCAAGGGCCTATCCTCCCATTGATGTCTGACAAGACTGTCCATGTGGCTGAAGCCATGGGTCCTTCCATGTGTACTCTTTGTTTGGTATTTTAGTCCCTGAAAGCTCTGGGGGGGGTGTGGTTGGTTGTTTTGCCTGTGGCATTGCAAAGTCATTCAGTTTCTTCAGTCTTTTTTCTAACTCCTCCATTGTTGACCCCATGTTCAATCCAAATATTGACTGGGAGCATCCACCTCTGTATTTGTCAGGCTCTGGTATCTCAGAAGACAGCTATATCAGGTTCCTGTAAGCAAGCACTTCTTGTCATCTGCAATAGTGACTGGCTTTGGTGTCTGTATATGAGATGGATCCCCAGGTGAAGCAGTTGCTGGATGGCCTTTCTTTCAGTCTGTGCTCCACATTTTTGTCTCCATATTGCCTCCCTTGAGTAGTTTGTTCCCCCTTCTGAGAAGGACTGAAGCAACTACATTTTGGTCTTCCTTCATCTTGAGCTTCATGTGGTCTGTGAATTGTACCTTGGGCATTCCAAGATTTGGGGCTAATAACCACTAATCAATGAGTATGTCAACAAGTATGTACCATGTGTGTTCTCTTGTGACTGGGTTATCTTACTTAGGATGATATTTTATGTTTTTAATTTATTTTTTCTTGTATTGGATATTTTTTTAGTTACATTTTAAATGTTATTCCTTTTCCCTGTTTCCTAGACATATGCCCCTATCCCATTCCCGTCCCCTTCTTCTATAAGGGTATTCCTCTCCCCATCCACCTCCCCTCCCCCCCCAACATTCCCCTACACTGAGGGGTCCAGCCTTGGCAGGACCAAGGGTTTCTCCTTCCATTGGTGCCCAACAAGGCCATCCTCTGCTACATATGCAACTGGAGCCATAGGTCAGTCCATGTATAGTCTTTGGGTAATGGTTTGGTCCCTGGGAGCAAGCTCTGGTTGGTTGGCATTGTTGTTTTATGTTCTTTATTGTCTTGTATAACTTATGAATGACAGCTGTGAAATTGTCATAGTGAAATATCTACCAGTATTCAAATATTACAAAACTATTCCACCTTGTGAAATTTTATGTATGTCTTCTTGTTCTTAGCATTATATTAACTATTTATATCATTGTAATGCGATCCTAGTGATTTTTTCTTTCACTTATAACATTAGATTGATTTGTGATAGTAGGGAGGTCTTATTTATTGAGTACTAATTCTAATTAGGCACCATCTAATCAGGTCACCAGGACATCAATGAATTATTGAGTGGTCTTGGGAATGAAAGCTGCAGGTGAAAACATTGTGAGGTACCCTATACCCATGAAAAGGAAATTTAACAATATTAAACTCTGAATAATTTATTAAATTTTTACTTTTAAATACATGTATTTTTCTTGACTATCACAGTAGAATTTCGCTTAGTACTTCAGTTACATAAAGCTCTGAAACTAGGAAAGATGCCTTGATGAGGCAGTGGAATAATCCTGTAGTTAGGATATATTTCTGGCTTGTTAATATTTGGGATACAAGTATGAACATGTAGCTTAATGAAAATGTGAATAACTATGATTTAAAAGTACGTGTTTAAAGAAACACTGAAATCCTATTTATATATGCCACTAACTATTTTCCAAGGTTATTCTTCACATGAGGCAATAATTCAGAATTTGGAGCATTTGGAGTTTAATTACATAATAAAATAAGAATGTAAAAGAATAACAGCTATTTGGGAATTAAAACTATAAGCAAAGCATGCACAAACTGACATGCACCTCCAAATAACTATCAGGTTATACACTGATCAAATGTTTAATATTATTTGGCAGGGATAATAGGCATGAATTGGTCATGTTGCTTCAATCCTCCATTCAGCAGATTGGATAAGATCAAAATAAATCAAAGGTGGCTGCATAGCATTTCACTTAGAACCACTGAGCTCTTGTTATATGTGCACAAGGGCTCTCCCTAGAGTGACTCCATTATTAAGATGCAGTGAGGAGGTATCATTAGCAGACTGGTCCAAGACACATATTGGATTCTGTCTGCATGTTCAAGCCCTGTAATGATGCACTGTTTATATCTCTTATGCACTCCTTCCTATATAATATAACTCATGCTCACCACTTTCGATGCAGAGGATAAGACAAATGTGATTCAATGGATGCCAGTGTCTCTTGCTTAGCGAATAATGGTGAGGAGAAAAAATATGAACAGATACTACTTCATTTTGTTTCCAATGCTGGGGTTTGAATACAGGACCGTGCCAAGCAAAGAGTGCTTTAGCTATTTCAAACTTTGGTTTCTGTCACTGCTGTTGTTTTGTTTTGTTTTTCAAGAAAGGACGATGCTAGACTGCTTAGCCCATCCTTACATTCTGTATGCTGCATGGGTTTTCCTTGAGTTCACTCTCTTCTACTTTTTCTCTATAAGGCGGGGCAGTAGAGATGTTCTTTATGCTGAGTTGCGAATTACTTTTGTGTTTTTTTTTTTGTTTTTTTTTTTTGCTAAATATGTTTCACCTGTAGTTTGTTGAATACTAGGATGCAGAGCCTGTCTAAATGGAGGGTTGACTATAAAACAACTTAACTCAGCTGTACATGTGTGTTTTATTGAGAAACGGTCCTGTGTCTCCGATCCCCATGGTTATTTCCTATGTATAATCCTGGATTCACAGTTAAGCTAATGATAGAAGTGGTATGTGTTAGAATTCATGTCAACGGCATCTCCCTCTTTTCTCTCCTCTTTAGATACTACAACATACTCCACTGAACGATCTGAGCACTTCAAACCCTGTCGAGACAAGGACCTGGCGTATTGTCTCAATGATGGTGAATGCTTTGTGATTGAGACCCTGACAGGATCCCATAAGCACTGTCGGTAAGCCCCTGCAGCAAATAGTTTAAAGTGTAGTCTCGTTGAGGACCCAAGGTGGAAGGCAGTAGTCTGCCCAACAGCACAGCATCTGAGCGTGTACAAGGCTGTTGTTGTAGTGGAGAAAGCGATTTGAGAGGAACAAGGCTCATATCTTGTTCTTGTTTGAGGAAGCAACCATAGGAATATGATAAAGGTGGTTATGTTTTGCCTAACAAGTCAAAGAAGATTTCCTTCATATCTGCCAAATTAATGGAGGTAATTATTCATTCTCTGAAGCTTGTGTTTATGGTTTGAGATCCATGTTTGTGCCGCAGCACTCAGATATAATCCTTTCCTCAGAGATAATCCTTTCTTGTAACTGTATGGACTTTGGTAAGAGACACACACTGTTCATCTTAGTGTTGGTGTTTAATGTGCATTTTATTATGATTCTGCCCACACTTATTAATTTCGTACTTTTTTTTTAAACACCTGCAATGAGGAACTGCTCTCCAGCAAGATGTTGTAAATGAAATGATCATCCTGCTGGAGCCTGAGTAGAGAAGCACTTAAGGAAAATTCCCAGTAGATTCAGGAAGGTGTTTAATTGGTTTTCAGAGACACCAGGTTATATAACTGCTAAAAATACAGGCAAAGGGAGACAAACAGTGCACTCCTAGACACTGCCACTTTAAGGCTCAACAGAAGAATCAAATTAGCATTCAAAAGATATTTCCCACCATGCTTTTATTTCCAGCACTACCCTGGTAATTTGTTTTTCCTTGCAATTGTACATGCTTCAGTGACCATATGTATCCACAGCCCTTCCTTCTCCTTTATTTACTCTTCTCATATGACACAGTTATTAAATTAATTATGCTGAATCATGAAGCATGGAAAATTGTGACTTTTTTCTCTCTATTGCTTTATAAAACTTTATTCCCATAGTTTATTAATGTGATTCAGAACAATGTGTCTTTTAGATGTCAGTTTAGACTATGGGAGCCAATCTGGCTTGATTCATGAACAACCATGAGTTCATAAGGAGGATGAGTACCTACTGCCGACAAATATATTGGTGTGAACGCATGGATCAATGGTAGTAGAAGGTCTCTTTCCTGTATCAGAGCAAAGAGAAAGCAGTGATTCTTCACCTAGGGCCCTCGGACACTCAGCTCCAATGTTGCTAGAGCCTTTTTAGTTGTATGTCCCCTACCTTATCTTCTAAAATTACCTTGATTATATAGTGTTCCTTTCCTTTGTAAGCTCTAGTTCCTAGTGGGGAATGAGGAGACATAGAATGGTTTCATCCCATACTTTTTCTGTATTTGTTATGCTCCTGAGAATGCTGGTTAATAGTATACAAGTGACTTTAATCTCTGTAAGGAAAATATATGGACTACTTTTCAGAGCCTGGTGTCTATCCAGTGTCTTTTAGTCACTCGGCCATGTGTTAGAGTTAACTTAGTCCACATGATGATGTCATGGTTTGGAAATTAGTGTTACGGTTGGTGCCATGGTTTGTCATAGGCAAGAAGCATAGTTCTCAGTGCACTGATATTGAAGAGATGGCTTTAAAGAGTCAGAGACTAGTAACTAGGTAAGTAGGTCATGATAGTTTCACCCTTTTGAATAGATCATTATCTCCCAAGAATGTGTCAAAGTCAATAAGAGAGGATTTGTTTCCTAAGGAGCAGGTTCTTATGAATAATAGCAAATCAACTTCTTTTCTGCCTCTCAACAATGGTCACGTGTGAACACTATCTATGGCCAATTCCCTTTTTGTTTCTTTACCATACTGTCATGCTGGCACTGATCCATGGGATAATGGCCCCATTTTGTTTGTGTCTCCTGTCAAGATAGTGATAGGCCAGTCACTCCCTTATTTTACAAGCTATTTAGTGCCATATATCTTGTTATAGTAATAGGAATAAAAAAAATTAGAGGCAATCAATTAAAACTGACTTCCTTGTCCACTAAAGAAGAGAAGAATTAAAAGAAACCACTAATGGACAATTTTCTTTGATGGTGTTTTACCACAAAGATGGATCCGATCTAATTCAACCAATCTATGTACTATGAGTCATCTGTTCTAAAACTGAGTATACAGAAAAGAACAGAATGATTCAAAGCTCGTTTAAACATATGGTCTTACTAATTCCTTAAGTTTATAAGTGTATTAGTCTTCGTTTAAAAACATTTCTTTAGAGATATTAATTATGCAAATTATTGGGGTTAATTGGGGTTATTTGCATTTGCATATGTGCATACATTATTAAACTGCCTTGTCAGTCTCCTAGGTAGACCTTATCCACTTCACCCTCCAACACTTTTTCTTGTTCCCAAATTTCTCTTCAGTTTTGCTTCCTATTCTTACACGTTTCCTGTTGCTGCTGTCCATTGTTTGATCCCATACTTCTGTGATGGATTAATTTTTAGTATTTCTAATGTCATGTATGGCAGACTACATAGATTGACAGCTGAAACCTGTTTTCGCCCAAGTAGGCAGATTAGAAGTCAGTGACTGAGGTGACATCGTGGTTGGTTTCCTTTGAGGCCTTTCGAGTCTGTGGGACATATTCTCCCTCTGCCTTATCATTGCATTTTCTTTGCCAGGGTTCATACTCCTTCTTCCATGGACACGAGTCAGTCATAGTAGATTGCACTTCACCCTGTGACTTTTTGTCAAAGTCAATTTGGTTTGGAAAATAGTGCTGGATTGCTTGCCCCACAGACTGAAGCCCTGGGAAGGCTGCCCCCTAGGCTGCCAGAAAAAAGCAAATGGATAAGCAAACATAATCCTTAAGAGAAAAAAAAAAAAACACTTCCACAAGTATGCTCACGCTCTCACCAATCTCATACAGAATAAGTGTGTTAATAGACACCTAGTCTATAAATCTCTTACTGGTTAGAATACGTCACATATCACATGTGCCTGCTATTCATCTCCCAAAATCTGCTATTAATCAGAGGCACACATTTTTTTTCTGCATTAGCCACACTTAAAATTTCAGAAGCAAGTATTAATAATATTCTATCTGTGTCATACTCTACTTAAGTCGCATTTCATTCAGTCTTCCCCCATTTAGTAAATGTTTAGTAAGCATTTTCTACCACCAAGACCCTATTGAATAAATACATTCAGAAATGAAATAAAAATCAAATGGCACTGCACTTTGTGATGTGTTTGCTGAAGGAGGATGCTTCATACTTAGAAAATATCAAAAATAATGCAAAGTACTTGAAGGCCTGACACTGGTAGCATCTTTAGGATGTGTTAGTTACTGGAAAATGTTTCAAGTAAAATCATTTCCTATTTGATGTGTTTGAAGAGCAATATAAATGTGTGTGTCTGTATCAACTTTCTAGTATGTTTTTCAGTTACAAAATACCATATAGATCAAATTCTCGGATCAATTATGATGATGTTTTCTTGACTTTTTAGAAGTTGCACCATGAGAACAAATGCCATCAACTCTCTTTCCATGTTGTTAGAAGCAACCTCACCCTGGCACAATCCTCTTTCCTTGAGAACAGTGACTAGTACCGAAGCATGCAGTAGACATTCAAAGTGTACTTCATCAAACAACACGTGTTTTTATTCAAAGCTTGGTGTGCTGACACATGACTGTAATCTCAGCACTCTAGAGGCAGACGCAGAAGGATCTCTAGGAATTCTAGGCCAAACTCGTCTACATAGCCAGTTCTAGCTCATCCAAGGCTACACAGTTAAAATCTGACTCAAAAGTGAACAAAAAAAGAAAAGTTATAGCAAATAGAAAAAGTGTTCAATAAGGAAAGATTGAGGAAAGTCATCATGATTATTCTTTTGAAATATTTCTTCTTATTTTTCAATTTTTATAAAGATTTCAGGGATGCATTGATTTATTAATTTTCATAAAATACATTTAGTAAGTGCTTAAAGAAATACTAAAATCCTAAAATAATTTCTCAGAAGAGCATAAATGTGAAACATGTGAATAAATAAATATGATTGATATTTTTTAAGTTGAGATGTATTATGAAGTCAAATATCATCCACACACTAATAAATGAGAAAAGCCCATGGTTTTTTGGATAATCTTATAAAACAAGAATGTAAGCCAGAAAAATATGAGGGACTGATTGCTCAATAAATGATTCTCAGGCAAACAAAATGCAGAAGCATATATTTTTCCTTACTTCATATATAAAAGATTATCAGTGATGACTGATGTTAATATAAAAGCAAGTAAGTGAAGCCTAAGGAAGATAAATAAGCTTGCATATTTATCCATGTCTGCAAGTAAATGGATGTTTTGGGCAAAAATAGAAATAATGGAAGAAAAAATTATGCGTAACATTGCCTTAGATCTGAACATTTGAAATAACCTTTTTAAATATCATATAAAAAACAACACCAAAACATATGAGAGAACTGACCAGCTAATGTTGCAAAATCTTGGTGACTTAGAGACATTGCATAGTATCCGAAGGATGAGATAAAATCAAATCCCATCGAGAGAGAAGACAGACATAGTACTTTCCTTAAGATGGATTCAGATAGTAAATGAATACATGAGAACCAGCCTGACCTCACAAGAGATGGAACTGATATTTTTTCCTTGGGAGGGGTACTCAGTGCTTGATTCTAGCTTAACCTATATTTAATTCTGTTTCTACATATTTGTCAAAATTTCTCAGAAGTGTACACATTGTTAAACATATATTTTTCACAAAACTTGTTTCTGTACATTCACAAATTACTATGTCTGAGACTGTAGCCTACAGAAATTAAGGTGGTGAATTATTTGGGGGAACATTCTTAAATAGTTTATTTGTAACTGTCAAAAGAAAGAAACAAGTAAGGTCAGAGTTTAAATGTGCGCATACATTTGAAAGTATCTGCTCAGTTAATGATGAATCCCCAAATACCTTAAGAGGATAAGAGTGTTCATTTTCTCATGCTGTATGTGAGAACTAGAATAGAAAATAAAACCAAACAAACGTTATTGTGTTCATCTAAAGCAGAATAGACAGGGGACGGTTTGTAATTATTTTCTTGTTAAAGCTGTATCTGTTTTCTAAGATCTCTGTATATTACATGTATTTACCTCATGTGACACTTGGCCTAAGATATTTCTGACTTTCCCATTAAGAGAAGCAGAGAGTATCCCTGCCTGTCTCTGCTCAGTCAGTGTCATTATATTTCACTATCGTTAGGCTGATAGCAGAAGTTTCAATTAGGAACTTTCAGATTAAACCAGTATCAGGTCTCTTTAAATGTACATGCTCCATCTTGTTAATAATGTACATGAATTCTTATATCATATTTTGAGAACCAAAGACGTGGATATAGTGACAGAAAGACATGTCTTAAAGGAAATGGAGAAGAGAACATAGAAAATGCCTCTCCAGAGATACCTTAAATTATTTTGAAGAGAAGTTCAGTATCCCAGGGTCTACTTATTTTCAGGCCATATCTAGAAAACATAACACTTGAGAAGTGGAATCTATGAACATTATATTAGTATGAAGGAGATAGCTGTTGTCACTAGCATTGCTAGTCATCTGAATGAGCATAATGTGTTCAAAAGGCAAATTAGCTTTCAAAGCCAGTGGCTTCTGAATTGAAGCTCATTAAATATTACAACTGTCTTCTCAGGGGTAGGGTGGTGGGAGTAGATTCTTCAAAGTGTGGAAACAATCACATTTGCCCTAGACTTGACCTAACATGATAATTTTGAAAATCTATTGATTTGAAGATGCGGGCATCATTGGAAATGAGGAAAGCCAGCAGCTCCTTCTCTAAGTGACACTGAAGGGTTGTTGGACTCCCACCGCAGAGAGGAGTGGCTCCAGGTGGGGGTGGGGACAGAAGACAGAAGCTGGAATGCAAAGTGGAGCCCTGGAGGCCTTGCTCCACATTGCTGGATCTCATTCTTCCCGAGGAGGCTTTGAAACCAAAGCTCCCAGTTTTGTGGCAATTGATTGAGAACAGTACGACAATATCTCTGTGCTCTAATATATAAAATTACAGGACTAGCCTGGTGAGATCTTGGCTCTGTTACTTTGTCGGTCCATTAGCTCTTCAGAATAGCGAGGCTCCTCTTTATCAAATGGTTCTCCAGTAAGTGCTCTGAGAGCAGCGGATTATGATTCCCTGTGGTTGAAGAAAGTCAGAGTAAAAGTGGGGTTCTGGCACACATCTCTGGAAGGTATCGACAAGGCAAGAGAGGTGAGAGGCTGACGTGCCTGAAAACTACACGCTCACCATAGATCCCTTGCAGAATGGGGTTAACAACAAGACGAAAACAGCTTTCACGTTCATCAAAGAAATGCCCATGAGCTCACATTTGCCATGGCCCACATATGATTTGTGTACTTTGCAGGTTCCATGAGCAGGGGCAGTTCTAGAACAGGTGAGCTACCGATTGCTCTTGATCAGAAGAAATGGGCTGAATTGTAATAGTTCGTCTCCGTGAATGGAGACTGTTAAGATAGGCTCACTAACTGAGAAATCAAACAAATGGGTATGATACCACAATTTCAGGACATGCATGTAGTCACTTGCCTCTTTATGTTTTCCCTCATTTGCTATGTCCATAGACTTAAATAGTTCACAAATGACAAGGGAAATGAATCTAGAAAGGAGTAAAGTAACATGGAGTTTAGTTATTTTTCGAACTCTCACAGCTCATTTCAATGCCTTCCTATGTAATTGTCAACTCTAGCTAACAAGAACTCCCACTTTCTTCTCCTTTTTTTTTTTTTTTTTTTTTTTTTTTTTTTTTTCAAAACAGATTCTTCATATAGCCTTGGCTGTCCTAGAACTGGTTCTGTAGACCAGGCTGGCCCCAAACTCATAAAGGTCTGCCTGCTGCTGCCTCCCAAGTGAGGGATCACAGGCATGTGCCACAACTACCCGGTCTAAGAACGTGTGCTTTTAAGTGTCATAATTATATGGGTTCTCTATTGTATCAATTTTTGACATACATTTGTTCTTTAAAATTTAGTTTCCTAGTGTGCATTAGAGTTTATGGGATGGCAGACAAATTTAAGTACTCAAAGGTAAGAGTTTAAGATTAAAGCTTCATACAACTTTCTACTGGCTGGGTGGCATTTTCAAAAGTTATTCAGTCAAGAAAGAGAGAGAGAGAGAGAGAGAGAGAGAGAGAGAGAGAGAGAGAGAGAGAGAGAGAGAAATATGCTTTGATTTCTTTTTCTTTTGCTCATAATGAGAAGCACCAATAACGTATTTGCATAAGTCCTGTGAAAGACGTTGTGTAGATGTCATCAGCCTTGTTTAATGGGAAGTCTTCAGTGTCGAACTGGAATGGGGGAGCTCAGGGACTTCCACGAACACTCTGAGTCCTTCGACTTCCTGTTACAGTTTTCACGCCTGAGGAACTTAGCAGTGTTCCATAATTTCTCCTGTTCATCCATTTCTTGACTCTCTCCAGTTCTCTTTGTACTGAATCTCTTAACTATTAGAGAAAAAGATGATTTATTTTCTTATTTAATCAATTTAACCTGCCATGATTCTATTATTAGCAGGAAGTGAATGTTGACTTTGCCATTCTGTGAAGCAGTGGAATGGCCTGTTGACTTATTTTATTTATCTATCTATCTATCTATTTATTTATTTATTTATTTATTTATTTTTGGCAGGAAAGGTAAACTTCAGTGTAAAGATGTATAGATTATAAAATAATGACACCACTCGTGGAAAATATGTAAGTCAATAAAATGAACTGTTTGCTTTCTGTATTCTTCTTCAAAATAGTTTTTTCTAAGGTTTGGTTATTTGTGTGCGTTAGTGTTTAAAATCCAAAGCGATGGAAATCCTATATGGTATAGCTATTTTTGAAACCTTGCAGAACAAACAAACCAGAAAATATTTGAAATGATGCATATTTCAATGTTGAATACAAATAGGTGATGGTCGGTATATGGGCATACTAGGTTACTGGGAGATGGTACTTTGCTTTTGAAAAGTCACTCTTTGTTATCTTTTATAAAGAGGTTACAAACTAAACTAGTCTTTAGGTAGATGACAAGCCTCCCCCCAACCTTATTTGTCAGACATCAAATGAGGGTGAACAGGACATTTTCTGACAGTGTCTTTGAAGTATCACTCACGTACATGAATGTAAACTAGAAAACGTAAAATGAAATGAAAGTACAGAGCATTGTTGCTGTGTGGTACGTAAAATGATCCAATCGATTTGGGGTCTGTCTCTAATGTCTGATGATAGTGCTGTTAATTAAAACACTCTTAAAATCAATGTAGTGCTGTTCCAGCCGATAGAGCCTGGAATTTACCTATCCCGTGACTTAATCAAATTTTACTTGTAGCAGAAGCCTGATGAATTCAAGAAGATCAGTGGTTTTTTTAAAAAATATTTTTATTTGATAATATATATATTTTTAAACTTTAGTCAATATTTTTTACAGTCTAATCTTCATTATCCCCCTCCTAGTCCAACCTCTGACTGTTCCTCAACCCATACCAAACCCTCCCCCAACCCTACCCCTGGTCTTCAAGAGGTTGTCCCCATCCCCCCAATCCCCACCCCCTTCACCACCAGACCTCCCCACTCCCTGGGGCCTCAAGGCTCTCAAGGTTTAGGTGCATCTTGTCTCACTGAGGCTTTAATTAGATGATGAATAAATGGCTCATGGCTTGAAAGCATGGACTGCTCTTACAGAGGGCCTCAGTTCAGGTGTCAACACCCATATCATATAACTCACAGCAACATGTAACTTCCGTTTCATGGATATCTGAGGACCCTGCCTTCCAGGTTTTGAATGTACCTGCACTCATATGGTTATACTTAAATAAATATATGTATATATGCAAAATAAAATGAATGTATAAAAATTACTCCTCTTTAGAGAAAGTAATTAAAATATAAAAAGATTCTTATGTCCTCGAAGATATGTAAAACCATTTCTCTTTGGTATTTTGTTTTGTTCTGTTCTGTTTTAATGATTTCCATAAGGACTTACTCATTGGAGTCAGCATCCACCTTTAACTAACAGAATGGCAAAGTCTTTATCCTCTCTGTGACTCAGATTTTTATCCGCTAACTTGCAGAAATGTTACTGCTTTATGGGATTGTTGTAAGGGTAGCATAGATTAAGCACCATGTGTTGGAAGTGAGTATAATAATACATACTCTGTCATCCTATTTGTTTGGTCCTATTTGCACAGCACTGAATTCATCTCTCGACATCTTTCTATATACTCAGAGCCTGTGTACACAGAAAACCTTGTTCTTAGAACTCACCTTGAGTCCCAGTATCAGATGTGAAGAAAACTGATGCCTGTCTATCATTTACAAGAACAGTAATGACTGGCAGTGTTTCAGGAGCACCTTTTCAAATCAAACATCATTGTTCAAACAGTAGACATGGCAGAATGGAGAAATTGGAGGCAGCCCTTTGTTAAGGGAATTCTCTCATTCCACAATTCTTGCAAAAATATGAAACAGGACAGTTTTCCCTCTCCACCACTCTGTGGGCCATTCTGCCTAAGGACCTGCAGATACATATTCCACAACTCCCAAACATGGGGATTGATGGGTAACTACTTCTCCTTGTAAGCTACTGGCTCCTAGGTAGATACTAGAAAACCTCCCTATGGAGATAAAGAATGTGAACTGATGTATGTCTTAGGTTAGAAATAGCGAGTATATCATAGATATCATCAGCATACACCAAAAATATCTGTCTTTTGGTCTCAACAGGCGAGTATGAACTCCAGTTTCTTTAGGCTTAACATTTCCACTAACCTGTCTTCTTTAAAATCCTGCTGATCCAGGAATTACCATCTCTTAACTGCTTGGAAAGGAATATCTAAACTCTCGCTAACATTAGAGCACCTCCATCCACATTTCATAACACCATCTGAGTAGCCATACATATAGTTATCCAAGACCCAAACTTACTTTGTTGTGTGTTTTTCTTGAGAAACAGACCAACTATGTAATCTACCGCACTTCAAACTTGCAATTGACTCTTGTTACTGCCTACCACATATCCATATCTGTTTCTTACTTAACTCTCAAACTTTTCTGACATAATAGTTATTTTTGGTAATACCTTCTATAAACTAAGTGGAAACCAATAGTATGTTATGTTAAAGATGATATACAATTATTACAATCAAAGGAAACTAGAATTTATAGGAAGTCAAGCCTATCATATGCCTATGTGTTCCTTTTAATTTAAATCCTGTCTACACACGCACACACACACACACACACACACACACACACACACAAACACACACACGCACACATACACACACACACATAGACACACACACGCACATACACACACACACACGCACATGTGTATACACAGAGCACAGTGTACGGTGCTTTTGCTGTATATTATGTGTGTTTCTGTAATATTCCTATGTGATTTGTATTTTATTTAATTACCTACTCATGATAAAGTCAGATCGGGGAAGATTGCTCAGCAGTTGATAGCACTGACTGCTCTTCCAGAGGATCCAGATTCAATTCCTAGTGCTTACCCAGTGCTAACGACCATCTGTAACTCTACTATACGGATTCCAAAATGCTCTTCTGACTTCTATGGACCTAAGGTAAACATGCAGATATACCTGTAGGAAAGCACCCATAACACACAAAATAAAAATAAATAAAAAAAAGTCTTAAAAACTGAAATTTTTGATAAAGACATCAGTCTTTTCTTTGATTTAAAAAGTTCAGAGTTAGTTTTTCATTTGGTTGGTTTCTGTTGGACCATGGCTATTCTAGGAGTTTTAAAAATACTAAGAAAAAAGCAAAACCAGCTCTGTAGGCCCACATATTTATATATGGTCCAAATACCATTAGTCAAAGAAAGCACTGAAGTTTTGTGGAGAACTGGACAGCAAGAGCCCTCTGTACAGATCTTGTGAGTTCAGAGCTCAGTCATCAACATAGTGTAATGTTAGCAGAGATGTTGGACAAATTTTCATAATGCCTGGAGAGCAAAGCCTGAACAGAGAACAGCAGAGATCTTTTCCAGAGTGGTCAATTTAGAAATTACTTCATTGAGAATATTTGTACATAAAAGCATATATCTAATTTTTAGCAAATAAAATCTTAAATGATCAGAAAATGAAGACCAAAACCAAAGTTTTAAAATGGTTGGAAAATGTCTTTATGCTTACACACACACACACACACACACACACACACACACACACACACACACACACACACACAGGAACACATTTGTAAGAGCTACCAGTCATAATAATTAATCCTCTTTTGTGTCCCTTCTCTTCCCCTCTAACAATAAATAAATAAATCTATGGTTATCTTATGCACTCTTTCCACCTTCTTGTTATTGCCTCTTAAGCCTATCCAGTGTTCCAGGATCACTAAATAGTGGCAGAAAAATAGTAACGAATGTTCTCAAAACAAAACAAAACAAAAAACCTCATTAAAAATGGATCTTGATGAGCCTTTTGTGTTCAATTTTGTGTGAAGGGTTCTGTGATATGGATTACAATATCAGATAACCATGCTCATCGAAGTCCTGGGAGCTTCCAAGATGAGGTAGCCGCTGAGTTTGCATTTGGCAGGATAAGAGCCATCTCTTTCTGATTCCAGAGTCTGCCTCTGCTTGCCAGCAAAGACATGGTTTGTTGAGCAGTTATTGGAGAAAATCCCCTTCAAATTGTAGGAAGGAAGAAAATTCAAACTTATTTAGATGCAGTTGAAAACAGCCACATAGCGTAAGTTCTTCATGAATCTAGTCATTTCTTCTTTGAATTATTTTCTCTCATATTCAAATAATTCTCAAGGACTGAACCAGGATAGAATCACTTATTCAATTTGCTCAAACTATTTTTATGTTGAATGAAAAGTATAGACAAGGTTGGGGACTTAGCTCAGTGATAGAGTGCTTGCCTAGCAAGCGCAAGGCCCTGGGTTCGGTCCCCAGCTCCGAAAAAAAAAAAAGTATAGAGAAGAGTCTCTTTTTGGACCAATTGTCATGATGACAAAATTATGAAATCATGAATATTTCATTTACCTGGCCTTGACAGATATTGTAAAACCTATTTCATAGTACATACAAAAAAGGGTTTTTAAATAATTACTTGGCATTGTAGATATAAGAAATATTGTTTTCAACTGTTGTTTTTCTCCCTAATTGCACAGATTCCTTAAAGGAGACATTCATCATTACCATTAACCAATACTACTTTATAGATTCTTATTGGTGTATTCAAATAAAACTGTCCTATATTTTCCTAACGAAACAGTACTTACATCCTGATACAGCCTGCTGTGAGCGGCAAACAGGGTGAAAGTCACATTTTGGCATGCATAGAAAAACACAAAGACTAGTACAAACCAGGAAAGAAGTCCATGAGATTCTGACAATGAGGCACTTTTCTAGTTTCAAAACGACTGTTTTCTCTCTTCAAATTCTAAAATGCAGTTATAACAGTGGAAGGAGAGATTATTTCCGTGAGAGCCTTCATTAAATAAATAAACCACAGGCCTTGGTGGGGATAGGCATGCTTGGAGATGAGAGGGAAGAACAAAGAAGATTGCCAGAGGTGAGCATGCCCTAAGTCTGGACAGCATGGGGTTCTCTGACAGCAGGTTGATCCCAATGACCCTTCACTCCTGAAGGGCAGAGATTCAATTAGGAACTCTGGGTGTTCAGCTCTCAGGCTCCAGAGAGCAAGGCTTGTATGCCAGTGGGTAGCCCCACTGCTGGAGGAAAGCATTCTCCAGCAGTTATAAAATAGAGGCTAATAATAGACAAGGGGAATAAGGAAGTACCAGCTTGGAAAGAATTGTCAGGAAGGATGAGCTGATGAAGCATAGACTTTAAATAAGGTCACAATGTTGCCACCATTGGGGTGTTCTTCTGGGCTAATTTAGAGACACAACCAGAGTCACACGCATGCCTTCCTCTCTTTGACAAGGTTTTATTTGCAGTGCATTCAAAGCTCTTTCTATTCTGCCTGGGTTAGCGTATGTGAAAGAAATAATGATTATTTTAATGATATTAAATAGGAGCTTTGATCTCACCCCACAGGCTAAGCAAAACATTCTCGGGATGGTTAAAATGATCCATTTGTGAATGCAACTCCTGTTTCTATACAGTGTTCCTGTTCGCCTACCTGATGCTCTCTCTCTCTCTCTCTCTCTCTCTCTCTCTCTCTCTCTCTCTCTCTAAGTCTCTGGCTTCTTCTTTGATGCTGGGACTTATTAGCTACCGAGTAAAGATGGTTTAAATGAATGAAATAAAATACGTTGAGCATGGAGAGGTTGCTCACTGGTTAACAGCACTAGCTGCTCCTCCAGAGGTCTGAGGTTTAATTTCTAGTACCCACGTGACAGTTCACAATGCGTAACTGCAGTTACAAGGGGACTGATGTCCTTCTCTGTCCTCCATGGGCACCGGTCATTCATATGGTTCATAGACATACATGTGTCAAAGCAACCATATACAGGAAACCTCAAAATGTATGAAAAGCTATTGAAAGAAAAATTATCCTATCAGTTCAGGAGCCGCCATGACCAAGTTCTCAGAACAAAGCAGATTTCTTTGCTCCGGAGGTACAGGGAGCAGGGAACACAAAGACAGAAGAGAGATGATGAGGAAGAAAGGAAGTAGAACAAGGGAGAGGAGGAGGTACTTGTTTCAGAATGGGACACAGGACTTCCTCTGGATAAAGAGACGGATGTGGCACATTGGAACATGGTGGCTTATAAAGGTAAATAGGGGAACCCCGTGCTTGGATGAGATGTCTAATTAGGTGAACGGAAGGACACCTTGGTTGCTGCTCTTCAATTCTTTGATAGCTGGACCTTGGTAGTCAGCCTTAGAGTGGAGGAAGTGATAAAATATAGACCTTGGGGTCTAGCTTTAGGAATGTAATCTAATCACTTTTTAATCAAAGCAGAGGGAAGAGATGAGAAGGGCAAGGCCTACCAGAGCCATATTGGCTGCATATACACTGACCAGAGTCCCTTCACCCATCTTTAATTTTTAGAGAGCAAAAGAGGGGATAAAAGCACTAATATTATCTACTATTTTATTCCTATTCAGCATTAAACACATGTTTAGGGCCTTTCTACAACATTGTAATATTACCTGTGTAATTCATTGTTTCTATTAATCATACAGAGAATATTCTGTCCCATTGGCCACAGGAAAGTGCCACATCACTGACAGTGGTCATCAGGTCACAAGACTGATGGCTAGTCTCGGGTCTGCTTGACTGTACATTCTGATTATGTAGTTTGTCAAACATATATTTTTGTAAAACTCACCAAAAGGGCTTGATAGTTGGTTCTGTGACTTAGGAACACTTGCTCTTGCAAAGGACACTAGTTTGACTCCCAGTACCTACACTGGGTGGCTCACAGTCACCTGCAGCTTGTCTCCAGAGAATCTCATATCCATTTTGGACTCCAGATGCAAGGAATGTATTTGTGATGTAGAGTGATGAGTCTTCCCTGGAGAGATACACAATACACATGTCTACTCACCCGAGAGAGAGAGTCTACCACAGCCAAAAATATGGGTAACATTGAAGTCCAACTTGGGGAACCACTGAGTTTTAATGAGGTTACTTACAGTAATACAAGTGAGGGGTTACTTGTGGAAGTAAAACTGTCTCAAAGACAGCTGTATCACCAAGGCCCGCCCCTTGTGTGGGGAAAAGCTCACAGAAGCCTGCTTGCAGTTCAGTAGGTTAGTGAGTGACCTTCTGAAGGGACTCTGTTGGTCTTACCTCTTCAGGTAGCAGGACTGGTTTCTGCTTCTTCCAGGCAGCTGTATGGACTCAGAGTCTTCCTTCTATTTTGGCTTGACTAAGGGTCTTCTCTTCAGCTTGACTCTTTTTTCTTTTCTGTCTTTCTTTGCAACTTGGTTTTTGTGAGAGTGACTCTCAACAGTCTATACTGTTTACTCTGAGAAGTAGACTCCTAATGAATCTAGTCAGTTTCAGGGACTTCCTGAAGCTATTTTGAGTTGCTTATCTTAAAGAGCTTCCTTGCTGGATGGAATCCTTAAATTTCCTAGGATATGCTACACAGCAGATACACAAGTAGAGAGACAAACACTCAAAAATATACATGACCTGTGATTAATTACATATGTATTATAAAGTTCATCATAGGTCATGGCTATGTACATAAGAGCCCAGGGTCTTCTTCAAGCTCTGAATGTTCTAATTATGTTATGACCCATGTATCACATTTTGATAGTTTCACTATTGAGAATTTCATGGGAAACAATCAATGAACCAAATGGCCCCCAGTCTTTAACAAGTAGATGGACCATGTATCTGTATGAGGTTTCAATGCAAGTGCACATTCACAGATACTAGTTCTGGGATGGCACCCGAAATACTGCAATTTTAAGGTTCTAGGTGATATCTATTTTGTCTTGAATGAAGCCTACTGTCCATAGTGGAACTGTGAAGGCTCAGTACCAAATTGGTACTGAGCACACAATGGGACCATGATCCCATGCAGAAGTCTGAGTATTTATTCTATTGCCATATATCTGAAGCTGAATAATTATTCTCAAATGATCCTTTCTGTGCCCTCTCATCAAACTGTCCTCGTGTTTTTTGGAAGACCTTCCTTATCTCTCCTGGTTAACTTGATAGTTCATGTACCTGCCAGTAAATACCTATTAGTATCTGCTGCAAGGATTCATCTCATGGCCTTCTCCTTTGTAGTAGCTTCCCAACCATTGTTCCCTGCATAACGTTGTGACAGAATATACCATGGCTTTGGGCAGGTTTTTTAAGTCAGTGGAGAGGATTCTTGGTGACTTTCAAAGCCATAGATGCAGTACTTGTTAAAGAATGGCAGTAGTTATGCTGTCTGATTGTCTCATCCGGGTTGACACATCTAGTGCAATGGAATATGTGCATGCATATAGTTAACATATCATTTTAAAAGTTGGGAAGTTCTGGCATGTAAACCAAACAACACATTAAACAAATTTTGCAGAAGACAGGGCTTTTCAAAAGTACAATATTGATTTATGAAGATCTATGTAAAGTTAGGCTTTCTGCTTCCTTCCTCTGTGATATTTTGTATAATATTTCATCTGTATGGGCCTTAATTTCTTTGTTGTGTAATGGTGGTGGAATTGGGGGGGGGTGCCTTCTAAAGGCCACTTCAGATTAACTGTCAAAAAAACCAAGTGAGCCTGTGTTGATAACAACCAGGAGCTGGCTCTTCTCCTAGCCAAAAATAGAGGTATGTCAGGGGTAAAGGGCTGGTTATGGAAAGTAAACATTTGCCCAGTGGCTCAAGTTAGACAATATATGACTATCTCAGAGAAGCTTACAAAATGGAGACATCTGCCCTCCTCACCACCCCTTCCATGCCCCATCCTTCCCACACTGCCACATCCATGTGCATAGCCGAAAGGCATGAAATAGACAGTCTTGGCAGTTTTTCTGTAGGTTCATATCTGGAATCCCAGTCCTCAGGTGGCTGAGCAGGGAGACCGTGAGTTTGAAGTCATCTTAGGCTATCAAAGGAGACTTTCTTATCAAACCTGAGAACAAAACACAGGTTCCAATTCTTCCTCAACAGATTAGGGTGGGGCTACAATTTTACACCTCCAGTCAATCTCTAGCATGCCATGGGGTATTAGGAAACATGGGATTGGCTTTGGCTAGCCATGCAGTCAAACCGAGCTCCTCAGTATCAATTGTACTGATACATTAAGATGTTGGTGTTGGAACTCAGCAAACCTTTCAGACCTCTGCAAGGTGTCTCAGCTGCCCAGGTGATGCCAGTAGGCAGCTAAGGGAGAAATGCGGCTCTGCGCTGCTGATACAGGCCCCGTACTTGCTGACCAAGTCTCCTCATTTATAAGCATCTGATGTAATATTAGCGTAACTCAATGCAAGAACTTTCCAGTCCCTTCTACCTTACCAGCCAAGAAGATGGATTATGTGTGGAAATGCTGCTGCTGTCTGCCAGCATCTTTCAGCCTGCTTACAAAGTCTGAGCATTCCAGTTTTGTTTCCTCATAGTCCTGACTGACTTTGTGTTCTGCCCCCTGTGCCCTGTGGGCACATTTCTAGATTGCTATAGGTGACTCTGTGAGGGTCACTTTCTAATTATCAGCGTGATCACTATCTTTATGTTTAGCAGGGAGTCAACGGCTACCACTTTGACGGATTTTCTAGTTGCCTCCCTCTTCCTTTTCCTTTCATTTTTTCTACTTCTATCCAGATTCTTGTGCACATGGACTGAATGCTCACTTTCTGTCAAGACTACGGGAGCTCCAGTGAAATTCGTACATAAGTTGAAACCTTCTCATGTGGTGTGTCTTTAGATTTGGAACCTGAAAATTAAGTTGCTTGGCTCAAGGACGAGGTTTTTCATTGCACACTATTTTGCAGACATTGGCTCAACTTCTATTGGCTAATTTGAATAATGTAAGCTTTTGTAGTCTGCTTGTCTTTAATGAACCTTTTATATCTTTTATATGATCACCATGCAAATGTATACGTTATTATTTTTTCTTTATCTGAAATACTTTCCAGAGCACTGGGAAGATAGTGCACTGCCAGATAAGGAAACACCATTTTCATTGCATGCATATTTTATATGTTTTCACCATCTGATGCGGCTGGTTTATTCACGGTGTAGGAGACACAGCGAGAAGCCTCGTGGCAAAGGTGGTTTCATCTAATAAATGCTCTAGCTTTGCACATGTGAAACAAGCATGCACACATAGTACTGCATAATTAGGGTAAGAAACCTGAGACAGTGAGATGGGCAGAAACGGAGCGTGTGCTCGTGTGTGCCTGCTGCTGCCAACAGCGTCCGCAGACGCTGTGGGATGCCAAGAATTAGAGGAAGCTTGAGGCAGTTTATTAAGGAGCTTAAATTCTTCTGAGAGGAGAGAGATCAAGAATCCAAGCCAGGACGTCCAATTCAAAATGAAGGGTGCTTCTCTAGGGAGAATGGCCTGATTGATATCCAGGGCAAGAAGGAGTCAAGGAGCACAGTGAGCTCACAATGAAAGACACCAGTTTAAACCTACAGCCTGAGAACATGCTGCTAGGCATACGGTCTGCCCCGGCTTCTCCGTGTCCAGCATATGTGGGTTAGGGAGACCTATAACCCCATAGAGCAGACAGGCTAACTCTAACCTATTTATCTGCAGAAAGCGGAGATTTCCACAAATAAAGCATTTCTGGCTGGTTTGCTGATTTTTTTTTTTTTTTTTTTTTTTTTAAAAGGCTACCACTTTGCTCAATGCTGCCACCTTGTGACAGAGACTATAGTAGCAACACTTCTGGCAGAAGTTGACCATCACCTCTTTCTCAGGCATTTGACCTGGACAGTGAAAAGAATTAAGTTTTGGACAAATAGTGAAAAGAAAATCTTGAACGTTCAGTCCCTAATGGCAACTTGGAGCCTGGTATCTCAAATTATTTATAAGATTGTTTTGCTTGGTTTTCTTTTTTTGTTCCGAAAGACCTATGTAATTTGAGGGAGAAAAAAAAAAAGAACTGTAGCATCAGCCTAGGTGTTTGCTGCCTTCCCTCCTCCAACACCGGCCTGCAGAGCTATGAAGAGTAAACATTCAGATGTGTGTAGCATTCTAAGAGACCACCCTGAAAACCGTCTGTAAGAAATACACGTTGGACATGTCCTGTGTGACCTGAGTCAGAGTGCGCGCTCCGGCTACTGTGTTGTAACCCATGAAAAGAGAAACGTGGCGTTCAGTCATGCTGCGCTCCAGCCGAGTCACTCAGACCATGAGATCATACCCTGGGGATTAGGCAAGAGCCACAGACGGGGAATCGGGGAAACATGTATGAGCAGTGATTAAAAGCTGGGTAGTGGTTTCCCCATCTGTACCTTTCCCAGCCCAAAAATACGGCTGACCTCTAAAGCGTCCTCCCACAGATGCCTTTATCAGAGACATGGGATGAAGCCTGGATAAGAAGGGTATTTTCAGGGGGTGAGGATGAAGTTAGTATATGAGGAGCACAGATTTTGAAGTGTCAGCTGTGCTAGCTATTTTCCCTTTGCACAGAAGACGGTTTAGAGATGTGGGGCAATGGCTTGAACGTAGTAGTGTAAGGCTGTAGTTGGACATTATGATGTTGTTTGACTTTGAATTGCAACATAATCTGGGCCACAACAATGAAGCCAGTGAGCAGGAAGACATAAGTGGTAATGTCAAAACAGATAGCCATGTAGGGTAAAATCCTAAAAGTGATGTTTACAGAAAAGAAAAAATAAATAAAGGCAGGGAGATTTACGCGAAGCAACAGCCTAAAGCAAAATGAAAATAAAATACAGGAGAAAAGTAAAAATCACAATCAAAATCTTAAAAATCCATTTATTGACCATTATTTATAGTTTTTTTAAACAATATTAAAACCTTCAATACGAACTTCTGTGAAATCCTACTTGGCTGGGTTAGCCACAGCTTGCTTATTTCTCCTCAATACTTTAATAGACTATTTATGAGACTGGTTTGCTCAGTCCCTGGTACAGAGCCTCATCCCTGTCCCCACCATGATCTCCCTTGCCTTTTTAAATTGCTAGATAGTATTTTAAGTATAGCACATTTTAAACATTTTCTTTTAAACAAAATCAGCTTAGATTATTTCCTTTTTGGGCTACCTCTAAAATATATAGATTTTTACTCATAGGAATTAACTAGTAAGAAATTATATTAAATTTTATTTGACTATTATTTATGGACATTATATAATGCTGTGCCACCAAACATAGAGTGCTGGATATAAGGTGTTAGTGTAAACCATAAAGTAAAAGGCTTATTTAAAGAAAGAATAATTATCGTTAATCACAGCAACAAATAAGACGACATCACTTCATACGCCAATGATCATAGGAGTAATTTCCTAGTTCTCATGCTTAAAGGAGGGATCTACTGGCAATCAATGACTGATGAGAGATGGAGAATCAGTCTTATCCAGGAATGAGTATCCTGACAGGCCGTCCAATTTGAGTGTGTGTGTGTGTGTGTGTGTGTGTGTTTCCTTTTTGGGCCCTTTCTAAGAATCATTAAAAAAAAATAAGATCATGAAGTTTAGAAAGTGAAAAACACAAGGGTCAGAAGGGGGAAAGGAGGTGTAGAAATAATGGAAATATAATAATTATGTGTTAAATTCGCAAAGTATTGACTTAGCAAATCCTTCAAAGGGAAAGTAGAAGAAAATAAGAATTATGTGTTTAGAAAGGATCTCAGTGCGACCTTAGTAAGAATCCTCTGAGTGGTATGGTACAGCAAGATGACAATAGTAGTTAGACAAGTTAATTCAGACATTGAGTAGATATTAGATCATGCAGAAATGAGTGTAGAACGATGTGATATAATATTTTACTTACCTATTAGACTGGAAATAATAAAAGGCTAAAGGAACACTAGTTGAAGTGCATATTGGTGTAGCCATTCTGGATGAATTTGGCAATCCCTTGTCATACTGGATATATCCTGCAATCAATCAACCCCTATCCTATTTACATATTTTATTTAATATTCTATTTACGTATAAATAAACATAGACAATATTATTTCTAGGAGGCGAATCTATAAAAACTCCGATAGAAATATCCCTAAGGTACATTAGTGGTAAAATGCCAAACAGGTTTTGTAAAATAAGACACTTGCCAACTATGATACATACACAGGTAACAAAACAGACAGGTTTTGGCATCCCAGTATTTTACAAGAAAAATCAAACTTGTGAGAAGTCACACCATGATTATTATTAAGCGGCACCAAGAAACAGACAAACACAAACCATAAAGACTAAAATGACAGCAGAGGAGCAGCCTTACCATTACCACAAAAGCGATGACCATGCTCCAGTGTCTTGTGGAAAGAGAGGATGCCATTGCTTAAGATCTCATATAGGCATTTAGCATGTTTCATTTTCAACACAGCAGTTCACATGAATGATTGGTATGGTGGTGGTAGTAATGCCTATGATGTTGGTGACGATGATGATGATGACGATGATGATGACGATGATGATGATGGTGGTGATGATGATGGTGGTGATGGTGGTGGTGGTGATGGTGATTGTGATGATGATGATGATCCTGAAATCTTTTCTCCCAGAGTAAGATCTACTACTGTGCAGGGGACTTTGAACACAAACATGGATGTGAGACAAATATGGATGACCATCTGCTTAGTCATGTCTATCTCTTGCCTTCTATTTAGACCTAAACTTTCTGATTGCATCCAGAAGATGAACTTACATTGTCTTCGAACCTTTCTTTCTTTCCAATATGACCACAATGAATAAATCTCCTTTTTTCTTCTCTACACTATTATATTTGACTTTTTAAGCTGGCTATGAAGGGTAGGTGGCCTTACTTGCTTCGTTGGCATGCAACCTATGACCTAAATACAGTAATGGTAATAAGGGGTCATGACCCCTATGATTTAGTTGTGTTAGTGTTTGTGTCTGAGTCTTATAATCTTGGGTAGAAACATTTCTTTAATATTTAACTTTCTCATCCTCGAATGTGCTATTACTGTGCCTGTACAAAAATGTGTGTTAAAATTATTCGTCAGTTTGTAAATTTCCCAATTCACGACTTGTGATTCACTATTTTATACTGTAATTTGCTATTGTTTGTTTCTTATACAATGGCTCTGATATTCATATTTTGTAATGAGAGTTCAGAAATAAATGTTCTACTTTTATAGCTATATAATTGTATAGGTCTGTTAGATTAAATGTATGTTTCTGTAATCATGCAATATGAGAATTGCTGATCCTTTATTTTTCAGACCTGTATACTTCTGTGTGGTATGCACTTTCTCATGCTACCATACTAATCCAGGAGTCTACGCCCATGTAAATATGGAGCAGGCTTCATTTTGCCAGACTGTGAAGACCTTATCTGTAGATGCTCATGTAGTCTTATTAGGCATGGATGAAATGATGTTCCTGTTATTTTTATCCAAACCCATCTAACAGGAAGTCTTGTTCTGATTATGTGGCACATTAAATTGAAAACTTTGCCTCTACAGAAATTTTCTTGTATCTATGGGATAAACTTAATCCTATTGCCTAATTGTAGCCACTAATAATGTACTTAAGGTTTTAATTTAATATCCATTAGTGAAATTGTCCTGGCTTAATTTTTTTATTAAACCCTTATTACGTTAGTACTCGCTTGGTTTTCATGTTACAGAATTCTTTCTTGTAGGTCTTGATTTAGTTCACAAGTTTCCGAGAGACTCATGTAACAATTTTGCCAAGATCGCAAGTGTTTTAAACCAGCTAGCTAACAAATGCATCTAACATGCTCTTAACAGTAGGACATTTTGTCCAAAGTCTGTTCGTCTGCTGGGACTGGTAGGAGAATGCCCAGATGCCTGTCTTTGTTGTCATTTCTCTTTCCTATAACCTAGGACAGTGTTGTGTGTCTAGGTGATATTTTCATAGAATCTAAGTTTGTATATTGTATGTTGTACTATGATCAATTTTATTATTTTCATTGGGTGACTGGGTTGACCAGGACATTATCTATCTTTCTTTCCATCCATTTGTCTCCTCATAAACTTTAAAATTATTTTTATTTTTTTTGAAAAAAAATATTAGTGACTGACCCAATTATTTGCAGTAATTTTGGTAAATTCAGCCACACATTTCTTTTTACTTACTGCGTATTTTTGGTAATGGCAATTAGATTATATTAATATTATCATCAATATTATTAAGAACCAGGAGAAAATTATCCAGGCCAGAAAAGTTTTCAACACTAGTTTCTCTACTTATTTATGTACTGGTTTATTAACTGCTCTGCTTACCATTTTCTGCTCTTTAACAATGTATGATAGGAAGGCTTTGAACATTTTAAATCTCGTTCAAAATTAGTTCCTGATTACAAGCATAAAATACTTTGTTAAGAAAATGTATGTTCTAGAAAATACTAGGTGGCAGTACTATGATTGGACACTAAATCCGAGGAAGGCAATAAGTTAAATAATAATAATTTTCTTTTATTGGAAAAAATAAACTTTTCTCCAATAATATATATATATATATTGATTATGATTTCTCCTCGCTCCACTCCTCCTAGCTTTGGCCTGCATACCCTCCCAAATATATCTACTCCCTTTCTGACTCTCATAAGAATTAAAAAAAAAGACTTCTATGTGATAAAATAGGATAGGATAGGATAGGATAGGATAGGATAGGATAGGATAGGATAGGATAGAACAGAACAGAACAGAACAGAACAGAACAGAACAGAACAGAACAGAATAGAATAGAATAGAATAGCTATATAAGAAAACAAAAACTAATGCATTAGAATTGGAGGAGATAAACAAACATAAAGAAAAGATCCCAAGAGTAGACACAACAGTCAGAGACCCACTTGCACACATACTTAGAAACGCCATAGAATCACTAAGCTGGAAGCTATGATAGCTATTTGTAGGATCCGGTACAGACCTATAAACCCTGTGTATACAATCTCAGTTTCTGTGATTTCATATGATCTTTGATCAAGTTGATTTAGAGGGCTTTGTTTCCTTGGTGTCCCGGATCCTCTCTTCCTCTTCCACTTTTTCTGCCTCCATTTCCACATGGTTACTGGAACCCTGGAGGGAGAGATATGAAAGAGACAATCCACTTAGGAATGGGTGTTCCCAGGTTTCATATTCAGTCTCTCATTCAAAGGTCTCATTCCCTGCATATTGTCTGACTGTGTATCTCTACATTTATTTCTATCGGCAAGAAGGAAGCTTTTCTGGAATGACTGAGCAAGGAACTGATCTATGATAATAGCAGCATGAAGTTTGTTTATTTAGCTTTTTTTTTTGGAAGAGTAGTATTTGGTTTTACCCTATGTGCCTTGGATATCTACTCAGGTCCTTTGTCAGCCAAGCAGTGTTGGGTATGGGTTCTTCCTCATGGAGTTGTCCTTAAGTCAAATCAGCCATTAATTTGTTGTTCTCTCAAGATTTGTCCTACATTGTCCTAGCATATATTGCAGGCAGGATACTATTAAAGATCAAAGGTCTTGTGGCTGTTTTAATGTTAACATTTCGATTTTGTTAGTGTTCAGAGTACCTTTCTGTACCAAGGACGCGAGTGTATATGGGTGAAGGCTCTATATAGGGACCAGCATGACTTCTCTATTTCAACGAGTTGTATAGGTATTGTCCTCAGGAAAAGGGCCTTGTTGTCAGTTTCTGGAGAGAAACCTATCATCTTGGTAACATCCTGAATTGTTTGAGAATTCCCATGGGACTGCTTTGCCAACTAGTCAATTAAATGTAAACAAGTTTTAGAAATAGAAGTGTCATTTGGTGACAAGAGATAGCTAGCCAGTGTAGATTCTGGTTCCTCATTTGGTGATTTTATTTATGTTACCTTCACATATGTATATATCTTTAAAAGCTTTGATTATATTAGCTTTCCATACTACTTTTCAATATCAACTGTCTCATACATACTCTCTCGCTTCCCTTGCCCACCACACTTGATCCTTGTGTTTTAGCACCTCCTTTCAACAATAACTATTTTATTTCCTTATCCTAACAAGAACATTACTTTGTATACTACCTAGTCACTTAACTTCTGTAGGGTTATCATTGAAATACATACATATATATATATATATATATATACAATATATATATATATGGAACACTTTTCTAGTTTCATGACGTCATTTTTTGACAGCTGAATTGATCTATTGTGTAAATATATCATTTTTTCTTTATGAAAAATATATCATATTTTTCTATATATCATTTATTCTTCTCTTCATGGACATGTAGGCTGTTTCCAGTCTCTGACTATTTTGACTTAAGCACCAATAAATATGGCTGAGCAGATCTCTGTGGTAGAATTAAGTAACTTTGGTGTATAGACCCAAGAGTGGGAATAATAGCTGTATCTTGGAGTAGATTGTTCCTCTTCTTCATGAGGAATCACCACACTGATTTCCTTAGAGGCTGTAGAAGTTCGCACTTCCATCAACAATGGATCAGTTGTTCCACTGCTCCATGTCTTTGTCATCATGAGCTTGTTTTATTGATGTTATCCATTCTGATCGGTATAAATAAAATATCAAAGTAATTTTGATTTGCATTTTCTGTTGGCTAAGGATGTTGAACATTTCCTTAAGTGTTTCTCAGCCAGTTGAGCTTTTTGTGTGAGAACTTTCTGTTTATATCTGTATCCCATTTGTAATTTGGTTATTTTTTTCTTGATATATATATATATATGTATATATATGTATATATATATAATTTTTTAAAAATTATATATTTTGGATATTTCTCCTCTATCAGATGTGTACTTGGGAACAATCTTTTCTCATTCTGTAGGGAGTTACTTTTGATTAGTGATGGTGTCCTTTGCTGTGTAGAAGCTTCTAGATTTTATGAGGTTCCATTTATTAATTGTGGATCTTAGTGTCTTTAACAACAATGTTCTAATCAGAAAGTCTTTTCCTGTGCCAATGTAGTCAAAGCTATTTCCCACTTGCTTTTCTGTCAGGTCTAATGTATCTGGTTTTAAGTTGAGTTCATTGATCCATTTTGACTAGAGTTTTATGCAGAATGATAAGGACAGATCTATTTAGATTCTTTTACATACAGCCATCCAGTTTGACCAGCATCATTTGTTAAAGACATCGTAATTTTTTTAGGTTTATTTCTGGCTTATTTATCAAAAATCAAGTGTTCATAAGTGTGTGGATTCTTGTCTAGGTCTTCAATTCTATTGCATTGATCAAACACATTTCTTTTTGTTTGAATACAATATTATATACCATGATTATATCCATTGTTCATACTGTCTTTTTAATATATCTTATAAATTTAATTTTGGGAATTTTAAACATATGTGCAACTCATTTTTATTATATTTATTCCTTATTCTGACCCCTATCTCCTCCTATATATCCACATTGATCCCTGGTAATTGCAACTCCTATTCATTAATAATTGAGTCCAGGTTGTGCTATGTATCTCCATATAATTATATGGAGAGGGATCTTCAAATTGTATTAAATGTGTAAGGTCCACAGACTTAAACTACCTTGATTCTGCCTCTAATATAATTGCCTTTTTAATAAGATGTTCTGTGTTTCTAACTTCTTCCTGTTTGTTGAAGAGGATAGAAATCATGAAAAGAAGAATATGCTTAACTGTATATCAATAATTTCTCACTGTAATTAAAGATATAATATGAAAACAAGAAGATTATATTTATCTTCTCATATAAGAATTTTGATTTGAGTATAGCTCTTTCACCATAGTTAAAAAAATAGTACATTTCCCCAAAACTTTTACAACAAAACCAATGCAACAACTGTAATATATTAAACATAAAATCTACTTATTGGAACATCAAAATATATCATCTATTTTTAAATAGGTATGTTTGTGATCATTTATCTTTTTCTTCATTTAAATATATTAAATTGCCTTAGTACTTAGTTCACCACTTATTTTTGTGCATTTCAATAAAACCTTTGACATATCAACTTTGAATACAATTTAGTCACTACACACTACCATCATTTTGCCATATTTATATTTATACTCACAATTTTAATATCTATATTTTATGCAAGTAATTATGACCAATGTGCTAAATACATAAATACATAGTTCTCTAAAGAAAAAGATACATAATATAGCTATATCGGATATATTGTTATATAAAATGCTAATCTGTAAAAGTTATATAGACATGAATGACATTCAGTGGCAATTTAGAGACATGGAGAATCTGTCAAAGAAGAGGGGGCATCTCCATAGCTGAAGTTGTACTGGGGGTTTAACAACTGAGCCTCTGGAGAGTCCCTGATAAGTTACAGAATTTACAAATTTCCTCTAAGTAAATATTCTATCACAAGGGTCATACTCCAGCCAGGGAACAATAGAACTCAGGCACAATAGAAAAAAACCTCAACCTAGCAGTGTAAAGGAAGAAACCATCCCATCGTTACTAGAATCAGATTTTTATTGATCTCTTAGAGAATCTTTAAGCAAGTATAGCAATTGAGTATACTTACTAACCAGCTAGGAGTTCCTGGGACTCCAGTTTGGGAAGGCTAAGCCGGTTCCATGACAGACTTCAAATCGGCAGTTAAGGAGACTAGGCCTAAATCTCTGTTTCTAAGAGCTGGGCAATTACAGGTAAGTCAAGGCCTCAGATGCTGCCCTGTCTCCTGGCATGAGGAAAGGACAATGGGTCAACAGAAGTTTCCAGACTTCCTCAGCTACTTCCTCAGCAACAGTTTCCAGACCTCCCCAAACAAGTTTCCAGTCCCCATACTACAGTAATGGAATGTCCATAGAGATGGGCCCAACAGATTAACATAGAGGTCATCTACCCTGGAATTTCATAATATGCTTTAAATCAGGCTTGCAAACTCACTTGGTTGTCTCTCTATCTTGGTAATGGGGAGATCCAAGCATGCTGGACTTCTGAAGAATAAAACACTCTTCGTGGGGTGGGGGGACATAAAAAACAAAACCAAAAAAGAAACGAAAAACAACAACGAAGCCATCCCAGCAGCCGGTAGTGCTGGCGCACAGTGTAAGTCGCTGTGATTTCATGAACAATTAATATTATGAATTTTCTTGCAAAATGTTCAACGATACAGGCTTATTACATGCATTCTCCTAATGAGAATTATAAACTTGTAAAAGATGCAGATAGAAGGAAACAAGACAAAGGAAGTTGGATAAAGGAACAGAAGGGAGGAAAGACGAAGGGCAAAATATAAATGTCCCAAGTAACACTTAGGATATTGTACTTACGATTCTCAGTCACAGAAATAGGATTTCGCAATCAGAAGGCTTTCCTTCCCAAATTCCTTAATAAGTACATTTGATATGTGTCAAGAAATATCAGCAAAATTTGTTTCAAAAAAGGGAAAAATTTACAAAACTTTTTGCACAAAACATTGATTTCCAGTATACATTATTACACTGCTTGTTTATACTATTACTCAGCCCTTTGTGTTTAGAATGGGGTTAATAAGGGAGTATGTTTTACTGTTCTGAATATGTCGATGGAGAGGAGAAGCTTCCATTACTAACTCTTGTAAACACAGCAGCTTTGGTGATGCAGTCCTTAGGCACAAAGGCTTAATGTCCTTAGAATCAGTATCATTCTTTTCTGCATGGTTCCTTAATAATAAACATTTTATGCAAAAAGATAAACGGTAAATTTTGCTATAAAATGCCTGGTTTTAGTGGGATAGTAGATTTTTACTTGTGTGCTTTGCTAAAATCATAAACGATTGAAAGCTGAGCAAAAAAAAATGCAAAATTTAGCTGAGGAGTCATGATGACTTCATAAATTCCCAACAGAAGGTAAACCGGTAACATCCGTACCCATGGAGTCATTCTCAAGTCTCCTCTCTTCTGACAGTATTTCTTGAATGCTATGTGAGAATTCTGTTTGATCTAATGTGTGCCAAAGGATTGTTAAATATTGAATATTGGGCCAGGCCAGCACTCAGGAGGCTGAAGCAGGTAGATCACTGGAAGTTTCGGGTTGGCTTGTTTTATAGAGAGAATTCCTGGACAGACAGAGCTATGTGTAGAAACCCTGTCTCTCACAACCAATATTTGTGTATGTGTCTGTGTCTGTGTCTGTGTCTGTGTTTGTGTATGTGTGTATATATGAATATATATATAAATGGGCATGTATATACAATCTCAAATGTCACACAAGGTGTTACTGACTTGGCTTTAAAATATTTTCATTATTTTCCTTCATATTCTTAAAGTTCTATTATAAATCTATTATATTATATATCACCATTAATTACTTCTTTCTGTGACAGAAACAAAACCCACAAAACCACCATAGGTTCAAAATATGCTACAAAATTTCAGCATGGAGAATGGAAAGTGGGTACAAATTATTTTGCTTGGCCAATATACTATTTGCAATTGCCACATGCTTAGAAGAGGAAAATCAGTTTTATTCTAGGGAAGGCTCTAGGTCAAGTAGTATTTGGCCAATGCAAAATGGACTTCATAGCTTTTGTTTGTTTTGTTTTGTTTTGTTTTTTTGTGTGTGTGTATCTTAATGTTTTTTGTTTTTTATCATACATTCTTTATCTCAACCTCCTCATTCTGCCAATATCTACTTAGTTTTAAGTAGATCACACACATCTGCATTGGCTGTCATTCCTATCTTCATGTACTCATAAAGTGCATGTGTCAAGGTGACTGCTTGGCATTGCTATATCGTGGGTGTGGGTCTATGCCATATACAATAGCTCTGCTTTTCATGGCAATGTGTAAGGTGATATGTAAGGGAAATGAACTGACCATGATAAATTAGGAAACAAAAATCTGACCTCCTCTGAAGATTTTCAGCATGTAAATCTAAACAAATTCAACATTTTAAATGTGATAAACCATTATATTTGTATATGAATTAGCTTTTCCTGAAAAATCAATCATGAAAAAGTTACTTATTTAAAATAATAATTCTTATAAGAGTATTATACTAAATAATTTTTATTATTGAAATACATTAACTGTGCATGTCATAAGATAAAGAGTAGAAACAATGTGGAATAATTAAATCAGAACAAATACATTTTCATTTCCTGGGAATTCATTTTTCTGTGTTGGGGAAATTCTAACTCACTTTATGAAATGCCCAATGAATAATTAGGAACTGTATTCACCTTGGTTTCCTGTAGAAGATTGGAAAACTTTCCCCTTTGTCCTTGGGACCCACCATCTAACCTTTGTGCTTTCTGAACATGTATCAGTCATGGACCTATGATTCGCTGAACAGCAGCTGTCATGACTGCCTATTTTCCCACCATTTTTCTTTCTGAAAAACTTCTCATGAAAAAAAAATCCATAAATGAATAAAGTATTCGATAATTGCTATGATGTTAATAGAAAGCCAGAAGTTGTATGCTGTTTTCTAAGGAGACTGCCTTAGCATACTTCACATAGAATAGAGTCCAGCCCTTTTAAAGTGAGATGCTACACTGCACACTAAGCATGAAGAATTGGCCCATATGTTAATGAATAAGAAGATGTACATGTAGGTATGCGTAGTATGAATTGCTCCATTATGGACCTTGGAATTTATAATGGTCCCTGTCTCATGACTCAGTTATTCCAGTTCTAGTATAAGATTTTTTAATTATCATTATGTATATTTTCTATGTATGTGGGGGTGATGTTATAGAACATCTGCTAAAAAGAAAGGAATGTGTTTGCCATATTCGAAATACTATATATAACACTGTGAGAAAATGGGGCATTGGGTGCTTCTAAAGAAGAAAAAATGTGACTGTAAGGCAGGTAGTTTGCCATATGCTTTCAAAGTTAATAATATTGAGTTAAAAGACATACAGGAATTATTTTAGAGGTCTGATCTTTCTCTAAGACAGATGTGAACTCTGTGCCAGGTGCATTTGAAGTATGCTAACTTTAAATATGTGGAAAAACTGACAGAAATCATTATGGTTTCTGAGAACTTAATCCATAATCCCATCTAAGAGAATCTAAAAATGACACTGCTGGAAATGTATGTATGGGATTTTAAACATCTTCAGGTGTCATTTTAGCATTATCTTTCTACCATCCCAGTCAGGTGTTGACTACGGCTGAGTGCATGTATCTGGAGTTGTCACTGGGTGATCTGCAGAACTATGTTGCTTGGTAGAGCATCTAAAATTAAATACTGTAGAGACTCACGTTTATCAGCTAAATCCCTGGATCTAAACAAGACGCCTAAATATATGCATTTTAAAGAAGACCTTAAGGTTATTCTTGGAAGGCAGACATGCTCGCAACTACACCACCTAAGAAAATTCTGGATCTTTAGATATGAGAAAACGTCTTCTCAACTGACTAATACATCACAAGTCTTCTTACTAGCTTTCTTGCATATTTATTCCCTTAAATACACAAGCAGAGCACTGCAAACCACTTAAAAGCTAGTAAATTAGTCTTCATGCTACTCAGTTCTATAAGTGACAATTTGTGAATAGAAATCAGAATTCACTAATTTTTCTGTGCTTTTTCTGTGCTGATAAAAGAAAAAAAGATGCTATTATAAGTTCAAAGAAATGTGTTAGGGTAATTTCAGATGACTAAGCTCATAGTTTGTATTGTGTTATGATGGGGTTCTGTGTGAATATTTATTACCAGAAAGTGAGTGTGGCATAGATATTTAGCCATCAAGAAATCTCACTTTCTTTCCATTCTCATTGCTTTGATATAGTCATATTAACCCTGTTCAAAATAATTTTTGTATCCAATATATATTATTTGCATATTTTCAGTGATGAGGGAAAAAAACAGCAGATATTGATAGCGACTTTTAGAATGGCAACCTACTAGGATAGGCTATATGTTGACTAATAAATACTATATGTTAATGTGATGAAAACATCTTTGAATATAATATTACAGGTAATATCTAGTATGTAGATTTATGAATATACGTATATCTGTACAATGGATAATTTATTAATGTAAATTTTGATAAACATTTATTTAAAATATTGAAATGTTCTACAAAGTTGTAAATGTAATTAGAGTCTGATTTTTACTAAGTCAATGACATCAAAACCTGACATTTTTCAACTGTGAAAACAGTTTATTAGGAATGTTACTTATCTAATTAGTCATTTACCATATGTTGGCTTCCTTACATCCAAATAAATAAACATGTGTTTGTTTGCTTGTTTTGAACTTTATACATGCAAGTGTTTTGCATGCATGTATGTGTGTGGACCACACGCATGCCTAGGGCACAGAGAGGTCATAAAGGGATGTCAGGTTCCGTAGAACCTGATTTACTAATGATTGTGAACCATCTCTTGGGTACTGGGAGTTGAACCGACATCCTCTGCAAGACCCCTCTGTTTCTAGCCCCAGAGACATGGTTTTGTTGAATCTCTACAGCAAATAGTGCAAATCACTTAACTATACAGATGTTGACTATTCTAGCCATAACAAGAATTTTATGTAATACTGACCTCCTTGTACTGTTATTGGAAAGAAGAAATAAGGGTACCTGAGAAGATGTGCTTTCACAGTATTGTTTTGAACTTTCATCAGCATTTCTTCCTATGAAGCTAGAACATATTTTTTCAGGCACTTACACGTCCACTCTCATAATGTTCTCTGTGAGATTTTGATATATTTTTGATGGTATTTCTCAGATGAAATTGGTTGCATTGTGGGTAGTATGGCCCGAGGCTGATGGGTTTTCTCTGTGTCAATGATTAGGTTGAATAAGCTGGTTGACACTTATATCTTACTTGAGTTGTACTCAGTTATATGATTTGTTTCAAAAGTTTGAAGTTTGTAAAGTAAGATTGATGAAAATCTCTTGCCCAAAGGAGTACTCTCAGAGTAAAAATTTAAATAAAATTATAAGTAGAGTCATATTCTTCAAAAGACACTTTAAGCAGAATGCTTTATAAACAGAGGGCTCAACTTATACATCTGATTTGAGCAAGTCATTCCTAGTATATAATTTTGTATGAGGAATAAGGCAACACATTTCCCAGTCTCCATGCCATTTAAAATTTTTGTAACTTAAACATGGATTTGAGATGCCTAATTACAGTTTTCATGATATAGCGGTCTGCTCTCCCCAGAGTTTAGGAGAAAGAAGTAGAACATTTCCCTATTGATAAGCAGGTTATAGTTAGGTGTCTAAGAATATAAGTATTACATATGTGTACAGACACATTCACACACACACACACACACACACACACACACACACACACACACACACAAAACAATTTATACAAAAAAAGAGACCATGAAGTTGAATAAGAGCAAGGAGGAATATGATGGAGAATTTAAAAGAATAAAAGGGAAGGCCGAGAATTATTTAATCATATTATAATCTAAATAACATAAATAATTTCTAAAATAGGACTAACAGCATAGATCAGTGTTAGAGTACTGCTCATCTTACATGAGACACTATGGAAAATCCCCAACCATTTCAAAAACACAAACTTAAAACTAAAAGAAGAGTTTGTCTTTGTCTCTATAGGTGACAATTGGCAACTGAACAATTTTGCCTTAAAGTTATAGTTGGGCAATTGGAAAAATACAGGCATAAAATGTCTATGAGAAGAGGAAGGTTGAAAATGATCCTGGACACCCATATGGAGAGAATGATGGTGGAAACAGGGGTATACAATTAAAGTCGGGGAGGTAGAATGAGGTTGAGTGTGATAGGTGTTGGGGACCCCAGGTTAAGGATTATTGATGAACATTTGAAAAGCAGAATGACAAGTATTATGCATGTATAAGAAATCTTAAAACAAAATTATTGTTAATGGAGGGGTACATGATCATAAATGCTTTCTCTTCCAAAGTACTTTAACTGAGCTAAGCATAATGGATGTATGGCTTATTTGCTCCTTGCTAGGATTTGCTGATCTATCACATCCATGGATCAAACTGAAGAAAGCTCCCTTTGAAATACCTTGATTAAGGATGAGCTTATGTTTTATGAAATTTTCCTGGAAGGCTTCTTTTTCTAACAAATAGGAATCATTTTATACCATGCGTTTATCCAGTAGTATTCAAGATAGGAATGACACAAGACAAGATTATCTGGGTAAGTGGAACCTGGAAACTTTTTGAAAGCAAATGGTGGTCTTGAGCCCCTCCGATAACAGTAAAGAATCATAGGAACTATTTAGGCTATGCAATGGCCATGGAGCTGTAGGTCACATTGCACTTCCTTTGCTTGAACATGAAGCACAATTTGAATGGTACTGTATGCCCAAAGACACAGTTACTAAAATTTTGGTCTGTGAGGTAGAACTAATGAGAAGTTGTGGAACATTCTAGATCTGAGACCTGATAGTTTGCCTTTAGGTCATTAAAAGCATCTCCTTATCTCTTGTTTATGCAGCCACGTTGGTGAGAATTTATATGCAATGCTTCTGACATTTCCAGGACACAGCATCCCATAGAAAATTTTCTGGTTGTCTGGCTTTACGATATTTCTATTCTCTCTTGATCAGTGTTCCCTGAACTTAAGGCACTTTTCAATGCATATTGACTGACCTCACCGTCTTGTTGAAATGGCAGCTTTTCGATGTATTACTGAGATTCCTCTGGTATTTAATGATCATTATTTCTATTTTCTTGCACACTCTTACATTTTATACATGCTTATACATTTTACAGATGTTTAATTAGCAGTAGGTGCCCAACTCTGCAAGGACAACAACGGTATACATGCCAAAGTGGACAGCGCAAATATCTTGAGAACTAAACCCTATGCAAAGAGTGACAGGCAACTAAGGTGGAGAAATGGTCTTCTCCAGGGAAGAGAACACTAATTGGTTATGTAATTCCAAATAGTCATCATCAAAATCATGTGCACAAATAATGATTTCCAGATTCGGCAGGTGATATTTAGGAACATATATCTATATAGATATATCTATGAAACAATAATTAAGGAAAAGATGCCATGAATATGAAAGAGAGCAAGGGAGCGTATTAGGGAGGGTTTGGATGGAGGACAGGGAAGGGGAAATGATGAAATTAAATTATTATGGAAAACATAAAATAAATAATTTTAAAAAGCATGTTCTTAATTGTGGTATTGGGGCTCAACATCTCTGCTTTTACTTTCTTCTCATGAAATTTGGAGTTAGTTATCATGCCATTGTCATCTGACACCTTCAGGCAAGCCAAGCCCAACCTGTTTTTGGGATCTCCAAATCCCTGAACCATAATCAACATTTTCCTCTCTGCAAGTTAATTACCTCAGTTATCTCACTCTAGTGACAGGAAGTGGACTAGCACCTTTGCTGAAGTGATACAACCAAACCCCATCCAGGCAGTGACTTCCTATGTGTCGAAGCACAGGAGGACCCATACCACATTAACCATCAATGTAGAAGAAGACACAGCCAATGGCATAGCATTCGGGGGAGATGCTCTAACTTGATAAAAATCATGTTTCCAAGCAATGCCTTTTATTAGAGGAATACTTCTTTTTCTTCTTTTAAAATCAATGTTTGGAAGCCTATTTATTAATGTATTTAAAAACCAACCTGAGATGAATTGTTACTGAATGCTTTAAATTTTTCTACAGAAATGATCATCACATATTCAGATGGTGCCCCAGTCATTCTTTAAATTTTCATGCAGATTGCTTCCAGTTTTTCCCTTCGTCTCTCTCCACCGTAATCACTCTCATGAGTACCACTGCCAAACTTGAGTTCTCTCTCAAGCACACACAAAGAAGACGGGGCGAAGATGAAGAAGAAGAGGAGGAAATTAAACTGGGAAAAGCATTAGAATTGCTGCATGTGAATTCCACTCACATCGGGAAGCCAATGCATTTAAAAGATTAAATGAAAATTTCCCATCTCCTGTTATCACCCTCTGCTGTCTTCAGCGATGTGTTCTGAGAATGAGAGATGGCAGCTTCTCCATGTATCACTGAGATTCCTCTGGCTTATAGTGCTCCTGTCCTTTCTATTTTCTAGCATACTCCTGTGATAAAGTGAGAAATAATATTCCAAAATGCCAGTAGCATTCAATATAGGACACACTGCCCTCCACAATTAGCATATTTTTTCTGATAGGCTACTATTTAAGATGCAATGATTTATGGACCCTATAAATATATAGACAGTTGCCTGAATAAAAGAAAGATATGTAGGAAGCTGCCTCTGTGTACTAATAAATGCCAAAAGATACACTAGGTTAAAGAAATTATGTATGGAGGATCCCGGCTATAAATTTCTGTTGCATTTTCTGCGTGGAATTGCTTCTGTGTCTGCATAAACTGCTTAGCAGAAAATAGGCGAGTAGCATTAAAACTTTAGTTAACTCTATTTCCTCAGGTCTATATAATTTTAAACTTATTTAGGACAATAGCCCATTTGTTTTATAAATCACAGTGTTCATTGCAATATCTTTCAAGCTGAAAGCATTAAATCACTTTCTATTACCAAGCCTGGAAGAATGCAGCATTACAGCGTGGCTGGCAGAACATGTATCAGTGTGATATTGATCTAACCCTGTAAAAAGAGAAGCCACCCTGAGCAGACTCCAAACTGCTCGGAGTGTTATCTGCATGCGGCAGGGATGGTTCAGATCCCATATTTCTGGGTCAAGGAGGCTATATTTCTGTTAAAAACAAACAAACAAACAAACAAATTCATGAAATTTTGAGGTAATTGTGATCTTTGTTTTTATCTTTAAGATTAAGAACTGTGGTATTTGAAGAGGGCCAAGAGGTTAATTGTATGACATCTTAATTAGTTTGCTTTCCTGCAAGGAATGAGTTAAAATGGACTAGAGCTGAAAAGCCACCACTTCTTAAGTAGTTTATAGCTCATTCCAATCTTGTTCTGAGAGGCTCTGCTGGATCTCTTGACAATTTCAGAATGTCAGCACTAGGAATATAGAGAGAGTATGCGCTTAGCATAGGTGGTGTCTCTTGAGATAACCACGTAACAGGGGTCTCAACTAGACTGCACTGAGATTATGCTAGCTAGTGACTAAATTCTCTTCCTGTTTCTCAAGAGTCAACTGGTAGAAATATCCTGTAATTTTCATGAGGCACAAATAGAGCCCATTAGGGGACAGTCAGATTAATATACAGTCGGCATTCAGGCTCACTTAGTGTGGCATATTCAAATAATAGAAAAAGAAAGGCCCTGGGAAGAGAGCCAAAAGAACCATTGGAAAAGATGGAAATGTTATGCCAAAATGTGTAGAGATCTACAGGGATAATGAACAAAGGGAGGGGGAGAAGATGGGAGAGAGGGAGAGGAGAAAGGTAATGAGGGAGGGAGGGAGGAAGTCTGCAATGCTGAAGTAAAGGCGACAGAGAGTTAAGTTTGAACATGGCTTCATTCAATTCCATAAACATGCATAAATGTAAGAGCATCATTTATTAGACTCACCACTAGGGTGAGGTAAAAATGAGGAAAGAAGTGAGATGAACAGACCTTGCTTATGGGCTGGATGGAGGCACCTGGCCAGTTTCTATGGTTCTTATTAAGTAAGTAAAGGGGAATCTGCAATAAGGCATCTTCCTATGCTAAATTACATTTCAATCTAGGCTGCCTGTACCTGTCCATTCTAAGTTCATTTATGCTTGGAATTGGTTTTATTTATTGGTTTCTTGTTTGTAAATGGCATTGTGTAGGCTTTTGGATTTTTGTTTCAGTCATCTTTCTATATACCTGTGTCTGATCTTTTAGGCAGCATGCACATGCCACCCCAAACTTCCTGGTACAAGTAGATTCCTCCTTTCTGGTCAGCTTGCCTCCCCTTCAATCACTAATAGAACCCATGTCCTACTCCATGACACTGTGATATTCCTCTAAAATGGTGGCTGCTATCATCACCTTGACTGACCAAGAGAGATCCAGAAGGAAACAATAGATTTTCTCACATTCCTCTTCCTCCCTAGTGTAACACTCTGCTTGGCTTTCTCTTGATCCTATGAAGAATACATGCAATAGCATATTTACAAAGGTGACCTATGACAGGCAACCAACCTTATGTCCCAAGATGGTCCAATCCTTCTACAGGCAGCCAGCCAGTTAAGTCAAAAAGTCACAGTAAACGGTGGGTGGGCACGGAAAGAAAGAGCCAGGATGCTAATTAACTGTGAACCTGAGTCTCATTTAGAAGATGGATAGCCAAAGTCTGGAACTCTCTCAGGTCTGGTTCAGACTCCTCTTATTTCTCTCCTTTATTGCATGGTTCTCTAAACACAACTGCTTGACTGAGGCACGGAAAGTCAGGGAGATTCTGAACTAAGGATTGCCTAAAACTGCCAGCCAAACTTTGGTTGACTCCTGGTTATTAGTCATGCTTTACTAAAATCATTCCAAAAATGCAGGGAATAAACATCTTTAAGAGTAAAGAGGGCCACCATTTGTTTCAAAGTGAAATTCACTGACCTTTATGTGGTAGTTAATATTCCTCGCTGATTCTGATTGTTACCAGTTAGCTACAAGATTGCTATCAACAGGAAGAGATGAGGATGGGAGTTGTTCATTATAACAGGGGTCCTGTTGAAGTTACATAACAGTAGAATTTGTTCTTGGTTTGAATGACTTTTTGATCTGCATCCTTCTTTCTGTGTTATAGTTCACAAAACTGACTTTGCTATGTTTTGTGGGGTATGGAACACTGCAAATTCTTTCAACTGGAGCTCAGACACGTACCTCACTCTATTAGTGTAGAGTTCATTTGAAGCAGGGCTTTGAGATAGTTCCTATTTCTTAGGTTTGTATTCCTTTCTCAGCTTCTATCTCAATGATGAGGATGCCACATTACAGCGTGTTGTTACTTTAGTACACTGGGACCCCAAAATGATATGCACATTTAAACAGCCTCAGCTCACATTCAGATTGCCAGGAGTTTTATAAGGGAGGAATAGATGTTGTAGGTCACTGAACTTGAACTTGATCTGCTTGCGTTATTGGGGTAATAGTCAGCTGAGGTGATATATAGCATTCATCAGTAAAGTGCCACCAAGAAAAAAATAACATATAGCGCTTGCATGTGTGACTAATGAGAGTTCCTATCAGACACACCCATGGCTGAAGACATTCACATTTGAAATTCTTTCAAGTTGCTCAGGGATTGTTCTCTGCTCTAGTTCAAGAGAAGACAGCAACATCACGTAGCCGTCTCTTTCTAAAGATGTATCACAGAGAACAGGAATTGTTCTACATGGGAAGTCAACACCACCACCGACAAAAGAACAGCAGAGGCACAGAGTGATAGATAAAGCTAGATCTGAATGTTGAACGTAAGGCAAATTACGCAACCTTGGCCGATGGTAGTAATAGTGAAGCTTCGACTCCTTGGACATTTCAGTGTGCTGTCAGAGGGTATATTGACAGAAGTATGGGACAGAGTTGTGATGAAAGTGTTCCAGAGAAAAGTGCCAGAAAACCATCTGCACAGGTGCAATCTCTTCATCCTATGTAAAACTCGAAGAATGAGATGTCATTGAAAAGTGTATGAACAGTTGATACTTCACAGGAAAACTACTGCTCTGTGCTACAGCTCATGTGACTGGGAGAAGGCAAGCATGTCCAAAGCACCTTGTCGTGATTTTAATGAGAAAATAGTTATATGTTAATACTTCTAAAATGTATATTATATATACTAGTAAGTGTAGGGTTGTGGGTTGCACGTTTCATCAAAACATTTTGAAAGTGGTGAGATTATGTTAATTTTTCTTGTTCATTGTTAGGAAAATGGTACAGTTTTGACTTGCATTCAGTATATACACAGATTATAGTACTGTGTGGTACCATGTATGTATGCATACATGCATGTATGTATGTATGTACACACGTGTATATGTATTATGTGTTTATATATGAATATATGTTTATATGTGTGTATATATGTATGGAATGAATGCACTGATGGACGGTTAAACATACTGGCATATAAATTGATGTAAGTAATATACTAGGGTCTATACTTTACCTCATTATAATTAAGCTGTAATAAAGTGACCTGTTAGTTCATATTCCTTACTTCTAATTCACAAAGTTGAGATATAGGAGAAGTTCCAGCAGTTGGTACCTGGTATATGAATAACTTTCTGTGTTGGTTTGATTGGAGTGTTCCCCATAGTCTCTGATACTTAAATGCTTAGTCATCAGGGAGTTTCACTACTTGAAGTGGTAAGGATATGTGGCCTTGTTGGGGGAAACCTATCATTGAGGATGTTCTTTGAGGTTCCAAAGCTAAAGCCAGGCCAAATGGCTTCCTCACTTCCTGTCACCTGCATATCTAATAAAGAATTCTCAGCTGCTTCTCTAGCACCATGTCTGTGTGCCATGCTCCCCACCATTATGGCGACAGACTAAACCTCTGAAATTGTAAATGAGACCCAATTAAATGTTTTTATAAGGGATTTTGGGATCATAGTGTCTTTACACACCAACACAACCCAATTAAGACACCTTCTAAAAGCAAATTCATCACTGGATTCCAAAATAGTGACTACAGTATTTTCTGCCCCAAGATTCATTTCACGCACTTAGTTTGCTTTGTTGTAATCTTAGAGGGTCTAACACAGCGAAGAATTACCAGCTTACTGTTGTTTTCCTTCTGGTACACATTAAATCTACTGAAGCAACTGAAAATTGTAGCCCCTTGTTCAGAAATATATTTTGTTTAATTGAACTGTGTAGCAAAATTTATATGAATTGAAGCCATAAAAAGTAAACATTTTTGGTGTTTGTGTTTATTGAGAATATGTATGTGTGTGTGTGCGTGCATGTGTGTGTGTGTGTGTGTGTGTGTGTGTGTGCATGTGCATATTTGGGCATGTGTGTGTCCATGTGCATATTTGTGTGTGTATATGTGTGAATTCTTCTGTGTGCATGTATTGGTGTTGGACTTCATATCTTAAATTTCTAAAGTTTATTGCTTCTAATGATGTAGCAAGGTTGCAATATGAATGCTGAACATAAATGACTTAAAGTGCTTGCTAGCATCTTACAAGATAGAGCCCCTGGGTACCAGTCCCAGGCTGGCACATTCCTCTCATTCTTGTTTGAAGCCCCAGGATGGAATCATGCCTGAAAAGCTACAGATCTATACCTTTCTGCCATGGGTCATCCTTCTCCCAGTGGTACTAATGGTGTTCCTTCTTCTTCATCCTGGGAAAAGATGGCCTGCCTGTACTTTGTCCCTTCCTTTATGATGTCTTCTCTTTGGTTGCAAATGTCTAGAGCCCCAAAGCTATATTGAACTGTTTGCGCTATTGAATCAGGCCTGCAAAACTATGTATAGGATTAAGAGAGTGGTCTTTAACTATGTGGGTAAAAGTTTAAATTCTTAAAGTCGAACTATCACTGTTTTAGAATACACAGTGTATTAATAGAAAAGGCAAATTCCCCTTGTAATGAGAAGAATAAAGTAATGTGTTGCATAATGAACATATGACTCAAAGTCTGTGTTTCTTTAGATGAGAAATAAATCTTACAACATAGAGCAGATTAAAAAGAAATGACCCAAGTATGTATTGTCATAAAAATATTCACTCAGGAGCCTTTCTGTTTATCCTATTCAATATCTTCCAGGCATTTATTATCCACAGTCAACGCAGAAGCCACTAGCCAGTTCCTAAATGCCAGGGCTTTAAATGCCTGTCAAAAATGAATTGGTACCTTATTTTTATAAGGACACTTTGTAATGCAAAAGGGCAAAATGGCATACTCTCTGAGGAAATATGTGGTTAGACTGCTAAGACAATATTTTTTTAAAGATAGATAACATCTCCCTTCACAAAGAAATTGAGTAACTGAAGTTTCCTCCAAGGTTCTCTCAGACATTTAATAAAGAGCCAGTTTATCCCAGAGAATATGTGGCAGATACCAGCTGCCTACTCAGGGAGGGGTGCAGCAAAACTAGGAAGACCACGTGCTGACGGGGTTCATGAACCTGACTGTTCTCACTCCAGGAGAGCATTCAGAATCTGAGCTCTTGCTTGGGCCAATTCTGCTGTCAGTCACCAGTGTCAATAGGAAAAGGATACCCAAGGCTCAGGCCAGATTTACAGAGCTGTTCATGGTGTCCATTGAATCTTAGGTTCCCACCCCACAAATAACCATCACCACCACCACTAACAACAACAGTAACACATCAGTAATAACAATAAAACAAAGCAAACAAACAAAAACAAATACGACTAGAAAGATTTATCCAGACTTTGGCCCAGTACCCCGGGGGAAGAACGGGGCCCTGCATGGCCTTCTTGAATAAGAGCTGAGCTGGAGAGGTAAATTAAAGCACAAGGGAGCAGGAAAGCCTCCCACAATGAGAGCAAGGGAAGGAAAGTGGCTTTAGAAAGGGGAGAAATGAAACAAAAGCCAGGAAGCAGCATTAACAACTTTTACTGGATGTACATAGTTTTTTCCAAATGTCCAGTAGAATTTCAAGAGAGCTAAGCCGATTTCAGTAGATGACCCCTGGTGAAGAGTGACAGTAGGGTAGAGTCTGTTAGTAGTAGTGGCTTCTACTACTAGCAATTATGAATTCAGTTGGAAAATTTCCCCCACTCAGAATTAGGCAAAATCAGTAACTAAGTCCCTATTTTAAAACTACTTACCACAATGCCAAAAGACACAAGATGGGAATTTTCAAGGGCCCTGTCATTTGCATTTTCTCCTGCCAAGAAAGGGAGAATGAATGTGATAAATTACATGGTGGAAGCCCTGAGTCCCTCTGGCCCTTGGTGGCCCTGTGTCTCATGACATCCTAGACGCTGGAAGTAAGAACTCATCCTTTGATTCTGTGCAGGTGTCTATGCTGTTGCCTGTGAGTCAACATTTCTGAATGTGAGGTAAGCAGGCTACTATGCAGCTATCAATCTACCAGATTCCAAAATTCCCATATGTTAAATAATAGTTTTGTGATTTGCATCTTAGTTGCAGAGATTAAATTTCCTCCTCATTAATATCATGTTCTAAATTATGAAAAAATGTATGCATTTTTGCAGGTTTTGCAGGTCACCTATTATGGGGAAATTTGTTATGCACAGACATGCCTCTAAGCCTAGGTACTACGTTCTATGTACTCTCAGGCAAGGGCAGAATTGTCTGTCACTGTCTTTGCCACTAAGAATTTCTTGGGAAGTAAAACATCATCAAGCAAACATTTTGGGGGGAATTCTGGGTGTTTCCTAGAAGGAGGTGGAAGGAGAAAATGTTATGGGCTTATAATAATATGTATTGAGATATGTGATATAAATACATAAAATAAATGCATCTTTTATATGAAGTAGACTGCATTTTTGTAACTATGGGTAGACTGTGTATGTAGGGCATTTTCAGTAGTTCATTGATCTTCCACAACATTCCTTCCCTTATTTATAGCAAGTCTAATAATAGGAACCCTGAAGCCTTTGATTTTAGAATACCTGCAAACCAAAAAAGAATTTATTTGAATTTTTGAAGGTCTTATCTCTGATTTCCTTCAGTAAAGTTACCTTTGATTTATGCCTTTGGATAATTCAGCCTGATTTTTGAAGTAGGCTTCAGTTTAGAATTGAGTTTTAGAAAGAATTTATATCTCACCTCTTCAAGTCACAGAAATTGAGTATAAGTGAGAAATCCTGAAAATATTCAGTTGAGCCTTTATTAATTTATTGGCTTTTAAAAAACCAAAATTATAAGCAACAGTATAAAATAAATATTGAAAAATTAAAATATAATTAGATTTCTAGGATGAAAGCTTAGCAGTAAATAATACTAATATATATTTGTGTTGACACACATTTTTAAAGAAATATTTTAAGTGAGAAAGCATTTTAAAATTCACTTCTCATTAGGTATGATAAGTATACTCTATCTACATTAAAGAAGTAATTGAGAAGAGAGCCAATAAATTAAGGCTCATCATAAAAATAAGGATAATGGTTTTATTATTTAACAGACCAAAATTATTTCCTTTATGTCAATACCCACCCTCGAGTTTATTGGATTTTCTGGAACAATGGCATTACAATTCTACTTATTACTTGATTATTTAATCATTACAAGGTGAATTTGGTATGCTTTTCATATTAGTACATGTTTAGTCACTATGCTTAAATATCTCACATAAACATCTTAAGAAAGTTTTATTTTGGCCCATGATTTCAGAACTTCTGGTGTACATTTTGGCTCCTTTGAATGTACATCCAAAGTGTGATAGAATATCAGGACATTGGGAAATTGTGCTTAGACTATGCCTTATTTGGTATACAGAAACTAGAGAGAGTAGAAGCATGGATCAGTTGCAATCTTCACAAGTGTCCCCTTTCTTATCTGCTTACACCCCATGTTATGAAGTTTTTACTCCTTTCAAAATGATACCCTCAAAGGGATCCAATTTCTAATATTAAGCCTCTGTTGACTACATCATTTCCTGGTCAAAGTATGATATTCTGAGAACAGCTATGAATATGTTGTCAGTGACAAGAATAGGGATTATAACTGCCATTTGCATGATAATTTCTTTCCTACTTGTTAAATTAAATTACATATATTCTGGACTAAATAAAGAAAAAGAGAAGGCTAGCCAGTATGTGCATGCTGCATTCTTCCCAGTGAGTGGTGTACTTTGCAGCCATTACCCATGAATATTTGACCCCAGCTTCTTTAACATTTCTAAAAGAACTCACAACAAAACTCTCTAGGATGCTTCCTGGCCTCATATTTACTACGCAATTGTTACTTCATGTTGCAAGGTATTCAGCCTAGACTGATTATTCACAAGGTTCTCAGTTCTCTAGCATGCTCATGGCCATTGTGAGAGGATCCAGCCTCCGGTAGCAGAATTTAGTCCATTAAGCCTTCTTTTATAATTGAATGCACGCATTGGTTTTGCTTTCCTAGAGAACTGTTTGACACAGGATTTACTTAGTTCCCTCCCACCTGACCATGGACTTTATTGGTTTTTCAGCTGTTGCTCCAGCTGGCCTGCAGACAGTCAGCACAACTTAGTGCTTATGGAAGGATCAGACCTTATATCTTGATCCTTTAAGTCATATTTATGATGTGACAATTTCTTTAACTCATTTTCTCCTCTCTACTTCTAATGGACAGCTAGTGAATGAGTTTTTTAAATGAAAATGTCATTCAGCCTCCCTGCTTTCAAGTTTGTAATCTGTATCCTCTTCTTAATTTAGAAAGAAATCACTAAAAGTTTTAATCATTCATGATAAAGTTCAATTGTGTCTGTGTTTGCATATGTGTGAGAATGTATGCCCTTGCTTCAAGTGACACTGAAGTCATCATTTAATTGAACATTGATCATCAGGGCTGTGAGAATAGCTCTTGCCGTCCAAGCATGAGAAACTGAGTTCTGTCTTAGATAACATGGAACTCAAAAGCTGGTGTGTTCCTGTGTGCGTATAATATCATATCTGAATGAAGTGATGCACATCTTTCCACTGAACATGTTAGCTAGCCAGCCTAACCTACATGGCCAGTGAGAGATCCTGTATTAAAGAAGTAGAACAAAGGAACAACTTGCTCTCTGGCCTGCTACACACACACACACACACACACACACACACACACACACAGAGAGAGAGAGAGAGAGAGAGAGAGAGAGAGAGAGAGAGAGAGAGAGAGAGAGAGAGAGAGAGGCACACACAGACACACAGACATACAATTGTATGTATTTTCATTGGATGTGTTTGTGTTTTTCCCATTATTTATCAGCTATTTTTTTCTCTCACATTCCTTTGAATATCAATGACTGTAGAATAGTGCTATAACTTTAAGCAAATCTGTGATATTTTGGCAGAAATAAATTTTCTAGGTGGAGGCCAAGAATATATGTCACCACAGGAAAAACCAACAACTCGATTTTGTGCTTGACTGCATGAAGACAATAGAGGCATTCATGTTAGACAAACATTTGGAGCAGTTTCTAGAGACTTCACCCCTTTGCTGTCGTGATGATGATATATTTATCCTATTTTGTCTATCAAAACTCTGTTCCTTTGAGTGCCTATCATTCAAACCTTGCATAGCCTTTGACAATCTATTTTGGATTAGGCTACAGGTTGTCATCCGCATCTTTTCTTCAGCTATAGAAGTATACCTACATGTGCATGTACACACGTGTGCACATGCACACACACACACACACACACACGCACACACACACACATACACACTCACACACACACACACACACCCTCAATCAAACAGTCAAATGGCCTTTTAGTCAAAATTGCATGTCATTTAATTATTTGCTAGACTCATTAATTGGCAACAGTCTTTGCAGATCCTCATTAGAATTAACAATATTCTTCTTTAATTTATAGAATATCTGTCATTCTTTCTGCTCAACTTGAAAGGGGGATGCATATTTCAAAATCACTTCTAAATCATGAGATTTAGCATTTTCCTCAGTGACATCTATTTTAACATATAATTAAAAATACAGCCTTTTGATCTATAAAAATATACTTTGGAAAGGAATACAGCCATCTTTAAGTTTTTATATCATTCTTTCCCATGGGCTATTTTTAACCTAGGAAAGACTGAAAAGGTGGAAGAATTTTCTATAATATACCTGTTTGGCTTGAAATGAAAGAGAGGTGGTTGGCGTGGCATAATGGCCTTCAATGTCTCAGATTCCAGGCTCTATTCTCTTTCTTGTTCACAGCATCAGTTTCAGGGGACTTTGATAACTCTCAGGGCTTTAGTCATCTCATCTGTCAAATGGGGATGCTCAAGCCAACATGCACTATAGTACATGTTTTAGAATTAAGAATTCTAACTTATGCATGGGAAACTAACTGGATTATTTATACCATGCTGTGACCTGGGTCTTACTGATGTAAATTACGGATGAACTGTTAGGGAAGAGTTCTGCTGATTCTTAGATGATCTACCAATTCATGCTTAGTCTTTGAGAGTCTTATTCCTTCTGTGTGTACCACAAATAGGAAGAAGGTATTGTCATCCTAGACACCATTTGTTTTGCACATTAAGAAAAAAATCTTGCTTTATTCAAATTTTAATCATTTGCCCACATTGGTGCCTTTATTGCTTCAAAGGGATCTTTGTTCAGTGGATCACAGTGGTTATCGTAATTCCTTAACATCTCAAATACCTTCCAGGATGAGGCCAAAGTAAGAAGGAATAGTCCATGGACTAGTTTGTATTGGAGGACTACAAGGTCCTAACAATCTCACCAGGTAATAGACTTTTAATATTATCCTATTTCATTCTCAGGATAACTTAGGCATAAACTTGGGAAGTCCACACAAATAGAGAAGATGAAATTTAGACCTAAATCTCACTCCAGATCATATTATCCTAATCGTGTGTCAAAAACCTGGTTGAAAATGAACAAATATAAGACATGAATTTTTTAAGGTAAAAATGCATATCAGATAAGATTCTCACAGTAGTTGTGTGAGAATACTGGAATTTGTAACTATCTTATGGATTCTGAATGGATATGCTGGAAAAAGCAGAACTGAAGTAGGAGGGGACAGGATATTCACTCATTGTCACTGAGTCATTTGTGACTTCATTAAGCATCTGATATCCCTAGAGGCACAATGCGTTGGCTTTAACAAAAGACAAATTTTATCATAGAGACTTGCTGTGCACCAATCAATGAATACGTTAGTAAATGGGGTATCGAGTGTTGAGTGAAAGAATTGTAGTCTTTTGTAAAGATTAGAGGCAAATGCTCAACTGCTCTACAGCAAAGTAAAATGCAGTATGGTTGAAGAAGTTAATAAGTAGGTTGAGCAGGTCCTCAGATTAGTGAAAAAGGAGGGCTCTTTGGGTAACTCATTAATATGACATGTAAAGGTTAAAGATGAGAGGTACAATAAACCTGGAGGTTACATGGACATCATAGATTGGGAGCAGAATGTTTAGAAGTCCTGGGTTAGAAACTACTTGGCTTCCTTGAGGATCTAAATAATGTTCCTAGTCATAGGAATAAGATTAGTGAGGTGCAGAGAAAAAAGGAGATGTGGTCTGAAATGATGGTGTGTGTGTATGTGTGTTTTGTGTGTGTGTGTGTCTATGTGTTTCTGTGTGTGTCTGTGTGTGTATGTGTGTGTATGCGTGTGTGCATGTGTGCATGTGTGTATATGTGTCTGTGTGTGTGTATGTTTGTGTGTATGTCTGTGTGTCTGTGTGTGCATGCATGTGAGTGTATCTGTGGGTGTATATCTGTGTGTACATATGTATATGTGTGTGTGTATGTATCTGTGTGTGTATATCTGTGTGTACATATGTATATATGTGTGTGTATGTATCTGTGTGTGTATATCTGTGTGTACATATGTATATATGTGTGTGTATGTGTGTATGTGTGCATGTGTGTATAGATGTGTATGTTTGTGCATATGTATGTGTGTACGTGTGTGTTTATATGTGTGTGTCAGCTATCAATGAACAGAGAGAAAATAATTCAAATAGTTCCAGTACTATTTGAATACTGCTCATTCTCTATATACATCTTTGGTTTTGGATAACAATAATATATTTTTTCATAAGACAGCAAGATCATGATTGTGCCAGCATGAGGCTGGAGAAATATCTAAGTGGTTAAAAGTGCACACTGGTTTGCTGAGGACCCACATTTGAATACTGACACCCATGTTAGACTTCACAGTCATCTTTAACTCTGCTTCCAGAAAATCTAACAACTTCTTGCCTTGACAAACACCCAAACACATGCTAACACACAGGCAAAGACATATACATAATTAAAAGTAGAAGTAAAATCTTTAATAGAGATGGGCCTGACATTGTTAAGGTCTCATACCAAGTTCATGCGAACCAAATAATTTGTTGTTTGTGCCTCTTTCTCACTTCTGTTCCTGAGTGTGTTCAACTCTAAGTGCCTCGAAGTAACATTACTCAAAGAGAGAGTGACTTTCTTTAAGATGTGCCCTACTTGATGTCATACAGTGTGTTGTACAGTCCACTCTGTAATGGGCAGTGCAGATGTTGATGCCTAGTTCAGACACAAAAGAAAGGGAGATCATAGACAGTGATCCGGCATCCTGTGGAAAGCAGAGTAAAATACTGCTTTCTGATTTCTGAGGGTATTTCTCTAATAATGTTTTGAGGAAATTATTTAAAAATCATCACTAATTGTATGAACTTAGAAATTTTTTGACTTAGCAGTTTGCTCTATTTTGTATTGAGACAGTTACTATTTTTATCTATCCAAAAAATAAATTGAATTATTTATATTTATGGCAACTGCTCTCTTGGGTATAATTAATATTTGCGATCATTTCAGGTTCAGAACTCTAGTCAGAACCCTTTGATTGTTCTTATTAGCATATCCATGGTATCTCCAGGTTCTCCCCTCCACTTGCTTCTTTCTCTTTCTCTCTCCTTCTCTCCCTCTAGTCTCCCTTTCCTCGCCCTCTCCCTTTATTTATACTTTTATTTGCCTAAGTGGCAGTTTCTACACATGCATTGCAAAAGTGCTTTGGGGACAGATATTTACATATAATTATCATGATGTAAATGGTGCAAGAAAGAAAAAGGCACTGAAACATCAGAGCTACATAGCCAAGGAGGAAGATGTCATGTAGATGTTATATATATAACTAAGAATTTAAAGAAATGCTTCAGACTAGAAAACCTATAAGCTTGTGGATAAACTAGGAATCTTTCCCCCACAAGAATCCTTAATAATTACCAAGTGATTATTATCATTATTATTAGATACATATGACAGGTTTTTAGTTAGCTACTACATAAGGTATCTGCAGAGCAAAAGTACATGAAGTTAAGATAGTACCATACAGCAGGGGCCATTACATGCCAAGAAGAAAGTTCAGATATTTATTTAACAAGTAGGGAGAATTCAATTAAAAATCTATGAATAATTTAATGCCAGAAGGAAATTTTTCTGATCAAGCCTGTAAGACTGTCTACAAATTACTATAGAAATAAAGTCCATTGTAAAGTGTCTCCCAATTAAATAAATATATAGTTTTTATTTGTACTGAGCAACAATTCGTCAACTCTGTATTAAACAATTTGGAGGTTTATAATTTGTTAAATGGTTGCATATATGTTTAGAGCAAATGTATGCCTATAAACTTATTCATAAAAATAAATCAACACATTATAAAAATGTGAAGTCATGCTTGTTATATATGTAAAATGGGTGTCTGGATAGAACCAACACTGCAGGAAGTCATAGTAAAGTGACCAACTTTTTTATGTGAAGAATGTATTTCAGGTACTTCAGGTTTGGGCTTGCTGCTCAGATGTCTGCTTGGGTCATTGTCAGAGAAAAAATGACCTTCTTCAATGTTCCTTGCTCGGGTATCTTTTACTGCATAACTAATTAACCAAAGCCCAGTGGGGTGAAGCAATGTTTTCTTTTGGTTATGAATCTGTGAATTGTGAATTCAATGAGGGCCCATATAGCTCCCAGGCAATTCCCTGTAAATTATGGTCAGACATTGTCCGTACTAGAGTTAACTGAAAGAATTCGTCACATATTTTCCAGTACTCACTCGCAGGGATTGGCATCTGATGTAGGCCCTGAGCTAAGAATTAGGCTGCAGCCATAAACTAAACTATCTGCCTGGGTCTCTTCATTTTGTACTTGCAAAGCAATCAGAATTCTGAATTTGGCCAACTATTTATTCCTCGAGAACCAGGGACAACAGAATTTGCAAGGCCACCTGCATTTTAAAATGTCCCCAGGATCACTCTGTTCATCTGTAGTCACAGTTTATATAGGTCCATAAAAAAAGTACCATGGAGCCTGTCTCCTTATAAGGAGATTGTTAACAAAGGATGCTCATTGTAAAATGTGGGATATTTCTCATAGAATTTCAAAACATTACTTATTGAGTAGACTTACTTACTTTAAATGTTAGAAGAAAAATTCATGTGACAAATTTCTCTAGTGCAAATACCTTGAAATCACATTTCATATAGTTGTCTTTGAATATATAAATATGTGTGTGTTTGTGCACATGCGTGTGTGTGTATACATAAATATATATTTTATGAAAGCAAAAGCAATCGCATGTAATGGTCATAATAGTAATTCCACAAGGCTAACATATATGAATATTAAGTTGATAAAACTATTTTGAAGTTCTAGAGATTTACCCATAATGCCTTTTTGATGTACAATTCATGTCCCTTAAATAAACCCTTGAAAATGTATACAAATTAATGTTTTAAAAATCAATATGCATAAAATCCATTTAAGTCTAACTGCTTTCAAAATATTTTTACCACTCTTCCTTCATTATCCCTGTGATTGGTAGCAGACAATCCCGATTTGCTCATTCTTCCAGCTCCTAGCAACCACAAATCATGTCTTTATTTTGCAGTCTGAATTCTGGGCCTTCAACAGAAAGGGATTAATTCAATGTACACCCTCTTTGTCTGCTCGCTTTGATCCTTCACAGGTGTTATATTAACTGTGAATGTCATCATCAGTGCCTTCATTAAGTCCTTTCCATGACAGCACAATCACTACTGAAACCAAAGAGAATGAACTTCTACCCCATGCATTTAGAACATAATAAGACAATACACTCACCAGTGTTCTGCTTTTAAAACTTGAGTGGAAGAATGAGGTGGAAGACGCATGTGGAAAGCCAATCCCTCGGGTGGGCCTACTCCATACACAAGAAGGCTTCGGGTGCTGAGTGGTTACTTTTCTGAAGTCTTATCAAATAGATAAGTCCTATGACAAAGACAAACTTTTAAGGAGAGATCACTGAACTCTAAAACCTATAACTGAATGAGATTTGTGTAACCCAATTGCAGCCGACTAACTCTCCCTCTTCCACTAACCTCAAGGATAGGTTTAGCTCAAGCAACTGCAAGCTGACATTTTGAGAGCTTAGAGAATGGATATTTAGATACTCAGGCATACAGGTAGTAAGTCTGTGGTTTGGACTGCGGTTAATAGGCCAAAAGAATATATGAACAACCATATGACTACCATAACATTGTTCGTTCTGAACACAGTGGACATATTTTTGAACTTTTGGTTTTAGTCATCAAGCAAGGAAATTAATCATTATATAACCCCACAGCAAGTGGTATGCTATTCACTCCTTGGTCACTCTTACCCTAGAAATCTGCATCCTAAGCTTTGGACTTGATCTCTTTAATTAAGAGCCTTAGATACACTTAGCTCCAGTCTTGTAAGTTTACTGAGTCACTGAGATAGAATTCATCATTAAATTTCGACATACTCTCAGTCAAAGAAACAGCTATTCCTTTGTATATCATTGGGTTCTGATCATTGTGTGGCAGGGTGTGTGTTGAATGGAAGTACAGGAAATTAAAGGTTGAGATTCAGTCATTAGAAATTCCATTTATTTTTATAATAGCATTCTGATTTAGGTGAGATTGGTAAGGGGATAAAGAGAACAAGGCAGTTAGGTGTACTAGAGTAGATTCCATGAAATAGCTGATTCAATTCATAAATGTCAAGTCAAGATGGGAAAAGGATCCAGAGTCCATCCCTGAGTGACACAAAACCACTGGCATGACCAGCGCTTGTGCGGTTGATGCCTGTGATGGTTGATATCAAATACTAATTTGATCACCAAAGAAAAACATCTTTGGGCCTATCTCTGAGGATTCTCTAGATCAGGTTCATTTACAATGGAAGCCACAACTTCAATAACATTTCATGGGATGGGACCTGTACTGAATAAAAAGGAGAAAGAAAAAAACTAGCACCTGTGTTCACAGTTCTCTGCTTCGTAATTTGAATGCAATGTGGACAGTCAGCTTCTAATGCTACGTCACCTTAACTGTGATGATGGACCTTATCCCCTATCAACCAAAATAAACCATTGTTTTATGTTTCTTTACTCAGCTATTTATTCTGTTATAGCAAGGAGACAAGTTACTAATACAATGAATATTATGTCAATGCTAATCTATTATTGTATTACAGGAAAAAACCTCCCTACTACAGCAAATAGTGACTTAAAGGTATTTTTAGCAATAAATTCTTAAAGATGTGTTTAAAATTGGTAACTAGTAACAAAATCATAAAAGGAAGAAAATAGGAATGTGGTGATGTCATTATATAGTTGGGGCTTTCAAGGGAACAGCTTTTGTGTAAGTGTGTGTGTGTGTGTGTGTGTGTGTGTGTGTGTGTGTGTGTGTGTGTGTGTGTGTAGGACCGATGCTTCTATTAAGGTATTGACTCACACAAATTTGAGGTTTGGAATATCAAAAATCCAAATCTTTCAGTAGACTGGACATTGCATTATGATTTCTAGTATGAGGAAGAATTCTCTTGTTTTGAAATTCATTGATCATGTGCAGTCACATAATACAAGCCTTGCCAACAGAAATTAAGATTAATCATCACAGAGGAAACATGAGTTAAATGAGTTCAGGCTTGAAAGTGTGGATTGCATGTTCTGCTGGATTAGAATGGTAGAAATTCTCACTAGGCTTTGGGAAATAAAAGCCATTCATAAGCAATCACTGTTCCCTACTGTGTTCACCCATTTTTATTTAGAAACTTGCTTACTCTGAAAAAATTCCCTCTTGCATTTGCATGGCCTATTGTTAAGCGAGGGAGTATTTGCGGGGCTTCCCGGTTCGGCTCATTTACATAGCTCTGGTCCAGCAGAGCGTTGTAAATGTCTACCATAAAGGTTTGCTAGTTATTGCCCTTAATTTGTATTCAGATGGAAGCAAAGAGAAGGAAAAATACACAAGCAGGAGTCTTGTAATTATGCTACATAAAATTATTAGGCAATCTAGAAAATTGTTAGTGGGAAGCTGCCCATCATGCATAAAAATAATTTTGATTTCGACATCCAGGGTTTAATGTGAGAATGATTGTAGGGAGACCACACTGTTAATTTTTCCTTTAATTATTTGAGCACATTTGAATTTGTTTTAAAGAAAGCGATAGCTTGAGAAAGTTGAATCACTGCAGTCAAGATAATCCTGGTTTGGCTGTGTGACAAAGTTCATTTTCTAAGACGTGCTGTGATCAGTAAAACTATGAGAACAGCAGAAGTCATGTGTTCTTTGTTTCCCTTACCCCTCTAACTACAAGTTGTAAATAACTGGCATATTTCCTGGTAAAGTGAAGAATATTATGTTGTAGGCATATCCAGGTTTTTCAGATAATTTTGTCTGAAATGCTGAAAAATCTCTAAACTTCCAGTTCTCATGACAAAAATATTCATTCAAATATTTTTCAATATTGTGACATGTGTTTTAGTATAAAAATTGTAGTATATTGCCATTATTATTATTAATTTCTGGCAAATTTTAAGCAATATATAGTTAATTTAAGTAAGTTACGTCTACAAGGGTTGAAAGCATATCATTTTGGGTATTGATGTAATTAATTTACATCAATATTTATTTTTAAAAATTCACTGGTTCATGTCAGGAATGATTTTAATCTCAGGCTTTTAATGCCAACAGTCAAGAGACTGTCAGAGGAGAACGTCCATGAGTTTGAGGCCTGCAATTTCTACTGGGTAAGTTCCAGGATATCCAAGACTACATAGAGAGACCTGTATCTTAAAAAACAAAAACCAAAAACCAAGTGTTCTGTAATATTTTAGGGACTATAATTCATACTCTTTGAGCAATAGGAAAAATTCTTAGTGAATATCTACAATGTGTGTGTGTGTGTGTGTGTGTGTGTGTGTGTGTGTGTGTGTGTGTGTGTGTGTGTGTGTGTGTGTAGAGAGGGGGAGGTTTGGAAGGCCTGCCACAACTCACATCTCTCTAAGTTAAGTAAAATTATCACAGTCCTTTGCTCGCTGTTTATAACATGACATTCTGGTTCACTCTTACATGACAGTGGGCTTTCTATGTCCAACTCACTGATTCTCTCCAAATGGATTGTTCTATGAGAGGAAGACCTACCCACCCCCTCGGAGAGTGCCAACCTGAGAAGGTGGCAAATAAAAATTGTCCTTGTGCTTGTGTGAGGATACTGTCCAAGCAGGAGAGGGTGGAGGAGAAATGTCATAGCCATCAGAAAACATAAAGTCACACTCCTTTGGACCTTTAGGTGGAGCCACCTGCTCTTGACCTTACTTGGTCAGGCTCTTGGCAGTTTGGGAACTATTTGACGCAACCTTGCTGAGCTACTCTTATTGGTCTCCACAGCCTCCTACAGTCATTCTACTTGCATTCTGCCTCCATCTTGGCAACATCAATGTTTTCTAGGTGACTTCTGATCTTTTTCTCCTGTGCTTTGCATTTGGAACGAGGCCTACATTGCAAAAGCATTGAGAAAAATCAGATCTCATCTCACTTCTTTGACTCTGTTTGGTAGGCAACATGATCCATTGCACATCAATCCTTTTCCATACTATTCACACATAAATCTAGAAAGTTGCACTTCAGTGAGAGGCCTTGAAGATTCTTTAAAAACTATCTATATACCGCCCTCAGCATTCAATTATCATTTCATTCTCTAAAAAGGAAAAAAATGAGGCATATTCTAATTCAGCATTTATGTCAAGATCAAGGCTTTCTTGAATTAATCTGTGAAATCATTCATTCTGTTTCTACATCTTCACAAGATCCAACCTATGAAAATTAAATATCCTTATTGTCATTCTGATTTGTTTCTAAAATTTTCTGATGTTAGCACAATGACTTTCTCTAGCTTTCTGAAAATAGAAGAAAAGGACGCTGACAATCCTCAGTTGGTAACATGGTACCTAGTGTTAGATCTGTCCAGTTGAGGGGTGTCCCTGGGAAGTGCTGCTAAGTTGAAATCTAAGGAGTAAGCATTGGCAGAGGATAAAGAAAATGGTGTTCAGAAACAAATGTGAAAAGATGGGTTTGATGGAAAACATGTAACACCAAAATGTGTGAGGGCAGGGATCAGATAGAAAACCAATGCCAGTTGAGATGGCTAGTTGAACTGAATGGTGACAGGGTCTACAAGTCTTTTTCCCTAGTATTGGTTTTGTGCTACAGTTTTGCTAATAGAACCAAATGCTCAGTGGTTTTTATACGGCATGTTATTTAAAACTTTCAATGCCCAAATTTAGGAAAACTGAGGCACAGAGAATTGCAGTTAGTAGTCACAGACATTGGGTAATCTAGATACAAATTAATAGAGGAGACCTAGACTTCCTGCTCCCTATAGTTGATTATTCCTGTTGGGTGATGTGGTACCATTGGGTGAGGGGTGCCCATCAGATTTGCATGAATGAATAAGATTTAGTCTGACCTCTGAGAGAACCTATGGGAAAGAGGTCAAAGAGGATGCTGAGCCCAGAGTGCTGAGATACAGAGGAGCAACTGAGTGATGATCATCTTTGAAGCTAGAAGTGTTAGAGTGTTATTTTGTGAAGGGAAATTTCAGTTTAACGAGAACACCTTGAATTGAAGGCTTTGAATTGGAAAGAAGGTTTTAAATTGCTATCAGAATTTTTCATTTTAGTGACGGAAACATTTCAGAGCCAAGTGTGCCATGCTGTATCTTTCGTGCAGGCAATGATTTGTGGTAAATAACTGCCAGCTCCTCCAGCGTAGGAACCCTGAAGTATGGGTTCAGAAGAAACAGCAATTCACTTCATCTTAGGTGGGGACTGATCGTGGTTTTGAACAACAAGGTTTCAGAGATCTTTTAAACCTAATCATCATGACCTGTGAACTTGTGGGGTCATTCTTCAAGGGAGAAAGATTGAATTGTGAGTGAGAAGCTGACTTCACAGTCTAAATAAGTGGACCCAAAAGTAATAAGAACAAAAGTGTATTAGATTATACAAGCGGAAAGAAGAATGAACATCTATCCTTGCCTGGTTTACTGGGAACATTAGTATGTTGATGATGATAGAAATGTCAGTATGTACAACACCCTATAATGCCTCTTTTATTTTATGTTATGAAACAATATGGTATGCTTAAAACCTTTTTACTTGTATTGCAATTAAATCATAGAATTTCACAAACATTTGTTTGAGAGTGATTGAGCTGGTTCTTCAAAAGGAGGGATTATTTTTTGAATAAATCAACTTTGTAAAACCAAAACAAAACTCCAAAATGAATTGTAACAGCAGACATTGAACTGATGTGGCTGTACATCAAGAAAATAACTGTTATTTAATAAGTGTAAATATTAAACTGCAATCAATTATTTTCCATGTTGAAGTTGTGCTGCCAAGTTTAATGGAATAATCACTTTTTTACAACAGGAAAATCGATTAATATAAATAACACCTGAATTTCAAAATACAATCTCTATATATTTTTACTTTAAGAAAAAATTAGTGACTAAGAACTGGAAGATAGTTTTTTTGAATGGCTGAAGCAGAGTAAGTGGTGCAGAAATCGCTAATCATTCTCCAATTTGCCAATGGATTGGTTGAATTCATTGGTTGAGCCAATGAATTTCTTCCTTAGAACAAGAATTGAGAGCCACAAATCACCTTCCCACATTACAAATATTGATTCAGATGTTTAGAAAAACAAAAATTTCCCAACTCATGCAAGTTACTAAATTCCTTTGGTTAAATTATTTCTACTTAACTTGGTTTTCCTTTGACAAGATACTCATGAGTACTCAATAACTTTTATTCAGTAGGCTAACTGCATCTCCCTTCATCACATACCTTTACATTTTCAAAGAGATCTTTTAATTTGAAGGAATAGATTTGTACGTAGTCATAGAATGAACAACCCAGTCTTTCATATATATGATCCAAGGTTTTCCACTATATTCATATTGTTTCATGTTTCCTTTTTTTCCCCATGTTTCCTTAAAGTCATGTGATTCAGCATCTATCTGACGACTATTTGCATGCATTTGACAGAAGGCAGTAAAACAGACTCTTATATGTACAGTGATGAGTTTTTTAGCCTATGTGGCCCTTTTCAGATGGCTTACTAAAGCAACTCCAGAGAAGTCACCAAGAGCTCACTTCTTTCCTGTCCTTCAAAGTTTCCAAGTAAATGGCTAATAAAACCATTTTTCAACACTGTCTCTCTGAAACAATGTGCAAGCTTGTTTCTTGGTTGAAATATAAAGCCACAGTTGTTCATGGCACCATCTGGGTTTGTAGACTTGCTTTATTATCCAGGGTGACTTAGCCTTCTTTCCCATCAGTCCTAGTTACAGAAGGGATCCTGCCTTCCTGACTCTATGACACAATTGAAATCATTGAGTTATACCTCTTGATGCAGGTAGAAAAGAACTCAAATTAGGCATGATGTATTTTCGTACTACCACTGTAATTATGAAGCACATCATTGGTATCTTGATGCTCATCAGTATCTATCTCATACTGTATTCATCTTCAAGGAAACACAGCACAAAGCAAATTGGATTTAGAATTCACAGAACTGCATTTATTTAATATCTTCCTTTTCACCTTTTGTTTTAAGGATGTCATTCCATTTCATAAAATTTACCTAAGAAAATCTTTTATTTTCAAAACTGCAGCTTAGTTTACTTTAGTTCAAATTCTGCAATGTATTACAGTGAGTGTGAGAACATTGGTTAATTTTTTGATGAAGGTAAACAAAAGATTGCTATATGACATCATCAATGGCTCTTATGAAAAAAATTTCCTAAAAGAAATATATTTTTTATTCACCAAACCTACACAGTGACATTTTTAGCAGCACAGATGCCCAAACCTGAAAACAACTGAAATGCCCATAAGGAAGTAAGTGGGTAAGCAGCTCTACCTGGAAAGGGGTTCTGTAATTAGCAAACATTAATCTATCTCATCTGGGTATATTTCCAGCTATCTTCATAGATATTATTATTTGTGAAAGGTGCCAAAAACCAAACAAACAAATAAAGAAAAGGAAAAGCAAAACACAAAGCCTTTTTAACTCCCCAAGCCAAAACCTGTAAGAAGCAATTGTAAATTAACTAGAGATTTCAGTGATTGGAATAAGAGTGTGAATGTAAACTGTCAGTGTAAAAGAACTCCCTGCAGATTGAGGTTTAATCTGTACCCAATGGATTTGTGGCTATAAGAATATCTGCATGCATAAAACTCACAAAAAGTGAATGTCAAAGCTGGAAAATGACTCAGTATTTGCACGACTTTTTATAACATGAGATCAGAACGTAAAGCAACCACATTAAACAAAAAACAAACAAACAAATAAAAAACAAACAGGCACAACAGCATATGTTTATAATCCAAGTAGCAGTAAGGCCAACATCAGATGACCTGTGGATTTCCTAGCCATAATATCTAACCTGTTCAACAATCTTCATATTCACTGACAGACCCTGTCTCAAAAACTTAGGCATAGAACACTGGAGGAAGACAATGAACATCAAACACTGACCTTCACAAGGTCATATACACTACCATATTCACTGACCATATACACTAGCAGCAGCAGCAGCTGCTACAGTAGCTGTAGCAGCAACAACAATTTACAAGGTAAATGAGTTTTTTAAAATGGAAGTCATAAAACTAATATTTGTGTTGCTAAAATCTTTTCCTTGTACTATGATAAAATACTCTGAAAAAAAAAAAGCAAGTTTAAAAAACAGGTTTTATGGTGGATCACAGTTCAAAAAAGGAGTCCCTTGTGGTGAAAAAGTCATGGTGGCAAGAGCTTGAAGGACACATTCACATGACATCAGTAAACAAGAACAAGCACCAAATGAATTCATGCCACCCATAACCGTTTCTCCGAGTCTGCAGTCTGCCATCACAGAAAATATTTTCCCTACTTATTTAATGTAACTGAGATCATTTCCCACATGCATCTGGTAGCCCACCACCCAGGATACTGTAGAATCTGTTTACTTGACAGTTGACTTCCATCACACTCATGGATAAATCTATACAATTCTCACATATTCAACTAAAATAAATGGTAACTCTTGCCATTTGTATCTACTGTCACCACCTGATGTTCTGAACCCCATGTTTCCAAATCCTGCCATGTGAAATGGATTATGTGACATAGTTCTCACCACTGCAGCAGAGTTAGCAGGTTATGGGCTTCTATGAGTGCTGATGGGTGCCATGGGCATGAGGGTTGTTTGTATAATAATGTACATATTTTCATGTTCTTCCTTCAGGAAATACTCTCCCTGTTAAGGTTAATGACTCCATGATAATTAGAAACAGCAGAGTACAGGAGGCAATCATGTGTTCCTCAGCAAAATGGTAAACACTGTGACCTCAAGAGAGCACTTAAGGCTGTGGGAAAGAACTCTGAAAACATCAGTTCAAGATTGTATAATTTCTGTACTATGCAAAATATAAGGATGAACTATGTATTATGTGAGGCTTCATAGACATAAACAAAAACAAACAAACAAACAAACAAACAGAGGCAGCTACACCGCAAACCAGCTTGTCAGAAAAATATTAAGGAAGGAGATAGAAATTTGGGGAGTGATGATTACTCCCAACACAACTAAGTTTATTGGTTGTGTTTACAAAAGCAGGCGGGCAGATTTCTGAGTTCAAGGTTAGCATGGGACAAAATGAATTGTGGTCCAGGCATGGTGGGAATGATCTCAGAGCTGGATTCCACCCAGCTAGCTTATTGTTTGTGCTTATAAAGGCAGCCAAATTCCTGAGTTTAGTGGCAGCCTGGAAAACAATGAGCATAGTTGCAGCCTGGGTGGGAATGATAATCTAAGGACAGGATTCTACCCAGGCTAAAATATTGTATGTGGTTACAAAGGCTGGCCGATATCTGGATTCATTTGCTATATTTTTTAAAAATGTACTGTTGTCTTTTTCTAAGAATCAAGGGGGCTAAGATCATAAAATACTGATTCTTGGGATAATCAAAAGGTAACCTGAGGTAATGGTTTAACTGATATGTAACCAAAAGACTGAACTTTGGTCTGCAAGAGTTGAGCTGTCTAGACAGAGCTGTCTAGAACAGAACACGGACCAGCCAAGTTGTACCCATGATTGACTTCCAGATTTTTTTTTTTTGTGACTCCCACACACCCCTCGCTCAGCAACCCTTCTCTAAAGCAGGGTTGATTCTTGGAACCATGTGATACCACATGGCATCAATTTCTGAATCAATACTACTTCTGGTCTTTACGTATTGTGTGGAAGTCTTTTAACTGCTGTAAGGTAGGAAAAATGAGTTTAGATACAGTTTTAAGATGGTGACACTTAGGACAAATAAGAATGTGATGTACCATGAAGTCATCTGTGCATAAAATCTGGTGGCTTTCAGAAATGAAGTCAATGAGAATATTTTAAGCCCATGGGTTGTAGTCTATTACCAAAATAAAGCAATTGTATAAAACATCTTAATCATACTGTGTAGAAATATGGCAGAATGTCTGTCTACTGTAAAAATTTACTTTCTCAAATACTTCTGACATGCTTGTTTGTCTCTATTTAGTGAAAATTTCCTAGTTTCGCTATTTTTATTTATTTTCCACACTAAAGTGCAGGTGGCATTGCAAGCTGATCTTTTCCCTGGTTCTGTGTGTGCTTACTTCTTTGAATTAATCAGAGGAAAGCTGTTTCAGAACAGGAATTCCTGTAATTATTGATTTGTGTCACTAGTATGACTTCTCAATGACCATTTTATACATTTGGAGCACATTTAAATTTTCTGGAAAAGAAGAGGGCACCCTCTGCAGGTTCCCTCTGGGTAAGTCATTTCAACCACTGCCATATTAATTTTATTTTTATGGAGGGAGAGAATAAAATTATGTCACAGCTTTACCCATTGTCCTAGCTGGGTATCAGAACCCACACTTACTCTTGAAAAAACATGTACTTAAAGGTTATGCATGGCTCTTAGATTAGCACTATTTCTACAAAGAATCTTGAGTTTGGCCTTATCACTTAATTATGTATTTGTTTAAGTGCTCTGAACTCTGCTGTTTCTTCAATCAGCTAAAGGTTATTTTTGCCTGTCCTTGGACCAGACGGTGGTATAGGATATCAGAAAAGACTTTTTTTGTGTGTTTTAAGGAAAAAACTAGAAAGGTTAAAAGCACGGAAAATCTATATGTGTCAAACAAGGTTCTGAAAAGCCAAATTAGGAAAATATAAAGTGGTTTCCTGCCTCATGGAGCAAAACTTGAAAATGAATATGAATACACTCAGTGATGTTATAAGTGTAGAACTTAATGTGTAGTAACTCTTCAACTGCTGACCGACTGTAAGATCCCAGTTCATTTTTCCCTGAAAAAAATTACAATTTTATGGCCCTGATTTATACATTCTGCTCACCAAACTGATATAAGAAGAATATACTTGGTATATATGAAGTATTTAATGTGACTTATTATCAACTGTGCTCTACTCAGTCTCGCACATTAGAAAATACAAACACTATCAGAAGCCATGTGTCCAGCTGCTTTCAACTTGGAGCAAATGACATCATAGGTAATCGCCAGAGCTTCATAGCCCAGAAAATCCTATGGATGCCAAATTTGTTTAGAGGAGTAGCTTTCAACCTTCTTAATGCCACAACCCTTTAATATAGTACTTCATGTTGCAGTGACCCCCTCTACCATAAATTGTTTCCATTGCTACTTTATAATGTGACTCCTATATGAATCTATATATCTGATATGCAGAATATCTGAGGTGTGACCCTTATGAACAGGTTATACAGCCCACAAGGTGTCTTCACCCACAGATTAAGAACTGCTTAACTGTTTTAGTAGCTTGGTGGCTAAAGCAGCTTGCCTATGTGTGTATGATGTTTTCTATATTTGGCTAAAAGTGGCAGAATTACAACCACATTTTAAGCATGGCATGTTTTATCAACATCTATGTTCCTTCTCCTATATAATTAAGCAATTAAATTGTACAAATTATATTTATATTTTAAATTTGAACAGAATAGTAATATACAAATATCATGTACATAATTGTTTCATTTGCTGCAATATCATGTTAAATATCAAAACGTATTTTTGTGAAAAATTATCATTTCAATTTCAAATGAAGAGGTTTTTTTAACACAAATAGAATTTATAGACTAAGTTACTTTCTAGGAAAAGATATTCACTAATTTTTAATATTTTCCTGATGTATAAAACACACACACACACACACACACACACACAAACACACACACACATAGACACTGCAATTCAACCATTCATTGTGTTATATAATGTAACTATGAGTTTAAAATTCTTTTATTAATAGGGTACTCTAGTCTTTCAGAGAATCTTTAATTTGCTAGTGGGTTAACTTGAAGTAGTTTTTCATATGCTAGATATATTTTCACATACACCTAAACTGAAGAGAATCAAACTACTATATATTGTTATTGAAAGTGAAATTAAAAACATCAATCTGTGATATAATACCATACCCTTCCTCTGCTTGGCTTCAATATGGAAAGAATTAAAGCTGAAATTGATCAATTCCCTCACCACGATGACACAACAACGAATACTTAAATTGTTCTAAGATTTAAAAAAGTAACAAAGACAAGGGTATTTGAAACCTACAATTAGGAGAAAACACAACCCTGACAAACAGTATTTGGCATTAATAATATACCATGACCTTGTGGGGGCATCTATTTTTAAGTTAATTTCTGAGATTCATTAAGAAGCAACTCACATACCAGGAACATTTATTTTCAAAATAGACAATTATTAAGTTATAATACTAACAGTTCTGCCATCATCACCATAATTTAAGTTTAGAAAATTTCTCATCATTCCTCAAAGAAACCTCTTAAAGAATAGCAATCATCAGCATTCATCCATCCGTCCATCCCTGGCAACCACTGGTCTAACTCTTATGCCAATATGCTTTCCTAATATGACCTTTTGTGTAAGTAGAGCCATCTGATATGTGGAATTTGTTGTCCTTAAAGTAGGACATTGTTTAAACGATTCCTCACAAGGTTAGCAATGTCAACAGTTTATTCCTTTTTATGGCTTAATAATGGCTATACTATATTTTGTTTTAAGTATTCACTGGTTGACAGGCATTTTACTTTTGCCTAGTTTTTGGCTGTTATGTATAGTATTATAAGTAAGCTGTGAGTTGTCATATATTTTCTGTTCTCTGGGGTATTTATCTAGGGATGGAATTACTGTATCTGTAACCATTATATGTTATACATTAGTACTTCACTAACTCTTTGTAATAATGTCTGTATCATTTTACAAGTCTACCAACAAACATTTGAGGAGACCAATTTCTCTATGTCTTCATCGGCAGGTGCTATTGTATTTCCTTTAATTAATTGCTCCATTTTAAAGTTGAGTTACTTGATCTCATGGTATTATTATGAGCACATAATTTCTATGTGCTCATGAATCCAGTCTCATAGAATACAGCTATATAAATATTTCCTTCACTGGGGGAGAAGTCCTTTCATTTTTAAACACTCTTTTAATACATTAGTTTTTAACTTTGATATTTTAATTTATCATGTTTTAAGTTGTTACACTTGCTATGTTTTTATTATTATTTTTCATATACTACTGCCCAAATAAAACTCACATACAAGTAATCCTACCTTTTGCTTAAAACTTTGAAGGTTTAATTTTTAATAGTTAGGGACAGGATTCCTATGAAGTTTAATTTGTCTATGATGAGAGGTCAGATTCTAACCCCATTTTGTACATGTGGATTTCTATTTGTCAAAACCACATTTGCTGAAAAACAAAACAAAATAAACAAAAGGAAAAACTCTTCCTCATTGAACTCTTGTAACAAGTCTATACAAAGTTGGTTTGGCATAAGTGTATAAACTGTTCTTCATCTCTGGTTCTATTCCAATGTTCTGCACACCTATTTCTGTGCCAATACCATGAGCCTATGGTTCATAGCAAGTGTGGAAATCAGCAAATGTATATCATGTATTGATGTGTTTGGTTTTCTTAGAGTTTTTTTTTTTTTCTACTATTCCGGGCCTCTTGTGTTTTTGCATGAAGTTTAAGATCAAGTTGTTGATAATTTTAATAAAAAATATCATATGGAGTTTTGAGAGTATTATATTCAATCTCTACATCACTTCAGAAGTTATTGCCAAAGAAATATTAAATCTTTAAATTGATAAAATTTCCGGTTATCACTATTATTTTAATTACCTTAGAAATATTTCATTTCAAAATTCAAGGCCTATAATTTCTTCAAACTAACTTTTACATTTTATTTTTGATTGGGTGCTAGCTGAACACATACACCTTACCACCTTAACTATGTGTTCAGCCAGGAGCAGATCAAAATTATTATGAAAATTCTCTTCATTGCTAAATATGTACACTTTTGTCATTCATGTATAATACCTAGTTATACAAAGTTCCATTATATTTGATAATATGAGTAATCTAGAAATGACATCAGATTTGTATATGTTATAAGAAAACAGAACTCATTTCACATAACTACTAGAGCTGCTGTAGCTTTTGTTTCTGATTGTCTTCTCAAACTATTCTCCACAGATATGAGAGCTAAATGAATTTCTGTGTCCATCTCTCTTCTTCCATTGCCTCTATATTCTTAAAGTCTCTCAATTGGTTCTCTATAAAAATTATCACATTAACCAGTTGTTTTAAGTTCCCTGAGTACTAATTCTGAAATAGCCATTGTTATTAAGTCCTAAATTTTATGAGTTCTTTCTCTCCCATGTCATCATATGGAATCAATTTTATTTGTTAGGGTTTTTGTTTGTTTGTTTGTTTGTTTTCAGCTTTTAATATGTCCTGTGACTTTCTGTTTTGCTGAAGAGGTTCTCATAAAAAGCTGTTGTATTTTTGCCAAATATTTTCTTATGCTTATAAGAATTATCATTTTGCCCCATCATCATTAATATGAAGTTACACTGAGTTTGTGTGTTAAATTAACCATACATTTATGAGATAAGAATAATACATTTTATACTATATTATCCTAGCATGATATTCCCAATTTGTTGGTAGTGTTTGTACAGGAACATCGCTCCTTAGATTTGCTTAATTTTGCTTTAGATTTGTTTTTCCTTGAGATCCGTTTTTTCAGCTTTCTTCAAGGTAATATCACCTAGGAATTGATCTTTCTCTCTTCATTTCACATTCAAGAACCTAAAGAGACCTGGTACTCATTTATCTCAAACAAGGGTTGGAATTCATCAGACCCCAGTGGCCTGCGTTTTTACATGGTTTGATATTCTCATATCTATATCTATATCTATATCTATATCTATCTACACATATAGATATACATGTGCATGTACATATATATATATATATATATATATATATATATATATATATATAAAATACCTTTTGTCTAGAGTCTGTTTTAAAGTTTGTCTTGGTTCTTTCTAGTCTAGGCAAGTATCTTTTCCATCTAAGATACATCTTTTGTTTGAAAGCATCCGGGATCTCTTCAACCTGCTTTCCCCAAAATTAGTAATGATGCTCATTTTTTTCTATTCCTGACATTAATAGTTTGTGTCTTTTGATTTCTTGGTCTGTCTAATTACTGATGTCAGGAATTAGATTCCTTCCTCGTCTTTAACTCCAGATTTTACACCTGAACAAACCTTTCTGCTTTACTTGTCTCTCATTGTTTGCATTTTTCCATTTTTATTTTAACATATCTTAAAATATTTTCTGACTTATTTTATGACTTTTAAATTGAATTTTTATCATTTGAGTAATTAATTAGATATTCTACAGATTTATGGATTTCTTAGAAAATCCTCCTAATTTTGTTGCATGATGGTTAGGACATGGTATGATTTCAATACAAATATTTTCTGACCTACTATACAATATTTTTAACTTACAGTTGTTTGCAGGCTATTATCACAGTGATCTGAGAATATTCTATAAAAATGACAAAAAAGACATACTAAAATACTTCCCAGGAAGCCCAGGAATAACAAGTTCTATACAAAGGCCTTAAATGAAGTATTGTAAGTATACTCAGAATGAAAAGAAACTGTGGGCAAAGGCACACAGCAAAACAGGGGAAACATTTATCTAAAGAAAAATGTGGATAGCCGTATATAAATTATAAAAAGGAACAACAAAAACATCTGAATTAAAATATAACTGAAAATCGCAAACACTGGAAATGAAAAATTTGCAAAAAGAAGCAGGAACTAATCTGAACTGTCAGTGGAAAATGAGTTTAAAGATGGGTCCACTAGTAATTATCTTGTTGTAATAAAAAGAAAAATAAAAGAACAAAGTGCTCAGAGACCCGTGGGATATCACAAAACATCTAATGGACATAAGGAATGGGAGTACTGTAAAAGTAGAGACTACAACTGAGCCAAGAGTGTTAGAGGTGATAACAACCTTCAAGTTCCATGAAAAATTATAGCCTACAATTACAGAAATACAGAAAATTTTAAGTAGAGTGAATTAAAAGAAAATCATACCTCAATGTAGAGTAATGGAGCTGTCAAACCTAAAGATTGATAATGCGAGGAAAAATGACTCTTCCTATACACAGAGGTTTACAAATGATTCCTCATGAAAGCCCCAACAGACCACAAAGCTCACAGTGGAAAAAAAAAGAAAGAGTCTGTAAAAACATTCTCAAAAGATTTACAAGATTACTCTTTCAAAAATCAAGAAGACTAGTTGGTATTTCTCATCAGTAGAGTGTCGAGCATCTGCACAGTGTGCTACACATGGATGTCCTGTAGTGGTGTGGAGGACAGACATATGATGAAGACAATTTGAAATAAAATGTAAGATGATCTTGCTGGCTTATCTTCACTAATAAAAGTTATATGGCTTTTTTCAGCTTTTGTTGTTGTTGATGTTGTTGATTTTTGAAGAGGAGGAGGAGGAGGAGGAGGAGGAGGAGGAGGAATAGTCTGGGTTTTGTTATTTTGAACAAATCTCTCAATATAACCCCAACTGGCCTTCAACATGAGTCTTTTTACTTTATCTCCCAATCTAGATTAAGAAGTATTTTCAAAAAATAAACTATATGTAGAGGGCCGCAATAACATTCGCCACCACTAGATGGCGCTGGCTTCCACTGCGCCCCACGTGGAAGGCCAGGTCAGTCAAGATGGCGCTGGCCTTTACCGCGCAAGCCGGCTCCCTATGGGGAGATTAACTGTGTGCGCATGTGCAAGAGTGCCTTCATGCCAGGTCTTTGCCCATTTCCGGGGCGTACCTGATGAGGTCATGAGTAAGCAACCAATCAGGTGTGGGTGCACACACGGGGATAAATAGGGTTCGCCTGGCGGCGCAAGCAGGGCTTCCACCATGAGAGAGGAATAGACAGGAATAAAGTCACCATAGTAAGAATTTCTATGTCTCAAGGTGGCTTTTTGCCGGTGGAAGTCGTGGCGTGGGACATTTGGTGCAAACCCGAACAAAAAATATCGCCGGTGCCACGGGAAGCCTCCATTTCGTGGAACAAATTCAGAAGCTATGAGTGGGGTAAGACTCTGAGAGACCATGGCTAGCCTTGATCCGCTCCAACTCAGTCTCCTGCCGGACGCGGCAGGTGCCGCTGTGGTTGCTCTGGCAACCCTCGGGCTTTTTCTATTGACCTTTGAGTTTCTAGCTACTGTCAAAAGGCGTCAGAGGTTACATGGGAACTGCCTAGGTAAAACAACAAAGCGGAGAGCGTTGGGGCAAGGAAAAAGATGGTCAGAAACAGGGGGTAGTGAAAAGTTGCAACGAGAAAAGGAAACTGATCGATCTCAAGTAGCAGTCCCCTCCAATTCGGAGGTGAAAAGTTGGGAAAAGAATGTCCCGGGAGAGAATAAAAAGAGGAGGTAAAAAAGGAACACAGTATTTTGGGAGAAAAAACTTTGTCTTGGTGCTTATAAAGGTATAATTAAGCTCCCTCCCGGCTCTCGGGGCCTTGGGCGTCCGTGCGCTTGACGCTGACAGCTTTACAGAGTCATGCTGATCAAATTTGATCGAGGCAGACCGCCTGAAAATTTATTCAGGAGAATCAAACAAAAGGACATCTCAGTGCCCGTGCACAGCCTAGTGGAGTTTATGTAATTGGGTTGTGAGTAGAAATATTCAGGGCTGTGTTTCACTTCCATACCATTGGCAAATGTCGGTTGTGCTGCTCAGATAATATATCTCAGTATCTTACAGGAATTGGGTTTCAACACGTTGGTGGACTAGTCCAGGAATTGAGACAATCCATCGCCCATATCAACTCCACCCGAGTGGATAGTCACCGTGAACACCATCTGGTTTTTTCCCTCTTTGTCTATTGTTTGTCTCTGGTGCACCAGGATGTCCCCGTGTCTGTCAGTTTATGTCTGTGATTTTTGTTTCTCGTTGTTTAAATGTTTTATGTTTCATGTTCAAAAGAAAAATGGTAAAAACCTTATCTGCCGGGTCGTACACCTTGACTTGGTTTTAACTTTCGGTTCAAAAGGAACAAATGAATAGAAAAGGTTTCAATCAGGTCTTTAAAGCCCTGTGCCTAGAGCCAGGTGTCTAGATTAGCTGGAGGAGCTGCTTAGAAGCTGACTAAGCGTCTACACGGGCTGATCTTAAAGGTGCTAACAGCTTCTCAGCTTCTTTGGTACGAGAGTTGATAGCTGTTTCTCTTAGAAAAATCCCTGACTGATTAATTGACTCAACAGGTGACAAGGTGCATCTCTTAAAATCATAGCTAAAAAGGTAAAAATGGTGTTTGGTGTATATATTAAGATATGTGTAGCCACTTCAATTTTGTTTCTCATTGGTTTTAAATGTATAAATATGCTCTGCTTGCCTTGGTTGTGGACTATTGGCTTTCAAGTTATTGGATATGGTTGAAAGCCCCAACAGACCACAAAGCTCACAGTGGAAAAAAAAAGAAAGAGTCTGTAAAAACATTCTCAAAAGATTTACAAGATTACTCTTTCAAAAATCAAGAAGACTAGTTGGTATTTCTCATCAGTAGAGTGTCGAGCATCTGCACAGTGTGCTACACATGGATGTCCTGTAGTGGTGTGGAGGACAGACATATGATGAAGACAATTTGAAATAAAATGTAAGATGATCTTGCTGGCTTATCTTCACTAATAAAAGTTATATGGCTTTTTTCAGCTTTTGTTGTTGTTGATGTTGTTGATTTTTGAAGAGGAGGAGGAGGAGGAGGAGGAGGAGGAGGAGGAGGAGGAGGAGGAGGAATAGTCTGGGTTTTGTTATTTTGAACAAATCTCTCAATATAACCCCAACTGGCCTTCAACATGAGTCTTTTTACTTTATCTCCCAATCTAGATTAAGAAGTATTTTCAAAAAAATAAACTATATATATATATATATATATTTGTAAAATACACTTTTACCATTACTGTTCTTCTAACAAGAAGTTCAACATGAGATAAGTGTAACTGAAGCTTAAAAATGTACATGTGTAACGCAACACAACAAATACCCGGTTACTGCTAATCTAAGCTAAATCATTTAAAACTGAGTAATTTTAAGACTAAGAAATACAAAATATTAATATGTTAAAAGTCATTTTTAAGAAATAATGTTCCTTAAGTTTTAGGTCATTTTCTCCTTTTATAACAGATTCTCAAAGATCCGCAGAGCTAGATAAAATACCAATATATCGAATATATTTAGCTATGGTTCTAGAGACTGTAATTTCAGAACTGACAGGCCATCTCTTAAGGCCTCTTATCATGTTCTAACAGGCACAATGGAATTGGGGCACATTAAAGACAGACAGAAAATATCTTCCCCTCCCTGCCTTGTGTGTGGGTGCATGTGCATGTGCCTGTGCGCGCACGTGTGTGTGTGTGTGTGTGTGTGTGTGTGTGTGTGTGTGTGTGTGTGTGTGTTTTACAGTGTGGAACCCAGGACCTTAGGCAAATGTTCTAGCAAAATGGAATCCACTCCTGTAGTAACCACCTTATTCTATCAGTAACATCATTAATTCCCTCATGAGTGCAGAGCTCTTCAAAGTGATGTAATCCCTCCTTCATCATCATACTATAAATGAACATACAATAGCAGTGGAAATTCATGATATGTTTTGAAAAGAAAAGAATGAAATTTCTACCGAAAAATTTTTACATATCAACAATAACTACATCTGCATGTATCAACAGAGCCTTGAAGTCCATGAAGCAATGGCGATAGAATTGAATGGAAAAATAGAGCAGTCAGCAGTTAGAGATAGAGGCTATGTGCACCTCAATATGGGCACAACAACAACAACAACAAAAGACTACCTAACCAGACCTGGCAGACCTTTATAGGGCATTCCATCTGAAATAGGCCAATTCACCTTGACCATTTCCCAGGAAAGAATGTGCATTAAAGCATAATCTGACAGCAATGAACTTGAAAGAATGGTTCTCCTTGACCAATAATGAAGTTCTAATTCAATAAACCCATTGTAAATTGAAAATATTATAGGTTAAAAATAGACATAATACTCCTCACTTAAGGTAACATTTACTTTTCTTGTTGCTGTGATAAAGTGCTCTGACCACAGCCTAAGGGACGGAAAGGTTATGATGATTCACAGTTGCAGAGAATACGTTTCATTGGGCAGGGAAGCCATGGTAGCAGCAGGCTAACTGGCCACATTCTATGGGAACGCTTGAAGCAGAAAATAACTGGAAGTGGACTCTGGCTGTAAAGCTGCTGGACCAGTGGTTCTCAACCATGTTGTTGTGGCCTCAACCATAAAATTATTTCCATTGCTACTTCATGACTGTAATTTTACCACTGTTATGAATCATGACATAAATATCTGCAAAAATGTTTTCTGATGGTCTCAGGCACCCTGTGAAAGGGTTTTTGACTACAAAACCCTTTAGTGCCGAGTCAGAGAGGGGATTCATGACCCATAGGTTGGGAACCACTGCTCTAGACTCAATCAGCTCCCCATCCCCACTTACCACCTACCTTCAGCAATGCTCTACCTCTTACACCTTCCCAACAGTATCCACTACTGGGCACCAAGTATTTAAATGCACAGACCAATGGAGGACTTTTTACATTCAAACTGCATTTATACTATACCATACTTATAGCTTAGGCAGTTTCACACTATGCTTCCTGTACTCCTGTGGTTAACTGAAAGCTGTCTTTTTCTTTTGCTGCTTATTATTAAAGGAGAACATCATTCTTTATATGGCTAGCTTGTAAAACAATCAAATTTCAAATGCTAAATGATATGTTCTAGTGAGTATATGTCATGTAAACACCTTCAGAAAACCTAGAAATCAAATGTTAGCCAAACCATTGCTAAGGAAGTACTTGTGTTTATGTCATAATTTCTCCCTTTGTTGTATATTTTTTCATTTTTTAGCAAAAATAATTTCATTAATATAATATGCTAATTACATAAATCAAAGCCCCTTTTTGTTAATGTCTATTCATTAATTGTATTTTAGTGAGTAGGCTACTCATAATCTATAGACTGTACTCTTGTCACAAGTTATGAGTCAAGTCTCTGGTGGGATTTTTTGAAAAGTAAATTGAAAGATTATTATTGTATTATATTTTAGTGTGCTGTGCTGTATTGTAATTTGTATTTCTCAATCAGCATAACTGAGCAACATTTGCCAAGCTCTGTCTTTTTGTTGTGAGTGATTTACATGTTTGCTTTTGGTTCTTTTTTAATGCTAAGTTCTGCATGACCATTGAAGAAAGGGCAGCATAACACAGTTCTCCTCCTTGAGCAGAGCCAGTGGGGCAAAGACCTCCAGGAGTGTTGACCATTTGCTAGGCATAAGGTTTGTTCATATATTTTACTTTATGTTCCTACTTTGAGGAAATGCTCTCTGTCAAGATTAATAACTACATGATGATCAGAGATAACAGGAGTCCAGGAGACAACGGTGTGTCTAATGTCCTTAGCAAAATGTAAATGCTTAGTCCTTAGCAAACAGTAATCCTAAGAGCTGTGGGGGGAAAAAACCTCAAAAAACATGAATTCAAAAATATATAAACAAGATTTCTCAACTATGCAAAATATAAGGATGCAATAGGAGTTATTAGGGTCCTCACAGTCCTAAAAACCAAACCAAACCAAAACTAAAAAACAAAACAGGCTGCTATACTATGAGCTGGCTTGTCAGAAAGACATTTACAAAGAAAATGAAAACACTTATGAAATGGTTATCTCAGAACTGGATCCCACTTAGATAGCTTATTGTCTGAGCTTACAAAGACAGGCAGATCTCTGAATTTATTTGCCGTGTTAAAAAAATGTACTTGCTGTCTTTTTCTAAGAATCAAGGGGCTACAGTTATAAAAATCCTGATTTATTGGACAATTAAAAGGGAAGCTGGAGTAAATGACTTAATTGATGTGTAAATAACACATCAATTGGTCTGAAACAGAGAGCTACCCAGAGAGAACTTTCTGGAGAGCAAACACAGCTTGTTTAGAATTTGTACTAGCAGCTTTTCTGACTCTGGACAGAAAATCCGAGATATTTTTTCAACAAGAGAGAGCTGTCTCCAACAGAGAGGGCTGTCTTGGGCAGAAAGCTATCTCTATCTCGAGTAGACTACAGAACCAAAAGCTGTCTACAGAGAGCTGTCTAGGGAGCCATCTCAAGCAGACTATAAAGCTGTCGGCTTGCACCCCGTCGTTAGATTTCGAGTTCTTTCTTTCCCAGCTCCCAAACAACCCTTCCCCTGAAGCCCTCTCCAAGCCAAAGCTAGTCCTTGGCACGTTAGATGTTATACCTGATCTGTGGAAAGCTCACAGCTCAGCCTGGAGAAAATACTACAGCCTTCCAAAATCTTTGCAGGGCATGCTCATGTACCTATACACAACTCTTGAAGTTCCCAAGAATACAAGAAATTTACTAAAGTTCTCTATTTTGAACTATTGAACCTCTTTGTTGACTAGCTGCTTTTGAATTTGCTGGGACTACTGACAACATACACAAAGCTGTGATTTGTACAATTATCTCAGATGGTTATATAACCTTACTATGTGAAATCTGAGTTTTATGAATCAAGTTCTTCTGTGCGGAAGTCAGAGTTCAGGTAGTGACCCATCCCATTGACTGCTTAACTCAGGATGTTCAGACCTACCAAGCTGTGATGACTCCAGGTATTCATGTCCATTATTCTAAGGAGAAAGAAACACAAAACATGGGGGAATCTCACTGTTCTTACTATCATTCATTCATTTTTCTTGAATTAATTATTCTAGCATTTTAACAAGCCTTCAACAAATATCCAGAGTTCGACAAAGTAAATATTGACAGTGATTTGCATGCTGCCATGCAGGATTAGACTTTTAAATGTCTCTACTATTTTGAAAGGCACTCCATGTTTTAATTGCCTTGATACCAGCCTGAAAGTTTTATAAAAGGGATGGATTTCTGGCTTACTCACAGTTAAATTTCCTGAAAACAATTATCAGAATATGCTTCAAGTTTTGATACATGGTCTCATTATATTGCCCAGCCAGGCTTTGAATTAACAATCCTCCTGCCCTAGGCTCCCGAGAGCACTAAGATTGATTATAGATGTATGCCACAATGTCTAGCTCAAAACAAGCTTAAAAAAAGATGTTAGCATACTATGGTTTTATCTTTTTTTCCCCAAAAGCATATAGAATAGATTGTATTCTTTGATAGAGGCCATAGGCACTATACAATATTTTGCAACTTTCTTTTTTTTTTCTTTTTACATAATAAATCAGTGAGCTCCTTCAGTGAGTGGAACTGCATTCACTCATATTCATCTTCAGGTCAAGTTCCTCATAACTCTCACAGTTTCAGAGAATAAGACTGCCATCTCACTTTTATCATATAGGTTCGTATGATAAAATCAAACAGTAGAGAAATGTATATTCTGCAGCCTCTAACCATTCTATGCAGTCAGTCTAGCTGTGGAACAAACACATACCATCAAGTAGTCAGTTCACACACCAGAAAGATCTTGATTTGTCTCCTGTCAGGCATTTGTTAAGTGTGATGCTGATTGTGCGCCATTATCTTTAAACTAACACATATGTGTCTGAAGGTAAGCTGCTGCTTTCCAGCCTGTTGATGGGCAGTGTGTGTCTCTGTGTTTGCCTTCCTGCTATCCATCGTTAGACCATGATCATTCATGATCAAATAGTTTCTTAGCTTTCAACCAACTTGTACAAATGCTGAAAACATTGTACAGTCCGTCACTGCCTTCATATTAGTGGTTTCTCAGATATCATACATGACTTAGGTTAATATACCTGTCTATTTTTCATATCTTTGATAACATTACTTCCTATTTCAGGTTGTGAAGCTAGACTTTAATGGCTGAGCCATTTATCTCCAGCCGGGTAGCATTGTTTTAGTGTGATGTTATCTACTGTCACTGGGATGTACCTTGTGTATTTGTAGCAAAGTTTCATCTTTTTAAAAACTTTGACTATGTAGTAACTTTTACCAATGCTATTTATTAATAAATGCAAACACTGCTTCCTCTTATTGAACTGATTATTTACATTAAGTGTTAATATATATCGACTATTCATGAAATACTAAATGCTTATCTGTCTGGACCTATGTCAACATACTGCTTGATTGAGGTAGTTAATGTTCTAAAGAATGGGTATCACTTGACTGACTTCAATCTCAAATACTTTTTGCTCACTTTCAAAAACATATTTGCCTGATTCATGGGACACATTTATATTATTTGCTATATGTTATAGTAAGATTTTGTTTGAAGTTACACTACAGTGAAATATTAATTTGGAAAAAATAACATACATAATAACATGTCATGAAATATCTCTTTTCTTATGTTTTCTATGTGATCATTGTCACATCTGTTGATTTTTAATTACATTGTATGGGCTCGGGGCTGTATAAGTCAGAGGTTGAGCAATTGCCTACCATGCATAAGACTTCATTTGTAGCACTGAAAAAGAAAAATTATGCCTTTCAGCACTTTATTGAATTTCTTATACCTTATGTTTTTGAAAGCTGAATCACCAGTATAAATAAAAACTTCTCATATATCTAGGACTTTTCTGTGTTCAAGTCCTCTTAGGAGTTCAAAATGATCTAGCTGATCCTAGGTTATTCTAAGCATATAATTATATGTTTATATAGTATATAACCATATCTGTGTACAACTTGCTTATGCTATATTCATGGCATATGGAAATTTATTTTCTAATTAACTGATCTAGTTAAATTGAGATTTTTAGAACATTTAAAAATAATCAAAAATAAAATTCTTAAGTTTTATTTAAATTTAAGTAATTTAAATTTATCAAAACCTAAGGTGATGTTATTTTATTGGTTTCTCATACTGTTTTTTTATGTCACCAAATTTTATAATACTCATTTTTCATCACTTTTCATCATTGCTAAGGACTTAAATCGAATTTTGTGACCATTTCTCTAAGTAAAGGCATATGCTGTTTATTCTATATTCCATTTATTAGATTTATTTTACAGTCTTTATATGTTATTTTTATATGTTTGTTTTGATGTCTCATTTCATAAAGCCTTTCAGAACATCATAGATCATTCATTTAAAGATTTGATATTATTTGCATTTCGGTTTAGTGTAATGTTTTACAGTTAGCAGTTTACGTCTGCAAACCCAGTTGGTGCTCAGGTGATGTTAGAACATTCCCAGCCTTACCTGGATACCCAGAGTACTATTTGTTCACTTTAAATCAGTTTCATGGACCAACAGGGTGGCTCAGTACGTAAAGGCACTTTCTGTTCTGGTACCGGACAACCCAGTCCCAGGACTCAGGTGCTAGCAACAAAGAACCAGTTTGCACACATTTTTCTGTGACCTTCATAAATTGTGCAAGGTGACATGCATGCACCAGCATAAATAAATGGAAATAGTTTAATAGTGTTTATGAATATCATTCTGTATACTTAGTGAAATCTCCTTTATCATGACTCCTGATTTTTTACTTCTCTGACTTTTCTCAACCATCAGCCTTTTGTAATCATTCTCCTGGTTCTTCATTTGTTGCCCAAGAATGTTGCTTTTGTTGTTTTTTTGTGATATATTTTGGAAGTTTGCTTCATCAAATAGAGTTTTCTTTTAACCTTAATTTCATTTTCTATCTTGATTTTCGTTTAGTTTTATTGTTTTGTGTCAGGGAGGATTTAAGGTCAAAGATAATCTTAATAATAACTAGGCTTCTGAAAGCAATTTTATATAGTCAACATCTTTGTCTGTCATCTGGCTTGAAAGTCAATTTGGCAGGTTATAAAGGTGGTGCTGTTTTCCTGTGTGTCATGTTAGCTTTGAACCAATACAGCTGGTTGTCTTGTTGTCTCGGTGAATGTTGCCATGGACTAAGCTATGGACACATGGTTGCAATTCATGCATGCACTTTCATAAAATATACCCTCAGGGCATTGTGAGTTAGCGTACTGCGACTACATCACCTTCCTCTGTTGCCTCCTTCTAATTAGCATGCCTCTATGGCAAACATATTTTAAGTTTTAATATTGGTCAAAGAGCCAGTTCTTTGTTTTACTGTGGTCATTGCTGACTGTAGTAATTTACTTGCTGACTCGAGTTAAATTTGGAAAAAAAATAAGCACCCACTCTGGGCTTCTTCCAAGAAAGAAGTGTGAGTCATGTCATATAAATGGGAAACAAATCTCTGGGAAACCGATCTCTTTGGGCTTTAAAATATGTGAATTTCCTAAGGCACAACAGGTTAGCAATTAATTTTCCTTAGCTATATTTAAATCCCAGAGCAGTTCTATAAACTCTCACAAGTAATACCTTTATTGGACACTAGTTATTTTTCTGTAGACAATAAAGTATGACCACAAAAAGAATATTTGAGTAATTCCAAGGAAAGAGATTAATATTAACTTAAATAGCAAATGAATAACCTCTCCAATATCTATCATGTGTAGTATGAATTCCACTTACATATATGTTATATGAATAGAGGCTATAAAGTACTACTTTATAAATTAAGGATGTCAGAAAAACTAATGCTTGGAGCAGACTTCTGCTCTTGACAGCTATGAATGCAGGATCATGGCTAGTAAGTCAGTCAGACAATGATAGAAACAATTTTCAGTTTGATAACATAAGAACATTCTAAAGCCATATCTGAATATTTATTTTTTTGACTAAACTATCTATTTACTTTACATCCCGATCACAGCATTCCCTCCTTCCTCTCTTACCAGTCCCTCCTTCTTACCTCACTACCACAGCATTGTCTGTTCCCCCCCGAAAAGGGGAGGCCTCCCATGGACATCAGTCAGCCCGTGGATATCAAGCCACAGTAAGACTAGGTGCATCCACTTCGACTGAGGTTGGACAAGGCAGCCCAGTTAGGGCAAACGGTGCCAAATGCAGGCAACAGATTTGGGTACAGAACCTGTTCCCATTTTAGGAGTCCCACATAAATTTCCAACTGCACAACTGTTATATATGTGTAGAAGGCCTGGGTCCGTTCCATTCATGCTTTCTGCTTGGCAGAAGCAACATTTAATTACAGCTAGCTTACAGGTTCAGAGGTTCAATTCATTATCATCAAGTGGGAATATGAAAGTATCCAGACAGGCATGGAGCTGGAGGATAACATGCAATGGTGACAGGAAGGAGACTCCAGGTCAAGGTAGACTGGACAGGAAGCCATGGCATATGGAAATACTGGGAGAGTTTCACAAGCTGAAGGAAAAACCACTACAAATGTCATAAAGTAACTGCAGCACATCGAAAGAAATGCTTTTGTTGGAAATGTTCTGTTCCAATACATGAACACAATTGGAAAAATCACTCGTATTTTCAAATATTTCAGTCTTTTTTTCTTTCTGACGATATAAAAAAAGAAAAGAAAGAAAGGAAAAAAATGTGCCAGGTCAAATCTTTGACTCAGATTTTTGTAAAATTACTTAGTGGATAATTAACCAAAGCAGATTGGCAAACGTAGCAACACACATTCAGAGTAGGCCGGACAAATATTTATGAACAAAGCACTATTTTTTTTTCTGTAGTGTTTTTCTCAAGATGTCCCTGGGTCTTTTTTCTGTGTCCTGTTACCTATAGTCCCAAGTTGTGTTAGAAAGTGGCTCTTGGACAGATCACGTCAGGCCAGCAAAGTCCCACATTGGGAGTAAGCCAGGAAGTAAAGGAGGAAAGAGGGGATGAAGAAGAAGGGGAAGGGATTGGGGTCTTTGCCTTTTATTCAGGTCATGAGGCAATCATGCGCACCACCCATGTGCAGGTGATGTGCACAGGTGAGGCATTTGCTGGGAGTGTGTCGGTTGCCATTGCAACAGACACAGGAGGGACCTTGTCGCCTAGGGGTGACATCATTGCTGGATTGGGAGACTGTAAACAGCTTCTGATGCCAGCACCCCACAGTTACAAAATCAATTTCCATCATTTGAACTGGCCTGGCAGATGACTCTCCAATTACAGGCGTGCCCAAGAGATATATACGCAAGTGTTGCCCAGCCCAATAATCTTAAGACTTAAATGTCTGAAGGAAGTGGTAGGTGAGACCAGGACATTTCAGCCCCTGATAAGGAGATATATATCTCACTCTGAAGTTTTTGTTTTATATGGACAAACAAAAGTTTGTTCCTGATTTGGCTCAATGACAGGATGTTAGTCTCAATGCTGGACTTTTCTAATGATGGAAAGATAGGACATTCCATTTGAGAGAAGCCATTATGTCCGTAATGGAGTTGTTTTCTCACTGTGCCTGTCTCCGGCAGTCCTTGCTAGCCTGCTCATTGACACAGTCACTGAGCTATGAAACATTCTGCAGTTAAAAGTGCAGGACATGTTTTGCATTCCTTTTTCCCGCTCACTGGTACACCACCCAAGCACCAAGACTATTCCTTTCTTCTACCCACCGAGACATCGGCACATAGAAGCTACTTTTGATGAACAGCATTAGCTCTTTCAGTGGTCCCCTAATGTAACTAGAACTAAGTGTAACCCTGACATAGCTACCTTTACTTTACACATGTATTTTGGCTGAAGTCACATATATAAGTTATCATCCTCAACTCAATCTTTCCTCTTGAGTCACCTTGAACTTAAGAGAGAAAGAACAAAAAAGAGGGGGAGGGACAGAGAGAGAAAGAGAGAGAGAGAGACAGAGAGAGAGAGAGAGAGAGAGAGAGAGAGAGAGAGAGAGAGAGAGAGAGAGAGAGAGAATTCCATGATGTCAAAGCTGCAGCTTTTACTACTATGTTAAAGGCTAAGATGAAATAATGGTAAGTCAATGGTGCCAGGATGACAGCTTGACCAAGATTATTCACTATACAAAATTATGTCCTCCTTTAAAATTGAAGCTCATGTAAGTTCACTGAAAATGGACTTGAAAGTTCCTGGACCTATTTATTCTTCTCAATGGAGCCACAGTGAACACAAGTGCCTTCTCTGTTCTTCACCATTGCTTGTTTGTTGTTGTTGTTGTTGTTGGTGGTGGTGGTGGTGTTTTGTTTTGTTGTGTTGTGTTTTGTTTTGTTTTGTTTTGTTTTTCATTGACTATCAGGGTAGGGGTCACAGGCAGCTGCTGAGGGCACACCTTTAAAGCTGAAGACTCCATAACGACTTCGCCTTTCACCTACTGTAATATGTTTCACAGACTCATTTATTTTCTGGATGTCCTCTAATATGGGCTGAGTGAGAAGTCTTAATACCCTGGGCAAAGATTTCTAGCAAGTACAGAAGCGATTCATTCTTAGATTTATGTTGAAGTTATTTTACTATCGGTTCTCCACCAACTCACTGCGTCTTCAGGCAATTCCAATTAAACTTGAATTAATATCCCGGTTCTAATTAGCCAGGTTCCTAATACTATGCACTCAGTTGTAAACCTGCTTTTGCAATCACAGGGTGAGGTCACTCCTTTCCCCTGGCTGCCGTCTTTTCATTTGTTCCTGACCCAGCTTAATGTCAGTACCTCTGAGAAAATGTCTTCTGCATCCCAGGCTGATAGCCACTTCCTTCCCTGTACTCCAGTGCTCTTTATTAATAATTCTACTTTAACATTTACTCAACGGAACTCCAATTATCTGCCAATGCATCTTTTTCACTGACAGAATGATGTTCCTCCTTCCCAGAGGGCAGAACCCCTGGGTTTTAAACTAGCACAGGGTTGGCCCAAAGTAGGTGTCTAATAATCGTTAGCAGAATGAATGAGAGGTGAGCTAATTGATACAGGGATGGAGTCTCAAAGTCTAGATTGCACTTTCATTGCTGCTGTACTAAACATGCCTGTGGATTTCATGCGTATTCATTTGTGTATTCATTACTCAGTAGAGGACCCCATGCAGATCACGGATTTATATGGGTTTTCTTTGCATTCTATTTGACTTAAACCAAAAGATTGACCTGACTGAAAATCATGAAAACTTTTATTAAACTTTGAAGGTATTCAGGATGTTGTTAGGGAAGAGCAAAAGATTCTCATACAAGTTGTGATGCATTAGGTAGAGAATGCTTTAACGGGTATGAGACATCTCTAAAATCTTTGTCTATGCACAATACAAACGAGCGGTCTTCATGTAACACAACGCAGATACTTGCAACCTGCTACCCATCACTCTTTATGGCTTTCTTTTTAATAGAAAGAACCTTGTGCATTATGAATACTAATTATTCATGGGCTAGAGTTAATTGCAGGAAACAATAATGTATGCTTTGGAGAAGAATTCTTTCAGACCTGAACAGAAGAAGCATTCATAGTTGAATTGGTTCCTGAATCAATTTCACTGAGAAATCTTTACCATTGACATATGTAAACCTCCACAAAGATCCCAGATAGCATTTGAGGAATCTCCTTGGTAATCACGGCCTCCTATTGGAAATAGTTTTGAAATTTGGCCAGTAAAATGAATATTGTGCTTACCTTAGAAATTTTTCTAAATTCGGAAGGGACATTTGGTACTGTCTTTTGAAAGAGAAATGGCCTTCATGGTCTCTGGCATTTGGATACATTACTTCCAGTCCATGACACTGTTGGGAGCTTTAAGTATTGCAGCCTTGCTGGAGGAAGTTTCTGATTGGTTACAGACTTTAAGAGCAAAAGCCTAGTGTATGCAGAGCCTTTTCTCATTGCTTTGTACATGGGGTCGAGATACGATCTAATGCCTCCCTGGCCTTGCTACCATGCTTGCTGACATGTTTCCAGTCATGATGGATTCCTACCCCTCTAGAGCCGTAAGTCCAAATAAACTGCTCCATCTTTAAGTTGCCTCATCATAGTGTTTTATCACAACCATGGAAAAGTAAATGATACTGTTGTTTATCTAAGCATTTGCTGTCAGTATTCCCTCCCCTGAGAAACATTATGATTTGACTCAGAAAGAAACCAAACTAAAACCAAAGAAAAGACCAAGAGGAAACAAAAAAGAAACAAACAAACAATGTGGGAATTGACTGGGTCAGCTCTGAGGCCGGCAGCTGGCCTATCTATAAGGATTCTTCACTTCTTGTTTTCCCTTAACAATCTGTGCTGCTGTCTGTAAACTGACAACTAAGTATGAGGTAAGAAGGCAGGAAAATATTCCTCTGAGGGGCTCAGCTCTTACACAAGCTGACCTGCTTTCAAAGTGTAGTTTTTAAAGAAAATAAGCCTGTGTGGATCTTCAAGTTGTGTTCCTGAGACTCAAATCTTATTCTTGCCCACATACACCTCCTTTCTCCAGCTAGCCTGTGCTAGAATAATCTCACCTCTAGTAGGAGTGTGATTTCCTTCTGTGTTCTGCTAGTGACAATCACTTGTCTTTATTTTTAGTAAATCTTATTATATCTTTGAAATGTACAGTATGATGCTATGGGAATATAAAATCAGGCTTAGCAAAAGGGTTTGCTCAGTTTGTGTTTTCTTCAGCTCTGATGATTTCTCTATTTATAAACATGCACACATAAACACATTTTATAATTGCGTATAATTCTGCAATGTTGCATATATATACATACATATGTATGCATACATACATACAAACATATATAAAGAAGTTCTTTGGTATATATGGGCATTGTTCCTAGAAACCAGGGATATAAACATCTGTGAAGTTCAAGTCCCTCACAGAAGATATACAAATGACCTGTGCACATGTTCTTGTCTACTTTAGAAGATGTTTGCACTACTATAATGCCACGCACATCACACAATGTAAATGTAAGTAGTTGGTATACTATATTATCTCAATGATAATGAGAGACAGAATATACAGTAAGGATGCACCTTTGTAAATGTTTTTGATACTCAGTGGTTTGACTTGAAATTTCTGGCGAGTAATGCAGCCCATGTTCTGCGACGCAGTGTATAATTACTTCTTCCACTGAATCAGTAGTGGGGATAGCATGAGAATCACGAACAGAGTGCAGCCCCTAGCCCTTCATTCTGTTGCCTGGACAGGGACTCTTTTTTGAACTTGGAGCTATGCAAAAGATGGATGGACCAGGGAGATTTTAAGAATAATGCTTTCTGGTGATAAGAGGGGAGGGGAGGAAGCAGCCACTGTTCTATGTGTAGTAGTAGTTTTGAGAAGGTTCCACAGACAACGATTGCCTTCCAAAGGGACATTGCATGTAAGAAAGTAGTCAGCCAACAAAAAGAAAGAGTTGACACAAAGGCCATGTTTTCATTGTGCTTGAACCTCTGCGCTAGTACAGGATTTGACACTCAGCAACTCCGCTTTGACTAGAAGCTGTATGAACAGATGAGGTTGAATAAAAGAAAAGAACATACACATTTCACAATGAGAACAGTTTCTCTTTGGAGGTCCGTAGGTTGCTCTGGATACTGAGGAAGAACAGGAAATGATAATTCCAGTCAATAAAAAAGAATGAGGTACTTTATGATATTATGAGGCCAGCTATGAAAGCTACCTTCTAGGAAGGACGTCAGTGGCCCATGTGACCTTTTTCAGGGAGTATGTTCTTATCACAGCAGGATCTGCTCAAACTGGGTCACATCAGCCACGATTCTAGTCCTGGAATTTTTTTATCCATATCTCCTAATGTTTTTTTTACTTCTGAGGCAGTCTTGCTCTGTAGAATAGACTGGAGTTGAACACGTGATTCACCGGCCCCTTTTTACTGATTTCAGGATTATAAGTATGCACCCACAGGCATGGCTTTTAAATATGATTTCTATAAAAGTGTTTAGTGCAATACATCAATGAGAGAAAACCACTCAAGTTTTTGAAAATTTGAATAGTCTCTTGCTGGTAAATTTAAAATGTATTAGCATATTACTGGTAAAAGTTTTTGGAAATCCTCCAGTAAAATGACAATAACAACAACCCTACTGGGTTTTGTTATTATTTTTGTTTCTAATGTGTGTGATTCAAGAATGAATTACTCCACAATGTTTTCTGAGGAAAGGGGGATGAGTATTTTCCTAACACAATCCATGAGGACAGAAACAATATGTTTCAATAAGACTTCCAAAGTCATGTCTATACAAGGTGAATTGGCCTTGCTGTAATTTTATATAGTCTGGTAGCCAACTAACCTATTAATGTCTGGACAACTGGCAGTGACAGCTATATAGGCCCTCCTTGATGGAATCAGTTGTATGTGATATTTTTAACTCCAGTCTTCACCGGAGAAATTATTTCCTGTGTATTCCCTCCTGAGGAAATCTACCACAGCCTTTTCAGAATGCATTTGAAAATATCCACCAAATATGTCTTTGATATGATGTCTCCGAATCTTAACTCCTCAGAACCAATACAAGAAAACAGTCCAATTTTTATCATAATTTGTTTTTGTGTAGTTCAGAACACACACACACACACACACACACACACACACACACACACACACACACACTGCATTACAGACTGTGTATTTATTAGGTTTGATGTGGTCAACCTAAAATCATCTATCAAATTCTATTCTACACTGATGTTTCTTTTGGAAGAGTTTCTGAAAGGAGGAATGCCAGTATATTGACAGCCTGATAACTTTCACCATGTTCTTGGGTCATGGTAAGAACATCTGCTTCTAGTTTTCTGTTCCTCTCAGTGTTTAGCCTAGCACAGTTCAATCATTAAGTTATAATAAAGGATATGTTTTCTATCCAAACCAAAGATGAGCTGATTCTTCACAGAAGATCAAATACTAGGCATCAGACCCTTACCACTTTTGTGTTCGTAAGTGTCAATGTCCTATAGCACTTTGGGTAATACAGTCTTAGGGTAACTTTAAAGGAAGATGACACGATGGTAAATTCAATGTTCTACCTTCCAGATTGAAAATAGAAAACTAGAGAGAAAAAAATCCATAAAGATGATTCAAGTTGCATCTTCTACTGGTCCCGGATCCACATAGTTTTTCTCTAGAGACTCCATTACGTCCTGGAGATGAGTTAGCACACATTTGATCCTAGGAGAGCTCCAGCAATTTATTTGGCTGTCAAATATTTAAAGAAATGAAGGATCACATGTGAATGTGAGAAGTAGAGTGGATTCATGTAGGCAAATATTAGCATTAGAAAATTTACCTGATAGATGCAAACACTTTAGCAAAACCCAAGAGTAATGGTGTGGGGAACCAGGGTGTTTATTTCTCATTTCACAAAATAGAGCAGTCAGGCTTGCGTTTTCCTCAGCAAGTAGTTTGTTTAGCTTCTCTGAGGAATAGCCCTAAATGTAAACAAAAGCAATAATAGCAGCTGGAAAATCTTAACAGGTAATGCACATCAGCTTTACTCTGTGTGGCTTGGCCTCCTATTCCCCTTCAAGATATTCCATTGATGATTGCTCGTTTGGCTGTCTGAGACCGTTTGTGCCTACCAATGTAAACATCTAACATTTCAAAAAGTCTGCATTTCAAAAGATTGCTTGAATTAAAACACTGGTTCTCAACATATGACAACGTAGAATCTCCCTTCTTTACTGAAGAACTCCATATAGAAATGATATATATTTGAATATATATTTATGTAAAATTTAAAGTGCTCCATTATTTGATAACTGTCATAGAAGAATGTTATGTCTGTGTAACGACCTGATATTTGTTACTCTCTAGAATAGTTTCTTCTTGTTCTTTTCCTGCCACCTTGTGAGTGTCCTCAGATATAAGATGTCTTCTAACACTGGGGTTGTTAACCTCGCTGATGCCCAGTAGTCGTGCATATCCCTGACCATTCTGGAAATAATTATTAGCATTCTCAGTCTTGTTCTATAGACTTGTAATGGTGTGTTTCACTGTTTGTGGTATTAGCTTTGGGCTGTTAGGCATAATTCTGTTTATGACTGTGAAGTCAGGCTGTCCATCTGAACATGACAGATTGTAAATTCGCTATATCTGCTGAATCAGCTGGGCTTGTGCAGAGAATACAGAAGCCTCATTTGCACAGCTCATGGCTTCTGAGTGACCTGGTTTGTGATCTTTAAAACAATTTATTTCATTTTCCTCAGTTAAACGACTGTCTTATGGTTTCCATTTTACATCGCTTGTATTTTGCTTCACAAGTTGAAATCCACTATTGCTTTTGCTATGGATTAATAACTACGTGAAATCCTGCTTATTCACCTTGAGCGGAGAAAACAATCCTGTTGCCCATACATTGTAACCTGAAATAACACATTTTCATCCATGTGCAATCAAGTGTTTGTAATGGGCTCTCCTCTTTTAGATGCATTTTTCTGCTGCAGTTGGGGATAGAGATCCCTTCATAGGTAGCATAAACTAGGTCCATATTAACATATTGTTTCCTGAGCTTGAGCACACAAATTAAGTGCCCTTTATACCTTGTTGAGCATCACCATCCCATGGATAGATGAGGAGAAGAAACTGTAGTGATGCTAAGAAACAGACCGGGAGAAGATCCTCATCCCTGCTGTCCACACTCCACTGTGTTTGTTTACGTTTCCCCATGGGTTCTGAAACACCTAGGTCCTTTACATATTCAATTAAAGTAAATATTCAACTAACAAGTCTGCTTCTTTTATTTCTCTTTTGAACTTTGAGACAAGGTCTTGGTAGTCGTAGATATCATGATACATCCATGTCAGGTTCCTAGCAACTGGATAGCACATGTGTTTTACCTGTTTTCTCAGATACATAGACCTAATGAACAGTATCCATCTAGCAGGAAGTCATCTGTAGCATCTTCCTTGGCCTCATTTGTCTTATTCATGAGGTAGAGTAAAGCCAGTTACCTCACAGATTAGAATTCTGAGGTTAAAGAGAGTGCAGAAGGTGGAGATAGCCTGTGAACTGCAATTTAAAATAATAATGCCAATTTAAATTAATTTATAATTTTATAATAATTAATGCTATTAGAGTATTTATAGTGAATTGCTATCCAATATCTCAGGTGGCAAGTCATAAGATAAGCAAACTGGCTTTCTTTCCATGATTGTCCTTCAGAGTATCAGTGATGTCTGGGTCAGATGTGCCAGCATAACCTACAGGTGTGACCTAGCTTACAAGGTACACATAAAGCTTGACCATTCATGTGGCTAGCTTCTGTAACCACTCAATCCATTCCAGCTTAACATTTTTAGGTGAAATAATGTAATAGCACAAAAATGAGTGTGAACTAGACTGTTGGGGGGAGGGCGGCAATGGGGGGAGGGTGGGGAGGGGAACACCCATAAGGAAGGGGAGGGGGGAGGGGGATGTTTGCCCAGAAACCGGGAAAGGGAATAACACTCGAAATGTATATAAGAAATATTCAAGTTAATAAAAAAATACAAAAAAAATAAATAAATACTGAGTGTTTTACCTCACCTTTATAGTCTAGCTGGATACAATGAGCATGAATATAAAAGGGGAGGTATTGAGGATCTGGAAAAAGGAGGGTAGGGCAAGCAAAGTATTTTAAATTAGAGAGAAACATTTTCAAAGTGTGTTACATATGTGCATGTTATAATGAAAGTACTTACTTTATATAATTGATAAGTGCTAAAACATTGCCCAAATTTTTTCAAAATTATAAACAGTACTAGTGAGATAGATTAGAACTCCCAAACCCATTGAGGTATGGAAGGAAAGAACCAACTCTATAAGGTAGTTCTCACACCTCCAAATGTGTGCTGTAGTATCCTCTCTCTCTCTCTCTCTCTCTCTCTCTCTCTCTCTCTCTCTCTCTCTCTCTGTCTCTCTCTCTGTCTGTCTCTGTCTCTGTCTCTCTCTCTCTCTCACACACACACACACACACACACACACACACACACACACACGCACACGGGATAGTAAATATAAGTTTGAAAATTAATTTTAAAAATACAAGCCAAGACAACACTCACACTAAACTTCACAGAAAATATCTCAATAGTGATGCCTATGTGTAGCACAACTCCAGTGCAAGCAGGAATGGCTCCTAGGTTAAAGCCTGTGAAGAACACAAGTTAGGTAGGTTATACATTGGGCCATAGTATAAACTGTGAGATTGAAGAAATCCAGTACGTCCTTGGCTTGACATTAGATTGTTACATAAATCTCAGTTATTTAATGGACAAAGCTTTGTTTTCTTATAAAACTTCAGCGGATTCTCTGAGAGTTATCATTGATGCTTCTAAAGTTCTTGTTGCAGGGGGGAGTTTACGGTGGGATTCTCACTAAGTATTGTCAGTTGGAGTTCTCACTATTAATAAAAGTACTACAGACTTCAAACAGCAAAAGCAGTACTAAAACCCAGAATGACCGGAGCATAAGTTTCAATATCAAAGTCCCCACCACCTTTACCACCATTACTTGCTCCTGCTCAGATCTGTGCCTGGCTCATTGTAGTTGCTTAGGGAATAATCAAAGCACGATCTATTACTGTTTGTGTCTGTGTTTGGGTCAACTGCTTTACGATAGCAGGTACATTGCATAAAGTCATCCATATATTAGGTATGCATGCGTTCACAGAATTAATCAAAGGAACTTAGATTATAGCTCTTCTGAGACTTGAACACCAAACCTTCATGGGTTCAAGGAAGTCTCACTAAGTAGATAATTCATAAGAAGTTATTTGAGACGTACTTCTTCTGTGCCATCTGTTGCTAATAGCTTTGTCTTACTGGCTTTTATACTTTATTTTGGGGATTATATTCCAAAGTTCATCATGAGAAAGAATAGGATTGGGTAAATGGAAATATTCTGAAATGGAGAATACATAGTAGACAAATTCTGAGGAAATGAAAGGGTATTTAAATTATTTGCTAAAACACACGTAGAAAACAAAATACCAAGCTTGAGGTATAAGATATAATTTTAATAATTATAAGTGTTTCCCAGGAATAGAACAAAATCAGTGAACTGATGTATATCTCCACCATTCAGATGAAAAATATATAACTATTGCTTTTTTTTTTTGTTTCTTCCTCGACAAAAACAATTATACATGGATTAAGGCTGCAAATGTATAAAATGAAGCCTGGCATTATCTGTGATCTCAGGAAAGAAAAATGACATCCTAAACAAACAAACAAACAAAACAAACTGAAATGAAAATAAGCCAGAGGTTAACTGTATATGTGTCTACTGAAGTACTAAAATAAAGATATGCACATTCAAAATTACTAAGTAAAACCTCAAGAAAAATTATAACCTGGGGAAATATCTTCAACATATCCTGGATTTAACTGTCACAATATCCCTGAGAAGTAGATAAAGGCATTTCCATTTATACGGGAGGGAATACAGAGAGTCCCAGACAATTTAAGTAATTGAGTAGCTTTCTGGAGGTCATTCCGATAATGAGTGCAGCTCAGGAATTCAAATCCTCAATAGATGAGGATTTTTCCTGACAAGTGGCCTCCCTAAATGAACAATAGTGAAAGGAACCTGGGTGTGTTTATATTGTATTTCTGTTCACTTGTTCTCAAAATCAGCAGTCATCTACTTCCAAAGAAAGCAATTTCGAATTTCTTCTTAAAAATTTTCTCCTCAGCATAAAAGCAAGTTTGATTTGTAGTATATAGTAATAAAGAATGTATTTCTACTTTCCCACATATGAACCTCTCGTGCATGCTGAGCCCCAGACCCGAGAGTGGCTGTGGAATGCTATGGCTTTCATGGGTGTCTAGAACTGTATCGTTTTGTGAAGGTTGGGGACAATATGAAGGTATCTTTGAAGTAAGTCTAAAATGAAGGAATGACACCTAGTAAATAATGTTAATGCATCTGTAAGATAAATGACAGCAAATTCTTATTTTCTGTTTGCCTCATGCTTCCCCTTTTTTTTCTCATGTGTTAAGCCTCTAATTTTTCTGTTAGACAACATGCCTATTGCTTTGTGTCCCCAATCCAGCATAGAGCTAGGAGCATAAAAACCCTGCAAAATCCGAAAACAAAACCTCTGGTGAACCAACTGAGTGCCTTGTTCATTGGCAAAGGCATCATTTCAATTCTGCAGCCTCAAACTCTACAGGCAAGAGGGGAAGAGAAACCTGGGTAAAGAAACCTCTAGGCTCAGAACACTGAATGTTTACAGAGCCACATGCACAAACTTATCCTTTAGAAAGGGGAGAGGACTTTGGAGTGAGGTCTTCAGGAGAGCTTTAAGGAAAACAAAAACCGAACAAAACAACAACAAAAGCAACAAAATTCCACAATGTTCCCTTTTCTCTCCTTAACCTTTTTCCTCAGAACAAAACTCCTAATGGGAGTGTGGGGCCTATTGTGATGGTTTCAAATGTTATGTGGTTAAACAGAAGTTTCGGGGACCATTTAATATCAATATGATCCAAGGAAAAGGAACAGAAGAATGATAGGAACAAAAACAAGATAAAAGTAAAAGAAAAGAAGCAAACAAAAACAAACAAAAATCTATATTGTGGAAAGGGCGTGGAAGCAAGGGCAATTGCCAGTGTGTCCATTCTTGAGAGCTTTGGATATCTACTGTGTACCTTCACAAATGTCCAGAATCTCTGGCAAGTGATATTTTCCAATGGACCCTACCCAACCAATGACAGAGCTCCATGGCAACCTGTGGAATATAAGCACTCTGGACGCTGGAAGATGTGGGGAAAAGGTACATTCTAGACATTATTTCAATCACAGTACCCTCAGCCTGTTTAATGCCATGATATTATCTATTTTTTCTTTTGAACAATATGTTAGTTAATTGTCTATTGCTGTGATAAAACACCATGACTTAGGCAACACATGTAAGATAATGTTCATTTTGCACTTGTAGTTTCACAAGTTAAGAGCCTAGGATGACAGAGTGAAGACATAGCAGGAGGACTAGTCAAAGGCTTATAACTCAAACCACAAACAGAAAACAGAGAGTGCATAGTGGGTGTGGCACAAGCCCATTGCATCCTCAAAGACAACCCCATTGACATATAAGGCCATACTTCCTAATCTTCTCCAAAGAGTTCTACCAACCGGGGATCGAGTACTCAAACATCTAATCCTATGTGTGTCTTTCTCATTCAAATCTTCACAAGTACCAGTGTATTTTGAGTGTTCTTTCAAGGTACTAAAATAGAAAGAATACCTCTCTAGGGTATTTACCAGGTCCCCACTAGTGAAAATTTACTGTTTAATGTGTATGACTCACATTCACTCCCACCTCCCTGATACACTGAGGTTGGTCTCTGATTGAAAGTCTCATGTCATGCCAAGAATGAAGTCAGAGAAGTTCAAGGAATCAAATCAAGAGTCACAGGATTCAGTCCTCTCTTTTGCTTAGAAAAGAAATGAAACAAAATGGACTGATAACACAATCAAGTGAGTTAGACATGATTTGAGCTCTTGCTGTGTTGTATCAAAATTCTGAATCATGGACTCGATCTCTAATAGTATCACTTTTCTAATATGGAAAAGGGGACATTTTTATATTTGTGTGTGTGTGTGTGATGTGCGTGTGTCTGTGTGTGTGTGCCTGTGTCTGTGATCAAAGACTAAACTTGCTGACATGAAGTCTTCTATATAATATGTATAAACGAAACCACTGTTCCTCAGTCCTCATAAGCCTGTGGGTATAGATGAGAGCCTATTGATATGTATTCCCAGAATTTTCAGATTTGCCACTTCTACTCAATTTCATATACTTGGTCCATTTATCCTTGTTGTATCATGAAATGAAAGTCTGAACATCATTGCGTCACAATCATGTCACAGACTACCACCATACTATCCTTTGCTTCTATATCCTATATTATGCCCTTGTGTCTCTAGGACCACCTACTCATAGTAATCTTACTTTTTCTTTTCTTATGGATCTCCACTAACTTTATAGAACAATACCAACCATCTCCTTTGCCATTGAGACTATGCTAGCATGATATCACACCCTCTCCTTCTGTGTCTGTTGTTTTCGGGTTCTAGTAGATGAAAAGTTCTAGTAGTAATCGTGAAAATGGTAGATCGCATAGAATGGAAGATGACAAAGCTATTATTCCCCTTATTTGGCAAAATGGAATGGCTCAGTCCATTTTATATTTTTATGATAAAATCATTGAGGCTTACTAATCTGTAAATAAAAGAGATTTATTTAGTGAACAGTTCTGAAGGTGTTGAGAGTAGGATACCTGAATCTACTCACCATTATTGAGGTCATCATGGAGAAGACATCTTATGGCAGGAGCACATGAAAAGCGAAGCTGAAATGATGAAATATAAGCAAAAGTCCAATGGAAACTGGTTACCATTTATCTCATTAATGCTATCCAAGAGTGAGTCCCAGTTATATAATTACTTCCTACTATCTTTTGGCTCTTCAAATTTCAACCATGTCACAGCTATAAAGTTAAAGGCAAAGCTAAGAAAGCACTTATGTGGAACAGAGCACAGATCCAAACCACAGCCAATGGGAAGTTTGTTTCCTGCCTTCTTTCTACCAAGAATGAGACAGGTGTCTTCCTCCATCTTTTCTTTCTCTTCAGACTCCCTGCTACTATGTCTGGTGTTTTCAATCCTCATCCCCATTCTTCTCATGAAGACAGGGGTGTTTAATAGCCTCCTGTGTTTTGAAGGCTAGTTTTGCTTTATTGGACCACAGAGCTGGGTACACAGTAGAAGCTTTGAAGTTTAGGATCCTTGCTTTATAATAGTCTTTGAATGACCCAAGTCAAATCACTTAGGGTCCTGTGACTTATTTTCTGTAAAAATAAAGAGAATAATACCTATTTTTAAAAGCTGTAATGATGGCAGGAATCATGTCTGTGAAGTTAGTAGCACAAAGTGTCACACACAGACAGCAAGTAACAAAGGCACACTAGCTGCTAATTATGGATACATTACATCTCGTGCTTCCTCCCTTTGCTTCAGTCATGTTATCTCATTTGGTCTGTTTTGATCTCTGTCTTTCATACAATTCTATTTTCCCTTCTGCTCAGGGAAAGCTTGAACTAAATAGTACAAAAGAGAACTGTATGCTTTCTGGCTTCTCTTCTTAGATGAAGTATAACAGGACTATGGTAAAGCAAAACATCTTTGAAAGTTCATAGAGCACCCTAGAGTTAGCACAGTTCCAGGACAATGGAGAGGCTGCCTGGGCATGAACCACTTGACAGAACTGTGCCATTGTTGTGGTAGCTGGATGGAGTCATGCTACCCCCTTGCAGTGTGAGAAGGACCAACACTGTACCTAGATGCCACCATCTCTCCTTTTACATGATTGTCCCTGGAGCATCTATCTCCAGTCTATAATGTTTAGACTGTTTGCTTCCTCATTTGTCACTTGCTCTTCCTAGAGGTCTTGTGCTAGTTTTTTGTGTGACTCTGAAACTAAAATATACTTGTATGTTTGCTTCTGGAATACTGGACTCAACCGCTAATTAGCACTTGCGACGTCTACCTCTCAAGCTTCTCTGTGACTCCAATGTGTACCTTTCTCTTATTTGCTTTCTGGGGTTCTAAATATTCAGAATGTAATTCATCATCCCCTTTAACTGATACTGGCTTGAACCCAGTAGAAATTTTGATACACAGTGAACTGTATTTAATTGCTTACATGTAACCATTTTTGTCTGGTTGCTTATTATACATGCATCTAAGTATTATTTATCTACCCACAGTATGGAGCTGTTGATTACCTGAACAAGAATAGGGAACAGGTCTTTTATCAGTTGTATAACACATGATTTGGTGCTTTGTTCTGTTTGGTTTGGTTTGTTTGATATAGAGTTTCTCTGTATAGCCCTGGCTTTCCTGGGACTTGCCCTGTAGACCAGATTGGTCTCTGCCTCCTGAGTGTTGAGGTTAAAGACTTGTACCACCATGCCTAGACTTGATTCTCTTTTGCACACGTGATATTTAATAGATATCTGGATAAACCATGTACAAATGCTTTAGAGATTGAAAGTCTATTTAAACACAAGAGGACAGCGTTGTAATCACCTGAATATGTAGTAATACTTTGGCCCTTAGTTTTTGGAGGCTGAGTCTGATGGGGAAAGGCAAAGTCAGCTTAGGATGGTGAATCATGAATATTAAAATATGCTTTCTGAGCTTTCCAAGGTGAACCATGGACAACTATGTGTAATTATCAGGCTACATTTTAGAGACTGTTTTCTACCTTTCACCCTTGATCTGCTACATTTTTTTTAATGTATGATGCAAAGTATGCATTTTTAAAGTTTATGATACATGTAAGAAATTTGAAAAATAGCTATGATAAATGACATAGGGCCAATGAATGTTTAATACAGGGCATTTCCTGCTGGATCTTGTAGGCTACAGCTGATATAACTGTCTTTGAAGCAGACATCAGTGATGGGATGTAAAGGTGGAAGCAAGAGACGAGGGGACAAGTGCGGAGCTGATGGCCAAAAATGTGAGTTTAGAACTTGGGCTATAAGAGTAGGATCTGAACTGGTATGTGCCAGGAGGTCAGCAAGGACACTCAACTTACAAGAGGAGGGTACCAAAAGGGAGCACTGGTGTGTGTTGCTCTTGGATTGGAAATGATTCGAAAGCTGTGCAGTTAGCAATATCACATGCTGAGAAGGGCGTTGGTAAAAAGAAAGCTTTGGAAAGGAAGATGCTGACTCTGTTTTGAGTGGGAAATACTGCAGGACAAGCCTGAATTTGGCAGTCGTTATGTGTTCTGCTTTCTCCTGTTTGAGAGATGTTGGGATAGAAGTCTCAGAAGGCGGCTAGAGTAGCTGAGGTAAAAAGGGTGTTGACAGGGCTCAAAGCCAGAGCTACTACATCACTTAATTTCTCTATTACCTTACTAGCATGCTCTATTGAAACTGAGAAACACCAGCTTCTGTATCATTCCTTTATGTCCTTCTTCACATTGAATATATTAAGAAATTGACTAGTGAGCTGTGCTTTTAAGATTTTAATTAATCATTGACTGGCTTGCCCTCCGAGCACTTTTTGCTCCTGCTTAGAATTTTTAGACAGATGGCAGGTAGTTATTTCCCCAGCCTTTGTCATCCGTTTGCATGGCAGCTGAGACACCAAGTGCAGACGTGGAGAGGGGTCATAATTCATCCTAATTAGTCTTCTCTGATCATTTTTCCTTTGTCCTAAGTACAGTAATGACATCTAATTGTAACTGAAGTATTTGCCTAGAAGAGCGTTCAGACTGCTGTCCCTCCAGTAGTGCCTGGGCACTGACACTGTTAGGAGATCCCATTACCTTTTCTGGCTTTAATAATGACAGAAGGATAGGAACGATGTTGGGTTTTGCTGTAGTTACCTGAGTATGGGCATCTTTCTTGGATCCCCTGAGTGAAATATTTTAATGAATATGCTGACCATTTAGCCTGATTATGAAGATTTCAGTGGGGGGAATGGATGAAAGCTCATTGGATGCTTATTGTGGTGGAATATCAACTGGGTTTGAGAAGGCTGAATTCTAGAGATAGCACACAGCTAAACATGGCAGAGATGAGCTCTAGATCACAACCATCTGGATCTGAAACCCAGCATTTGAGCAATCTATATTAACTACATCCTCTGTGTATTGATTCATTTGACAAAACCAACATGGATTGGAACCTAAACTAGAATGTTTTGTTCTGGGAAGCACCAGTGAGCTTGACCACTGACAGCTTCTGGATAATATATCATGGTAAATTTGCTTCCCATTCTTTCAACTAAAATCTTTTTATCAAATGAAATAATAATGTTCTGTTATGTCTGCTGTACCACATAGGTTTTTACTGTTCACAGAGTAGTGCGACTGACTGTTGAATCTTCATTCTTGGTTACCCAAGCCTTGAGTTAAGTGCAATAGAATCCCATTCTATGGCTGAAGTAACCAAGGCTCAGTGGGACCCCATTATTGATCAAGGAAGCTTTTGAAACATGACTATAAAGGTGTAGTTTCACAGGGTTCCTCTAAAGTGAATTCTCAGCAGAAGCAAAAATAGGGTGACTCCGGCTTGGGAAATATTCTACTCTGAGACTGATATTCACCTCCAAGTCATATGATTAGGGCTTTCTTCTTTCCACTTTGCAATTTTTGACACTAAGTGATAATTATAGAGCTGAGAGGCACCCAGCACATTTGCAGGAACTAATTGAGTCAGTGGAGGAAAGGCTGATTGTGCATCAGACTACACACTATCAATTAAAAGAGAAGGAAATCACATGCACAGGGTGTCTTGGATATTTATAACACAGTGGCAGCCTTCCCTATCTCTACCGAGATCCTCAGCATGTCAAAGGCCTTGGCTACTTGGTGCTCAGCTGCAGGCCTGGGTCCATCCAAGACCACTGCAAGTGCCTGGAAGTCCATTCTGTCTTTGCCCCCCCTCACTGGATATGGGAAGGATAAGAGACTTAAATTCAATGCACATTGAGAGAAATCAGGAGGAGGTCCATTTATCAATTAATTGCCAGGAACAAAAATGAAACTCAAAACACTAAGAAAACTAATGTTGGTACAGTACTTGGTTAACAGACAATGACAACTTTGAAAGTAAGACTATGACTACCAACTTGCAGAGAGGAAGGACCTGACTCAACATCCCAGAGATAATTCCAGGATATGCTACAGAATTTGGCATCTACTTTGTCTCCAGATCTTCCCACACATACAGAGTAAGGGAACAATGGTAGGAAGTGTCCTGGGATAAGACTTCTATCAGACTAAATTGCATCTACACAGTGATGGATGTAGAGTAATGGATATGATGGCTTCACCATCAAGCAAAGTCAAAAGTCAGGGATCACTACTTGAATCTGAATGTACTTAGTCTGAAGGCTTTTCCAAGAGGCTGACTGTGTTCATCACTGTGCCTTGTTTACATAGAAATGCCCAGATCCATACAGCTATGTTTAAACTGAGAACCTTACCTGCCTTGACCTCAGTTCGTCTTACCTTTACTTCCTGGCAGGTACATGACCTTTCTTTGTGGTAGTTCATCAGTGGGTTTTGTTTTCTGACAACTTCTACCTCTACTATTTGCTAGCCCGAAGCTCCCAATTGCTATTCTCATCTTTGGCTGCTCTTAGAAATAAGTATACCTTTTCTAGTTTGTTATCCTCTGTGAGCATAAGATTCTAGAAACATAGTTCACTGGGGCTTCTTTTCTGAAGATAATACGTACAATAAGAGGTTCTTGGGTATGAGATATTTGAAGCATATGCTAACCCTTTTCTTCGGTTTTCTGGTGGGTGGTTGGTGACAAATCAACCTCAATAATGACTTTCCATTAAGAGGCAAATGTTCGGATTTCAACCCGGCAGACAGATATTGAGTGAAACAGAAAATAACTGTATTTGGAGATGCAGTGTCAGGAAATAGACTTTCCTCTAAGAGGACTCAGGCAGACAGTTAAGGCCAGGAAACTGGGAGAAAAGAGGTAAACAAGCAGGAAACTCTCCAGAGATCTTCTGAGAAAAAGGTCATATATAGTGCCTGCCAGGAAAATGTGGGCAGGTGATTAGAGAAGAGAGGCTTGGTCATTAAGTACTTGAATCTGAAGAGAACAGATAATGTTATCAGCAGGACCAGTTTGTTCTTGTACTTAGAGTCTGCTCCAAGTTAACTTGGAGATCTAGAGTTTGCTATCAGAAGGATCTGGCAAGCCCTCTTTCTTGGACAGTGTCATAACTATAGGGAGGAGACAGTATGCTGCTGACCTCCTGGACTCATCATCCTGGCAAGATGGATACTTGGCGAAATAGGCCAGAAGGACAGAAACCTACACAGAGTTGTGATGGGATTGTGCTGGCCAATCCACTCACCAGTTCTTCAGAGCATGCATTCATATGCATATCAAAACAGGGACGTGAACATAACTACATTTATATGTATCATCCCTGAACAGAGATGCATTTACATGTATACATTTGCTCTAGTCTACATTCAGAATGAAGCAGACTATGAGATATATCTTCTAGTTTGTTTTCTTCCAACTGGCAAATTTATAATGAAGTTCAGAGAGTCTGAGTGCTCTGAAAGAAAGGTGTTACAAGAAAGAAGATTCTTCCCCACACAGTAAAACAAGTTGGAAACCAGGAGAAATGAAGGACTCTTGTGCCTACAAAGAGTAGGGGTATGTTCTACCCCCAAATAGGATGTCAGGAGGAGCTCTGCTCTCCAACTTCTCTGTAATATCACATCTATTCTAAAGGACTCCAGAATCTATAGTTGCTAAACTCAAAGACAGGGACAGTGAACCACTGTTGGTGACCCATGCAGACTGATGACTCAGGCTGAGATAATGCATTTTTAATACCAAAACACATTGGATCAGGTACTACTCCAGGTTTTGAGTCATGTTGAAAGAAGAACTTAACATCTATCGTAAGTCTATTTGATTTTCTTCCATTATTGACAGAGAAGGATACTTGAAAATTCAGTGTATCTTGACTTTGAAGTAAATGGTGAGAAAAATTTCAGTTTATCTCAAACATACATCTACATATATATTTTTTGAGTATGATCATCATCAGAATCATCATAACTACAATGTGACCATATACATCTTTAAGAAAATGGAGAGCTATATGTGCAAACTATTAACTCCATGCTATACCTTTGTATGTTACTATGGGAATCATGTAAGAAGCTCAGAGTCACCTGTGAGGTACTGGTATGTTGTCTTTACATACATGAGAAGTCTGAGTTCAAAATGGATATGTGACCAGACACACAGCAAAGGTAGTTGCGTAGTACCAGACTGAGATTACCCTCACTTTATAGAACAGAGACTTAGCCTTCTTCTACAGCATTATGTTAATGGCCAAGAAAAAGAATTTAAAGCAGCATAGCTTGTCCTTTGTAGAGGAATATGTGAGGCTATGGTAGTGGACTTCATGCCTACAGGCTGTGCCATAAAATAACTGAGTTACCTTGGATGTCTAAGGCCTTCAGAGAAGGCACTGCTGAGGCCCTGAAGCACTGAAGGGCAGGGTGAGGTTACATTTGAGAGACCATCAGTGTGACCTGGACCTGCTTTATTGTGAAAAACAGTCATCATCAGACTCCCATTGCCCCTTTAAAAAACTCATCATTGAATCAGAAATGTCTGTAGATTTATGGCTATTGTCCAGAAAACAAGTGACACAGAAAGACCTGACAGATTGTTTTTGGAGCAAACAATTATGCAAGGAAGGTGTTGAAACATATCCAGGAAATAGAATGAGGTACGGGTTTGGAAGTGCTGGGGAAGTGCCTTGCTGAATATCAGCGGGTGCCTCAGATTTGTGGCATCTAATTGACTCTTCAGCATAGCCAAGTGAAGTAGATATTCGGACCTGATTATCCCAGTGAAAGTACAAGGGGTTGGCAAGAATGAGGAGAAGAGTGTTGAGAGTAGAGATGTGCTTAAAGGAGGAAGGGAGGGAGAGAGAGTGAAAACAAAAGGAGGGGGGAATTTAAATCAAAATGAATGAGTTCGGGTTGGTGGAGAAAGAAAGTGTTCATCTAGGCCTCAGCATATACCCCTGCATGAGTTCCTAAACAAACGCAGTGAGCTAACTACTTGTCCCATTGAGTTCCAGATCATTTTGCTTTCTAAGAATTAACTGCTGGGTAGAATCTTTTCCTCCCTTCCTTCTTCCCCACAATTTTCTCTTTTCTTCCAGCCATATACTTCTAACAATTACCTGTGTATACCAGGCAGAAAGATCAGTACCAAGGAGACAGAGGTGGTCAAACACAAAGAGCTCAAAGGTTGTGCTGCATAGAAAACCCAGGTGCATAAAACTGTGATAGGCAATGTTCTGAGCAAGCAATGTATCCAGTAGAGCTGAATCCGAGCAGCATTTCCAAAGACTGATAGAACCTGGCAGTTTTGATGCTGCAAGGACTGGTGTTAGAAGACATCGCTACTGAGAACTTGGCTAGGAATACTGACAGACGCTAGGTTCAGGGTGGAGGCAATGGGCAGGCCTTCAGGGCTAGAGTGGTGTGAGCTTTCCATGGCTCATGTGTGAGGTGGAGAGCTGGGCTCTGAAGGCTCAGGATTCCAGATGCTCCCCTGGCTGTCTGACCTTATCAATGACTCCAGAGAGAGAGGGGGGGGGGGATAGCACAGATACATTTGTCAGAATGCATGTTAGTTCTTACACTTTCTATTAGAGGATCACGTCGCTGAGCAGCACCAGTATGCTTCCTCCCTAGTTTCTTTGTCTTTGTGGCTGAAAAAAAATACCAGGCCACAACTGATAATGTTTTGCCTTCAATCTTTGAATGTCAAGGAATGCAACATAGGACCAGCTCAATGTTTTTATCTCATTCCACCAAGGAATCGTACCAAGCCTTGACTTCATCTTGCAGTTCTGTCCTTTCAGACTTGACCAGAGAAACTCTAGGGTCGGGGAACCAACAAGCATTGTGCTGCTTTTAGCTCAGTTGAGGGTCCACACTCTGGCTTGTCTGTAACTGTCTTTGAGATATAAAACTTCAATTCGGTTGTGCTGTCAAGACACATAACTAAAAATATGCCTCAAGCTTTCTGACTTGCTTTTAAACAGTTCTTCAGTAATTGCAAGAGTTAATTGATTATTAATATTTATGGTAAAAAAAAATCTCCCAGTCAAAATTAGGGAGATTGGTGGAACCTGCTGAGTATCTTAAGCCAGATACACTTGAAAGAACCCTCTGGTTTGATGCTTATAACCTGGGTAGCTTTGAGAAGTGGGAGAGCCATCCGAGGCTTGAATCTCCTCCTCTCATAAGAAAATACAAAGAAAATATGAAATGGGATTTGCAAATCATAAGTATTAAAAAATAAGTCCTTATTTAACAATGTTGGCTATGGAAAGAGATATAGTACAGGATTCAACAGTATTTTGATGAGAAGACAAAGCCTTTACATCCCTGAAGAAAGGGCAGCAGCAGCAGGTGAACACCTAATGATGATTCACACCAACAGCACAAAACCTCAAGGCAGTTGCCAATGTTGTCTAGTCCCAGCTGGGCGGAACAGCCCTGAGCCACGCTGCTAAAACTCATGGCTTCAGTTCTGGAATCCTTGGCTTTTTAACTCCCACCTCTAAATGCTGAAGGCGTTCCTCTATTGAGATGAAAAGTGGGCATGCTTGCACATCCTTTAACTCTATCCACTGGTGGACTTTGGTGTCTTGTCCAGTTTGCCAGGGCCACAGTCTTTCTATCTTGATTCTTTAAATCGTCACAGCTAGAAGAGTTGACAGAGAATCCAGCTTCCATGATGTACAAGGATTCTGACTTTTTCTCTTTTGACAATCTGCCCAGAATTGCTGAAAACCCGCTTTGTATCTCATTGCCTCTTGAACACCTATTGTTTAGGAAACCTGAACCATCCTGAAGGCATTTCTCAATGTCCCTGCACTGGACCCGTTCAAATATGGTATTCCCTGTAAGATGCATTGTCTTCCTAGGTGTTTTTGTTACTGATACGCCTCATCTCTCCCCCATGGACATGTTAATACCTTAAATTTAGAGAAAACTCAGATTCAGAGTATTGCATTAACAATGGAGGATTGCATGTTTCTTGAAGTTAGGATTCATTCTGTAGCTAACCAGCCAGTGGTTAACTCACTGCCTTGTAATGAATTGCACCTGGCGCCATGAGGATTCAAAAATTAAATGTGAATGCTTGAGATAGAACCAAATTACAGTGATAACAACAACAACAAAATAATAATTATTATCATCTTTATTCTTGTAACAATTTATAAAACTAAAGACAATAATAACAATTACAGTCTTTTCAAGACTACAAGAGAATTAATTGTAAAAAGACTCAGAAAAAGAGAAAACACATTTTGGGAGTCAATAATGGGACTTTAAAGCAATTTATTCTGTGTATATTTAGTCCAGGTATGGGACGTGTGCTAGTCACATATCAACATACTTACAATGTAGAGCTACAGGAAGGGAGGCTCTTAAAATACGATTGTCAAATGCTGAGAGATTCGCTTTCTGGAAAAACAGCTTTTGGCACATACAAGTGATAAGGAGAGCTAAGTTACTGATAATTGTAGAAATTGGTCTGGTTCTTCCCCCATGTTCCCAGAAATAAGACTTGGACTCAAATTATATTTACAAATACCTTGGCCATATAGCTGGGCTCTTCTCTGCCTAGATCAGAACTTAAATTTACCCATTTATTCTAATCTATATTTTGTTATGTAGCTGAACATCTGTGCTCTGGTATCATGTATCTGCCTTTTCATATCTCCCTGCTGGAATCTCCCATGCCTCACTCTTTCCCAGAATTCTTTTTCCCTCCCGGATGTCCCACCTGTTATTCCGCCCTTTCCTATAGGCCATAGCTTTTTCCTTGTCAGGTTATGCATCCATACAATGCACAAGATATTCTCTCTATAGATAATTGGAGAAAATATTGGAAAGAGAAGCAGGTATTCAGACCAAAAGGGAAAGAGAAAAGATAGGGGAGTGAGACCTTATCAAGAAGGCTGTTCAGTCAGGTAGGTCTTTACACACCTCCATTTGAAGACACTTTCTCTTTAAGTATCCTTGTCCGAACAATATACATTGTTACTCTACAAATTCATCTTAGAGGACCATAGACACTTTGAGGGAGGCATTCATTGCCTTTTTTTGTTTGGTTTTTAAGTAGGCCTTGTATGTGATGGTAAAAACCAGGCTGTTTTTCCTTCTCTGACTTCCCCTTCCCCTATCATCTCAGATAATAGGAATTAATTAACATCCTGCAGTCTTTTACTTTAAACGCATGCTCTTCAAACTTTGAGAGATTCATACACTTAGTGAGGGTTTTGTTGTTGTTGTTATTTTGTTTTGTTTTCATAGTTTGTTGTGGTTTTGATTCTTTTCCTTTTATTGTTGAAAATGGCAAGGCTGTTCCTAGAATCTCGATAGAAGTAAAACTGCTTTTCTCTTCAGAGTAAATACAGGCTCTTCACTGAAGAGAGGGGAGGGATGGAGACATTATAAGGAAGTGGCATTTGTTTTTCTTTTTGGTTGGTGCACAACACCTGCTGCAATTTCCCAAAGCAGCCTACTAACATAACAATATAGCAATTTCAACAAAAATCGCTCTGCGCTTTTTATGAACACACCCAACTGTTGACATACATTCTGAGTCAATGCAGTGATTGTACAGCAAGGAGAATGGTGATGTAGTTCACAGTATAAGACTGTGTGGTGCCTGTGTACATAGGCTTGTTGTCTATACCATTCAATTTATCAAGCTACAGACACACCCTTACTTGGAGGCATCGCACTATATTTTCCCTGAAGGAGCTTCTGAGTACCCTTGAGGAGTTTGGCCCACTAATTATTATAGGAAGCAGAGGATAAATGGAAGCTTATGTATGAACAAACCGAGGATGACTTTTAAGAAACAAAAATTGGTAAAAACAAAAAGTGTGGAATTATGAGGCTCACTAGTTCTGAGTTGACCAATCTGTGGATGTATTCAGAAGGAGAGTTCAGAGGGACAAACTGTGGGGACAGGTCATCAGAGATTTGCACTCTGTATGAAAATAAATATTGAATAAATGAGCATGAACAGACCCTAAGAGGCGTAGGGAATTTCATCAATTAGACCTATGGATATAGCAGCGACCTTTCAGAACACTTCATGAAAGTAATTAATACTGACCAAAAAGTTCCCAAAATACATATACTGTTGCAGTAAAAAAATAAAGCAGGTGTGGCCAGTTCCCGCACCTACCTGGGCAGTCAACAAGCCGTTTCGCTGTGGTACTTTGCCAGGCTCCTTTGCTTTCACTCACAGCTCCCTTGATGGGCTGTAACCATGCTAGGCACACACACCCCAATTCCATGGTGGACTTGGTGCATCCTGCCACCGCATCTTCTGGTGCACTCAATTAAGTTGCCACATGAAAGAACACACTGTACAGTATCCTCTGATCCAATTAATAAGATATAATTTGCCCATCTAGACAGCCCAAAATTCCGTACACACCCATCCCTTAAAAATATTCATTACAACCCTTATGTATGCCCGGAGAAGAATCTTAACATCTGCCGCCATGTTCTCTCAGCTCCTTCTCTCCTGCTTTTCCCTCTCCTTATAAAATCTCTGTTCCCGCCTCTCTTCCTTCTCGTCCAATGACAGGCCTCATTTTATCTTGTCTGCCTTCACCTGAATAATGACATCAACCTACAATATGTAAAAATATGAAGTCCAGTGAATTCCAAGTTGGAAAAATTTAGAGAACTTACCCTCATTGAGATACATGCCCTACAATCAAAGTCAGAGACAGGAAAAGGAAACAAGAAAGGAATGTGCTGTGTATAGTTGAGAAACATGATGATCTCTAAGGCTGTCACATGGTTTCTCGTGGGAAATTTGGCTGGCCAGCTATGGAATGATGCACAAAAATGCAAGAAAATGAACAAACATCTCTTGAGGTCTGAAGAAGATTCATAACTCCATGCTTTAAGAGCCTAGAAACAGATAAAGAAAGAGTTCATAGGAGGGAAATAAAACTACAGCAGACTTTCACAAAATGGAGGACAGAAAAATGAATGGGAAATCAGCAGTTAGATATTTGAGCAGATCAATCAAATTGACAGACATCTATGTAGATTAATTAAGAGTCATAGGGCTCAAACAATTAAACTCAGACTTGAAAGGATATTATCACCGTCTGGCTTACTGAAATGTGGTTGTGTTGCGATAAATATTTTAAAAGGCCTGAACCTTTTATAGGGGTACTTTTATCTCAGCATCTCCACACCACCCCTAAGTACTCTCAGACACAGGCAGTCCTTGAGCTATCTCAGCATGGCGCCTTGCCACACTGGTCCCTAGAGTTAGTTCCAGCACCAGAGGACCTTATGGAACTAACTGTAATTTATCTCTGGTTAGTAACTCTCCTGGTGGCTCTCTACTAACCGCAAGCTCTCTGGTTCCAGGTACATGGTAAAATCAGGGCTCTAGAAGTCCAGCATGGGGCTGGCCTATCACAGGTCCCTGTCATGGACTCTGTCCACACTCCCTGAAACCAACCCCTGGTAATAAAAGTATAAACTCCCAACTACCCAGTGAAATCATGACTCAATAAGCTATAATTTATCAATCAGGTTTATATGTTAAATTCTCAACCCACAATACAGCACACAATATACTCACAACCAATTTATAAAGATATAAAGCACCCACCTAGATAAGGTAAACTTACCTATTGAAATCCATCCCTTAAGAAATATACATAACTACTTAGGGCCATTAAAGACCATGCAGATCTGGGTCATCCTTCTTCATCTCCATCTTGATTCTCCCACCTTTCCCTTCTCTCTCACCTTATAAAAACTTTGTCCCCACATTCCTTTTATACTGTCCCATCATGGCACTGACCTAACTTGTGCCAGCCCTCACTTGCATATAGACATCAGCCTACAGGGTTGTATGACAATATCGAGGGGGGAAATGAACAAGTTGGACAGTATATTTAAGAATGTCAAGATCCCAGAATATAACCTACCAAGGCTGAATGAGCAGTATGCAAAATATGTGTCGGTATGTGAGACTGAGTCAGAAATAAGGACTACCCATTCAAAAAAAAAAAAATCCTAAGACAGCAGCCATCACTTGAGCCAGGCAAATGAAAAGCACCCAAACCACTGTGGTTGCTATGAAAAATGAAGGGAAAATAAAGACAGAATGCAAGAGGAAAATAGATTTCATGAAGCTTTTCATTGCTGAGAAATTTTTGTCACAGAGGCAGTTTTTGCACCTTCTATATTTTTGGTTCAAGATTGACAGGTTGAATGCTCTGGGAATTTGCCAATTTCACATCAGTGCTCCTGGTAAGAATATAGAGTGAGGCATCCCACAGGTGGAACTGTCTGGATATTCTTCCGAAAACCAGTCACACAATACTTCAGTAATTTGCTTGATATGTGTTAAGGCAACTGCTGAAATAACTCAGGTCTGAATCTAAAACTCTCGGTCATTTTTATTATATAGTTTTCCCATTTGAATTCAAAGTGTGGAGTCCTTTGAGTTTACAAGAACTGACCTTCAAATTATAGGGCACTGAGGAGTCTTCAGGGGTTTGAGCAGGTAAGAGACAAGACTAGAAGTTGCCTTAAGGGGTACAGGTTGGCATAAACATACAAGAAGATGGTGAGAGGTAGGGAGTCCATTTAGAGTGAACTGAGCACTGGAGGACAGGACCTGAACTGAGATGTGGGTTCAGAAATGAAGTATATAGCCTCAGAATGCTTAAAGAAATTCTGATCAATTAGCATGCTTTAAGAATGAGCTCAAAGGGACCAAAGCCAAAGGAGGCTTACAGTGACCCTGGAGCAACAGAAGCTGCAGTGAGGCTAAGAATTCAACGAAGTAAGGCATGGGAGAAAAAGAGCTAGTGTGAGGTTACTGAAATTCATGTTCTGATATTGACAATACAATGCTGGGATTTAGAGCATATATTTTAAAGATTTCATATTAGGGTCAAAATCATAAGAGAAACCCTGATCACTCAGTAACCTCTGTCCTCCCAAAGACATTTAAGTCTGTTAAGTGGGTTAGATTGAGTTGTTTTAAGCCTCCAGGGTAGCCTCCGTCCCTTAAGGTGAGTTCTGGCATGATCCGTCCTAACACAGGCTTAAAGTCCTTGAGAGTCATCCCCTTGTCATATGAGCTTTTATGTGTCATACCAGAGTAAACTTGGAAATAATTAAACACAATAGAAAAGAGCCATCTAATCACTTTTAGTATTCTTTTACTTCAAGAATAATTGATCAGGCGATGTAGATTACATCTCAATATGCAGACAGGCTCCTTTTGTTATTACTTTCGACTTTTTATCTGCTTTTTCAATTACCTTGCCTATTTTGAAAGTGCAGTTCAGTTCTCTATTTCTTTTCTTTGTTGTTGCAAGACAATGAATAGCAGCTGATGGCATACAGTTGAAAGGTATCCACCATCCACTTAATATTCTGCGATAGCTGGCATTTTTAGAGAAGTGAGGCTTTGGAATTAATATAAGGTAATATAATGGAGTAGAAAAAAAGCTAAACCAACTTGATTTTCATATTTGTTCCCTCACTTAAAAAGTTTATGAGTTTGAGATTCAAATGCAATTATACCTCATTTTCTTCGTCTGAAACCTAGGAAGAGAAATATTTGTAACTCAGGCTTAGAATATAAAGAAATACATGTATGTACATATACATATATCAGTCAAAATATGTCAATAGATAAACATACACATAAGCACACACACACAAACACGTCCATTATAAATAACAAAATATAAAATAAATAGGAAGTCTGACATTAAAAATGAAAAGACGGTGGTATTTCTAACTTCTATTCTGCCCCAAGAATAATGCCTAATCTTTCTGCAATTAAAGTGTTTTAATAAGTGAAACAACCCAAATATATTGTTACATTACATCATGAATTTTTATGAATAGAATAAAGTAAACAAGTGTGTAGATATAAAAATATAGGTTAGAGCTTGGAAAGGATTGAGATCTTTCCTGGGAGATGAACGTTTAAGAGCACATAGTGCTTTTTTTTGTGTGTAAGTCATAAAACATGCTAACCTTTCTGCTAAGAGCTATACTCCTGAACACATTTTACAGTGTCTTATATATGATGTAAACTATATTACAGTAATGTTATAAAAATTACTACATTATATATATATTGCAATATATGTCATATTGCAATAACATTATAAGAAGTATTGTATCATATATAATATATATGTTTTTTGCCTCTAAATATTTTTTGCATATGTGTTATCATTTGCAGTGTCTTATAATATTTTTCAATCACTTATAATACATGCTGGCATCTTTTCACATTTGTTTGTTTCTTTTAACTCTACACAACTTTTCTTCACACCTTTGCTCTGACCCACATGTCCTTCTATTCTTTAAGTAGCCATGACATAGAATATGCTGCCTCTTGAGACAAGAGAAAAGGGAAACCTAAGGTAAACCCATTAGCTTTGAATAGGTTTGTATGGACAGAAAACATTTCCTAGTTTTTCACATTGGCTTAGACACTTACATGGTCAAGCCTGGAGCCAATGGAGTAATACATACACGCACTGCTAACATGGAATTAAGCAATTTTATCTGCATGCAAGAATATCCAGCCCACTGAAAACTGTTAGCAACCCAGAGGGAAGAGGAATCCTTGAATCATTAACCAGTATCTCCAATCCCATGTGGTGCCCTTTGCTACACATCCTAAATAACTTTTACTATCAATATGATATAACATAGAATCAACTAGAAAAAGAATCTTAGCTGAAGACATTTTCTAGGTCAGATTAGCCTGTAGATATTTTTTGAGTTACAGTCTTGATTAACTCATAGAGGAGATATCAGCCTACTGTGGGCAGAACAATTCCTTGGACAGATAGTCCTAACCTGTATAGGAAAGCCAGATGGACATAGGTGAGCTTACCAGCAAGCAGCATCCTTCCTGGTTCTTGCAGTGCCTTTTGGCTATGAAGTGAATTACTTGATCAGAGTTAATTCTGTGTGGAAAATAAATAGGCCTGTATTCCCCAAGTGATAGAATGTAGCTCAGGATTTTAAGCCAAATCAACCTCTTCCTCCCCAGGTTACTTTTGGTTAGGGTGTTTCATCATAGCCGTGGAAACTAAATTAAGACTTAAGGCACCATCCAGTGCTTATCTCAACTTCCTCCCTCCTACAAAGATTCTTCGTAAGCTTTGCACTCCTTGCTAGGTAACCTTTCCCAGCAGCTCTGGATGCTACCCCACACCTTCTGTTCCGTGTTTGGTAGGCATCAGAATTATGATTGTTTCTCTAATGATTCTATAGCAAACTTAATGGTATTAGGTCTTCAAACCTCTTTAGTCAGTGAGTTCTTATGGTTATTAATGTTTTGTAGTCTGTTTGCTGAAGCTGCTAATTGCTAAATTCAATGTCATCGTCTCAATGTGTACTGTTTGCTCCTAGGATGCTTCAATTCTGAGTATCTTCCCAGTTTCTCTTCCAAGTTCTACATTTTTGTCTCTCTTCCATCTTTTCTGTGTGATCTATACAATCCCATGTGTTCAATTTTCACTCTTAAAGTCTAAATTCAAATATTGTTCAATATTCACAGGAACATAAAGTAAGGGTCAAGTGGTTACTTAATTGAAGTAATTATTATCATCTTGCATATTAACACTGCTAATCCTTTCCTGAGCAGAATGGCAACAGAAATCTTCATCTAAAGTTTAAAAGTAGCCTTAAGTTTAGTAAATCTCCTCATAAATATTACTTTGTGCAGCTCAAAGTACTTTGCAAACTGTCAAGTGCAGCCCTAGGCTGGAAACGCTAGTATTATGCTCATGACTTAAGGCCTCTATCTAGTGCTTTGTTCTCTCTTTTTCAATCGAATATATAAAAACAAAATAACCTGAGGTTGTTAGAGGAAAGCTCAGATGTGCCTCGTGGACAAAGACTCCACAGGTTAACTGTACAGCACAGTGTTGCTGTTTCACGACTTCTAGGGAGATGTAAATAAAGGTCTGTTCATCCAGATGCCGCACCAAAGCATAGATACCACTCAGGGCTAGTTTTGGGGACACTGGTGAGTTACTCGTAGGCGTACAGAAGAGGAGGTACTTTTAAGAGCAGGGTGACATAAAGGCAACAGAGTTACTACATCAACCCAATGTAGTATGAGTAGGTCTCCACGGCACAGGCAGTGCCTCAGAGTGGCTCTCAGCTCTCCAGCCGTGGGTCATGCATTGGGAAGACCCATGAACTTTCTAAGGATCCTGGGCTTCCTCAGCTATCTATGATTCTTAAACTTAGAATCCTATGAGGACCCATGAGCCCGCATTCTCTGTCCAGTTGCGTGTTTCAACTCAGAGCATGTGACTACAGAATGTCTGGGAAAATACCAATGCCAAACACTTTGAGTTCAAAGGTCACCATTTTCATGCATACATGGTGCCTTTAATCAATTAGCATATTTAGCAGGGATGTAGGTTGCTGGCTTCCTGGTCCTGCTATCGAGGGTCCCAGTTCTTATTTCCTACAGAGTCTGACAGCTACAGAGGCTGATAGCGCTGCCGATCCTATGAACAGCTCTGAACTCCCAGCATTAGCTGGAAATTTCCAGGATACTCTAGGTACCGAGTGAATACTGTGGCTGTCCTTTTCCCTGTTTATTGATGTTTAAGCAAGGTCATGGAAAACTTTTGATACAACAATTCAAGTTATTCATATTGAACTTATAGTGAATGTATGGGGTAAGTTTCTTTTTGTTATGTGTTAATTTTGTTGTTACTGATTCTCCTTTCCCTTGACACTATCATCTGGAGACTATGGAAGTGTTGATAATGAAATAACTGTAATGTTAGAGCAAGTTAGTAAAGAATTAAAGGCACTTTACAAAATCATTTCATTGTCCAATTGGTGTGAAGTTCTAGGTTTGATCCCAACATCTAAAAAAATAAACAACAAAAACAAAACAAAACAACAAAGTAAAAACAAGCAAACAAAACAAAAACCAGTAAGGAAACCCTAGAGGGAGAAGAAAGCATTGCCCAGAGCCATCAAACACATCAGCCTGCACAGTTCCTAAGGGCTAGACTTGTATAATAATTTCCCTAAATAATTTAGCAAAAATTCAATTCAAATAAATACCTAAAGTTTAAGTCTCTGTCCACAAACCCTTACACAGGGCAGGAAAGTCTATTGGTGTCCTGGATTCCATATACACCTAAATAATTATGTTACTTAGAAACCACCATGATCCAGAATTGGATTTTAAAATGGAAAGACATTGACAGGGAGATTCCCTGACTGGAGGCTCTTACAGACTTGGCTTCAAACACAGTAGCCAGGCTAATGAGATCTCCCCAGCAGTGGGAGGAAATTTTCTTGTGGCTTTTTAAATGTCCCTGTGACATGAGTTCAAACTCCCCAAACAGCCTAGTGGTCATTTTAATCTCATTAACCTTTGTATTCAGGACAAGTAATCTCGATCCTCTACTGAAACCCTTGCTGCCTCATAAACTACTGTAAGGGTGACACGGCTGTGGTAAACAGGCAGATAACACTAGAGTTAGTGAATTTTTGTGCTCTTAATCTGTATGACTTCTCAGAAAATTATTACTCAATATTGTCTATAAAAACCAGTGCTTTCTCTTTTGTTTTAAATTGATAGAAAATATTTGTATGTACAGTAGTATTTATTTTCGCTATATTTATGCAACATATTAATTAACCTTTAAGTAACATTTCCATCTCCTAAAACATTAATTATTTCTAAATGTTAAGAATTTCCACACTGTTTATTTTAACTGGAAATTTATTTGAGAATGTATCTAAATTGTGATACACTAATGATGTTATTATGTTTTGATGCAGAATTATTTTTAAAATTATAATTTTTTAAAAATTAAAATTAATTTAAAATGCAGACTTGAAGGGACTAAGTACTAAATTATTTTTTTTATTAACTTGAGTATTTATTTACATTTCGAGTATTATTCCCTTTCCCGGTTTCCGGGCAATCATCCCCCTAATCCCTCCCTCTCCCCTTTTTTATGGCTGTTCCCCTCCCCATCCTCCCCCCATTGACGCCCTCCCCCCAACAATCACGTTCACTGGGGGTTCAGTCACTAAGTACTAAATTATTAATGAATGATTAATTTAAGATCGATAAAACTCTGGGTAAATAAATCCCAGATAGTAACCATTCGTGCGATGCTATGATTGTAGGCTGGTGATGTGATTACTCCCTTTAATAAAAAGTACAGTGCAATGGGTGAACTGTAATGCAAATTTCGACAGTGGTTAAGAATGAACTAATCAGCTGTAATAAATTCGAGTGTATACTAAAATCAGGTCAAACTGAGTTGGTGCCTGGACTTGGGGACAGTTGAAAAACTCATACGCAGAATGTAGCTTCTCCTCAGTTTTGATGTAAAAGTAAAAGCGTATAAAATACTATATTTAAAAAGTTCTAAATGAGATCTGTTCACTCCCCAAATAAATACATAAATGAATGTTATCATAGTCACTCTGGAAAACAATAAATATTCCTCCAAAAATAAAATAACCTAAAAACGACCATATGAGCCATCATCTTTCTTCTTGTCATGTAAAATAAAGGAACACTTATATCAAAGAGATGCCTATCTCTCCATGTTCACCACAGTGTTAATCACAATAGCAACATACAGAAATAACCAAGGTATATGTTGCTAAGTAAATGACTTGAGAAATGATATATGTATGCACTAATAAAGTCATTTATTAAAATAAAGATACTCTGTCACTTGTGCAAACATAGATTAAACAGGAAAAAGAAAGACAGAAAGTTGTTGTCAGAATACTGTTCTCATAGAAGGAGAGAATAATTAGTAGCCACTAAAGATGTAGCAAGAATAATGGGAGGAGGGCAGAGGCAATGTGGAAGGTAAAATAGTTACAAAATACTAAACCATCTCTGTTCATCTCGCTTGGTGGCAGCTATCTCTTCCCCCAAATCAGGTCTCTGGATTAATAAGTGAGATTTTTAGCAAACTAAGAGGTTTCTATAATGAATGGAACAATATAGAGTGAAGAGACAATCTTTTAATGGTAGAAAATATTGGCCAACTCTTCATCTATTTAAGAGTTAATATCCACAGTACATAAAACACTCAACTGAATGTACAGCAAACTACTACTACTACTACTACTACTACTACTGCTACTACTACTACTACTACTACTGCTACTGCTGCTGCTACTATTACTACAACAACAACTACTACTATTACTACTACTACTATTACCACTACTACTATTACTATTACTACTACTACTACTATTACTATTACTACTACTAGTACTATTACTACGACTACTACTATTACTACTACTACTACTATTACTATTATTACTACTACTGCTATTATTATTACTGCTACTATTACTCCTACTATTATTACTACTACTACTACTACTACTATTACTACTACTGCTACTACTACTACCACTGGTACTAAAGTACTAATTAAAAGTAAACAAACCACCTGAATTTATATTTTTCAAAAGAGAACAAAAATTGACCAAAAGTAAATGAAAAAATGCTCACTGTCACCTTCATTAAAGAAATATAACTCAGCACAATGAGCTCTTCATTTTGCCTTAGCGAGCTGCCTACTGCCAAGCAAAGCCCACTGACCACTGTAAGGATGCAGCGCACGGTAGCACGTGCCGCCTCGCCCATTTCAAAGGGGCTCCCTCCTTATTGCCAGTGGAGATTTCCTGGCGTCTCGTTTTGGGAAAGAACGACAACGCTGACTGCTCAATCATAACAAGTGATCCCTGGTCTCTGCAGCCCTTAAGCACCCTGCTGGGTAGAGCTGGGGTATGCCCTGTGCTTGTGTGCCTGGTTATCCAAAGGTACAACCAGTGCTCAGTAGTTTAGAAACAAGCACAAAGCCTCCTCCTCTGTGAAGACTTCTAGGAAATGAAACAATATATGCGCTAGATTTTAATTTGCTGCTCATAGATACCATCTGGAAATGTAATTTTAGTTTAGACTTTTAATCTCCTGTGCTTGGCAATTTAAAAACATTAAAATGTGTATTGGCATATGTGAACAGGACCATAATAGGAGCATATTTTGCTTACAGTGCTAGCAATGCTGTGGTATGAAGCAGGGTCACACACCTGCACGCTCCTATCTGGACCGAGAGTTTGGATGCTTAGCGACAATCCACAAGTCTCTTGTTTAGTTTAGATGTATGAAAGAAATCTAGGGGCCACCGTTGAGAGCTGAGTTTTACTCAACCTAAGATAATCCAGAATCCGGACTTCCTAATTTTGTGTCTTTGTTAAGTGGTTTAAACCATTTAACCTATAATTTTATTATTTGCACGATGGAGACCATTATGATTTTACCATATATTTTGCTTGGAAGGTTAAATAAGGTAAGATACGTAAAGATATTCGCTGAGCCTCCAGCCAGGGAAGCACATCGGTGCCCTGCTCAGCCATCATCAGAGAGGCTTCCTCCTGCAGCAGATGGGGCTGCTGCCAGAAAACAGACGGAGAGGGGGAGACCTCAGAACACTGAGTAGAAAATGGGATGTCTCCAGCAAGTCCCTCTCCTAAGGTTTTAGGGATCCCCACAGTCAGATGAGGAGGCATACAAAGTAGAAAACCGAGGAGGTAGAGGTCCCCAAGGGGGAAAGTTGCCTTCTAAATCTCTAGGATCAGCACGCACAAGAACTCACAGAGATTGAGGCCACATGCACAGGGCCTGTTTGTTTTCTAATGAAAGAGAGACAAAGCAATGAACCCGGATGGGAACGGAGGTAGGAATGAACTGGAAGGAGTAGGGAGAGGGGAAACAGAAATCAGTATACATTATGTGGGAGGGAAAACCTACCTTAAATAAAAGGAAGGAAGCTTTCTAACACCAAACACCAATCCGTTTATTTTATTTGTTGTATTCTGAACAAAGAAAACTGAAATCAGCTGAGTTTCTAGAACACAACAACCATTAATACCTAACTTTTGTTTTAATTAATATTTTCAAATTATACCTGTTAAATATTGCTGTTGTTTTTATTAGTGAATTGAGGCTCATTGTCCCTGAAGATTACTACCAAGTAATTACTACAAGATCACTCCCAAGTGTTACTTTCAATTGCTGTGCTTCTGATCAGAATGGCCCCTGCTCAGTGCGAGACACTGTAATTTTTAACAATGGTTTTCGTGTGGAGAACTGAACCACAGAGCTCTTAATGAAGAGCTTGCCAGAAGAGAGGTGTATTCCTGACAGGATTACAGTATCAGCAGCCAGTAGCACTGGCTCACAGAATGGTTTGCCTTTGCTTCCAGATTTGGGATTCCCCAGACAGTGAACTGTGTCTTGTACTGGTTTCTCTGTCTAATAACCAAGCATGATAGTTGTGCCAGTTTTCCTAGAACATTTTCCATGGTAGGTGTTAATCACCTAAAGTTGAAGAATGATATCTGTTTAGACACTTATACAATCAGAATGATGTCATAGGGTAGGCATGCTGTGGATGAGGTCATCTTCGTGTCAGCTTTCACAGAGCACCTTTCATTAATCACTGCAGTTAGATTATTTTCACAGTGCTGTGTATTTTTCCAATGTGACCTCAGTACAGACACGCAGGAACCCCCTTTAGTCAAACATTCTTATGAGACCTAACATGCATAATTGGAATTCGCAGGTGGGCCTTTTTTAGGAAAACTGGAGAAAGAGTGTATCCTTAAATGAATTGCCTGTTTATAATTTATAAGACACCCTTATCCAAATTGATAATGATGTATGTTTGAATAATTCAAGAAACAAGATGTCAATAGCTCTTAGCATCATGTATCAAGAGAGCTTAAGCTTTTGAATATTAATTTAACTAATTTAGGATATTAGGCCATTTAGAATGTAAGCACAAATGCAAATGGGTGGATTCTTGAAGGGTACTTTAATTAGAAATTGGGATATGCATCTTTTTTTTTAAAAAAAAAAAAGCTATCCTTAAATCTCACAAGGAATATAAGGAATATTTTGTAACTTCCAAAATTCAGTACAGGTAATTTCTCTGTACTGAATCCACACTTGTTTCTTTGGTTTGTTATGTTCTCTTTTCCTTCCTGTGCGAATAAGTTTATAGGATATAAACAATAGTTATAATTTGGGTTTTTAATATACCTTTTGATTTCAGTGCTGTTGAATGAACTGGAAACCGCGACTTTGCTAAACAAACAATATATTACCAATTAAAACCCAAGCCCCAGTTTCTTAGTTTGTAAGCTATCTGAAGTGAACCTGCAACAAAGAACACAAGTTAGACAACATTAATTTAAGAACATCCTTATAGCAACAGATAGAATGAAACGAAACACTCACATATGGAATAGAAATTGCATATAAACCATCTAGCTGAGAAGGGGTCAATATCTAAAGCATGGAAGGATCTCCTACAACTCAGTGTAAAACATGAAGGGAGAAACCAAAGAACCCAATTAAAACTGAAGAAGAAAGTGAGTAAACATTTCTTGAAAGAAGACATAAAGATGGTGAACAGGTGTGCAGTGATGTGCGACCTCACTAATTGTTAGAAAGATAGAACTGATTGCGATGTGCAGTCCCCTCACATCACTTAGGACGACCACTAGGGAATAAGCAAGTCAGTGGAGATGGCAAAGAAATAGTTAGAAAGGCAAAATGGGAAAATATCTAAGATGTGGAGAAATAGGATTTCAGTGTACTTAACGAAAAAGGACAGAACAACACAGCTGTTTTGAAAAATAGCATAACAGTCACTCAAATCAAACACTCAAAGAATTCAGATCTCTTTTCAAAGAGGTATTCCTGTATTATATCCTTAATGTATTTATCATTATATTATATTGATTCTTATAGCCAAGAAGTAAAAGTGAATCATTTTGATTTGCAGATGAATGAAGAGTGAGATGTATATATGTTAATACACACTCACACCACACACACACACAACACACACACATACAACACACACACAGCACACACACACACCATACACACCACACACACAACACACAGCGTGCGCGCACACACACACACACCAGTGAGATATTATTCAGTCACAAAAGTGTAGGAAATTTAAACAAAAGTTGTATTATGAATGAAACTTTATGTACTAAGTGAAAAACAGCACAGTATTTATCTTACATTAGGTCTTTAAAGTAAGCAAACTCAGAGAAGTGGAAAGAGAATACTGCTTGCCTGGGGCTGGAGAAAAGAGAAATCAATATATGGAATTCCAGTTGTAGAAAATGAAAAGTTTGTAGAGATCTTCAGGACCTTGTAATTGACAATAATGAACTGTTTGTGTAAGACTTTAAGAGGGTTGAGTTTATGTGTAACCTCCTGTAGATGTTTCGATAAACTTTGTAACAGCAGAAATAATACAAGTATCTATATTTCCACATGTAAAAACCTTATCTAGACAAAAAACAAGTGAACATTTGTAAGTCAGTACAAAAGTCAAAAACTAAGGTCGTTATCATCCTGAGAGTTTGTTAATATGTGTAAGGTAAATGCTTTAGGAAATGGGTGGATAGATTCAAAGTCATCAATGGCTGAATCATGTTTATTTTGGTTGGAGTACTTTAGTCTAGTACATACTTCTCATCCATTGTTTTATTTTATGCATGATATAAAATTAAGTGGCACTATTCTCTTATTACACATAAACAGATGTGGAATTAGAGAAGTTCAATAACTTTCTCTCCTAATGATCAGATGCAGGACTCACAGGCATGATTCAAACACTGCAAATGGATCATGCACTCTCCTGCCAGCACTGTGATCCTGGAGAGCAAGAGTAAGTCTCCCCTCCCCGGCTTAAACATACCACATATTCATAGCTCATTTGACCATCCATTTAAATTTCTTTTTGACTTCATATCTAGCCTTGAATATCTGGAAATGACTTCGACTACTATTACTATGCACAGCCTAATAAAACAAAAACAAATGTTTTTTTTTCTTTATTTTAATTGCTTATGCTCCTGTGTAAAATAAAAGGAAAAGAGAGGGTGAGCTGACCTAGGTAACAGTGCTTTGCTGCAAGCCTGTTGACCTTCATTCAATCAATGCGAGCAACGTGGTGGAAGGAGGAGACAACTTCCACAAGTTTCCTTACCTCTACATGCACTAAGCATACATGCAAGCGATCATACATGCATGAACACTTATGCACACATACATGAATACACACACTGTATAAGTAAATGTAAAAATAAATATAAAAAAAGAAACTGATCAACTACATAGCCAGGACATATCTTGCCCTCTGTAATCCTTTTGGCATCCTATGAACACCTTGCAGGATGGATTCCAAAAAGTATATATACATATATATATATATATATATATATATATACATACATACATACATGTATATATATCAACCTCCCAGTGAAATTTCAATGTGCTGTGGGTGTCGTCCAAACATTGATTACAGCTCTGTAAGCTCAATATAATTAATGACCATAACATGAATATAATATTCATTCAACAGATAATCCTTCAGATTTTGTGCATGATGCTAAAGCTATAATGATTATAGTTTATATGCACCAAATCTAATCCATGTCTCTTAGAGATAAGAAAAGAAATTTGAAGGGACAATGGTATGCATGGCTATAAATCTTTGATTTGATTGTTTGTTTCATGAGAATGGTCACTTGATTATTTCAAGGCCATAGCAGGAAAAAATTAAAATATCATTATAGTCGGTTGACCACCAGGTCACAATGTGTAAGGTTAATGTCATCCAGTTCTTTGATATTTTATATGATCCGGACATAAACCTAAACATACATCACATATATATATATATATATATATATATATATATATATATATATATAAATTTCAACTTCACAAGCTCTCTTTGGCAGGAATGATGTTAGGTCCCTTACATAATAATGTTTATGTTTTGAATAACTTTACAAGTGTGTCAACATCATATATTTTATTCACACCAACCTCGGGACATACCTAGGCATAAGTTCTGTCTCTGACACACTCTCTCTCTCTCTCTCTTTCTCTGTATGTGTGTGTGTGTGTGTGTGTGTGTGTGTTTGTGTGTGTGTGTGTGTTAATCTCTGTCAATCTCTGTCAATGACTCTCTGTCTATGTATGTCTCTCTGGGTCTCTATCTATGAGTGTGTGTGTATGTTGGTGTGTGTGTGCGCACGCACACTCGCACACGCACATGTGTGCACACACAGGTGCATTCATATGCAGCCTATCATCGCTTACAAAATTCAAGACATCTTTTTCATTACTACATTCACATATGTGTGTACATATATCTCTAATTATAAACATGATATAAATATGTCTATACATGTATTTCTAAATATAACCTACTCAGTTTATATAACATTCTTTGTATGTACATTTTCAGGACTACCATTTAGTATTAGATACCAAATCAGTATGCTTCTTTCTAGAGAGTACTGTTTCTTTCCTTCTTACCTCTCAGTTGCCTAAAGGACTTTGAATGGAATTGAGGTCCTATAGTCTTCCCCATTGACGTTGGTGTTGTCCTTTGGTGTTGCCCTTACTTATCTCATGCTTGTGCAGTCGTGTTGATGAGACTGTTTGAGTGTGACTTCTGATATTGATGTGACAGAGTGTCGCACCAAACTCCCTGATCTTCTAGCTCTCACAATGTTTCTGTCCCTGGTCTCTAATGTTACCTAAGCCTTTGGTTGGAGGGTTTTGTATATGTATTCAATGGGACTAGGCTCTTTAACTCCAATTTTGATTTGTTGGTTTTTGTTTGTTTGTTTGTTTATTGTTTTATTTTGTCATTTAGTTTGTGTGTTTTTAGTTAGCTTTGTTTAGTTTTGTAATTGTCTGTAACAAAGGAATTTCTTGTACAAAGGATATGGACTATACCTATCTGTGAGAATAAAAATGAATATTTATACTGTAGTTAGGGATTATTCTGGTTTAGAAAAATGGTGTTTGTAGGTTGTCCTTCAAAATTAGTGCCCCTACTAGGCCCGTCAAATTAGCTAAGTTTCCAGTACCAGCATGATTTTCTTTTAGTTCAATGGGTTTTAAGTCTAATTAAGAACCTTTAAAAAAAATCTAAGTATCAGCACTGATTATTTTAGTAGTAGAATTATCATGAAGTAGATATATAACCCAGTAGCAAAGGCACTAATTATCATTCTCATTATCTCTACTATACAAATCAGATGGGCTTTGCTTCTGTGAGACTTTCAGCACCGTTCATATCAGTATCAATGAAAGTATGTTGAGCATCCACCTTGCAATCTGATTTCCTGACAGTTATACCAGGATAAGGGAGTCCCCTCTCCTAATAACCCAGTGAGTCCATCATCCTATATGAAGCCCATTGTTGAGGTGTTGTTAGATGGCCTATGGCTGTCTTCCTGATAGCACACATTGAGAACTATAGAGGACACAAAACTATCTGAAAGCCACAACCATTATATGACAGAGTTCAGTGTGACTTCTCTTAAATTTCAGTGACAATTTGCAGAAATGAAATGTGCTATCTTTTATTACATTGGGATGCATCCAGAAAAAATATTTTAATTTTCCAACGTACACAAAACTATTCCTGTTTTTGTTTGTTACCTTGAATAAAATAAAAGCAAAATGATCACTGTTTTTTAATGCTGCATAGTTTATAAAAGATGATTTACTTAGTTTAATATAAACCTGTCCTTCAGAAGAGGAGCTGCCTGGGGATGGCACATTCTATGGATGGATGGAGATAACAGCTATATGTTTCTTGGTAATAAATTTATGAGAAATCTTGGAACAAATGATTTGTGCAACAGTTCATATTTATTTAATTATTGTGGTATGAAAGGTTTCACTTGATATCAACTTAAACATGTGAACACATTATCTGATTAAAGATCCTATGACATTAGTCCTATCTTGATCTGTAGCATTTTTGAAAGATAATTTAAGTATGGTTATCTTCTGGTCTAGGTCCCTAGTGCACATCTCTCAACCAGCAATGGACATGGCTATTATTTCCTCATAGTAAGGCTCTGCTTTAAGCTTCTGTTTAAAATACTCAGTAACCTCACATAGCTTATGAAAAATCAGTAGAGTAAATGCCATTTACAAATGAAATGCCTGAGGTACAGAAAGGTTCCAGGGAACAAGGCTTCTCCCTCAGTAGATACAACATGTGCCTAACATGAAGGAGGCCCTGGGTTATAACCCTAGCACCACATAAATTCAACTGTGATCACAGCATCAGGATGGTAGAAGCAAGAGGATCAGTAGCCAAGGTTGTCCTTGACTAAAGGACCAGTTAGCAGACCACCTAGCCTACACAGAAAAGCATGATAACTCATCCAACAGGGTATTTAAATATTGATTTAGACCCAGATCTATTTGACTGGGAAAGTGGTACTTTCAAATTGTTATCAAACCATATTCCTTCACAAATCCCTTTAGCTTAGCTCCAATTTTCTTGGCAGTTTTCTGAGCTAACCTTCTCTATGCCTGTCAGTGGCTTCAACTCCTTAGCATGCAAACTTAGCTGAGACTGCAAGTCCAGCAGATCAGACCTTGGGCCAAGGTGGATGGTGGGTGGACCCATTTTGGATAGAAAACCCAGGCATCAAGCCCTCATGATTGTCTGTAAGAGAGCAAGGTCCTTTCATCTAGCCTTTCTCTCTCTCCCTCTCCCTCTCCCTCTCCCTCTCCAGCTTCTAGAAGTTTCCTCTAATTGTGCTACCCTTCCCTGAGACAATAGTTTTGCTAACTCCCTCATCATCTTGGCATAGTTGTTCATCATGTATGCCCCCAGTATCCTGTCTCTTTGATACTGTAAACCGTTTGCTGCACTCGGTGCTGGGGCAGCTTGTTTATTCCTATCCTTTGAATAGAAGATGTTCGTCCTAAGGTATGTATCTATTGGTTTGTGGAGAAGGCTCAGTGGTAAGGGAGACTTGCTGTACAACCATCAGGACTGACATTCAGATCCCAGGCAGTACAACTACAGCAAACCAACCACCAACCACCTTATACATGCCCACAACTCCAGCTTTAAGGAACTTGATGTTTTCTCCCTCCCGAAAGCCCCAGGTACGTATACTTGCACATGTTATAGGCAATCTCCTTTGCACACACATAAACACATGCATATCAATAATTACATCAAACAGAACATTTTCAAGGTATTTGCTAATGGATTAGAGAATTTCCTTGTTATACATAATGTTTTTTGTTATTTTCTCCATTAAAAGGCAAGGAACACAGGGCATATGTTTTGTTCTTTTCCTTCAAGCATGGTCCAAGAACCTAGAAATATGTCTGATAGGTTCTCTAAAAATACTTGCTGATTATGCAAATGAAAGAAAGCATATCACATGTCTCCTTTAGCTCTCTCCATTTTGCAGACTTAAGATAATTTTCCAAAGTATTTAGGGGTGCAATTAATTTCCCTTCAAATTCCAATTATCTAACTGGAGTCTCATCTTATGTCTATTTGTCATAGATTTATGAACATCTATTTCAGCCTGCATATAAATCTCCGAGAAGTTCAATGGTATTGATCTTTGTTGCTGTGTAATGGCTAGTCACAGATCAGTTCCAAGCCAGGCCACTGAATCCATTTTTGCTATTGCATCACAGGCTTATAAATAAGTGGAAGAATGTTCGTCTGGTCATTGAATGTCATCAAGTGTATATCTGTTTCTTCTTTATTTTACTTTTAAAAACTATAGGGAATCTAATATCTTTGCAGTGCTCAGAAGAATGAGAATTTCTCGTAGGATTTTCACCAATGTCACTCTAATTGGACTGAGATTAATGTCCAGTTATCACAGTAAAGCCTAAGCCCTTCTAGGATGCCTTGAACACCGTATTTCAATAATTTGATCTTCATGGACAGGGAATTTATCTGTCACAGTCAGTTGTCCTTTCAGCCTTTGAATTGAGTGGCATTTATCTGTATCAAACTCCATTTGTCCATCACTTCTGAAACTGTTGATAATTTCCCACTGCTCAGTAGGCTGAACGTGAAGGTTGACACGGATCATGCATTCTTTCCAGGATGACAAATAGCTTTACATGGCGATCCTCACACTCTATCTTAATTTCTTGGCAAGCATTAATTTAATTTTCTGCTAAATGCATTTAAGCTCATGCAGAACCAAAATGAACCCAGAACTACCTTAGAGTATTTCATGTTGTCAGAATAATTCTTTTCCCAGTTAAATGAAAAATAAATAATACTTTACATGATTGTTTTTTCCAAAATGACTAACATAATTACTAATGCCATTGTAAATCTCCACAAAACAACAAACTTAAATTGCACGCTATATCTTGGTGGGTAATAAATAAATTAAATAGTGGTTATATAAATGTATTTCTTTACAAGAATTTGGATTGGAACCCATACAGACTGACAATATCTTGGCTGAGTTTTGACAGTTGTCAATCCTGATCATGATTGAGTTTGCAGATGGGTAGATTGAAGATGAAGAAAAGGATGATTAATGAGGAAATTTGCATGCCCCCCAAACTAAAATCATGTAAAATGCGATGAGCATTTGGAGGACATTTGCTTCATCGGGGTATCCGTAACAATGTGTCACAGTACGCCACAGCCTCTTGAATGTGAAGAATTGACGTTTACCTTGCTATTTCACTGATATCTCTTATTCTTTCCTTAAATTTAAGTTCAAGATACATGTAATATGAAGTTGAGATTTGTATTCAGTTTCAGACAATAAGAACTTTTTGTGTACTGAAGCGCTCAATGGATTGTGTATATGTCACTCACTGTTCAGCCTTTGCACGTCTGCGAGTTCAGTGTTCTGTGATTCAAGTGTAGTTCTCAGAATCACATGCTACATTTCCACGTGTTGATGTGTGCATAGGGTAAAACACCTAATGTATAATATTTCTACATAGAAAAGTGTGTTAGATTTTTATCTTCTTCTGACTTGTACTTCCCTTCTTCACAACTGATAAGTAAAACATGTAGAAATATGAAAATTCAAATACAATTTTCCTTTATCAAGGTTTTATTACAGGATTCTAAAATTACAGGACTTTCAATAAAACAATTTCTTCTACTATATGTTTTTGGCTGTGTATATGGATTTTCATGAAAAATAATGACTTATTAAGATAGCTAATATTTCTTTTATATAGAGAGAAATTTTAGGTTTTTAAACATATCTTTAATAACTAATATAAATATGCCTAATAAGGGAAGGGTTTTAATATCTCTTTTGTATTTAAAACTATTGCTCCAAGAGTGCTAATTCTCTATTTCAATCCCCATCTTCTATCTGTATGTGAAACAATTGAACTGTTTTTTTTTTATTAAGGAGCTTATTCTTAATCATTTTCTTTGTGGTGATGTTCTATTAAACCAAACTTGCCTGCAGCACATCCTGAGACGGAATTCATGTGCATTGTTTTATGTACAGTCCAAAATAATGGGCACCTGGGAACCCCCAAAACTGAGCATATGGCCAAGGCGTGTATATCAAACAGGATATCTCTTTATGAGTCATAACTTTGGACACTTAGAGTCCTAAGGTCATTCTGCTTTGTGATCTTTAGCTCTTTGAAGGTAAGCAAAAGACAGTAGAATTTTTGGCTGGGAAATAAAACTAATACTTGAATTTAATTTCAGAAGAAATTGAGCCCTTTGGGATACTGTGAGCACACATTTTAATTTACTCTCCTATCTATGATCACTAGTCTTAATGGTCAGCTTGACTCAACACATAATCAACTAAAACTCACGATGCACACCTGTGAGAGATTTTTCTAATCAGATTATTTGAAGAAATATAATCCACCCCAAATCTGGGTCACAAGTTTTTAAGGCAGCCTACTTAAAAGGATATGGAAGAATGACAATTTTGCTTCTTGGCTGTTTGCCCTTGCTCTTGCTGGCAAGTTCATCTACCCTGTTGCCAAGGAATTCTTTGAACCACTAATAGAACTTTCAGTACAATATAGTCTGTTGGCTAGAAGATCTCCTGAAATCTTAAGGTGTCCGATTGAGTTTGGAATTACTGGGTCATCCAGCATCATGAATGGAACAACTCCCAGATCCTTAGTGTTTCTTTGACGAGACAACTGTTGTTACACTACCTAGACCACAGCTAGTCTAATAAATCCCATTCTATCGATTCCATCCCTTTAGGGAAGCTGACTAGTACAGTATTGTAAAGCTCAGAAAGAGAACTCCATGGGTTAGTTTAGTCTCATAAACCCTTTGATTTCCTCTCACTGCTATTTGCACAAGTAGTCTCTACACATTGAAAACTTATGAGAGAGGAGAGAGAGATGTCAGTTGTCCCGCTCCTCCTGCTTTCATAGATTGAGCCCAGAAAGTTTACCAAGCCTACTAGTTGATCAGACTTTTGTGAGAGGACTTCCTTATACAACTTTATAAAGAGCCTTATTTACAAAATTACAAACATAAAGAGTGAATGGGCCATGGAGAAGCCTGAAAGAAGTAAGCAGCCGGATGATGAAGCCTCCCCAGTGTCCTGGGGAAACTGCCATTGTTCACCTGTGACTGGGTCGCTCCCCTTGTCTCTTGCAGTGTTTCAGTACAAACAACATATTCTAGTGCCTTGGAAGTGTCTTTGGATAGATGGGAGAAGAAAAGTATTCTTCAGTGATTTTCTCCCCCAAAGAATGCAGTATTATTTAAAGGCTCAAAAAAAAAAAAAAAAAAAACTGACAAGATTTTACTCTCTTCTTATTGAAATTTACAATTATTGATGTTTAGAAAGTTCAGAGCTGTTTTGAATATAGGCACTAACACGGTGACTTTGAAAAGCTGTCCTCAAAAAAAAAATATGGTGGCAAAACATAAAGTAACAAATAATTCTGAAAGTAAACAAAAATGTAATGTATGGAGACTGATATAATCCAGCAACTGTAAGCTTACATAATTCTTACTAGATTTTAGAAAGAAATTAAGGATGAAACGAGTCTACTCTTCAATATCAAAAGAGACCTGGCAAAGACACAAGGTCGGTATTCATGTCATCAACCTGCTTGGTACTCTGCAAACTGCTGGGGGTGGGAGATAATATTCTACTTCAGGGGAAGCCATCTTTTCTTTCTGTAATGTAGCCTTCTCTTTCCGTTTAAAGGGTATCCATTTCCAAATAATTAATAAAAATATTGTATTGGGGGAAAGTTTTCTGAATTTTTTAATCAAAGATATTTGAAAAAAATTGCTGCCCAAATTGAAGTGCTTGCTGTTGACATGATTTCTTCTCCCATTCCAGTCTTTACCATATTTATAGGTAATAATTTAATACAATTGAGAATGCCCTATGCATATATTTTATGCTGTTTTAATTTCTCTACATTTCTCTGCTTGCATTTCTCATTGTAAGTCACCTAGTACAGATGTTGACATTAATTACCAAATATCAGTTTACTTCACTTTTCCTTCTATTGCTGAGTATATAAATTAATCCCAAATGTTGCTATTAAATAAATATTTTCTGCATTAGAAGCTTCACTATTCCATATACCATTGTTAGGATAGAGTTGCAGAAGCAGAATTAGTGACTCCAAGGGATTGAATCCTTTACTTGCTTCAAAGAGTGTTGTTGTTGTTGCTGTTGTTGTTGTTGTTGTTGCTGTTGTTGTTTTTAATTCAAGGTTGCAAATCAACCAAATGGGTTACTTTGATCTTTCACATGTAAAATCTGAATTTGTGAGAGATTCTACTAAGCTATCTTTGATATCTCTCCCTCACAGCTCTAGTTAAAGTTCCCATTTCACTCAGTTATAGGATTTGCAACTAGGCTTGGACAGACTACAATAACATTAGGTGAAACCACAAGATTTCTCTTATATCTTCTGAATGATCATCACTTTCCAAGTTCCTGGTGTTGTCTGGATAGAACTAGCTGCAAATGAACCTGACATTCTCATCCTGCTAAGGCCATTATGTGTTATTTTAAAATTATTGTGATTTTCTTCATAGCAAATAAGCAAAAGTCAAGATAATGGGTTTTATGAAAGCATAGTGTTTTAGTATAACTAATACTAGTGTGATACACACACTTAAGCAGAATAAAATCTAAAATCCCATTATGTTCCCCGCCTTACTAACTCAGACAACCACTGTTTCCATACTGACTTTTATGAAAAGAGCTTTATTACATTTTACAACCATGTTAAATCGTGAAGCACTTGTCTTCCTGTGTCTAGCTTTTTATCTTAATAAAATGACATCAACATTATGCATGCTATCTCAAATGATTTTCTTTTGTTAAGGATGAATAATATTTTACTATGCATATTAATATCTAATCTATTTATGACAATCTATATATATCATATCTATATATAGATATGATAATCTATATCTATATCAACTGATAGACAGACAGACAGATAGATAAATATATAGGGGCTGTGTTAATTCAACCCCTGCCATCTTATGCCACTTTTAATATAGTTATCATATGAGATATAAGATGCTATCTAATTGTGGCTTTGATTTGCATGTCTAGAATGGTATAGAATATAGTTTCATGTGCCTTTGATATTCACTTTGATAAGGTATTCACTTTGCACAGTTTCCCACTTTCTGTAGGATTTCTTTCTCTTTGTTGCTTCTGTAGGAACAATAACATGATTGTGGTAAACACCTGTACTGTTTCTCATATTGAGCTTGTCCTTCTGTTAAACGGCATAATCATAGTTGGACAGTACCAACTATGGATCCCAGACACAGAAACAATTTCCTTTCCTTGCATGTGCAGTATGAACTCATAGGTAGGAGCAGTTTGCACAATGAAAGGGATATTTTTAGGTCAAACTTAAAAAACTAATGCCTTATACATATTAATAATGATCTTCATCAGAAACAAATGGCCTTAATGGAGGGGTGTTTTTTGGTTTTATACAATTTAACCAGTTTTCGGGCTTTGAAATTGTCCTTCATTTTTGAAAATTATTGTTGTTATAGTCAGAAATGAGATATATCTCTATTGACAAATGATTGATCACAAAAGATCATGGGGACATTGAGATGAACATGAACCCTGGAAAAAAGGCTCACCCTAACTTTCCTTAAGATCAAGATATTACTGTGAAAAAAGAAGGGTATTAGAGGGAATTGCTTGCTGCTAGTCACTCAGTGTTGTCTAAGCCCATGTTTTCATCAGATACTACATTGGTTTAAAGTGTGAAGAGAAACAAAAGGAAAAGGAAATCATTAGTAAAGTGTTTTAGGTTCAAGTTGCAAAATATACAGAAGTATTGTGTTAGCAGCAGAAGGTGACCAGTTCCATCATGGTCCATAGTTTAGAATGGATTTTAGGCCCTAGATTATACTTACGTAGGTCATTGACTAGAATCAGTGATAAAGACATCCCATTGTTCAGGAGAGTAGTAAGCCTGGTGAGTGACTCGGGAGAAAATCCCATTTGCAAAGGCATTGCCAGTAGACCAGTGTGGTTCTCCAGAAAGACAAAGATGTCACTAGAAATAGATGAGACTGGCCTAGTGATGATTAAATGAAATGATGTGTGAATATGTTCCTTGTACTGTAGTCACATAGAAAATAGTGTTGAGTTCAGCTGGAAAAAAATAATTATTTTCTTGGGCAAACTCCAGACTACTTGAGGCAAAGAATGAACAATTTGAGTTTCCCACAAGGCTGAGCCATAACTCTGTTTGATTTTGTTTCTCCAAATAGTTAAAGAGAGACTTAGTTGATACTTTCAAAGGGGAAATTGAAACAGACAACAATTTTAGAGAAAGAATATTGCATTTCTCAGGTTCATTTGCTATGACTGCTACCAAAGCAATTACAGACAAACCTTCCTCTCCTTCCCTAAGACAATAAAAACGATAATTAGCAATCTGTTCCTCCATTTCTTCATGTTCTTTGACCTTGTCTTGTTATTTACGGATTGTCATTCTGTAGAAAAATTTTAGGAAGATTATGATTTCTTGTATTTCTAGAAGCTTTACTTTCATATTGTAAATGTCCTGTAAAATGCTCTAAAAGCAAGAAACAATCTGATAGAATAGACCTTATTACTTTCTTTTAATCACAGGACCTTATAAGTATGTACATTGATTGACATATGTTCAAAATATTAATTGTTTATTGAGAAAGTATAAATCAACTGTAAGAGTTTATTTAACTGTTTCACCTTTAATATTAATGTCAGGGCAAAAAAAATCACAGAATGTTGATGTCACACCAACCTCCAGGTAAAATCTGACAGATGAAGCCTCTGATTTGCCCAGCTCAGGAGTGGTGGTAATCTCACCAATGCTCCTTGGGATGATTAAATAAACAACATGAAGAAGAGAGCATATGTGAGCCTCTCTGACCTGCGGAACAACAGATTGTGGTAGAGGAAAAATGGCCTTGAAAATTGTGTGAGTAAAGGCTAACATGCTTTAATGGCTTGACAAAGGAAGAAAGGGTTGCTCTCAGGAAGTGAATTCTCACTGGGTGAGAGAAAGAAACTGAGTTAGGAAAAGGACAGCACTTATTGTAGACCATCTCTGAAACCCCATCTCACTCACAAAGTGTTTTATTTTCTGACAACATTAACTTTGTATACCGATTTTTTTTTTCTTCTTTTTCTTTTTTTCGGAGCTGGGGACCGAACCCAGGGCCTTGCGCTTCCCAGGCAAGCGCTCTACCACTGAGCCAAATCCCCAACCCCTGTATACCGATTTTTAATGCTAGCTAACAAGTTTCTGATTATGTCAGCAGTCAGTATTTATTGCCCTTGTTCAAATACAATGTATGTTCATGTAAATACTAGATAGAGCTTTGTAAATTCTTCTGAGATTATACTCGTTCCATGGGTCCTCATGATGTTTGTACCTGAGCAATAAGAAGAATCAGTGAAGTAACACAGAGCCAAGTTATTCTGTGTTATATTGTGATCCAAATGATGAGTCTGCTACCTTCTGTGAGAATAACTAGATAATTAATGACCCTAAGCCGACTCTAAAAGTCTGTATGTCTAAGGAGACTGATAGTTACCTCTGAGCAGCCACTAAAGCTACCATATCCAGAGAAGCCATAGGCTGCAGAGTTTGCAGAATGATTTGAAGACATAGAAATGATAGACAGTTACTTGACAAGAGATAAGAATGTGTATGCTGTACAATTACATGTAAGCAGTGGGAATATAGTCTTAACAAAGGCAAAGGAATCAGCCCTTTATATCCACAAGCTCTATTTGTGTAAAGTTAACCAACTTTGGACCAAAACCAAGAAAACTAATCAAAAACAACAAAAACATGAATTTATACTGACCATGTGGAATACTATTTTTCTGGATTTTATTATGCAGTATAGTACAACAATTTATGTAGCATTTGCATTGTTAAGCGTTTAAGTGATGTAGATGTGGTTTAGATAATAAAGGGGAATTTGTGCAGTTTAGATGTAAAGGCCATTGTGTTTTATAAAGGGGAATTGAGTGTCTGTGAATTTTAACATCCAGTAGGACCCCAGAACCAGTGTCTACAGTGACCCCAAGTGCTTAATGTAACAAAATAATGAATTTAATTTGAACATCCTATATCGAGGTGACTCGATCCACAGATAAAGGACCTTGGTTGTAGGGTGTTGCTGCAAAAAGTATGAGGTTAATGAAAGAGATTCAAGTTGGAGATGGACTGGAATGTAATCGGGATAGTGGGGGTTTGCAATGTACTTGATATTAAGCAAGGGTCCACTGTGTTAATGAATAGGGAAGAAAGGCTGATACACTGACAATCCACAAAGTCAAAGACATTTTCTGTGAGGACATTCAAAAAGAGAGCAGGGGGAATAGCCCAAGACACATCCTCTTTAATGATTTGATAGGAACTGAGTGAGACAATGTTTGTTGATTGGACAGTGAGAATGGAAATGTTACAGTTCCTTTGTGTACGTGTGACAGTCAACATGCCTCGTCACAGTTTGAGTGTTACCCTTTTTCTATTTGTCTCTCGAGATAAGGTCCTTATATCTCTCATGTTGGCCTCAAACTCATGGCCCTTTTCCATCAGCATTGTGAATAGAGTGGTTTTGTTTGCTGATAAACTCTGTGTTCTAAGTGAAGGACTTTTAGCTTGTGATGTAAAAATTTATCAAACAAGCTGGGTGTGATGATGCTCGCACATAACTTCAGCACTCCAGAGAGAGCAGCAGCATTGAGAATTTAAGATCAGCTCGAAGTTCATAGTAAAACCCTTTTCCAATGTCTCTCTCTCTTTTCAACAGAAAAATAAAATTAGGAATTCCAAGTTTGGGTTGGACTATCCCTTTCTGAACTCTGAAGTTGCTTTGTGAGAGCAACTTAAGCAGTTGGCTTTTAAGGAATTTCTACCCATGTTTATCCAAGCTTTATCTGGTTTCAGAGTCAAATTACCATAGTAATGAGGAGATTACACTAGAGGAGGAATGTTTCATCTCCTGGATGTACCTAGCCTCACCTCTGGAAAAGTCACTGGCTGGTTCAGTCCTTGTCCTTCTTTATTGAATATTCAGAGTGGCAATTGTTAAAAATATAAATATTATATACCATTCCTCTAATCTGAATCTGCCAATCACTCTTTGCCTTAATGCTTTCTGCCTCTTTCTTCTCCAAATGAATCTCTCTCTTCATTACAAAACATGCCTTCCTACTCTTCCTTTAAAAATGCTGGGAATATGCTTCCCTAGTTCTTTCAGGACCTATTTATTTTATTTGGAATAGTATTTTATAACAAAAAAAATACATGGAGGCTCTATTTCCTCCTTCGGATTTGCTTCAATCAGATGTTTGTTGATGACATTTAAATGTCTACCAACTCGCCAAACAACAAAATGAAACTCGCTAGTCTTACAATTCTAATTTCACTGGGCGATAGTATCTTTTTTCCAGAACACTTTACTATCTATTCACTTATTGCCTATTTCTCCTTTTAAAGGTTTTAAGCTGAGAAGGGAAAGGATTAAGCCTTTCATTCATTGCCTTGTGTGCCTAACACTCTGGAAAATGTAGAACCCACAAGATCCAATCAGCGCATACTTGATGAAGGATTGAATGAAGGAGAAAATAAATGAAACTGGAGTGGTCACGTGTCGCTGTCAACCATAAGAAGAGAGTCATCCACTTGAATAATGACAGGATAATAAATACATACCAGAAATACCTCAACAGGAGGAGATATGGCTTTAATAGTTTCCCTACTTTCACTTTCATTTTCCAGTGTATCAGGAATCTGGCTATCAGAATGTTGAATTTATCATGTCTTAGCATGTTGCTCCTCATACATGGGCACATGGGTATTGGGCTGGAAAACTTATATAGACATGTTTAGGTCAGCAGTATCCTTCCCTTACTCTGATTATTCCAGAATAGTAAAAAGGATCAATTTATAAGCACACATTTCTACTTTCTTTTGAATATTTTAGCCCTCCTTTAAATTATAAAAGACTTACTACAAACATACAGAATTTTCCTCCTTTTTCTAGACACCAGTACTAGATTCATAAATTACTTCTGGTTGATTGAAAATTTATTGATTTTTCTTAACAAATATTCTTTCTGATATTTCATTAAAATGTACTAAAACAATTTTATTTTTTCTCGTGATGAGAACATTTAAATCAGTCTATATCTGAATCTTCAACTATTCTTTAAGTGTGTTATTTTAGAATAGGTCACAGTTCCCTTGTGCCCTGGTTTACTCTGTTATTACACAGAGTCACATCCTTCTTCCTGCTTTCCTTCATAGGATAGTGTAAAATTTAATGAAGTAATTTGCTAATTACTTGGTAGAATGTCATCAATTTTCTGTATTATGTAACTGTCTACAAAGAAGTTGGGTTTTTTTTTTTTTGTGTGGTTTTGTTTGGTTGTGTGTGTGTGTGATATTTTCCCAAAGTCAGTAAAGCAGACAGTTCCAATTGGGAGTCTGTGAAGTACATGTATTTTAAATAGTCGACTTATTTAAAAATGTAATTCTGCTCAGGGATTAGCACTCTTTTGTCTTCTGATTTGATTTGCCTGATATGTTGTGAAGAGAATGTGACGAAATGATTATAAGCTGTATCTGCAGTTATTAAAAGGTGCTTTTTGTCTCAACAAAGATTACAGTTTCATTTTACAACTTATCCATTTCTACTAGAGAAGGCTCAGAAAGGAATTGGGGTGTGTCAACATCCTGTACCTCCTGATTGATTTTAGAAAATGAAATATTTAGCGATGGTGAAACAGAAGATGGAAATTTATAAGCTGTATAAATATTTCTATCATAGTTAAATACAGGCATGTGGAAGTTAGCAGAGTACAGAGGCTTAATTTATATCAGAGAACTGCCCAAAGTGAAAATTGAAATAGAAAAACCCTCAGAAACATATGCATCAGTTCTTAGGTAGATATGGCCTTGAAGTATGGTCGGTGTGAAAGAAAGTATTTGGGTAATTTAAGGGAAGAGAATTTGCAGGGCCTGTAGATACAATTTCCTTAAGATCTATGAACAGATGATAGAACCAGTGATTGGAACCCAATGCCCTAGGCATTATCTTTGCTCATTTTTTCCCCCAGAAAATTAACTCTGCTATCCTTTTCTGAAAATTCCACAAGCATCTAATCTAATATTTGTTCCTTAATTAGATTTTCTATGGCTGTGAAGAGACACCATGACTACCACAACTCTTAAACAAAAAACCAAATACACCGCCAGCAGCAAAAACACTTATTTGGGGCTTGCTTACATGTTTAGAAGTTTAGTCCATCATTATCATGGCAGGAAACATGGCAGCTTGCAGGTAGACATGGTGCTAAAATAGGAGCTAACACTTTTATATCGAGAGAGAGAGAGAGAGAGAGAGAGAGAGAGAGAGAGAGAGAGAGAGAGAGAGAGAGAGGAGAGAGGAGAGAGAGACTGGGCCTGATTTAAGCTCTCAAAGTCCACCCTCAGTGACACACTTTCTCCAACAAAGCCACACCTCCTAATAGTGCTAATTCTTATGAGAATGTGGAGACTCTTTTTCTTCAACTCACCAGAATGTATTTGTCATCTAAATTGTGAATTAATTCTGGTTTTTAGAATAGATGAAATTCTGCTGACAACAATGAGCAGTGAATGCTAACCATAGTTTTAGGAACATTCCTGGCCTCTAATTGTATTGTAACCTGATAACTTAGTGGATTGCCAGGCCCAGATCTTTGGTTTATTGTGAAATAATTTCATTGTCCTCCTAGCTCCAAGTTCCTAGGCTCAGAAATGAAATTAAAATGGAAGAATAGCATCACAATACTTGGTGTATATGAATTCTACAGAAAACCCTGGTAAGAAACCAACATTGGTTATATAATTCATTGGGAAAACTGGACTTATCACCAACAAAGTGCCAGCCCATGGAGGCCTCCTATCTTTTTTTTTTTTTTTTTTTTTTTTTTTCTTTTTTTTTTTTTGGCTGGGAATCAACCCAGGACCTTGCGCTTCCTAGGCAAGCGCTCTAACCACTGAGCTACATCCCCAGCCGGAGGCCTCCTATCTTATATATTATTGGGATACCTCTTTCTTCTGTCAGCTTTCATATCTGTATATTAACTTTTCTTCCTGTTGTGGACCTATATAACTTGGTTGATAATCTGTTTACATCACAAGCTCACAGTCTTCCTCTTCAGTCCTGAAATCTCCCTCTAAACAAAGATATGCATTTATACACACACACACACACACACACACACACACACACACACACACAGACACTGCATTTACCTAAATGTGTGCATTTTTGTGATAACAACATTCAGATAGTTAAATTCATTGAGTCTGAATCTATTCAAGAGGGTAGATTTAAAGAAAGCAATTGTAGTAGTATTGAGCACATCACTGAGTCAGATACTATAAGACACGACAGCCTGTGCCAATGTTGTATGTCTATGATGGTTTGAATGAAAATATCCTCTATAATATCATAGTGAGTGGTACTATTAGAAGGTGTGGCTTTGTTGAAGTAGGTGACTTTGTAGGAGGAAGTGTGTTACTAGAAGTGGGCTTTGAGGTTTCAAATGCTCAAACCAGACCTCTCTTCCTGCTTCCTATGATCCAGATGTAGAAATCTCAGCTACCTGTCTAGCGCCCTGTCTGCCTGTGTGTTACAATGCTTTCTGAAATGCTGAAAATGTACTAAACCTCTGAACCCATAAGCCACCCCCAGTTGAATATTTTCCTTTACAAGAGTTGCTGTAGTCTTGATGCTCTTCACAGCAATAGGAACGTAACTAAGACAGGGCCTAACCCCGATTGGGAACCTTAGAATTATTTCAACTGGACTAGTACTATAACTTTCTTCTCACACATTAATTGTGAACCAATTTCTTTATATGCGTGTGGTTAAGCTATTATCTGCTATGTTGTCAGACACCATTCATAATCTTTCAGAAACAAGGAAGTAGCAGTCCTTCTAGTAGAACTGCATGACATGGTTGATGACCATGTAAAATGTGCTTTCTGAACATTATCTGTTCAATGAAAAAAATGTCATCCTTACCTCCCAATTTGGTATGTGTATATGTATTTATTTTTTATTTACACACACACACACACACACACACACACACACACGTATTATTGTGACTCTAACATTAGCTCTTATCTGAGGAAGGTGATTGTGGTTTTGGGTAACTGTATAGTTAAAGCCAATATGAATCCCTTTGGCACATCCATGGATAGCCACTTGTCAACGAGGGGTGCTGAGGGTACATGGAAGAGAATGGGGACAAGAGACGCGAAGAAGGACGCCAAGACAAAAATCTGATCAAGGCGACAAGTTTACTTTTTCCCAAGGCTAAATTTATATCATAACAGGGGTAACAGAGAGAGAGGGCGAGTGGGAAACATTTATGGAGGCCAAGGACACAGTATTTGTGTGGTCAGCTGATGTCAACAGGATGTTGGTTTTTCAGAAAGATTACAGGCCATCACATTGGGTATCTTGACGTCAGATGTATTTCTCAGCAAGGTCACAACTTTATCATATCATTATTCATCCTGATCACCAGATTTATATTAGTCTTCTGCAGCTGGCTGGGGATTTTCCATGAACCCAATCATACTTAACTAACCATAGTAATAACATCAATGATGGAGGGTTTCAAGGGCATGGCTCCCAACAGCCACTGAGTGAACTCTCTTATAATCAGTCTACCACTAAGGGCTATAACCCGCACTTGACTGTTATCCGGATATGAAGAGTCTTCTCTCAGTCTTGGAGACATTGTGGCTCACTGCATACTACACTGATACCATGTCCCTGCATATGGCACTTCAGCTTGGCTGCATTCTCCTGGATTTATGAATGAGTGACTCATGGTATAGCTGAACATGTCCAATTAATGAGAGTAGTGGCACTGTAGGTGGCAAAGCATGATAATGCAATTCTCAGTGGGATTTTTTAATGTATGAGCAATGAAAATGATGACACCGGAGGGCAAATTAATAATTGTGGCAAGCTCAGTGCTTCCCATCAAGGTACAGAGATGGGTTAATTTATACTTCCCCACAGGTGTTTGTCTGATAGACTGACGATGTTAGGCAGAAAACAAAACCTGCATTTAAATTAGTGAATTATAACATGGAAAAGTAGAAGCAGAATACAAAGCAAGCATTATCATCTTTGGGGACGATAATTAAATATAGTATTCATAGAGTCTTCTGGGAAAGCAGTGTATGATTTATGGTCTTAATGGGAAGTGTTTTTTAGAACCTAGCCCTCCTATGAGTACAGGATATTTTATTCCTCTATACATCACCTCTCTCTCTCTCTCTCTCTCTCTCTCTCTCTCTCTCTCTCTCCCTCCCTTCCTCCCTCCCTCCCTCCCTCCTTCCCTCCTTCTCTCTCTCTCTCTCTCTCTCCATGTGTGTGTGTGTGTGTGTGTGTGTGCTCGTGCATGTGCTCATGCAATTGTGTTTCTTCTGAAGCAGAGACACATTTTCCCATTATATTAAGGTTCCTAATAAATTAGGAAGAATGCTAAGTAAGAAAGAACACCCAAATAGAAAAGGCATTCAAACACAGACCCTGGCTCAAAAGGTACATTTATTTTATTAATTTTTTTAAGATCATAGTGAAGGATTGGGGATTTAGTTCAGTGGTAGAGCGCTTGCCTAGCAAGCGCAAGGCCCTGGGTTCGATCCTCAGCTCTGAAAAAAAGAAAAGAAAAGATCATAGTGAAATAATGGCCTAGAGAATTTTATTTTAAATATAATACATATCATCTTGCAATCTAAAGTACATTCAATTATTTAAAGCCCTAGTATCCTTTTTCCTGTGACTTAAATTAGAAACAACTTCATGCAATTCAAAATATTTAACTGGCTTGCAACCAACAGAAACTGAGAAGGAAGGCTGGGCCAGACTTGGGAACGTGCTCTTGGCAGCTTTCTTGTGTATCAAGTGTAAACGGTTTATTTGCAGAACTGAAGCCTAGAGCAAGGACCAGAGTCTTCGACCCACCAGAGGTGGTAGGTAATCTCTGCCATCCAGAGAGGATATGACAATTTACCTCCTGGTATGAAATCATTTTAGTATTTTAGCCTATGGTCTCACTATATCGTGTACACTGGGTAAATAAAAGCACTGACTGGAAAAAGCATTCGCTTATTTTTTTATCCTGCTGAGTAACAGGGAGTTTCTGTGTAGCAGGAAGCTACTCTGGGCTTTGCCATAGGCTAGCTATTAATTTTGCAAGTGAGCGAATCTCTATCCTCCTGTCTTTTCTTAGCAGTAGGTAGAGATGTTGCGGGCTGCCTGATACGGCCAGTGGATAGACATGGAGACTCACACAGAGACTGCAATGCAAAGTTGGAAGCCTAGCTGCAGTTAAACTCTAGAGGGTTATCTCTTGTGATTGATTTCAGCCTCCTGCCCCCACACCCTCTTAATCTCCTCAAGAACATCCCTGGCATATCCTGTGGTGGACAGAAAATACCAACTAGATATTTTCACTCTTAGGAAGAGTAGTACGAGCCTTTTCCATTTTTCACCAGAACTGTCACTAAGCATAGCACAGGTGATGGTAGAAACTTCCCCAGTGCTGTCTGCAAGTATATTGGTGACTCTTTCCGATCATTTCCAACAAGTTATTTTGTTGTTGTTGCTGCTGTTGTTGTTGTTACTGTTTGTTGTTTAAATCCACCCCAGCATATTTTGTTACCTATGATTACAAAACCTTCTTAATGTAGTAATGGGCTGTGTTTTGTAGAGCAATAGTCCCATAGGCTTTGGACCCACGGTGTACAAGTTATTCTATCTGGTTGGAATTTCTTTCCTTTCTTTCTTCCTATCCTTCCTGTCTTCTTTGCAATCGTTCATCTTCCTAGTTATACCCATGAAACTTAGAATTTGCTCTTCCCGATCATTTTAGAGACGCCTCCAAGTTTCATAGAATTCATATGTTGAGGGACAAATCTGATCAAGTAATCTGTAACGGTTATGTATGCATTGCTGTCGAAACAGGAAAGGTATTAAGAATGAGTAAGTTGCTCACATAAAGAAACTCTTGGGTAAAGTTCAAATGCTGTGGAATGTTTTATCTGCCTGGAAAGGTCTGTTCCCAGTGAAGTCATTACCTTCACCAGCTGTGATCGTGTAGCAGGGCTTGCCCACGCATCTCAGGTGGTACTCTCTCTTGACCGATTTTATTGGCTCTCCTCTATTATCACAGTTACACACAGCAATGATGGTTAGCCATGCCTTAAGAACCACTGTTCATGTCAAAAGGTAATTGCAAGGTGGGAATTCTGTGCAAAACGATGCCATGGGGCCCCATGCAAATAAAGAGGCAGGGAGAATAAAAGGGAACTATGAGCTGTCATAAAACTTGCATAATAATCTAAGTCATGCTGGGCACTGACATGGGATGGGAAGAAAATGAGGTCACACTCCTTCTTCCTAGATTTCTGCTGCAACTTTAGCAGTGAAAATATTGCCTCTTGGGTACAGGGTTAACAGAACAAAGTGCCAGGAGTAAGGAGCTGTTAAGACCTGGGTATGGTATAAGTTTATGTAGACCATATAGTAATAGTAGTCTTTCAGGCGTTCTTGGTCCAATGCTAGAGGCTACAGGAATAAATGGTTATCATTTTGAGAGCAAATAGTAATTCATCACCAGAAATAAAGAGTGGTTATATACTCAGTATTCAAGTTTACAGCAAACGAGTACGTGCTTCCCACCCCTAATGAGCTAAACCAGTACTGAAATAAAGGCATAAAGAATGGAGCTGGAAAACAACTGTGTTTTTACGGTGTTTCATCCTACTAAGTACACTAGACATCAGCGTAAGGCATATTGGCATTTTAGTTAATTTTCTCGTGTGTATGTGTGTGTGTGTGTGTGTGTGTGTGTGTGAGAGAGAGAGAGAGAAAGAGAGAGACAGAGAGAGAGAGAGAGAGAGAGAGAGAGAGAGAGAGAGAGAGAAAGAGCCATACAGGTCGGAGTTTAATGACAATCTCTCACTGGGCTGGAACTTGCTGATTAGCCAGGCAGGATGCCCTGAGAATCTGTTGTCTCTACCCCTTCAGCACCAGAATTATGGCTTTTTATGTGTACTCCGGGGATTGCATCACCTAGCTGGTGTGTTTCCAGGCTTCATGAGCTACAAAGACTAAAATAGAAACCTTCAGCTAATATCACTGGGACTAGGTTTCTGATAGTTCCCCTAATTTAGAACTGAGTAATGAACATATGATAACATGACTAAATATGTGTGTATATGCATTTATACATATTTATTCTCAGTTCCATGTTAAGTGTTAACAGAGAAAACAACACACAAGAATGGATAGGGTAACTTCGATTATGATAAAATATGTTACCAGAGGCTAACACTGTCAAATTATCATACCATGCCAATCCAATACCATTTCTCTAATGAAATATTTTCCCAAGAAGATTGTCTTTCAAACCAATTAAACGGGATCCATTTTAATTAAATGTTCTCAAGTTTAAATTAGGTTCCTATGGGACTTCATATGCTTGAGTATTTTCCCACAAGAAATCAATATTTCCCTAAAACCTGTGGGGATGTTCTATTCATTCCAATAGTGTCAATTAAAATGTTAACACAATATCACAACCAAACTCAGCACAAGATATGTGGAAAATCAAAATATCAAATGGACCATTGATTATAGAGATTTCAAATCCATCAGATATGAAATATTCATACTGTCTCAGATCAATTTAATCTAATCTTAGCCTATTGTTATAGAAAACCTTTAAGGAGAGGGGTTGAACTGAAGGCTGATAGGAAACACAACAAGGAAATTGAGGAAACCAACATCTGAAAATCAACTGTATGGAAAGAAAACCTGTGAAACCAGGCATGGTCAGCATACACATACACAAACACGCACACACACACACACACACACACACACACACACACACACACAGGCACGCGTGTGCGCGCGCGTGCGCAGACAAGAAAACCACAAGAGTAACTTCACCATACTCAAAACAATCACACAAAACATCTGGAAAAAAATTCTAAGGACCACCTGAGTTCATGAAGAATATGTTTCCTAGATACCAGAAAAGTAGATTGTACCAAGGGCGAAAGGTGCAAGCCTGGGCTCAGGCCTGCATTGCTGCTCTCCATCCCCTGCCTTTGATTTTAGATTCACTTAAACCCCTATTAGTAGGACATCTCAGGAAAACAAGGATAATGGTCACTATAATGATGACGACTTATGGGTCCTCTGACCTGTAATTCTCACCTTAGCCACTTATCTGTGCAGCATTTCTTAGGTATTTTCTGGCCTGGCTAATAAGATATATTATTATGATAAAATGTTTCCCAAACATAACAAATACAAAAAGTGTTCCAGAGGGGTCCCTGATCTCAGTCTAATGGTTGGATATAAGTATCTTTATCTGTCTCAGTCAGCTGCTGGGAGAAACTATTTTAGAGGACAGCCATGCTAGGCTCCTGTCTGTAAACACATCATAGCTTCAGTAATAGTGTCAGGCCTTGGTGCTTTTGCCTTACAATTCTCAGGTCACGTAGTCTGTTATGAAAAGAATTTAGGCCAGGAACTCAAGACAGGGACCTGGAAGCAATAACTGAAGTTGAGACCATGAGTCTGTGGAGGAATGCTGCTTAATGGTTTGCTCCCCAGGGTCTACTCAGCCTGCTTTTCTATAAAACCCAGGACCATTGGTCTAAGAGTGGCACTGTCCACACAGACACAGGCCCTTGAATATCATCATTACTCAAGAAAATGCCCCACAAACTTGCCAGCATCCAATCTGGTAGGGGAATGTTCTCATGTGAGGTTTCCCTCTTTCCAGATATGTCTGGTTGTATCCCATTGGCAATTACTGATGATCACATCCATTCATAAGGAGAAGCATTTCACATAAGCTTATGATATTAGTCAGCTCTCTCCCTTGCTTCCGATGACATCCAAAGGCATATATTCATGTGCTCCTTTATCTAAGCTCCAGGCCCACGACTCCCACTGAGCTTTCCATAAGTGTGTCTGTGCCAGCATTCTCCAACGTAAGTTCATCAGCCTTGATCCCAACTTACCTCTCTTGCCATCTGTCCCCCTTATTAGTGGATAGGCAGTCTGCCTCTTCTCAACACACTCCTTCGCAAGAAAGTTTACAAATACCAGACCTTTCAGTTGTACAGTCTTGCTTACATTTTGAGAAAACTTTACTATGGTGTTCGGGCTTTTGCCTTCTATTGTGACTGGCAAAAGTCTTCCCAATATTAGTCCTCTTATTATTTCTTCTTGTTCATAGAGCCATATTAAAACTTCTTACCAGGTTCATACATGGGCATCAGCCAATGAGAATGGAATTCATAGCGCATCCTTTAGTTACCTGAGGCTATGGCCCAGAAAAGACACTGGGGAGGGATGAGACTAAGGCACCAGGCTATTACCTAACTAACTGGTGGTTCACTTCAGCTAAGGATTTACATTCTTTTTTTTTTTTTTTTTTTTTTAACTTGAGTATTTCTTATATACATTTCAAGTGTTATTCCCTTTCCCGGTTTCCGGGCAAACATCCCCTCCCCCCTCCCCTTCCTTATGGGTGTTCCCCTCCCAACCCTCCCCCCATTACCGCCCTCCCCCCAAAAGTCTAGTTCACTGGGGGTTCAGTCTTAACAGGGACCCCAGGTTTCCCCTTCCACTGGTGCTCTTACTAGGATATTCATTGCTACCTATGAGGTCAGAGTCCAGGGTCAGTCCATGTATAGTCTTTGGTAGTGGCTTAGTCCTGGAAGCTCTGGTTGCTTGGCATTGTTGTACATATGGGGTCTCAGGCCCCTTCAAGCTCTTCAGTTCTTTTTCTCTGATTCCTTCAACAGGGTCCTATTCTCAGTTCAGTGGTTTGCTGCTGGCATTTGTCTCTGTATTTGCTGTATTGTGGCTGTGTCTCTCAGGAGCGATCTACATCCGGCAAGGATTTACATTCTTAAAAGGCACATCAGATCATTGAGTTACCCATTGAACTATTAATTCATATATTTACATGACAAACAAAATAGCAGTGTTCAACTTGACCTAGACAGATTATCATGGACAAGCCTCTGGTTGCTGCTTCAGCCTATGTTGTAATACTCTATAGCACTGTGTGGTCCATTTTCTAGTCTGCCCTTATTTGTCCTTAGCAAAGATCATCTTTAGAAAGAGATCTGGGTCTGCCTGACCTCATTCCTTTACAGACATGATTTCTTCCTTTCTTTCTTCTCTGGCCTGTTTAAGCATTCCCCTTTGAACCTAGCAGATGTCATTTATATACCAGGTTATATATAGGATTTTCAGCAAAATCTCCCTTTATCACAAACCTCTCTACACCTATAGCAGAGTTAATCATTTCTACTGTTTTCTCTACAGCTATGTCTTATGCAGCTCTGATTATTGAACGTCCCAGGATTTTTGTTTCATTCCATCAGCAGACAGTGAAGTTATAGAAGGATTCAGATTATTCTTATAATTATTCTATGAAGTGCTCACTAGTATTTGCTAGACACTATGACTTTCTCACAAATGCACTTTTATAATCCCATAATGCCCTGGTTACTAACACATAGGCTGGGGGTCTTCAGTGTTACAAGAGCCATTTTTGACCAAACACTCACTGGGATACAAGCTCAGTGTTCTTCACCTTGGTAGGTTCTGTTCAAGTTTTAGCGGATAAGTATTTTCAGAGCTTTCACATAAGGTTGTTTATTTAAGAACTTGTAGATTCTGAGGTACCAAGTAGAGGTGCGGAGAGAGGAGAAACAAAAATAAATGTTTCCATCTTATGACAGGAAGACCAAGAGAAACAAAGGGCAAAACCTGGGTCCACTTAAATGTGGGAGCAATAAAAAAGGATTCAACCTGAAATGAGTTGGGGGTCTTCTGTTCTCTTTTCTCTTCCTACCTCTGACCCACAATCCCTTTCTGCTGCATGCTGTATACCAAGTACATTTAGAAACCAGGGGAGCTCCCCAGCTCCGAAAAAAAAAACCAAAAAAAAAAAAAAAAAAGAAACCAGGGGAGCAAAATGCATAGGTGACTCATCCTATTGAAGTCTGCTTGCTGGATGACATGTACAGCCGCAAGGAAGGTAATGACAAAAGAAAAAAAAAAGAAAATGGAATCAATTTACTCCCTTCTAATCCAAATGCCCTAAATTCATTCAGTTTGTATCAGTGGAGGTTAATTTCCAAAAGCTAGTTGGTACCTTTCTTCTGTTTGAGACAGAGGACTTTCTCCTTTGTCATTCCACCACTGCCTACATTTAGAAAGTGATTTCACTTGCTAGAATCAGATTTGAGGCACTAAGTAAAGGGACCTTGGCCTGTTTGTTCAGCCTTGAACCTCTATACTTAAGCTATAAGTGGCACACAAAGAAAATCAATGCTCAGCTGCTTTCTGAGTGGATGAATATGTTGATGGTAGCATTGAATGCTATTGCACTGTTCCACCCCATCCCTGCTATTAACCATTTACAAAACCACAACTATGACACCAAAATGTCGGACTTGACTTTTCATTCTCTTGATTACAGAAGAAACTGAGAGGACATATTGGATGTATGGAAACCCTTCTTAGGAAGTACAGCTCACTTGGAAACACACAATAGTCTAATGTGATATCCCATCCTGCTGAATCAAAAACCAGCAACCAAAACAATCGGAAAGAGTAAAGGGCAGTGTCGGATCTCCATAACTAGTAGACAGGTCTCTGTAGGGACTCCTATTTAGATTGCTCTTTTTTCTACAGTCGGTGGCCTATTTTCCTACTGTTTCCTGTTTGTTCTCTGTGAGGTTCACTTCCGAAGGTGCTGCCCTTCACAGCAATGATGCCAAGGTCAGCATGAGGCTCCTCTCCCCTTTTCACCGTATGTCGCTGATGGACGCTTCCCAAAGGGGATGCAGCTGAGTTTGTAGACTGCATCACTGCCATTCATGAAGTCCAGGGTTTGAGCTAATGTATCAGGCCTGAAATCTCAGTACTCAGGAGTTAGAGATAAAAGGATCAGAAGTCAAAGTCAGGCTTAGATTGTTGACTGGGTGAATAAACCCTTTGCTTCATAGCTTATAAGGCCCTGAGTTCGAATCCCCCAAAACCTAAGGAAAGCTCCATGTAACAGTTCATATCTATAATTAGTGTACCCCTTTAAGGAAAGCAAAGACAGAGATAAGAGAATTTCCCAGAGCTGGGGACCCACTACATATTGTACAGAGGCAGAAAATAACAGAGACTTTCTCTCACGTAGGGTGGAAAGTGGGAATGACATTAGAGGCCATCCTCTAAAAGCCAAATGCAAATGGTATTATTGCAAGTGTGTACCAGCATACACACACATAAGTCACATGCACACACACACACACACACACACAGAGAGAGAGAGAGAGAGAGAGAGAGAGAGAGAGAGAGAGAGAATGAATAATGTTTTTAAAAGATGTTTAAGGCTATGCTCAACCATGTAGTGAGTTTGAGGTATAGAAAGAGAAAGAGCTGGGGTAAATAGAAAAGAAGCACAAGCAAGCTATTTTATTTCTCTTCAAATGTGTGTGAAATAAGAATGTCCATGAGGAGCTGCAAGGAGCCTACAGATTTATTAATAAGCACCAGACTCTTGGGCAGAAAGAACAGAACAGATCCTCCCTGTGGCCTTGAATGTCCTTGTTCTGTCTTGTGAACAAAAATGGAAAACAGAAGAGTGTGATGAATAATAGCCTGATCTTCAGGATTCTGTCAGACCTACAGTGGAGTATTCTCTAACCCAGCCCCCACTGTGGATGAACAGAAATGGAGATGCCCATTAATTTTTAACCATGAGTTGATCTTTGTGATTACACAGGCCGTAGTCAGCACACCTGACTTCTACTAAGTTCAGGAAGCACAGCTTTTAGATTATAGAGGCCATCTTCGTCAATAAATGTCAAGGGTCACTTATATCTATTATTTATTTACTATTTATTTACTCATTAATAAAATTATGACAATAATTAGATGCTCGCATGTGTGTTTGTGTGTGTGTGTGTGTGTGTGTGTGTGTGTGTGTGTGTGTGTGTGTGTGTGTGCATGACAGTCTGAATTCTCTTGTTCCCTGTCTCCTTACAGTTGAGTTCACTGTGAGGTCTATAAACTATTCTGCTATAATGCATATGTGCCATGTATGTGTAGTTTAAATAAGTCAAACATACATCTAGACTTAACTTCAAAAGAACACATAGATTTAAAAGATGGCTCCGTGGATGAAGCATTTGTCACACAAATATGGGGAGTTGAATGTAAATCTCCAGCATCTACATAAAGTATGGAAGGCATGGCAAACTGTTTATAACCTCAGTGCCTGGGAACAAAGGGTAGGGGATCTGGAGCCAACCTGCATACCCGGACTACAGTACCTGGCAAGCTGGAGGTTCAGTAAGAGACCCTGCCTCAATAAAGAGAATTGAGGATAATTGAGGAAGATACTCAGCAACAACTTAAGGTCTCCATGTGTACCTGTGAACATGTGAACACACAACATGCATGCCTACAAGTGAGTGCAAATATTCAAGCACAGATGCACACATGCACACACCATACATGATGGTTTGTATATGCTCGGCCCAGGGAGTGACACTATTAGAAAGTGTGGCCTTGTTGGAGTAGTTTTATCACTGTGGGTGTGGGCTTAAGATCCTTACCTTAGCAGCCTGGAAGTCACTATTCTGCTAGCAGCCTTTAGATGAAGATGTAGAACTCTCAGCTCCTCCTGTACCATGCCTGTCCAGATGCTGCCATGTTCCTACCTTGATGATACTGGACTGAACCTGTAAATCAGTCCCAATTAAATGTTTATTTTATAAGACTTGCCTTGGTCATAGTATCTGTTCACAGCAGTAAAACCCTCACTAAGACACCATATATATATGAGAAAAAGAATACTCATGGTGACATGTTTGGTGTGTTCCTATTATCTGAGCTGGATTCCAGCCTAGCTGATTTGTTGTTGTTATTGTTTTATTTTAAGAGAGTTTTGTGCTTTTCTCTTTAACTATATCTTATGTGCATGGGCAAGGACTAATTAATTAATTGTATAGCTTTATTTGGGTTGATTCAAGAGATAGAACTGCAATGTTTTTTATTTATTACTGTGTTTTTCATTCAATGCTACATATTTTGGAATTGTTCATACTGCCACCAATAGGATCATTGCTTAGTTGGTGTCTCACTGGGTATATTCTAGAGTAGTGAGTGATAACATTCTACTGGGTATGTGGGGTTTTTTTTCTTGGATGTGGCAAATAAGATTACTAGAATTCAATCACTGAATTGTAGAGAGCATTTATCTACATTTTTCTTAGACGATAGTCTAGAGTTGGAAGTGGTTACATAGATTAACTTTCTAGCAAGTGAGTATGACAGTTCCAGTGCATACCTAGTCCTAACAAATGACCACCCTTGGAATGGTCATATTTTCTGAGTTTTGCCAGTCTCATGGTGACATCTCTATCTGGTTTTGTTTCCTATTTTACTAGACACTGTATAATACATAATTATGATGCGGTGATGTGTGTATATCACATACATGTACAAGGGAATAACACTCACAGTAAGGATGTACAGATTGCTCACTGGATAAAATGTAAAGTATAATGGTCAGGGCTCTGATTCCCAGAAGCCGTGAATAGGTTAGGTGGGTGTCGTTGCCATTATGTACCTGTAAGTTCAGCTCTCAGAAGACAGAGATAGGGGATTCCTGGAGCAAAAGCTCATTCTGGAGAGTGAGAGAGCCTGCATCAATGAATAGTAGAAAGAGACTGAAAATGCTAATAGCAAATGCACCTGTGCATACATTTGCATGTATATATATACATATATATATATATATATGTGTGTGTGTATTATATATGCATATGTGTGTATACACATACACCTGTGAATGAATACTACACACATACAAACACACACAAATGCACATGCACACACACATACACACTAAAAAACAAAAATTACAAATGTAATACAAATCCTTACATAGGCAAAAAATTTTCTGTTCAAATATGAATTGTATGATCTTTTAGCTACATTGATTATGGTAAGAAATTAATGATAAATTATAATAATTATGAAAATACACAATGCAAAATTTTAAATATATGAATATTATTGGATTTTTTTCCATTTAAAATTTTGGATTACACTTGTATGCAATGGGCAGCCTAATTTGAGCTGTATCATCATGTGTAGGGAGCTCTGTGTAAAGATGGTCATGATAGTGGAAATGTTTACTTTCACAGAGATGCAGGGAAGATTAAACATTAATATATATTGGTCAATTTTCTTAGTCTACTCTTTGTTTCTGTGCACATGGGAGAGGAGATAGGAATTAAAGAGAAAGTCTAAATGTAAATAATTTCCAGGTCAGTTCATATCACCCACTGCAGATTCAAGAGTATACTAAGGCTTCATTTCAAATATAAACGAACAGGTTATTCTCTTATTTCCTCTCCTACCAGGTTTTGAACTAAACAGACCAGTATCAAGAAAATCATTAAATACACTAATAGCAATCTGGAAGCCACCACTTCCAGTCATATTGGAAGTGGTTAGATGTGGGGATTGTTTCTGAAATAGTTTTGTGGTTTTCTTTTATATTGCCACTGGTGCCTCTTCTCCAGAATAAAAATGTGTTTCCCGAATTTGATGTGAAATTTCATTGTTCTTTTTCTTGTTCATTCCAAGGGAACACATGTTCAGGGATTATGGCAAACATTGGACAAACCCTTCAGATCCTCCTCCAGCTCAGTCACTAAACTATTGAAGTGGCAATTAGTAGCTACTTTCCTGGTTATCTGTGAGTCTGATCAAAACATAAGCCTCTAGGATTCTTGGGGCACTGTGGATTTGTGTACATTCTGATGGGTCAGTACTAATCCTCATACTATATGAGTGTGTGTGTGTGTGTGTGTGTGTGTGTGTGTGTGTGTGTACATGAGAGTGAGAGAGAGAGACAGAGAGACAGAGACACAAAGAGACAGAGAGAATCAGAGAAGGAGATACAGAGAGACAGAGACAGAGACACAAACACAGAGAGACAGAGAGAGAACAGAGTGAGAGAGACAGAGACAGAGACACAGAGAGACAGAGACACAGACACAACACACACACACACAGGGAGAGAGAGAGAGAGAGAGAGAACATCCTGAAACAGAGATAGAGAGACAGACAGACAATATGTTTATGTGTATAGATGCTTAAAGGCAGGAGAAGATAGGTTACAAGGATATAAGGAGTTTTGTCCATGATACTCCTTCCTAGTTGTTTCTTTTTCTCACAAAGTCTGAAGCAAAGGGTGTTTTGTTGATTAGGTTGGTTGATTTGGTTTGCTTTGCTGTTTGTTTTCTTTGGGGCTTTTACTTCCCCTGGCCTATATCTAGGACTTACCACATTATTTTTGGGATAGAATATTTCCCCATCTTACTCCTTTGCAACATCAGTCTCCTGAGTGAATTTTAATAATTCGTAATGGACATGGATGAAATGGGTAAAAAAAAAAAAAAAAAAAAAAAAACACACACAAAAACCTAACCATGTGATAGCAGAGCACAGAATGCCATTTTCTATTGCTCTAAAAGCTTCATTGCATTTAAATAGAGTCTCTCACTGGAAGTTTACTGTTTCAGCCAGCTTCCGGCTTGATAGAGAGCTTTCTGGGTTCTGCATGTTTCTGCTACCCAGTGCTGAGGTTCTAGGCCTGCCACACAAAGCTGCTGCTTAATGTGGGTGCCTGGGATTTGAACTCATGTCCCTGTTCTTCAAAGCCACTGCTCTTTCCAACTGAGCATCTCTACAGGTTCCACCAGCATCCCGATATTCTCAATACAGCAAATGCAATTAGGAAGCATTTCAAATATATATATCTATTATGTCTGCACATGTAGAACGCACAATATGATATCAGTAGATTTAAATGAATGAAAATTAAATCTTGAATGTAGGTGATGCAAAGGATGGCAAAAGAAACTCATGGCATTGTTTTTTGTATTGCTTATTGTTTCTTGTGACAAAGATCTGTCATCAGCAGCAGAGTATGCTCTTATCTGTTGGTGAAATGGTTCTTCATATTACTGTGTGCCACTCTATGAAATAGAAATCATCTGAGCCTTTGCTGCATATCACAATATGACTTTACTGTCACTCCATATACGATGATTGATTTATACATTCCTTTATGAGTTTCACTTTTACTTTTAGGACTTTTCAGATAATGCATAAATGAAAATTGTTTTCAGGAAGTTTGTCAACGTAAACAAGTCTAACAGTATCTCCAAAGAAATGGTGGGTGACAAGCATCCTCCAATTAAGGCAAAGGATGAATTTTAATTCTGAATCCCAGTTTATAGGCAGGCAAATGTAAAACTGACAATACAGACTTCTGATTGAAGTTTTGTGAAACAACACTCTCCCTCTGTTCTTTTGTTTTTAATGAATTTAAAATTCTTTGAAATATCTTGTAATATCTAGGATGTTCTCTAAGCAAACAAATGTCCTGCTAATTTAACTGTGTGAAAGCCTTTAACTGCATTCCAGAATCATGCATCTTTCTATCTTGAAGATTCTTCTAGCACAATTACTGCTATCATTTCGTCTGGTTCCTTCCTTAGGTCTCTGTGAAATGTCTTCCATTTATAGATACCATCTGGCCTAATGAGATTCTAACAGCTTCCACACACACTCATTCTTTCTGTGCATTTAAATATTTTTATTGGAGTCATTATTGGATGAAGAATGTATAATAAAGGATTATATGGGTGCATGTTAAATAAATTGTACAGTTTTCTTTCTTATTTAATGAAAGTAATTATGATTTTTGTTTGATTTACTGACTCTAAGTGTTGAGGTTGATCACTGGCCAAAGTAGTTTGTCTTGCTTAAATATCAAGTAATCCTAAGCTAAGATTGCAGTGGTGCAGCTGGGAGTAGTCTAGGGATACAGAATTGAGTATTTGATCAAATATATGTCCATTAGATTAAAACAGGAGCTGAAGAAATGGCTCGGACGTTCAAAGCACTTAAGGGGCACTTATAGTAGTTATTGTTTTGCAGAAAACCCATGTGATGTCTCACAACCATCTGTAATGTCAACCCAGAGATCCGATCTACTCTTTCTCCTCTGCAGGCACCAGACAAACAGTTACATTTATATGTGTTAGCCTATATACATGTGATAAAAACACTTATATGCAAAAAATAAAATAAATGCTTCTAAAAGGAAATTTAACAAAAGATTGGGAGGAAATCTTCAACCGAATATAATAAGTATGTATTCTTAAATATCACTAATTTCTCTCTGTCTTCTCTCTCAATCGCTTTTCCTCTATATTTGTGTGTGTGTGTGTGTGTGTGTGTGAGAGAGAGAGAGAGAGAGAGAGAGAGAGAGAGAGAGAGAAGAGAGAGGAAGGGATGGAGAGGGAGGGAGGGAGGGAGGAGGAGGGGAGGGAGGGAGGAGAGAGAAAGACACAGACAGACACAGAGAGGGGGAGGACGTAGAAATAATAAATATACATGTTCTTTATCAATGGAACTACAATCTAGTTACCAATTGGTCAACGAAAACTATTGTAAATTTACAATATATTTGACATCTTGAATGTTGTGGCTTGCCAACACTAAACACTCTATTGTTTACTGTTATATGAACTGTGATTGCCTGCCCTATCCCACTATCAGGAAAGTACATGTATTTCTGGCCTGTGGGGAAAATAATCAAGAATTGAACTTTGAAGTTCATTTTATACTGAAAACTTTTTGCTTTGTTCCATCATAAAATTGAGTGGTACAAGTGGAAGGAACCACCATGAACCCAATATCTAGGAAACTCCATGTGAGGCCATTTTGTGACTGTTATCCTTCACTTAAACAGTTATACAAATTAATCCCCAAATCAGTAAAATCCTACTATGTAGAGTTATTTATATGTTGTAAGTCTTATATATGTTATAGCCACAAAAGAAAATGATGACAATAACTCAAAATTAATATCTTGATAATTTTTGCCACATGCTATGGAATCTTGTAACCTGGATCTGCACGTTATAGAAGTAAACTGTGCTTAAAACTGTGGTTGTAGAATAACAATACCAACCAACCAGAGCTCCCAGGGACTCATCTACCATCTAAAGAGTACACACGGACAGACCCATGGTTCCAGCTTCATATGTAGCAGAGGATGGCCTTATTGGGCACCAATGGGAGGAGAAGCCCTTGGTCCTGCCAAGGCTGGACCCTCCAGTGCAGGGGAATGTCAAGGCTGGGAGGCAGCAAGGGGTGGGCGGAAGGCTAGGGGAACACCATCATAGAAGAAGGGGGTTGGTATAGGGGGTTTATGGCCAGGAAACTGGGAAAGGGGATAATATTTGAAATCTAAATAAAAAATGTCCAATAAAAAGTTAAGTTTAAAAGAAAGAATGTGGTTGTGGAATGAAAAAAAGTCATACCACAATCCCTCAAGTTATCAGGTATGGGACATGTTTTAAACCCCACCAGAGTAAAAACCAAGTGCTATAGACCAAATGAAATACCATGTCTAAAAATGTCCCCAATGCAAAGGAAATATTCTTATATTAAATATAGCCAATATTTTCTTAATATGTTTGTATATATAGTCATGTTCTCTTAAATCCGAATTGTTCACAGGAGAAAAATGACCAATGAAGTAAGAGAAACAATAACATTCCTTATTAGCATTTGACAAATATTACTTTGCTTGGTGGCAATGCTTGTTGACAGGATTAAGACAATATGACACCAAGCAAAATTCCTGACATAAAGAGTTTTTAATATAGTTACGATTTGCAAGCCTATATTAACTGGAAAATAGTGCTTTTATTAAAAGTAGCGTAACACCCTGTATTATAAATATCGTTACCATTTCCTTGTTTAAAGACTCTTTGGGAACTTCTACATAGACTTATTTCTTTCTGATTTGACTCCTGTTTGTATTATGAAATATGAACACATTTACACAGGTCAAATTAACACTGTAGAGGTCTTATCAGAGGGCATCTGGTGACAGGGCCATTAAGATGTGCAGGAAAAAAGATAGGCGGAAGGTTAGTCTGAATGGGCAATTTCCCATTTGTCGGACTGATCCTTGATTTTATCATCAAGCTCACGTTCAGAAAATCCCATTGTGAGGTATAATAGATGACACCTGATACTAAAAATCCACACACCAGTCTGAAGAGTTCAGAAATTAATGCCTCCCATAACTCTAAGAGATTTGATAATGAAGGCAGCTCAATAGAGGTCAAGGAGAAATGGTATTGTGTGTGCTCCCCAGTGAATCAATGTAATCCTATTGCTTTTCCCAGATGTTCAGTCCTGGCATCAGTGGCTAAAATGTGATCTCAGTGACTTTCAGAGAAATCCTGGGACGTGATTCTGTACTAACTGGAGACTTTGTAAAACCTGTTTATTAGTATAATAGGGATAGTTGACCCATCAGGTTCCACTGTCTTGTGAGAGCTAATAAAATAGTCTCAATATTCCTTACCCTGTGACGCTTGGCTGTCTAGTGTATCTCTATGAATCCTAACAATTTTAGAGATTTTATAACTCCATGATCATGTCTTGTTCTGTAACTTTCAGGTCTTCCAAATGTGAATTACATTCCCACACTGTGAGTATTTACCTTGCTCTTGACTGTCCTCGCCGAGATATACAATGCCATTATTTCTTCCACTTTCATTTCCTTCGTCTGGACTAGAAAACCATTTGAACATTACAGGGTGTCTGCCAGGCTTATCATTGTGGAAACTGTAGTGAGGAGGTTCAAATGGAGACTTCTCCAATGACAACGCAGGGATGGCACATGTATTTGGACATCCTTGCTCAATACATTCCCTTGCCCTTAGAACTGCTTGGAAGGCCAGGCTTGAAGCAGGTGTTAGTGAAACCTGTGCAGAAGCAGCAGGATTTTGGCCCTAATTAAAACAGCAGTAGTTGAACTCTCCATAAGATGATGAGAGGTGTGGTATCCCCATTGTGTGCAACAAAGCTCTGGAAGTGATTGCTAGGGTCTGTGTCCTGAACTGGACCCTCCAGAAGATGGACAGTCTTATCATTTACAAACCTTCCAAGGCCTGCCCTGAACTTATGCCTAGTGGAAGCCCTGTCATGTTGCTTGAATGGTGGAATGAGATGACTTGTGCCCATATCCATTAGGGAATATGTTAGTCAGAAGTAGACAAGGCAATGGTTATTTAAAATCCCTTTCAGAGTTGAAATCCAACTGAGTTCACGCATTTTGGTTTCTTCTATCTCTAGTAAGGGGATAGGTGTCACTAATGTAGGAATGGGGATGTTCTACTTCTCTAACAGTTTCCTCAACAAAAACCCCTCAGGGCATATTTTCCTTACCCTTATCTGGATTTGCTTTCTCTCATCTTACTTAGCAAGTTTCTCATATGTAGCTCTGTTTGTCTCTTCTTAATTTCCGCTGAACTGCGTTTCTGAGCTGGGCCTGATCTCAGACACAGGGTGAAGTGCCAGATTCAGAAACTGTTGTTCTCACAGTCTATCTCTCATTTGCACGTTTGTGGAAATCACTGTGAAATGGTGATACAAGCCTCTTTTGTTGCCAGGTCCTGATCTCTCCTCCGTGTCACTTGTGGTCTCCAAAGTATTTTTATTTTCATGTGAGAAATTTCCTGGTTTTTTATCTAGGCCTTTCTTGTCAGTTTTTCTGAGGCTTCAAAGGGGTTAACAGATAAAGTAAAATACCTTGCTAATATTTGACGTTCAGCTTTAAAAATCGAGCAATTAAATATAATATTGCAGTTCTAGAAGTCCTTGAATTGAGTGTACTAAAACCATTTATTGTCTATCTGAAGATCAAATTTAACAGGATGCCTTATATTTTAATAGAAAATTGGGATGTAATTCGCAGACTTTCCAAATCCTCTCTTTACAGTGTGTAATTTCCCACTTCTTGACGGGCTTAAAGATCTGGGTACCTATCATCATAAAATTTGCAGAACATCTTAATTAATTCAAAAAGAAACCAGGTGTTCTGTAACTATTGCCCCCACCCCCGATCATCATCTCTACAAATTCCAGGACTAGAAAACACTATTTCTATATAGATGTGGCCTGCTTTAGATCCAGATCTTTCAGAAATAGAATAATTATAAAAGCACATATGTTCATGGCTTTTTTCCTTTTAGCACTTTTATTCTGAGTTTTATTTGTGCTGTATCATGCACAATAATTGCATTGTGCTCTAATCTTGCATGATATTAGAATAAGATATTTATTTACTGATTTATCACTTGAAAGACTTCATTATTTGACCGTTGCAGCTAATGCAGCTATGAAGGTTCTTGTTTAGGTTTTGGACTGAACATACTCTCATTTTTTATGAACATATATCAAAGTCTGGAGGTGCTAGATGACAACTTCATGCTCAGCACTTAAAGGGACTACTTGTTTTTTTCTCCAAGCAACAGCATTGTTTACATTCCCATTTTCAAGTTGTGAAGCTTCTGAGTTCTCCGCATACATTTTATTCCCCCCTCTCTCTAAATGTGTGCACCTGAATCGTGTACAAGAATGATATGTGCATGTGTGTGATATGAAGGCAGCTGCACGTGTAGAGGCCAGAGGAGGACACTGGATAACCTGCTTCCTAATTCGAGACACCTCACCAAACAGTGACTTACTCCAGACAGGAACTAACCAGCTACCAGCTCTGTCATAACAATTTTAAAATAATTAAAATAAAAATCTCAGATATAATGTTTGCTCACTTTAAAGGTCAAGAGTATTCTTAATTGACAAATATACTTATGTAATAAAGGAGACTATTCAGAAAGTAACTTAAGTGGAAATATTAATAATGATGACAGACACTTATTAGATAACATAGTATTCCCTCAACTACTGTTTCTTACTCAATATTTAATTTTAATCTCAAACCTCACAGTTTCTAACTATGATATGTCTTAAACATATAGACTGGAATAATTTAGTAACTTTAGTTTATTAATTATTTGTTAAGAAGTTGAGAAGTGCTTTGGAAACCTGGATAGGACACTTCATTTTATATTATTTTCTATTCCATGTATATATGATTTTTACCTCGGTTTCAGTATCCACCAAGTTTAAATGAATAATTGAAGTCAACTTAATAATAGTATTTGAGAGTATCTTACAACACAGACTATATTTCTTCAAAACATCTCTTCTTTTTAATATGTTCAAACCATCAGCTTCACAAAAGCAAAATATTCTAGAAACACTCTCCCACGATTCTGTCTAGAAAGCAGCATTTCTATGAGTGACCTCTAGAACAAGGTATTTGTGACTCTCCCATGTTTTATGCGTTTCTACTAGTTTGATCAATTATCTTTACTCAGCATTTCTCAGTGTTTTCTATGGGAATCAATTTCTCCTCCTCTCTCTATTCCTTCATGATGTACAAAGCAGTAGTGTCATCAGAGAGATGATGAGAACAAGAAATCTTAGACTGAACCAATGAGTGTTGGACAGGAATGTCTACCAGGTTGTTTTCACCATGACAAATCTAAGTTTAAAGAATGGATATTTAGCAAGAATAGGAGCTGCTTTTGAAAAGCCTAAGAAGCTATAGGATCCAGTAAAGAATTGCTTACAAAATTGATGAGAAGTACGAAGGTAGAAGAGAAAAATATGAATGACACCTTGACTGTGAGACAATTTTCTCAGCTAGGCAAACTTAAAAATTTGTTCTAAGTTCAACTCTAATTCATGATCCAAAATAGGGAATTTAACATAAAATTCACTAGATATTAAAATAGGACCACAACTCATAATTCTCCAGAATAATGTTATAAAAATTAGCTTTAACAATGCTTTTAAACCTAAGTCTCCATTTTAAAAGGCCTGGACTTATTTTAAAACTTTAACAAATGGACAAGACTTCTGGACTCAGACATTGAACCAATGACTCAAAACAAATGTCAAGTTCTGGAGTTGGCTTCAGATTTTGAACTTCTGCTGCTGAGTGTCCCATGAGAAACATCAGAGGAAGATAAACAAACATGTCAAACACTACCAAATGCACAGAACATATGCCTCATGATTAAGGAGCCAGGAAAGCAAGCAAGCAAACAAAAACAGACAAAAAATAAAGCATCAAGAACTTCAGTAGTGGGTAAAATAAGATACAAACTACAAATGATCAAGAGTGACCATGGGAAGGAGTAATAGGTAAGTTGAAAACATATTCCAGAAACAATGCTCCCCCACAAAAATGCTACATTGCATTTATGTAAAATTCTAGAATGGGCATTAGTAAGTTTATTGTGCTGAATAGCAACCACAGGATGGGTATAGCATTTACTCAGCAGCCAAGATCACTATATGCTCTTGTAGACGATGCAGGTTGAATTCCCAGCACCCATATGACAGCTCACACCTGTCTGTAACTCCAATTCTAGGGAGTTCAATGTCCTCCTCTGGCCTAGGTGAGCAGTGCATGTGTGTGGTGTATAGATATGCACGTAGGTAAAACACTAACACACGTAATCCAAAAAATGAACTTAAAAAATGAAGTGCAGCTACAATGGAAAGGGAGACAATGTGCATTAGAATACAAATGGGAGTGGTGAGGAGTGAGGGGGTGGATATCTGAGAAGCAAGCATTCCCTAGAAGAAGACCATTCCAAGAGTTCTGGGATTTGGCTTATATGCTATTTACTAATCCAGGTGATAAATTAGACACACACACACACACACACACACACACACACACACACACACACACACACACACCTACCTGGTTTTCCTGTATGTTGTCTATGGGGCTGGGGGGGATAAACCTGCCAAGAAAATCGTTGTTCTGTCCCATGTGTGTGGAAAATATAAAATCTCACTCTACCTGATATTGATAAGCTATGATTGCTGGACCTCTTTTTCCATATCCATCTTCTTCTTCCTCCTCTGTTTACATAATGACAGGTGTGATGGTGTCTGTGAGTGCCATGCCTTATCACAGTGTTGGACTACCAGACATCACTGACATGGACTCAGTGATGAGTTGCTTATGGACAGATGGAGCATCTTATGTGTCATCAGAGGTTTTGCAGCTTTCTCTGTCTTTTTGTACATTCTACCTCAGCCACAGAACACTAATACCCCAGAATAATATTTTGCAAAGTAATGCATTAGCAGATTTAAATGAACTGGCCTGTAGCTATGGTCAAAGGAGACCTTCCTGACCACCTACTGAATGAGCTCATAGTCAATGGATACCTATTCAAACTATGAGTCATTTCAAATTACGTTTAGCAGTGGGGGGAGGGAGATGAAGGAGGGTGACCAAGTACACACAGATATTCTAACTTGTGGGGAAGTACACATATTCTGCTGGCTACTGATAGAGAATCTGGAGTAAAAGTTTGAATGGGGTATAATACAATTATCATATATTTTCTTTTTGACTCTCTAAATTCTTAGTGCGATGTTTAATTAGAGTCCAAGAGGGGTCTTGGGTCTTAGATGCTGTTCCAGTATAGGCTGCACCACTTTCAAAGTACTGACAGCATTAGTTCCAGCCTATAGATGTTGCTAGGTTCTATTTCTCAAGGTCTTCTGGAGTGGACCTTTGATGTTAAGCTCATAGACTTATTAGGCGCAGTCATAGTTAAAAGGCAGGTGCTTTCTTTGTCGCCTTGGAGATAAGTATGCTATAAAGGATTTTTCCGTGATTTCCTGATTGCTTGCAGCCTTAATACCGAGAGCTGAGTCAAATATATTTTCATTTTTTCATCATTTCTCGGCTTTGAAATTGCTAGTTATTTTAGAAAAGATTGTCTGTTTTAGAAGATGTCAAGAAAATATTGTCAGTTTCAGAAGAGATATTGCCCACAGAGGCTATCTATCCTTTTTGTGGTGCACATTGTATACAAAGTTCTTTGTTCGAGTTTGTCATTTCGTCTAATTATTAATGAAATGTTGTTAATAATCATGACATTGAGATAATCGAAAGTGGTTTTGACTGACTTCCGTTCTTTCTTTCAGCTGCTAAGTCTTAGGTATGAACGAGAAGCCTGTTGTGTTGAGGAATCCATTTTCTTGCTTACGCAAGCTTACAAGATGTCTGCCATCCTGAGTCCTCTTAATACAACATTGCACACTCTCTGTAGGTAGAATGCCATGCTTACCAGCATAACAAACTCTTCAGACACTGCTGACTTGGCACAGCCAACTTCTGTTTTCAGTTATCTGTAGGGAAAGCACATCATTAAAATATAGTGGCTCCCAGGGAACCACTGGTATGTCAACTTTTGGCAAGCCTGGTACAGGAAGATAATAAGACACAAGGAGGAGTGCAAGTTGAAGCTAAACAGAAAGGTTATCCATTGGAAGGTTGTAAAACCTGGTAGATTCGTGAGAGCTCAGTCTTCCAATGGTAGAATGGATAGAGGTGAGTGTTAATCCCCTTGTTGCAGTGGTCACTTATTAATGTACGGTGTAAATCCACTATTGTTTAAGTTATTATTTGACAAAGCCCAATTGTTTTAATTTTTTGGATATACCCCATCTACAATAATAAACAAATAAGCAACAATGATATTTAGTTTTCCCTATTGCTGAGAAAATTAATGATACATATTTATCTTGCACACAGTGTCTATCTGTTTACCAACCTCCATGAAAACTCTTTTTGTGTAATTGTGTACATGGAATCTAGAAGACGCAAGTCTGTGGAGGAAAAGCATCTCTTTGACAAGGCATTAACCATCAGAGAAACCGTGCTTGGAGACGACTTAGCACATCCCTTTAGGGTAGTTCTGTTGCATACATCAACAACACTCATGTTCAAGGCAGCATATTGTTAAAGTACAGGAATGAGGAACCTCAGTAACAATAGATTTCAAAAATTCCAAACAATGAAACAATGTTAGGTTTTGTTTGGTTGTTGTTGTTGTTGTTGTTTAGAATTTTTTAGTTCAAGTTTCTTTTTTAAAATTTATTTATTTTTATTTTTTAATTCTTTTTTACAGTCCAGACTTCATCCTCCTCCTGGCCTGCCCTTCCCCCCATCGTTCTCCAACCAGTACCTCCACCCCAACCCCTGGATCCAAAAGGATGTCCCACACCCCAACCCCACCATGCCTCCCCACTCCCTGGGTTCTCAAGTTTCTCAAAGGTTAGGTGTATCTTCTCTCATTGAGGCCAGACCAGGCAGTCCTCTGCTGTCTATGTGTCCGGGCCTTCATATTAGTTGGAGAATGCTACCTTGTTGGTGGCTTAGTGTCTGAGAGATATAAGGGTCTAGATCAGTTGCGACTGCTGGTCTTCCCATGGGCTGCCCTCCTCCTCAGCTTCTTCTAGCTTTCCCCAATTCAACCACAGATTCTTGGCTTCCATCCATTGTTTTGGTGCTAGTATCTGCATCTGACTCATTCAACTGCTTGTTGGACCTCTCAGAGGTCAGCGATGCTAGCCGTCTGTAAGCACACCATAGCATCAGTAACAGTGTCAAGGCCTCGGGTCTCTGGTCTCTGGCCTCAGGCCTGCCCTGGAGCTGGATCCCAATTTGGTCCTGTTACTGGACCTCCTTTCTCTCATGCTCTTCTCCATTTTTGTCCCTTCATTTCCTCCAGATACGAAAAATTCTGCGTCGGAACTTTTGACTGTGGGATGGTAATCCCATCCCTCCATTTGATGTGATACCCTGTCCCTCCACTGGAAGTGGACTCTACAAGTTCCCTTCCCCACTGTAAGGCATTTCATCCAAGGTCCCTCCCTTTGAGTCTTCAGAGCCTCTCACCTCCCAGGTCTCTGGTACATTCTAGAGGGTCCGCCCATCTCCTACCTCCAGGGATTTCCTGTTTCCATTCTTTCTGCTGCCCCTCAGGGCTTCAGTCCTACCCCCATTCCCCCAACCCAGTACTGGATCATACAACACTAGTTTTGTGTCAGACTTAACCTGTACTTTTGAAGAGATTAAGGTAAATTTGATTTCCTTCAACTTATAGAATCAAACCAAATACTTGGGAAGTATATTCAAATATAGGCCAACATCTCACAGTAACCTCATACTACAAGAAATTTAGGTTCCCAAAGTTTAACAAGAAATATTACCCCCTTCCCTCTCTTTGTGTGATTTAACAAAGAATCAATCTTCCATCTTCTCTTCTTGCCTTTTTTCTCTGCCAGTTTAACACACAGACATGTTTTCAGGTAGTACCACATCATAAAAAGCAATATTTTTAATAAATGATGAAAACTGGGGAGCAGACATATTTGAAACAGACTGTGGTATATAAATAATTTATAAACAAGTTCAAATAACCTTTATCAATCTATCAACAGAGCAAGACCATTGTTGTCAGAGTTGAGAGGTGTTTGGTAAAAGTGACTTTAAGGACTAATTCCCATCATGAAGCACATTTTGTTCTGATAGGTTCTATTTTGCTATGCCCCATCTATCTTTGAGCACTTTATGAAATGTTAAGTGATTCATTTGTTTCTTTCATTAGTTGTTGTGCACTAACTTACATTAGTGTATTCCAATGTTCCCAGGCCAGAAATACTAAGGTTTTTTAAAAAATGACATTAGTCTGAAGCCACGTTGATGTTCATGGGTCATGCTGCCCCACCCTCCATCTTCTCTTCCCCCGGGGGCCATACAGATATGAGGGGCATGTGCTGCCCACTAGGGCCAAGTTGATATCTATGATCCAGGATGTCTCTGGGGTCTTGCTTGGTTCCCTGGTCTCACTGTAGCCGAGAAAGGTGCTCACTGTCTGAGCTATGACCAGAAACCATCTGGAGATCCACACCTGTGCTCCTGTTGACTGTGAAGAACAAGAAAGCTGCTTCTGCTGTGATGTCGATGACTTCAGATACATGGTTGAGAGGGACGGATAGGAAAGCCTTCTGTGACAACCTCTTCCCCACCTCTAACTCCCTCTACCAGAAAGAAACAACCTAAACAGGAAGCCACAAAAACGAACTCTTAGGAAATGTTTTGGGAATGCTGAAGTGTGGCTCTCCACCTCTGAAGGCCTCTGACAGAGGTGAAGGAGGGGAAGGACTCCATTCTATTTAAGGGGCAAGCCACTGACAGTTTGCCCATGCTCTAGTAAGTATATAGATAACAAAGCTTGGACTCTCCTTTAAATCTTGTTTTTATTCATACTGGTTTTTTTGGGGGGGTCATAAAGGTGGACGTTGGACACAAAAGGACCGGAGTGCATATGATCAGGATGTATGACATGAAATTGACAGAGAATCAATAAAATGTTTTTAAAAATGACAACAGAAAAACCAGGTTATAGATCAGGATATATATTCATTATTCATATAGAATTTGCTTGGTAACCATATGTGCTCACTACACTGATTTCAAAAAGGGGAAAGATACAAATATTAACCTGTCCACAAGCTGAGCTTCTTGAAATAAAAGCCACATGAAGGGATGACAGAATAAGAAATGGTCTCAGCAAAGGTGAGATAGAATTCAATTAGTGAATTTAGGTGTTGCACTTACAATGGACTGGCTTAAGATAAAACAATATGGATATCAAATTGATATTAACTGGATCACATCACATCACATATGGTAATAACATTAACTTGTGATTCCCCAGTCTTAATTTAAAATATTTTAAGGAGTGCTAAAAATACAACTTGAATGTTAGAAGTACTTGGTAAAAAGAACAAAGATGCTATTGTAAATTGAAGAAAAAAATATTTACCTATAAATATAATTAGATTAAACCCTCTGCAAGATTCAGTATGAAAATGAAAATACTGTTCAGAATAGATTAAAATTGACATTACCATAGTCACCAAAAGTGTTTTCTCAGTAAAAGCCAAGGTCTGTAAATGAATGCCAAAGTATCAAGAATTTGTAAATGGCTACATATAAAATGCAAATCTACACATATAATCACGTAATTTAAAAAGAACACTTTAAAAGTATATTCATATATTACTGAAGAGCATGATATGAGAGAGATCTGAACAAAGGCATTGATAAATGTATATAAGCATGAAATGCAACTAGTTTTAATTCATATTTGAATTCTTTTAGATACTTAAATGGTAATTATTATGCTTTATAGATTATTATAATATATTATGTTACTTTTGTACTCTTGAAAGATTTTTATTCTTAAAATAATTTTGAGTCTGCATTTTCATCTCTATCAATAGGATAAACTATCCTATTATTCACTATTACAAAACCATGTAATTTCATTATTTTCTGCATGCTGTTTTAGTCTCTAAAATAAACGAATTTATACCTTAATCATGTTGTCAGTCATTTGCAGTTATACTAAAACAGTGTTCTGTGGGCAGTCATACACACACAGACACACACACACACACACACACACACACACACACATACACACACACACACGCACACACACACACATACACACATAAATGGGAAATATCTATAGCTCTCAGAAAAGATAGTACCATTTTAAATTTATTAATTTATATGAATTTTCAATTTTAAGTTTATATAATTTACATTTTACTCCCACTTTTAATCTTATTCAAGGGAAAGGTTTATAATATTAATATCAAATTTATTTTATTGTGATGTGAAAATTTACTGTATGACCAACCCTCTCTTACTAAAAGCATAGGAAATAAATAAATAAATAAATAAATAAATAAATAAACAAACAAACAAACCAACAATATTAAACTAGCCCCACTGGTTTTGCTGTAATTTTCTTTTTTCCTAACACCTTGCTTCTAAGTATATTGCATGCAATGGAGCATGCTGTCAGTAACTATAGAAATAAATTTTCAACATAATTTTATATTTTGAGAAGTATGGGGTTAGGGTTCCAGGATATGCAATTAATTATTTACTTATCAGAGTGAAAACCAAAAGAGCAATAAGAAAACAACTGTTCATGTTAGCAAAGAACAGGTTCAAGACAAAATTGTCTCCATCTGGCCACCCCAGTGCAGGTAGAGAGAACACTTTAGAAAGCTTGTTGGTAAGAGAGGCTAGATCCCATAGAAAGAACAAGAAAGCATTCTCAATTCTCATGAGGAAATATCTATATTTCAAAAACATAAATTGGGTGGACAACTTATAGTGCAAAATTAATATATTGCTTTCTTCGCCTTATTTGAACATTTTCTTTAAACAGTCTGTCCTACTACAACCAATGAGCTCAAATATAATTTGCAAGCAATTCAAAGTGTAAATTTTTGAAAGTTATCTATTTGTAAAATATTATTCAAAAGAGCTTTTATAGCCCTGGGGCATTAGCATGTAAAATTTGAACCTTGGATTCATTAGAAAAGTACCTTCCGCAACGCTTCTTTGTGAATGTTGATCCTAGGCTCACCCTGTTTTACCTACTCAATATGGTTTGCCCAGAGTATCCCATGAGCTTGTTTTGAGAAGCAGTCAATCACAACCAAACAATTGACTAACCTTCTGTGTTCTTCGAAAAGCAGACATATCACATCAGAAAGAATTTGTAATATCATTTTCATGAAATCTTGATCTACCCAGGATTTGATGGATTTAAGAAGGAAAACAGAATAGCTTGTTGCCTACCTCAGGGTAGAAAAGAGACTGTGGAGAAAGTACCAGAGATACGAGAAATTGAACTCAGTAACTGGGGGATGGGAGCAGGGCAGTGATGAAATTGTCTTCTATAAGCAAGGCTGGCCCAGATGTGCTCTCCTTTTGATGAGCAATAAATACATTTGTTCTGAAACTTCTCCACACCCGAACAGCAACTTTTCCTTTTCCTTTATACCTTAAGAAAACACATTCAGGGTGCTAATCAACAGATGTATGTAGCTTCTTAGAATGGTAATGTGAGTTCTTTATTCTTTGCACTTAAGCTTTTTTCCAGGTTGTTAGAATGAGCAGATATAAACTTGTTGGCCTGGTTTATGCTCTTATTTAGAGATAGTGAACATGGCATTAATTCCCTGCCTTGAAAAGTTATACTGAAATTACTTAACCACATTATGGTAGCAGAGGGATTGAAATCTAAAGGCTCTCAGAGTCTATAGGTCACAGAACACTCAGTAGATATTTGGTCTTGTTAGCTGATGGATCAGAAGATGTTCCAGTCACAGAACATTATTTGGGCTTGGAGATACTTGTCATGAAGTAATGTGAAATAATGTCTTTAAAATTTATTGTAATAAATGATTAGCCGTATTCCCTAATTGGTTGTGAGTTACCCAAGACATTGAAGATAATCTTACAACAACAATAACCACCACCACCACCACCACCACCACCACCGCCGCCGGCCCGCACCGCCCCCGCCCGCCCGCCACGCCGCCGCCGCCGGGCCAGCACCACCACAACAACAACAACAACAACAACAAAAACTGTAGTTGTCATATAGAAGCAGATACTTTAAATTTGGAGTTAGTAAACTTAAGCCCACACACACACACACACACACACACACACACACACACACACACACAACACAAAGATTTGAAACTGTTTAGCAACGTTAACAAGGAAATCTATAAACTTCTGGTCCCTTGACTACAAAATGCATAGAATCCTCATCTCATGGGTTATGTAAAAATTAATTAAGGGGCACACAGTATCTGGAAGCAGTCCATAGACCACATTTGTAATTAAAATTAAGGTCTCATTATTCTTTTGGAAATAGTTGCCAGTATAGTTAGAAATACAAATGCAACTTCAGGAAAGGATCTGAGACACAATTACCCTTCAGAATGAGCTTCCATAGAAGACAGCCCCAAAGGAAAAGACTAGGTCTCCACGTCCAGAAAAGAACTTCATTAGAAGAGAGAGACTCACCAAAAAGAGGTGCTTTAGGACAGACAGGCACCATGTTCAGCATGACAGCATGTGAAAGAAGATCCTTCCAATCTCATCAACAAAAGATGCTGGGAGCCAAGCCTGTTTACACACTCTCTGTCTCAGGAATTTTTCTTAGGAATGCTCCGCTCATTATATGGCCTCTATCTGCAGAAAAATTAAGCCACTTACAGCTTCCACCTGTGGGACACCTAGCCAGTTGTCCGTTCTTATCACTTTTATAGACTCTGTCTCCAGCCCTCTGTTCTTAATCGGTTTATACCTGCAATTTACGGTTTAGGGCTTATAGGAAGGGTAGTGACAGTAGTGAAATTGGTCTTCGGACCTGTGTGACCTTCCTGCTTGTTTGTCTTTATAAGCTACTGCATGGAAATAAAGTTTGAGAGCTTGATCAGACCATAGACTTGCTCTCCTTCTTTGTGCCTCCTGCTCCTTATTCTTTCACCCCCCTCCCAGGTCTCTCTGAACCCCCACAAGTCCAGGCAAAAAGAGGTTTCTAATTCATAGCTTTTCATGGGGAAGATGATAGGGAGTTGTCCTCCATGTGACTCAGTCTAGTCTTGCATATATACGAGGATGCAAGCAAGACATAGGATCATGGACTTATTTTGAGGATGGAAAGGGGGAAATTCTGGGCTTCTATTCCATCTAAGACCTGCATGTTCTAGGAACAGACTGTAGAAAGCCTGTGGTCTAAATTCCTCCCTGGTTGTAGTTTCTTGTGTTAGAGTGACTTTGTCTTAACAAAAAAAAAAAAAAAAAAAAAAAAACAAAAAAAAAAGATTTGTGTCTACATGTAGTGTTTTAGATTTTCGGAAAACTAAACTCTCACAGATGCTAATGGACTCTGACTGCACACATGGTATCTTGCCATCTGAATTTTCTTCCTGGTTTGATAAGTCATGGGGCATAAATGAATGGGAAAATGTTTCCTCACTCAAACTCTCATAACCCAGTTATGAATGGATACTACACCAACTGAACCTTGGACATAAGAGGCCACATTGCAACTGTTTCTACCTTGGGTGGGGATGCCTCCTAGTTGACAACTTCTTAATATGGCAATGTAACCCATATTCAGAAAGTTCTTAAGGCAGTGAAACATGATTTGGACTTAGAAAATGTTTTTGGTAATAATGTAAAAGAAAATAAATACTATAACAACTTTATTTACATGCTGGAAAATATTCAGTTTGTTGAAACAGTCACTGAGCCATTTTACCCAGTGAATAAATAAGTCAACCTTGGTACAAATCACACATTGTTTTGTTGTAGTTGTTGCTGCTGCTTTGTTTGTTTGTTTATTTAGTATGTAAATGCAAAGAGTGTTTTATTCTGGAGAAGTCCAGCACGCCAGGGTCTCCCTTTACCAAGATAAAGAGACTGACAAGTGACCTTGGAGGTCTGATTTAAAGCACATTAGGGAACTTCAAGGTAGGTGACCTCTATCTTAATCTATTGGGTCCACCTCTACAGACATTCCATTACCTGGGAGTGTCATCTGGAAACTTGCTCTGGATGTCTGAGAACTGTTACTGAGAAAATAGCTGAGTAAGTCTGGAAACTGCTGTGACACATTGTCCTTGCTTTAGGCCAGGTGGCTGGGACATTCAATTACCTGGGCATGAGGGCTGGAGCCTGGGGTGTTTTGTATTAGTAATGGACTTGCCTGGGCTTTCCTGGACTTGCCCAGCTTTTAGGCCTAGTCTCTTTAACTGCAAGCAAGCAGGTTCAGCAGTGCTGAAGTCACACATTCAGCAGATCCAAAGGGTATGGTGTGACCTTCTATCATTCTTGTGGCAATTCACCTGGAACTTTCCTTTGCTTCGACTTCAACTGCTAGATCATCTCTCTTCTAGCAGGCTTAACATGGGAATGGTATATCCATGTCTTGATCCTGTTTACCTTAACAGCCGTAGGTGTGGGCATGATCACTTCTCCGGCGAGGTTCCAGAGTCTTATCATTATGTCTCTTTGGTTTTTCCTTTTTGGATTTTTTTAAATTTACATTTCAAAAGTTTTCCCTTTCCCAGTTTCAGCTCCAGAAACCCACTATCCCATCACATCTACTTCTGCTTCTATAAGGGTGCTCCCCCACTCCCTACCCATGCCTTCCCATCTCCTCGCCCTGACATTTCTCTACACTAGGACATCTAGCCTCGACAGGATCAAGGGCCCCTGTTTCTATTGATGCCTGACAAAGCAATCCTCTGCTACATGTGTAGATGGAGCCATAGGTCCATCCCTGTGTACTACTGGGATGATAGTTTAGTCACTGGGAACTCTGCAGGGTCTGGTTGGTTGATATTGTTGTTCTTATGGGATTACAAACCAGTTTCTTCATCCTTTCTGTAACTCCTTCATTGGGGACCCCAGTCTCTGTCCAATGGTTAGCTACCAGCATCCTCCTCTGTATTTGTCAAACTTTAGAAGAGCCTTCTGTAAGCATGTGCCTCTTGGAATCCCCAATAGTGACTGGGTTTGGTGACCACATGTGGGATGGATCCTGATGTGTGACAATCTCTGGGTGGCTTTTTCTTCACTCTCTACTCCACAATCTGTTGCTGTATTTCCTCCTGTGAGTATTTAGTTTCCCCTTCTAAGAAATACGGAAGCATCCACACTTTGGTTTTTCTTCTTCAACTTCATGTGATCTGTAAATTGCATCTTGGGTTTTATGATCTTTTGCGCTAATATTCACTTATCAGTGAGCGCATACCATGTGCATTCTTTTGTGACAGGGTTACCTCACTCAGGATGATATTTTCTAGTTCCATCTATTTGCCTAAGAATTTCATGAAGTCATTGTTTTTAATAGCTGAATGAGTACTCCATTGTGTAAATGTACCACATTTTCTGTATCTGTAAGAGTCCATCAGAAGACCCCCACTCAATAAGGCCACAGAGACCGGAATTGCTGCAATCTGCAAGAGGTTTATTGTTCCAATGTACGTTGGGGTTCCCCAGCATGAGCCAAGAGGAAACCCCAAACTCACAAAGCACACACTTTTTATAAACATTTTGGTGGGGAATTCAGCAGTCGCCTAGTTGGACGAGTGCAATGGTTACCCTGAGCAACATTTAAAATTATTGGTCAACTCAAATGGGAAGGTTGTCATTTGGCCCTATCCTGCCATCTTGTGGAATTTGTGGTATTTCCTGGTATTGTCTTTTTTCCAAGTCACTTTTCTCTCTGTCCTCACCCTAGGCAGGGTGTTTCCTTGTTTAGGCCATTTCCTTATCTGTCCTTACCCCAGGCAGGGTGGTGACTTGCTAATTCTGACAGGGTTCTCACACATCCATTCCTCTGTTGAGTGACATCTGGGTTCTTTCTAGCTTCTGGCTATTACAAATAAGGATGTTATGAACATAATGGAGCATGTGTCCTTGTTCTATGTTGGAACATCTTTGGGTATATGACCAGGAGTAGTATACCTGGATCCTCAGGTAGTACCATTCCAATTTTCTGAGGAACCACCAGACTGATTTCTAGAGTGGTTGTACCATCTTGCAATTCCACCAACAATGGAGGAGTGTTCCTCTTTCTTCACATCCTTGCCAGCATCTTCTCTCACCTGAGTTTTTGATCTTAGCCATGTTGTCTGGTGTGAGAAGGAATCTCAGGGTTGTTTGTTTTGACTTGCAATTCCCTGATGACTAAAAATGTTGAATAATTCTTTAGGTGCTTCATGGCCATTAGATATTCCTCAGTTGAGAATACTTTATCTCTGTACCCCATTTTAATAGGGTTATTTGATTCCCTGGAGGATAACTTCTTGAGTTCATTGCATATATTAGATATTAGCCCTCTATTAGATGTAGGATTGCTAAAGATCTTTTCCTAATCTATTGATTACTGTTTTGTCCTAATGACAGTGTCCTTTACCTTAAAGAAGCTGCGCAATTTTATGAGTTCCCATTTGCAGATTCTTCGTCTTAGAAGCTATTGGAGTTCTGTTCAGGAAATTTTCCCCTGTGCCTATGTGTTCAAGACTCTTCCCCACTTTCTCTTTTATTAGTTTCAGTGTATTTGGTTTTATGTGGAGGTCCTTGATCCACTTGGACTTGACCTTTTACAAGGAGATAAGAATGAATCAATTTTCAATCTTCTACATGCTAACTGTCAGTTGAACCAGCACCGTTTGTTGAAAATGCTGTTTTTTTTTTCCACTGGATGGTTTTAGCTCCTTTTTCAAAGATCAAGTGACCATAGGTGTATGCGTTCATTTCTGGGTCTTCAATTCTATTCCACTGATATCACTGCCTGTCTCTGTACCAATACCATGCAGTTTTTACCACTATTGCTCTGTAATACAGCTGGAGGTTAGGGATGGTGATTCCTTGAGCAGATCTTTTATTGTTGAGAATAGTTTATGCTATCCTGGGTTTTTTGTTATTCCAAATGAATTTGTAAATTGCTCTTTCTCTGTGAAGAATTGAGTTGGAATTTTGGTTGGATTGCATTAAATCTGTAGGTTGCTTTCAGCTAGATAGTCATTTTTACTATATTAATCTTGCCAAACCATGAGTATGGGGGATCTTCCATCTTCTGAGATCTTCAATTTCTTTCTTCAGTGACTTGAAGTTTTTGGTTATGTATCTTAATCTAGACTTTGTCACCTGGTTCAAAGCAATTGGGCTTAGGGGGAGGAGCACACTCACAAACATGGCAGATTGCAGAGTTGCTTCTAGACCGTATGGAGGGCTTCCAAAATTAAAAAAAAAAAAACTTATGTTGATCATATTTAGCTAAGATATCAGACTGGAGGTCTCCCATATAGGATCTTAAAGGAGGGGGGGGGACCTAAAGTATATAAGGCAGACAGTAGTAGAGACATACAATCACCACCAGTCTCAGGGGTTAATTTTAGTCAAGACCCTTTTCAGGGTCACAGAAAACTGAAGAATTGTTTTGAGGGGCAAGATACAAAATATTTGACTTAGGACACTTGATTGATTAGGTAATCTCAGACTGTGTTACCTGTCTGGTTATGAATTCCTCAAGTCCAATCAGGGAGCTACTCCAGGAGCCAGAATCAGGGGTAAATGGCCAAGGGCTAATTGGGAAATTGATTATATAGAAATAATACCAAGAATATAGGGATATAAATATTTAGTAAGTTTTATAGATACCTTTCAGGATGGGCAGAAGCCTACCCTGTAAAGAAGCAGGCTGTCAATGTAGTGACAAAGAAGCTTCTGGAAGACATCATACCACAGGTATGGTTTGCCTACCCTGCTTGTGTCTGACAATGAACCAGCACTCATCTCTCAGGTAATTCAATTTCTTGAACAAGTTCTGGGGACAAATTGGAAATTCCATTATGTATACAGACCCCCAAGTTCAAATCACACATTGATGAGGGATCAGATATTTATGTAATGTCTAAGTAATTCACCATAAAACATTTATTAGATACAGGAGTAAGTGACTAACTTTGCTGAAGGAAAACTTCGTAGGCCTGACCTCAGTCAAGAATTCAAAAAAAGCATCATAAAACATGGAACAAATGAAATCTACAAACATCACTTCAGTGACTCTTTTACTAAAGACATTAGAATGGAGGGCAGGTGTGAGACACAGTAGACACACCTAGACTGAGAAATAAGTCTGGAATGTGGAGAAGGCTCAGTTTCCAAGATGTCAGTGTGATTAAAGTAAAGGAAGACCAAAATACCTTTCTAGAGAAAGGAAAACAACTTAACATGGCAACTAAATATAATGCATAATCTTGGTTTCCATGCTTTCTTCTAAGGTTAATTAGTGACAAAAATCGGATTAGGGTCTAAAGGGTTAATAAAAAATATTAGTCATTGTCCTCATCCCTGTTACAAAGTACCTGGCAAAAGAAAGTAAAGGTGGGAATCTTTGTTTTACTTTGTGTTTGTTTTTGGTTTTTGATAGTTGGTTTGCTTTTTGTTGGTTTCGGCTTCTTTTGTACTCACTATACAAGTATTTCTTCCTGTAAGTCACATCGCTGAGAATTTACATTTGAAGCACCTTGTTACCTTGCATCTTCAGTCAGGAAACAGAATGAACTTGCTGCTCAGCTTTCTTACTCCTTTCAGTTCAGGACTCCAGCCCATGGAATCGCATCAATCATGTTCACAGTGCATCTTTGCTCTCCAGGTAAACCTTTATTGAAACAACTTCATAGACACAACCAATGACGTTTTTCCAATGGATGCTCAATCTCATCAAACTGAATGGAGATTGAAAAACAGCAGGTATAATGTCTTTATTTATAAAAAAAAAAAGTGTAATATATCAATAGCTGTATCCTTATTTTGATACTATTCTGTCTCAATAATGCATTAAAACTTTTATAAGATGACAGTGCCTCATGCCTGCATATAATTCTCAAATGTTCCTGAAAACATAGTTATTAGTACTTTTTCAAAGTGAATATTGCTTTAGAGTTACTTCAAATGTAAAAGAAATAAGAGGCGCTGACCTAGATCCTTACTTTGGACCTCCCAATCCATGTGCCCATCAAGCTGTCTCCAGGAAGAAGCTGAGTCTACAACCTTTGAACAAAAAGGAAGACATCCCCAGCTCTGTGTATCAAAGCTCTGTTAGGTCCTCCTGCAGTGCATTGCTCTTTCTGAAAAATTCTGGGCACTCCATCTGTCTCAGTGTGGATAAATATCAGTCAACCTGTAAGATTTTCTGATCCACTTTGCAGTGCTAAGATTATGAGAGTCAAACAAAGGCGTTTGAAAAATTGCCCAAAGAGTTCATAAATTTCACAAGAAAGAAATCTATGTTACTTTCCTATTCTGTCCTTTCTACCTTGTGGCATTTTAAAAATTATAAAACCCAGTTTCCTTATCATAAAAATGGGTACAAATAACTGAATCAAAATAGTCATTAAGTTGGTCAAAGAATACTAGAGGCAGGGAGTTAGAAATATTTTGCAGATCTGGAATCTTGCTTGGGGGCAAAACACTAGTTTAGCATGTACGAGTCCCTGAGCTAAATCTGTGGTACCAGAACGGTGGATTTTCTGTACCTCTCAACTTATTATATGGCATATATGATCCTATATTCTCCTAATATATGGGTTGTATTTATGATTAGAATATGAATTAGAACTGTATACTAAATCCTTCCTCATGGATGGTTTACCCCCTAACCTGGCACTTTGTTTCCTTATTGAAATATGAGGCTGTGGCCTTACTCTCCTATGATTGGAGATTGCTTACAGTCTTTCTTGACCCCTGATCTGTGCTCATGGCCTTGCAGCCATGTAGTAAGTTTATACTGAGATGGTGCTCTCAACCACATCACTTGCTCTGATCAAGGGATGTTCCCAAGAACAGCCCCAACAGAAGCCTGAAATTATTCTGTCTTTTCACTACAAAAGATTGGCCAGGTCATCCCAGTCTTAGGAGGAAGAGATGAGAGGACTGAGAAAAACAAAACACAACAAAACAAACAAACAATAACCAAAAACAACTTTCCTACCATGGATGTTCTGATGCCTGACCCAGAGTTTACCCTCAAGCATAGCGTTGACCATTGGGCATGGAAGTGAACCCAGAAAGAAGGAAGACTGTTTAATTTCGTGAACAATTATTGTTCAAAGTCTTTGTATAAGACATTGAGTTTTACTAAAGTATACGCTTACAGTGTGAAGTGGTGGGAACACTTCCACTTTTTAAAATAACACTGGAGTTCACAAGATACCATTTCCATTTGCCCCTTCCAGATCTGATGTTCATTTAGATTCCCCTGTTCACAGTGCAGCCCCTCACTAGTTTATCAGAAAGAATAGACTCGGGAAATAAAGTAAAAACTACTCACAAAATTGACTGACTTCACTTAAACTTTCCACACATCTCCTAAATTGAGTATGGAAATACAGATTTAAACACAGGCCCCAGGCTGCTGTTTGTGTCTGAAAACATTTCAGTCATCTCAGAAATGTTCTCTGGACAATGAAAGATGACTTTCATTTGGGCTGAATTTAAGGAAAGATTCAAGTAGATCATGGCACTTGTACATGATGATTAATTATAATGTTGTTTTTGCCTTTAATAGTATGCATTTTAGCATTTCTTAATCAACTGAAATTACAATAAATTGTAATTTTTTTTTGAAATCTCCCTTCTAAATTTGTAAGATACGCTGACCAAAATACCTCTTCATTCATTTCCGTGGATGCTTTGGGTAGTCCTATCTTTCTGGCAGCAAAATGGATGTGTTTTCTTGAGCATAACATGTAACATTAACTTTTAAACCATCTCCTCAGTAATGGATTTTGAATGGCTGTGTTGCAAGGGGAATCAGCAATGCTGTAGTACTTCTTTAGAAAGCAAAGAAACCTTGTTTTAAGAGAGCAGAAGTTGGAGCCAGTAGGAAAGCCAGGTTCTAGTTTCTGGCAACAGCATTTTGAAGAGAGGATGAGGCACGACTGAACTAGATTTCACAGTCAACTACTCCTGATTGACAGTCATGACATTAACGAATAAAAAGCTTGCATTGTATATAATACAATTCTCTCTCTCTCTCTCTCTCTCTCTCTCTCTCTCTCTCTGTGTGTGTGTGTGTGTGTGTGTGTGTGTGTGTGTGTGTATGTAGCCAGAGGTCCATATTGAATATCTTTTGCTGCATTTCCCCTTCTTATGCTTTTGAAACATTGTCTCTCATTGAATCTAGAGCTTTCATATTAGAGCTTTTATATTAGTCATATTGACTGGTCAGTGATTCCCAAGGATTCTTCTGCCTCTATATACCACTCATGGATTACAGATACACGTTGTCACATCTAAGCTACTTTTCAATCTGTCAAGATAATTTATTTAAAAGAATTGTCATCCTTTAGTAATTATGGATTAAATAAAACCAACAAACTAGACTATCTAAGGTCAACATCTTTGCTTGGTAGTCATCCACAAACTGTAGCGCTCTTCAATGATATTTTACTTGCTTGACTAGGACTTGCACTTTATATATTAAAGAAAATCTGTGTGACACATATTGAGAGGAAAAATATGGAGAGAATAGTATTTATATTCTTATCTGGTATAAACCCAGATTCCTAATTATCCTTGTCTGAAGTTATGAAGATATGTTTGGAAGTGACTCTTTACCACATGAAAGCATTTACTGGTCCACTAAGTATTGTATAATTAGCTTCCATGCAATCATCCATTTCCATTTAACTCTACCACTCATCCATCATGTCTCTGTGAATCATCTCTAATTGATTTCCAAATGTCACATCTGGCAATACACTATAAAGGCAAAGCTAATCAATCACATAGCAGAACTCTAACTCTCCTCGTTGTGTGCAGTAGTTCATGCATCCTTGATAGCAATGTTGAAAAATTACTTATACAGGGATGTTGTCAATAATGAATCTGAAAACAGGAGAACAGGAGAATGAAATAAAGACAAACGAGAGGAATAGGATAGAGAAGGAAACAATGTGATAACTGATGAAACAATAAGACTGGCAAAAATTGAGCAAAATTCTGGAATATTACAATACAAAATGATTTTGTTTCTTTTCTAAACTGGCATATTTATAATGAAACTGACAAAGGAGTACTAAATTTATATATATATACATATTAAGTATGAAATGAATACAGAGAATATGCAAACACTTCAGCATGTGATACACATTGTGTTTTGAGTATCTAAAATCTTTTTCCTAATCCTTATCAAGCATGAAAGAAAAGACTGTATTTTTGTATTGAGTTGTATTTTTTCTAGCTTTTTTTCTTTGAAATTGTCCTCTTTGATTTCATTTAATTTATGACCCAATCTACTTTGCCATCAGATAAAAGTCTAAATAGTGTGAATATAAAGTACATACAATATATCCATGTATAGTGGTATATATCTATAGATTTATATCTGCATATGTTTCCAAATAAAGCATTAGATTTTTCTGGAGCTTTTCTACCCAAGTTGAGTATAGACCATCCTTCCTCAGCCCCACCATGGTGATTTGAGTTCAGTATGGTTAGAACAGAGAGATACAGAGCCATGTTTGCTGTCTAGAGGCACTTGTAGTTTCTAGATTATATATCATATATTAATCATATATCACATATCACATATTTTATATTTATGTTCATTTCATATTATTTTATAAAATACATATAATTATATTAAAATTTTGTATTTATGTTGTTTTTATATGACATAAATATATATTAAAATAAGTATAAATGTATTTCATATAAAATAAATATGTAGAAATAGAGAAAGAATAGCTGAATCTCAGAGAATTGATGGAGTTGTTCTCTGAATAAATATTTAGTGATAAAGAGCCAATGGTTAAATTGTTTTACTAAGTGGAATTACCTACATAAGGCAATGTGGCTGTGAAATGAGCAAAAACAATGAGATAAGAGGGTAATTATTAACAATGAGACAGAAAAAGTGATCCACCCAAGAGTTTTCTCATTGAGGGAAGCCATGCATTTTAGAATATGAAATATATAGTATCTATATATGTATAATCACTTATGTATATGTATTTATTTACACATATTTTTCACATCTATATCTAGCAAAATCTACTGAGTACCAAGTTCTTACTTTCCTTTAATGGGTGCAAAAATTGTATCAACATTGAGATATAAAGAAATAAAGTTGAAAGATTTATAGATTTTTAATATTACTAAAGCAATTATTGTTGACTATTGCAGTCAATGTTAGGGTCGCATAAGGTCTAGGTTAAACATTCTTTCTGTTAGTTCTGAGGTAAGCAGCATAAAAGATGGATTGCCCTCTCACACTGTTCTGAGTAATTGTGCCATTGCCTGATGAAAACAAGAGCAGCAACACAAATAATACTCAAATGACACACATATACATGGCCAGCCCGGAAAACTATAGCCTTTTCACAGCAGGAGACAAAGCCAAAAGCAGGTATTCAGGAAAAAGTTTGGTCAGGTAGATTTCAAACCTGCTCTAGAATCGAGCTATAACCATGTCTAGTACAATCAGAGATAGAGTCAAGGGGACAACAGAGATGTATTCTGTATCCATATGGATAGGTGGAAGGAAGTAAGATGTATTTTTGAGGCCAGAATCCAGGCAGAGGCAGATGCCAGGTGTCAGGGTACACAGCAACCAACCATGATGGGACAGAGTTATCAAGAGTCAAGCAAAGCCCTATTATTATGGTTCCTGGCAACCACAGTGGATCACACTCTGACTCTGAAACCAATCATCCTGGTCTAAAACCTTCATTATGTCACTTACTATGGTCCGCTATGAATCAGACCAATTTACTTGCTTTACTTACTTGGATTTCAGATAAAAAATGCATGCAAAGCACACGTATAGAAATATATGTCTGAATTACAATGTAGGCCTTAATCTACATTAAATCCTTCTTGCCCTTACTTCAGAGCAAAAAATAGAGTTGATTTTGACACATGGAAGGGGAAATACCACATGATTTCAAGTGATTTGAAGCTTAGACTAGAGAGGTGAGAAATCTGGAGGCTGGAAAGCCAGTCCCAACAGTTAGTCTGCACTGTAGATTGATTTTCTTCAGAGAAAGATTTTTAATTGAATTCCCTTTGCACCTGTTCCTGCACCCAGGCTCCTGTTGTATGGATCTCTAAAATAGCTATTATCACCATTTGTTTCAAAGCCAATACAGAATAATAGAGCATATCTCTGGAGAAATTATACAACAAATTACCTAATTTTTAAGAATTATTCAGAATCCAGAAGGGGATTCCATATGCTTCCTGTTTTCTGATCAATGCCGGACAATTAGGTTTTTGGGTCAAGCATACACTTACAGATATCAGTGGGGTTGAGAATCGTCAGGCAGGTGACATTTGGGTGCCAGCAACGGGGAAACATTTTCTAATGTATACCTACAATTGATATAGTGCGTGCATATGAAATTACATTTCCTTCATCCTTCCCTAGATACTTCAGTGCATGGGTTGGAAGAAACTGTCCATGATGATGGGTATGGTATACACAAGATGACATAGGACACTGTTGCTAGCAGGGACAGAGCATGGCTTGCCATAGCTAAGGGGATTTCTAAAGAACTGAACCAGAATGCATACAATCTGTACTTGATCAATCAGTAGATAGGGAGTTTCTGAGGTAAGCACTTCTTGATGTGTGGAATTCTCATTTTGCTACACATACACGGTTATGCAAATATTTTATGTGCCTTGAAAAGCCTGGGGAACAAAAAGAAATGGTTAATTGGCATTGATAAATAGGCAATATTTCCTTTATGACTTACTTTGCACACCTTATGAAAACAAAGTTTCAAAATGGCTGAGGTATTCAATGAGAAGGGTGTGGTTCCTCTAACTGAGACCTGGGTATTTTCTACTTTCTCCTTAGACTTGTTTCTCTCCCTTAGCTTTAGCTAAGTAAATAAGATATGTACCTGTCAGCACCAAACTGTCTTATCTGTGGTGCTAGATATTCCTTTTGAATGTCCTATTCATTATCTAGATTATGCATATTGTAAACATGGAAATGTATTGCCACAAAGCTAAGCACACCCAGTAATAGTTCCACTCATGTTCTGTCTATAGACATGCTGTCTACATTAACTAGAAACTAGATGAGTAAGTCTTTAAGATACTTTCTGAAGACCACATCCTAGCATGTTAACATTATGTTTCCAAAATCTGAATCCTAGCCATATCTACTTTGCTCACATACTCCAGAAATAGAGAATTCTATTCCCCTGCTAGGAGCTTATGAGGATCTGGAAATTCTAACCAAGTCTAGGACACACTGTAGTTTTCCCCTTCCTTTAAAACTTGCGTTTTTTTAAATAATTCTTTTTTATTTTATTCTTTTTTGTATTTATTTTATGTATATGAGTATGCTGTTGATGTCGTCAGACAGACCAGAAGAGGGCATCAGATCCCATTACAGATGGGTGTGAGCCACCATGTGGTTGCTGGGAATTGAACTCAGGACCTCTGGAAGAGCATTCAATGCTCATAACCCCTGAACCATCTCTCCAGCCCTAAACCTTGCATTTTTGAGAAGCATTTTATGTTGCTCTTGAAAATAGCAAAGTCTGATCTCTTCAGTATTTATTAAATACCCCATAATATAACTGCCTCAGACAATGGAAAATCAAATAATCTCTGTCTCTCTCTGTGTGTCTCTGTGTCTCTGTCTCTCTCTCTGTCGCTCTCTGTCTCTCTCTCTGTCTCTCTGTGTCTCTCTGTGTCTCTCTGTCTCTGTCTGTCTGTCTCTGTCTGTCTGTCTCTGTCTGTCTGTCTCTGTCTGTCTGTCTCTGTCTGTCTCTCTCTCTGTCTCTCTCTCTCTCTCTCTCTGTGTCTGTGTGTGTGTGTGTGTGTGTGTGTGTGTGTGTGTGTGTGTGTGTAGGTGGATACAACCAAAGAGTCCCATGAGGTTAAAATACAAAATTAGCAGGTGTTAGTATATAGAGATAAAGGCAGATGTCTTAAAATGTTTACTAGAGAGAAAATAGCTAAAAATTCCATTTTAGGTAAAGAAGCATGAATCTTGCAAAAACAAATCTGCATTCTTATGTACTATTTTTAACATTAGTTACATGCATTTTGTATTTTGAAAAAAAGCATCTATGAATTAAGAGGTAACTTACAAAAGCTGTCTCCGTTTCTCTCTTAACAGCAGAAGTGAAAGTCGATAAATATTCTCAGGAAATACCTATGACTATTAGTATAGGAGTTAAGTTAGAAGAAGGTACTCTAGTAGTAGAAGGGACTTTTGTTGACTGTAAATTCTTTTGAGGGGATTTTTTTTCTGGGTTTGTTTTATGAGACTAGAGTGTAACAGTAAATATACCAAGATATTTGGTTTTGCTTTCATTTAAGAATTGCGCAATTCCTCTTGGGTTTTATGGCCTTGTTGAAGTAGGTATGCATTTGTTGGAGTAGAATTAAACTTTGAAGGACGTGTGTAACTGTGCAGGTAGGATTTGGGATTATATATGCTTAAGTTTATACCCAGTGAGAAAGACAGTTTCCTTCTGCCTGTGAACCAAGCTGTAGAACTCTAGCATCTTCTAGCCCCATGTCTGCCTGCTATGCTTTCTGCCATGATGACAATGGGTTAAACGATTGTTTTTCTTTATAAGAGTTGCCATGATCATGGATTCTCTTTGTTGCAATGAAACCCTAACTAAGATTAACTCCAAAGGATAGTCCAAATATCCAGAATCAAGCTCAAAGGAAACCATAGGAGGCTTTCTGAGAGTGATATAAAAGCCAGACTTCTACAGGAATTTGTAGAACCAGTTCTGACTACCAAAAGTATTCGTTCCTTTACATCCTGCAAAATGGACATAAAACTCTCCAATTAACATATACATGTGCTACCTATCACAATATCAAGGTCCACAGTAACCTCCATGCTCTCTCAGTCCCTACTGACAATTTCGAAGCCCTCATACTAGGCTCCGGGCTCTTCCCTCACCACAGTTACTTACTCTTCCTTTAATCCTGCTCCTCTCAGTATGTTCTTTCCATTTCCTGTTCCCTGCTGTGCTCCCCTCTTCTAGACAGCCCTGGCCATGGCCAGTTTGCTGGCCATGTTCTGTGGACATCTTTATCTTTCTGCCGTGGACTCTTACAGATGCCTCTCCATCTCATATCAACAATAATACCTTTCCATAGCATGAAAAAACTGAGAATTGTTCAATTCATTTATTAAAGTCCACAAAAAAGTGAAAAACTCAAAAAAGTCTTTCAAGGCAAATAACTATATAGAGTCTTTGCCAGTACCCTAAGTCTCCTTCCTGTGAGCTTTATCCTAAATCAATACCTTTCCCCTGACACAAACTTCAGTAAGTTTGTACTATATGTAATGTTTTCCTATTCATCGACCATACAAACATGTAAACAACTTTGATTTGGAAATTAGACATATAGCCATATTAATATTAAGGATGTGAAATGGAATAGATTTGATAAAATCTATGTGGCTATAAACTCTCTCTCTCTCTCTTCCACCTTTCTCCCTCAAAATATCTGTTCTGACTATTCTTGATGTGATTATGAGAGTGATATAATGTTTATAATATGATGAGATGAAGGAACGTGAATGACATAGGAAGTGTGTTGTATCATTAAGCCACTCCTTTAGTGAATGTAGGCACTTATGTGACAGCATACGATCAAGTGGGTAGTACAGAGAACCCAGATACACAGGATGTTATACAAATTAAGATCTATGAATTATTTTCAAATTTCCATTTAGTAATTTTGACCAGTGTCTGACTATGAATGACTGAAGCCATGAGAAGGAAGGCACAGGTGAACAGAAAGAGCACAAACATGAGTGTTCATCCTGATGACTAAAACTGATGCTGTAACCCCTGATAGAAATGTGATAGTTGACCAGTGTATAAGCTCTACCTAGGAACTACAGATGCAAAGCCAGGAAGTGAATGTGATTCTAACTAGGCAAACGGTCGAATATATGATCACATATCTGTGTCTGCATGCACATATAGTATGTATGTGCTTTAGTGTATGACTTTGAGCAAAGAAAAAACTTCATTTTTGTGACATAAAATAACACACAACAAATGAGGCAAATTTAAAAATTGAGTGAAATATTTTTAAATGAAGTTTAATATAGGTATGTGTAGGTTTGTGTCATGACATCATTTCCTCTTCAAGTTAATATGTTTAATTATGTTTTCTATATCTGTCTTTATTTCCATCTTTCCTAAAGAAATATGTAGCTGCAGGATAAGTACTAAAACACCTTTTCGAGGACCGAGTTCTTTTTTCTAAGGAGATGGGTATTGTTTATAAAATACATGTAGCTAACTCAGATCTTTTGTGTGTCTTCCATAAGTGCCCTGTTTCTTTCAGTGCATTTATGCTTCTCCCATGCCTTTGTGATGATAGAATTTTTTATAAAAATAAAAGCTTTCTGAAGATAACACTTCATTGATGAATTTTGCATTTGTCTACTATTTTAGATACTTTTTAAGAGATAAGGGGAAAAATACTCAGTATTTAAGATATTTGGAACAGAGTACCCCAACAGTAGAACAAGGAAAAATCTATGAAAACTTCTGTAGTTATATGCTGGATCTGGTGCTTTGAATACCTTAGGGAATGACTCATAGAACTCTGGATGGAAGTTAATTAAAATACAGTTTCTCATTAGATGCTTGAAATAACAAAAGTTTTTCACAATTACTTCTAATATTCAGATATGTCATGCCTCCATTCATCTCACCCCAGTATGTAAATTTGTACACCTGCAATAGATATTTTGTTTGTTTATCTACAACATTTAATTAATGCATCTCCAAAAAGCATCAGCTCATGAGAGTTATAATATTTCAATTTCATACAAACCTACAGATTTAATTGCCTTATATAGCAACATAGACTGCATTTCAAAGTCTTCAGGATCAGAGATCAGCTGTTAATTGTGAATACATTTCACAGGGTGAGGAAAGAGTAAGTTTACAACAAGACTATATACCAAATGTCGGTACTGTCTGCTGGAGAATTTAAACACTATTTTTTCATCTATTTCATGTGTAGGTGGATGGCTTATGTGCCAGAGCGTGCACAAGGAAGTCAGAGGAAGTCAGAGAGGGTTCATACTCTCTTTTACATATGTTCCAGGGAACTAAATCAGGTCATCATGTTTGAGGGCAGCAAGTGCCGCTCGTTACCTACTGATCCATCTTGGTGAAGGTAGAATTTAATTTTTGAACCAGTATGAATTAAAACAAGAAGTAAATGAGATAGATAGGTAGTAGCATATGCATGTTATCCTAGCATTTACTCGGAAGAGGCCAAGGTCACCATCTGTTGGAGATCAAGCTGGAGTGTATGGCAAAATCAGGGCAGCCAGGGATACATAGCAAGATCTGTCAAAAAAAAATGTGAGCTTCTTTTTCTGGGAAATTCATAATTGTTTCAACGTCTTCTTCTCTGGTGTTGACTCTCAACTTACACAAAAATGTAGCTGAAGTTAGGAAGTAGGAATGATACCTCAGGCTGAAGCCTAGGTAGTATTGGGATTGTTCCTAACAGGTACATTGGTTAGTCTTTCTCTTTTAAACTCAGTGACCTGTGGTATCTCAGGACATAGACAAATTCTTCGTTATAACACAAATACCATCTAGTCCTATATCCAGTAGAGACATAAACAGCATCTAGCATCTAGTAAATCCGGGTACATTGCTTCTCCTTCCTTCATACCCTCTTATTCTTTTTCTTAAATAACCCATTGTGTTGGTGAGGGGCACATGAAGGTAGGACCATGCACTGGGAGATGAGCAACCTCCTAATTGCCACATTGTAACAAATCCACAGTCTTCCATGAAAAGAATTCAGGTAAATGCATCATCTAGAGCCATGCACTCATAGTCACTTATCTTAGCACATTGACCAGTAATGCATCTCTGCATTAACTGTTAGCCACTATAAAATGGAGCTTTTCTGACAAAGACTAAGAACAGCACAAGTCCATGCCTGTACAGATATGTGATTATAAGAGATTTGATGACATCACAATTTAGCAAAAGGATGCTAGGTTATCCCCTAAAGCCTATAACCGCCATTGCCATGAATTTGTACAAGCTTTGTCATACTAGGCCCAGATTCTTTCTTATAGAGAATGACTTAAATCTAAACATCAAGCAGTTGTTTATCCTCTAACAGTTGTGCCACTATTGCGGTAGGGGTACATCTTTCTTAGAAAGGTAGGTATTGTAACATGCTTGAACCAGAGCTGTACAATCCTTTTCTCTTCTAACTGCCAGCATGGAACGTTCTAAAATATGAGAGATACTCATATGGGAAGAAGTTTCTTGGTGAATTTGGGATTGATTTCTCTGTATTCTACAATTACAGTGTGTTATGTCTAAGACAGTACATTCTTTCTGTTTAATAACAGCATCTAACCACCATCCAAAATTTTCTATGCTTAAATATGATGATACTTTTGTGAGAATTCTCTAGTGCAACTTAAACTATTTGTGGTACGCCGTCTGTCTGCAGCAATAAAATGTAAACCTGAATTTAACTACTGACTGAAAGACCCAATAAACACAGTGTCAGATCATAACCAGCTAAGAGAGATGCTAGACACACTGTCAACAGGCAATAGAAATCACCCTGACGTTGTGAATGCTGGCTTTGTTGGCCCTTTCTGCCTTCCTCTGGTGAGATCGCTTTTCTTGTTACTGTTTGCATTTATTGTGCATCACTGAGGTGGATATTGGAGACCAAGAGATCAGCAATAGTTTTTCAACAGAAGTTAACTCTGCTAAGTCCTTTAATACACAAACTCATTTAGCATTCTCAATGACTCCATTTTATAGAAGGGCTTGTAAACTTAAAGTGACAAAGCTCCCTTCCCTGATGTCAAAAGTCTCACTTGTTGCAATGCCAGCTTTCAATTTGAGAAGTCTGGCTGTAGAATCCTAGAGGTCAGCAAATGGTGAGATGAGACAGCATTTGTTCTATTACAACTAAATGGAAGCTGAAAGAAATATTGGAATTCACAGAACACTCAGATAGGAAAGTTCTAATACCCACTAGGACAGATACTCACAGGTGATGTGATTGGGCTGGACCTTTAAAAGATTCCGGGTTCCCAGCAGAGGAGTAAAAAACATCTCAACAGAAGAAACAAAAATTTGTAAATCGTATAGTCATGAAAAAAATAAGTCAAATCTTTAGCTAAGAAAACTAAGTTTGAGTCACTTGTACTGAAGTTTGAGTTTGTGTTCATGACACTATGGGATTACTCAGAGCAATGAACGGACACTAGATGACTTTTAAGTCATCTCAGCTAAAGTGTCTTCCTCCCTAATTTTACCAGCTTCCTTCCTAATCTCTATTATGAAGCAGTTAGATGTGAAAAATTGTCTTAGGGAAACTCTCAGTTTAAATTGTTTATCATTAAGAATTATATGGTGGCACAGGCTTTGAATCCAAGCAGAGGCAGAAGCAGGGAGGTCCCTGTGAAATCTAAGTCAATAAGGAGATCCAGGACACCCAGAGTTGTATCATGAGCCTATGGCTCAAAACAAAACAAAACAAAACAAAACAACAAAAAAGTGTCTCCTCTTGAAATTTCAAACCAAGACTCAGAACTCCAGGAGATGAGTGGAAATAACTTAAAACTGATTCTATGACTGTTTCTCAAATCCTCCTTTCCACATCATTTAAAAATTGTGTTGCTGAGGACAGAGGTAGTCTCTAGCAGGTATTGTCTTCCATAACAAATTTCTAAAATAGCAAGAGTTACTCCTCCAGACAAAGGCCAATATGTGTGCATCGACCTCACCGCACAGAGTCCAGCAGTGTGGCAGGACAGCATACACAGGCCTCATAGAAGCACACCTATGAATAGATGAAATATTTTTAGAAAAATACAGATGTGGCTGTTTCACTTGAACTCTGACATCACAGTTCTTTGCTGTACCAAGCCTGGGTTGCTTGCTTGACAGATCTATTCTAAGCCTGGCTTGTACTCTGGTGTTGGTGTTTTTGTTTCAATCTTTTGTTGGTTATATGTCCTTTCTTCTGAAAATTAAATTACTTAAGAAAATGCTCTATTATTTGTCATTATTTATTTTCTGCATATTCTTAAAAATAGTGGATAGTACTTAAAAATGTAACTACGTTTCAGCAAGATGAAATCTTATCACTCTATATTAATCAGACTTAAAATCAACCTGGCTATACTTTTATCTATGTTTGTTCATGTATGCAATTTTCTTGTGTGAGTATATGATTCAGCTACACTGTGATTATGTTAATATATATTATTTTTGTTGTACATACACTTTCCCCAATTTTTCTTCCCCTCTCATTTATGTGTATCTTCTCTACATTCACCAATTTGAGCCACTATAGGTTATCAAGTGAGACTTTGTCTCAAATAGACAAAAATAAGGGGCTGCAGAAATGTTTGAGGGTACTTGTTGCTCTTCTAGAAGACCTAAGTTTGGTCCCTAATGTCCACATTAGGTGACTTTTCACAAACTCTAGCTCTAGGAGGATCATGAGACTCTGACCTCTACCAGCACTTACTGTGGTGGTGCATGTGCATGTGTGCGTGCGCGCGCGCACGCACACACACACACACACACACACACACACACACACACACACACTGTTAAAAAGCAAAACTTTTAAAATACAAAAACAAGTTACTGGAGTCACTTCATGTTAGTGAGATTTCTGTTAAGGATTCCAATCATGGCACTCTTAGTTTTGTGTTAGACAAATGAGCTAATACTAACCTTCACCATATTTCCCATCTACTTCAAATTCATCTGTGCTGCTGGAATTATAGGAAGTCACGACCTGACTGAGGTAGGTGCTGGGGAAGAAACTTTCTCTGGCATAGCAGCAAGGATTCTTAACCTATAATTACAACATTTAGAATAACTGAGAATGATTGGAGATAGGAGAGATGCAGCTCATGGTAAACTTTGTGGGTTTCAGTAGAAGGGCAATGCTGGGAGAGACAACTGAAATTGGGACCATTTTAAGGACAAGCTAGAAATCTACAACAATGGAATCTTAAGGAATCTATGAAGGTAACCCTAGCTAAGACCCTTAGTAAAGAGGGTTTATGGAACCTGAACCAGCCATCTCCTATAATAAGGCAAGTCTTTCCAGTTGAGATGTTCAGTCACCAATTCAGCCAAAAAAAATTCACCCTACAGTTGTGCCCTGTTTGCAAGATGCTCCTCTTGAGTAGAGGAAGTACAGAACTTATGGGAATAGCCAGTCAATGACTGTTCCAACTTTGAGATGCCATGGGAGGGAGCCCATGCCTGACATTTCCTGAATGGCCTCAAACTAGGCTGGATAGCCCATAAATTAGGATAGAACCAAACATGACTGGGCAGGAGAAAAAGTCAATGAAATGATTCCTAATGATATTCTACTTACTCTTAGACAGAAACCTACCATACTCATTATCAGAGAGTCTTCATCCAGCATCTGATGGCAACAGATGCAGAGACTCAGCCAAACATTAGATGGATTTGGGGAAATCCTGCAGAACAGGAAGTAGAAGGACCGTAGAAACAAGACAGGTCAAGGGCACCATAAGAACATTACCAAAACAATCATCTACCCAGGGTTCAGAGTGGCTTAAAGAGATTCATCTGACAACGAGGGAACCTATATGGGTCTGACATAGGTCCTTTGCCTATGTTATGATTGTGTATGTTAATCTTTCTGTGGGACAATTAGTAGTGGGAGTAGCAGTGCCTCTGACTCTTTTGCCTGTTTTTGAAGTCTTTTCTTTCTTACTGGGCTACCTTGTCCAGTTTTAATGAGAGAAGGCACTTAGTCTTGTTGCAACTTGATATGCCATGTTTGGTTGATTTCCCTGGGAGGCCTACCTTTTCTGAAGGGAAATGGAGAAAGGGTTGATGGATGGAGGAGTTCGTGGTGGGAAACTGGGAAGGGATAACTGAAGAGAAACTGGTCAGGATGTATACATATATGACATAAGTATATGTATATAAGAGAAGAATAAACAATAAATCCAAAAAGGTATAGCTAACAGTTCTATACAGTGCTGGTTAGAGAGTTAGAGGAGCCACAGCACTGGAAAATTTACTGCTGGTAAATGAAATACTCACTATGAAAGTGTGAAGAAAATTGTGAAATTCTGCACCAATGTACTATCTTTGGAAAAAGATAAAAAGGTTAAAGGTTTAAAAACGTACCAATTCCAATTTTTGTAAAAGGAATTATATTAAGCAACAAAATTCTATAATGAGATTTTAAACTAGCTACTTGCTTTCTCTTAAGAATCGTGTTTAAAGCATGAATTTGAAAACTAGGCAGGGTTTTATCTGTTAGCTTATGACTTTGAGCCTTACCTTCCACATGTGCAAGATGAAGTTACTCATTTTTCTTCCTATGGGAAGAGTAAAATTATAAAACAACGTTAGATACATAGGTGCTTATGGCATTGCAGATAAATCTTCCAGTGGCTGTTCAGACTAAAGCAGTCATAATTGACCACATCTTTATCATACCATAATGTTAAGATGTGAGGACACAGTCATGAAAATGAAACATATATTGCCAATCTTGATAAAAGGAATAGGAACACAAGAAAAGAGTAGACACAAAGAATCTACTTCTACTAACAAATGATGGGCTATGCCCAACATTTCCTTTTAGTTTAAGAAGCCTCTCTTTCGAATTCATAGATGGCTGTAAACATGGAATTCTACCCACAGTGATATCAATGACTTTGATAAAACAAATTGATGGGAAAGTAGTCATATGCTAGAAAATTTGACCTTTAAAATTTCTTACATATAATCTGTAACTATAATTTTCAGATAATGTTTTGTAAGAGAAGATAGTTTTGTTAGTCATGGTAACTGTGACCAGCAGCTATAACAAATAACCTTAATCTAATGGTTCAAGTCATTAAATTCAAATGACTAAGTAAAAACAAAATTTTTTCCTCAATCGCATCACAGTTTAATACGAGTTGGGGAGCTCTCTCTGGGGTGAATAGAGGATCTAGTCCTTATCAAAGGATTTCTGCCATGTTGAAATTCTGTCTTCCAGCTATAAGAACAAGGAACAAAGTAGGTGGAAGAAACACTGTGACTCTTTCTTCCCTCATTCTCAGTATGCATGATCACTTGTCAATGGACAAAGCTTTATCACTTCTTAATACATGCCTCATATACTCAATACCTTAATCTCCTGTTCATATATACCTCACATGTATAAATGGTTACAATATATTCTTATATACCTCATATACATTAGATATTTATCACATGTACCTTAGGTATACAACTTTATCACATGGTTATGTATATTTCAAATATACCAGACCTTAATCACATGGCATTACATGTTAAAAACAATAACACTTCATATGTTCATGTGTACATCATATATGCTAGATCATCATTACCTGCTCATATATACCACCTGTATACTAGACTTTAATCATACAGTCATATATATGCCATATAAAACACACCTCATCACATGCTCCTTAGACTTTCATCATATATTCATATACACCTTAGACACACTTCATAACAGGGTCATAGTATGCATATGTATATTCACATGTACATGCACTTGCTCATATACATACAGCTATATCATATACACATACATCATATGCATATACACACATGTTTATATCAATTATATGGAAATATATTCACACATATATACATGTGCATGTACATATATAGGTACAGGTTCAGGTACAGATATAGATACAGAAACAGATAAAGATACCCATATACATAAAGAAACACATATATACATATACATCATAAACATATTCCATGTATACCAGACTTACATCACATCACTACATCCTCCCATATAATCTCATATAAATTAATCCTTAGACGTTTTTCATATATAGACTTTCATCATATGTTCATGCATGTTTTGTGAATAGCTGCATATTTCAGATGCTTCCTAGTAATATATAGCCTTCCTATGCATTAATAAGTGGAAGAATAGAGCAAGTTAGTTAACTTTGGGGGACAAGTTAAAAAGCAAATACCCATGTACGTAACAAGCCAGCAATGACTTGATATCACATTCTCATCCACATATTCAATGAAATTGTGAATTTCTTAAGAAACAGTGTTAGTTAAAATTATTCTGAAAGGTGACATTTCCCTTTTTTAATTAGAAGAAAACACAGTGGTTTACATACAATAGTAGACTATTTTCAGCATTTTTATTCAGGATTTCACTGGAAATTTTTAACTAAAATATGTCCTCATGAATTCAATTGAAATGTAATTTACATAGTTAATAGCTTACTTTACTTTGCATTGATAGCCACTGTCTAGGTAATTTTATTGATAGCCACTGTCTAGGTAATTTTATTGTGTTTAATCACCCATATAATATGGTTGTTTCTACGTCTGATGTCAATCTGTGATAGGAGACATTCTTCAAGTTGTGATTGTACTAACAGTCTGTTTCCACCTCATCTTCTTGTTATGAAAGTTTCAGTATTTATATATAAAATACTTAGAAGCTGAGGCGTGGTCAATTCATGTGTCTTAGTTCTGTGATGCATTTTAATGGAGATCATTTAATATGACAATCTTCCTTTGCTATTGTATTGCAAATGTCTAATATTAAACACGCTAAATGTGTTTCTGCTTTTGTAAGTTCTAAATAAACAGAGGGTTTATTTTGAAAAACAAATGTTCTTTCATTTGAAATTTCACAGGTAGGTAGTAAGATTTTATAAGAAGTAACTGAAAGTACATTAATCACTTTTCCATTTGTATTCATTCTCTGGAAAATTCAACTGGTTGATGGTACCTATCCTTTTAATTAGAAATTCATTTATAGCAAAGAAAATGTGTTTCTCAATGTTTAAGCTGAAACTGTCTGTGATATTATTTTGCATAATTTATTGCCCGCTGATTCATTTTCCATATTTCTTCATATGGAGTGTCTCATGATTTGATTAAAATTTAATTTTTGTTTGCTTTACAGAAGCATTTCGGTTTCATAAGTTCTAGTTATTAATTGTACTGCATTATTACTGTTCTGTTCAGAAAATTGTCTCCTGTCCTTTCAATAGGACAGAAACAGTAGCACACAGAATGGAAAACGATTTTCATCAACTCCACATCTGACAACGGGCTAATATCCAAAATATACAAAGAACTCAAGAAACCAAATAATCCAGTTAAAAATGGGGTTTGTATTTAAACAGAGAATTCTTAGCAGAAGACTCACAAATCGCTAAGAAACGCCATAAGAACTGTCCAATTCATTAGCCATTAGGGAAATGCAAATCAGAACAACTCTGAGATCTCATCTTTCACCTGTCAAAATGGCTAAGATCAAAACCACAAGTGACAGCTCCTGCTGGCGAGGATGGGGATCCTGCATTGCTTGTGGGAAATCAATATGCAATTTCTCAGAAAATAGGGAATTGATGTACCTCAAGTGCCAAGGACTAGCCTTGAGGTTCTGAGAGAAGGGTATCTGTGAGCAGTGAAACTAATAACTCAAAGTTAATTTACGGGTTCCAGCTGATGGCCTAAGTTCTGCTTGAGGCAGCTTTCCAGATTGCTATTTCTCTGTATTCTGCTCTCACTTGGGCATTTCTGCTTGTCAAAGTTCTTAAAACCTGTGGATTCTATCTTGGGTATTCTGTACTTTTTTGCCTAATATCCACTTATCAGTGAATACATACTATGAATATAAATGTCCATTTGAGTCTGAGTTACCTCACTCAGGATAATATTTTTTAGTTCCACCTATTTGCCTTCAAAATTCATAATGTCCTCTTTTTAATAACTAAATAGTATTCCATTGTGTAAATGGACCACATTTTCTGTATCCATACTTTGTTTCAGTAACATCCAGATTGTTTCCATCTTCTTCTAGCTATTAGAAATAAGGCTTCTATGAACACAGTGGAGCACATTCCCCTGTGGTATGGTGGGACATCTTTTGGGTATTTGACTAAGAGTGGTATGGCTGGGTCTTCAGGTAAATCTATTTGCAATTTTCTGAGGAAGTGCCAGATTGATTTCTAGAGGGATTGTACCATTTTGCAATCCCACCAGCAATAGAGGAGTGTTCCTCTTTCTCCACATCCTCACTAACATGTGTTCTCACCTGAAGTTTTGATCTTAGCCATTCTGACTGGTGTAAGGTGGAATCTAGGGTTGTTTTGATTTGCATTTCCCTGATGACTAAGGACCTTGAACATTTTTTGAAGTGCTTCTTGGCCATTTGAAATTCCTCTGTTGTAAATTCTCTGTTTAGCTCTGTATCCCTTTTTTAAATTCAGTTTTTAGGATTTTTTTGTGGGGGGATGGCTTCTTGGGTTCTTTATATATTCTTGATATTAGCCCTCTATCAGATGTGAAGTTAGTGAAATTTTTTCCTAATCATTAGGTTGCCAATTTGTTCTATAGATTGTGTCTTTTCCCTTACAGAAGCTTTTCATTTTCATGAGGTTCCATTTATCAATTATTGATCTCAGAGCCTGAGCCATTGGTGTTCAGAAAGTTTTCTCTTGTGCCAAGGAGTTCAAGGCTCTTTCCGAATTTCTCTTTTCATTTGATTCAGTGTTTTGGGATTTATGTTGAGGTCCTTAATCCAGTTGGACTTGAGCTTTGTGGAAGGTGATAAATATGGTTCTATTTTCATTCTCCTACATACAGACTGCCAGTGAAACTAGCACCATTTATTGAAGAGGCTTTCTTTTTCAACTTTATTTATTTATTTATTTATTTGTTTGTTTGTTTGTTTTTGTCTTTTTTGTCAAAGATCAAGTGTCCATATCTGTGTGGGTTTACTTCTGGGCCTTAGATTCTATTTCACTGATTGACCTGTCTGTCTCTGTATCAGTACTATGTGATTTCTATCACTATGGCTTTGAAGTACAGCTTGGAGTCAGGGATGCTGACTCCCCCAGAAGTTCTTTTATTGTTGAGAATTGTTTTTTCTATCCTGGGTTTTTTTGTTTTTCCACATGAAATTGAGAATTGCTCTTTTCATGCCTGTGAAGAATTGTGTTGGAATTTTGATGAGGATTGTACTGAATCTGTAGATTGCTCTTGGTAAGATCACTATGTTCACTATGCTAATTCTTCCAACCCATGAGCGTGGGAGATACTTCTATCTTCTAAGTATTTTTTTTCAGGGATTTGAAGTTCTTGTCATACAGATCTTTTACTTGCATGGTAAGAGTTACACCAAGATATTTTATACTATTTTCGGCTGTTGTGAATCGTGTTGCTTCCCTAATTTCTTTTTTCAATGCATTTATCATTTGTATAAAGGAAGGCTACTGATTTGGTTGAGTTAATATAGTATCCCACCCCTTTGCTGAGCTTGCTTATCAGCTGTAGGCATTCTCTGGCAGAATTTTGGGAGTTGCTGATGTATTCTACTATATATCATTTGCAAATCGTGATACCTGGATTTCTTCCTTCCCAATTTGTATCCCCTTGATCTCCTTTTGTTATCTAATTGCTCTAGCTAGAATTTAGACTATTCTATTGAATAGGTAGGAAGAGAATGGGCAACCTTGTTTTGTCCTTGATTTTAGGAGGATTGCTTCTAGTTTCTCTTTATTTAATTTGATGTTGGCTATCAGTTTGCTATGCATTGCTTTTATTATGTTCAGGTGCATACCATGAATTCCTGATCTCTCCAAGACTTTTAACATAAGGTGGTGTTGTTTTGGTCAAAGGCTTTTTCAGTATCTAATGAGATGATCATGTGACTTTTTCCTTCAGATTTTTAAATAGGTTCTATATTGATTAGTCTGAAGTTCTCTTTGTTGGGTCTTTGTAAGTGTTGGGTATCAGAGTAACTGTGGCTTCATGAATGAATTGGGTAGCATTCGTTCTGTTTCTAATTTGTGGGATAGTTTGAGAAGTATTGGTATTAGCTGTTCTCTGAAGGTCTGGTAAAATTCTACATTAAAACCATCTGGCCCTGGGCTTTTCTTGGTTGGACAGATTTTAAAGACTATTTCAATATCCTTAGGGGTTTTGGGACTGTTTATATAGTTTACCTCATCTTGAATTAACTTTAGTACATGGTGTCTGTCTAGAAGATTATCCATTTCATTTAGATTTTTCAGTTTTATACAATATAGGCTTTTATAGTATGTTCTCATGATTTTTTTAATTTCCTCAGTTTCTGTTGTTATGTTTCCCTTTTCTTCGCTGTCTCTGTGTCCTTTAGTTCTTTTGTCTAAGGATAAAATCTATCTTGTTGATTTTCTCAATAACAATAACAAAAAAAACAGCTCTTGGTTTTATTGATTCTTTGTATATTTTCTTTATTTCTAACTGATTTCAGCATTGAATTTGACTATTTCTGTCTACTCCTCTTGGGTTTATTTACTTCTTTCTGTTCTAGAGCTTTCTAATGTGCTGTTAATTTGCTTATAAAAGATCTCCCCAATTTCTTTTATGATGACTTTTAGTGTTATGAGTTTCCCTCTTAACACAGCGTTTTTTGTATCCCATAATTTGGGATATGATGTTTCTTCATTTTCATTCAATTCTGTAGCCTTTGATTTTTTTTCTTTATTTCTTCCCTGACCAAGTTGTCACTAAGGAGAGACTTGTTCAGTTTCCATAAGTATGTGGGCTTTCTGTTGTTTTTGTTGTTTTTGAAGTTCAGCCTTAGTCCTTGGTGATCTCATAGAATGCATGGGATTATTTCAATCGTCTTATATCTGCTAAGGCTTGTTTTGTATCCAATTACATGATCAATTTTGGAAAACATTTCATGAGGTGATGGGAAGGAGGCATATTCTCTTTTTGGAGGATGAAATGTTCTACAGATATATGTTAAACCTGTTTAGTTTCTAACTTCTGTTAATTTCTCTGTGTCTCTGTTTAGTTTCTGTTTCAATGACCTGTCCCTTGGTGAGACTGAGGTGTTGAAGATTCCCACTATTATTGTGTGAGATGCATTGTGTGTTTTGAGCTTTAATCAAGTTTCTTTTACGAATGTTTGTGCCCTTGCATTTGTGGCATAGATGTTCATAACTTCCTCTTGGTGGATTTTTGCTTTGATGTATATGAAGTATCCTTCCCCATCTCATTAGATAACATTTGGTTGAACGTCTATTTTATTGGATATTACAAAGGCAACTCCAGTTTGTTTCTTTTTGACCATTTACCTGGAAAATTTTTTTCAAGCCTTTTACTCTATGGTAGCATTTTTCTTTGTCAATGAGGTGTGTTCCTTTTATGCAGCAAAATACTGGATCCCGTTTAGTATAGTCTGTCGGCATTTGTCTTTTGGGGGGACATTGAGTCCATTGATGTTGAGAGATTGAAGACAAATGATTGTTAGTTTCTGTTATTTTTGTTGCTGGAGGTGGTATTATGTGTATATGATTTTCTTCTTTTGGGTTTTTTGTGAGATGTTTAATTGATTCAGCTGATCTGGTTGGCTAGGAGGATGCCCCTTCCTATCTCGCCACTCCATGTGTGTCTCTCCTGAATCTGTATGCTCAGTCAAAAAGGACAACCTTCCCAGAATAGAGGAGGACTGGTATTTGGTCAAGGATATCCACGTAGCTGTGTTCTAATGCTTCAACCTCCAAACAAGTCCCCAAGGCCCCTTGATTCTTAGAAAGAGATTGCAAGCACAATCACAGACAATAAGATAACTGTGTAGGATTCTGCCCTAAAATTGCCATTCTGACCCCAGTTGTACCTAAATTGGCTCTGTTCCAGGTTGATCTTGAACTTGGGAATCTACATCCCTCTATAAATATGACCAAAAATCTTACTTAGGTGATAGCTTGTCTTACAATAACCAATCCCTAAATCTCTTTATCTCCTCTCTTAGCATCTTTCTGACAGACCAGCTTATAGTTCAGCTACCTCGGTACCTTTAGATCTGTGAAGGTCTTTAACAATTCATTTTGCATCCTTATATTTTACATAGGTAAGAAATTATGTATTTTTGAACTCAGGTTTTCAGCATTCTTTCCCACAGCATTTAAGCTGTTCTGAAGGTCACAGTGTTCTACCATTTTGCTGAGGCATAGACACACCCTTGCTTCCCAGACTTGTGCTGTCTGATTATCATGCAGTCATTAATCGTGGCAGAGTACATATTCCTCAAAGGGGAATCGTATACACTATTATACAACCAAGATTTATGCCCACAGTAACCATCAGCACTAGTGGAGGTACATGTTCTGCTGGCTCTGTTCCAGGGGCAAGAAACCATGTCATACTGTTCCATAAATGACTAAGCTGGACTTGGCACTTAAGACTCAGCCATACCACTACTGGGCACAAATCCAAAGGATGCTCCCCTAATTTCATAGTCTATTTGAATTAAAATTGTATTTCAGTTATTCTGCTTTGATTTGTATTAAAAGCCAGAAATAACTTAGAGACTGAATATCTGTGGTTTTCCAAGCTCCTTAAATTTGGACCTACTTGCTAGCTGGATACCTGACTACCTCCTCTGACGAGCAAGAGAATCAACAGTTTGCAATGCATAAACTCTACACATCAGAGTTTCTTAGCGCAATTCTGCTCTAACTTTCACTCAAGGAAAAAAGTAAGCCTAAGAATTTTGTGATATGATGTGCTGGTTGTCTTTTGTCTTGAGTGAACTGAAATGGAAATTCTTTATCTGAAGGTCACCTAGCTTATTACTCTTAAGCTTCTGCCTGGATCTAGACACAATGCCCATTTTCCACAATAGGATCCCGTGGTGCTAAGTGTGCCTGAGCATATACTGGCACCTCATAGTTATTATCGTTAAAAGCAAAAAATATGAGGATGGATTCCTTGCAGCGAGATGACATTTCATGAACACTCCCAATCTTCACAGCTCTGTAGGGGTACTCTTGTAAAACAGAAAGAATTCAAGTCAAAGTCACTTTCCCAATTTGTAAGTTCTTTCTTGATTCTCAGTGTAACACTGAGTGGCTCCTTGGTGCTAGCTCCGGTATACAATCCTGAAGTGCAGAGAAAAAACACTTCTGTGAGCTTCCATGATGGCTATTAGCACCCCTGGCATGTTTACCTGGGTACTAGAAGGTCATAGTCAGGTCTTCAGGCCTAATAGAGAAGCACATTACCAACTGAGCTGTCCCCTAGGCTCTGGTTTTGTTTTGAGATGTCCAGTGCCTCTTAAGTCTCAGAAGATTATATAGCATGAAATGTAGGCAAGTCCTTGATTCTAGGACCGTGAGAAAAAATGTGGGCACATCCTTTTCTTGTTATTTGACTGCAGGTATGTTAATGATGACTGTACCATTATTTCTACTTCTAGACCTGGGATTACAACATGGGGAGTATGGAAGTCAGTTGTGATATCATACGGAATGAAGATCTATAGCGAAATTGCCAAGATAAAATAAATGAGTTAATAAAATCACAAAAAGAAAAGTCATGGACTTCTGTGAAGAAGTATCCACATATGGATCTGCAAAGCATGGTTTTGTGAACGGCATCTGGGATGAAATTTCTCTTACTCTCTATTATTAGGCACAGAGAACATTGGACAATTTATTTAGTTTATACCTTTTGTACCCTGCAAAACGAATTTGTACATAATTAGGCTTACTGTTATAAATAAGAACATTAATTTATTAAAAACTAATTTTATTATGCTTGGCATTTAGCAAGCACTCAATAAATAGTCCCAATTACTCCTACTTTAAAAACCTGGCTTTTAGTTTTAGGAAAAATGACAAACATAGTTCTTTTCAGATTTTGTTTTGTTTTGTTTTGTTTTCTTTTGATTTCTGCTTGATTGTTAAGTATTCAAAAGATATTTGTAGTTTAAAAAATGAAACTTGTTTATATTTATTTTATGATATGGCTATGTATGGTTTTAATATTCTGTTTTTTCTCAAATGAAGAAAAATATTTGTTCATGATATGTCATACCTTAGCTTATATATGCTATCTTGGCTTTTGGAATACTAAGAAGCATTAGATTATCTTTCACTTTTTAAAACATTCTGTGAAACAAAACCATGCCTGATGACAGCTTCTAAAATTAGTTGTAATAAAAAAAAATTTCAAGTGGTTCTGGTGATGAATAAGTGGATAAAGTACTTAGTGCACAAGCATAGGGTCCTGGGCTTAGATCTCAGAATCCATGTAAAGACCAATTGGGGGTAGCAAATCATGGAGAGCAGAAATAGGTAAATCATTGATGATAGTTGGCCAGACATTCTAGCCAATGAGTAAGCACCAGGTTTAATGAGGGACCCAGTCTTAAAAGACGAAATGGGTTGAGCACTTGTCCTGAGATGGCTATAGATCTAAGAGTATGTGGGAATCACAAGCTGTACTTGATGGATTAAATAGAGAGGCTAGCAGGGTGGAACACAAAGTTGAGTGGGGAGAAAAGGGGGCATGGATCTGGTGGGAGTAGTGAGTGGATGGGAATATGATCAAATACATTCTATGAAGTTCTTAAAGAACAAAAGAATGAGGAAAAAGAAACAAAGTATAGAATAATAGACCAAAAGACCTGATGTTGACCTACAGATTACATGCATCAATGCTCAGGTGCATGTACCATCAGAATGCTCTGTTTTTCCGTGTCTCTGTCTCCATTTGTCTCTTGGTATCTCTCTCTGTCTCTGTCTATCTCCTGAGCTCTGTCTTCATATCTGTCTCTCAGTCTCTGTTTATTCTCTCTCTCTCTCTCTCTCTCTCTCTCTCTCTCTCTCTCTCTCTGTCTCTCAAACGGGCTTATATTGTTATATTTCAAGTTATTCATCAAGACATCAAAAAATATATCTGAAAGGTCTGGTTTTTATACTCCAATAATCTGCTGAACTTAAAATTTGAAAGCAAAGACATGCAGGCCATAGTCACACGAATATCTCAGTTGTTTCCCTATGATGTGCTGTGTTGATTGTACCATCCAGTTTCGACTGATGCATTAACTTCCTTGGTGGTAGATATTAAATCAATAAAATGAAGACCTCTCTAAAGAAGAAGAAAAAAAAATTTGTCTCAAGCATAATAGGTTTTTAGTGGGAGGCTGTTTAGGTCGATAGAAGATAATCATTCATGATGGTGTTTGGCTGTGCTGTGATAACAATAAATTCCAATGTTTTTGTAGCTGTGCAGTAAGATAATTTCTTTCTTGATTACACAAAGCTGCTCTAGGTTTAGAAGCTCTTTCTGGCAAGCACAGTTCAAATAGTTTCTGAAGGAGGCATGCTGTTTGAACAATCGTACCTACCACCTTTGTCCCCACCCTGAGAAGGGAATCCCGCCCATACTTGTGTTTCAAAATGGAAATGAAGAGCTGATACCCATAACATTTATTATTTACTCTTAAGCTCCAATCCTAATGAAAGAGTTATTTAGAAGAGCTGCCTCCTATGATATAGGAAACACATGGCATCCAGACAGTAACTAAAGATAAGGTGTGATGGTCAGACTCTGGGACAGTCTTAAGTCTATTCATGAATAATTAATTGCGAATAATTAATTAATAATTGTGATTATGAAAATTACAAACCAGTCTTTATCTAAACAATGCTTACAAAGGAATGGCTGAATTACGAAAAGGTTACTAAGTACAGTTTGTGAGCAGAAGCAATGTGTGTGTCCTTATTGTATCAATACTCTCCATGCAAATTTTAGCTCCCTTTTGACTCAGGTTATCTATTTCCTTCTGCTAATCAGTCCAAGCTGAATTACTAGACCTTCTCAATAGGCCATTGTCTGCCTACATGCCTTTGTGTACCTTGTCTCCGTGTGCATGCCTTGACTTAAGCTATACACAATGCACACAACTTCTTGCATGTCCATTTTTAAGGTCAAATGGAATAAATTTCAATTCCCACCGAGAGCTTCCATGGTGTGTTGCACTTCCTTTTGTGACTGGAATACCAAATTACTCCCTTCTTCTCACCCCAGCTTCCTTCTCTGTTCTTACTCCCCTACCCTTTGCTCTCCTTTCCTTCTTCTCAGACGAGCTCTAACTGGCCTCTACATCTTCAAGCGCTTGTTCTTCTGCCTCTGTCTCCCACGTGTTCACATAAGTGGGATGAATCAGCATGAGCCCCTTATATTACTATTATTTGCACACTTGAATACATACATTTCTAGCCTAAAATATTTGTGAAGACAATACATCCTCGAGTGATTGGTATAAACCTTCTTAAGGGGACTTTATTCGGAGAAACCCAGAGAACAGGACATTTATAGTAGCTGCTCAATTGATGAAGAGAGTCCTCGTCATCCCAGAGAAAGCAGCTGACTTAAGAAACTTTGATTTAGTCGCTCCTCAGTTATTAGCGATATTGCCATAATCAAACTGCTAGCTGATTGAAATCAGTCCTTCATGTCTAACGTTGAGTACATTTTACTGCTCTTTCCTACCTTCACTCATGGTTGAGAGAAATGAGCAATGTGATTTAGAGTGCATGAAAGCATTTTGTGGGAGGGCTTTTCACTGTTCTCAGTTCTTAGGACATGTTTTTTCTCCCAAATCACCTTTGAAAACTCTTTGTGTTTTATGATCCCACTTACTCTTTGTTTTGTTTTGTTTATTTGTTTTTTGTTTGCCTGTCTCTACTTAAGTAGGTGATTATCTTTAGGAATCTCTTAAGGCATGACTTTAGCCACTCTTAATGCAAAAACACAAGTCTCACCTCAAAATAGGTGCCAAATAGTTTATTCTTGAGCCTAATATAAGTGAGCATAGCCCAAGCACACAGACTTGGGGTTTTGCTAAATTTCTTGTCCATGAAGGTCTCAGAGTAACAAAACAAAGACGATGATAAATCAAGAAATTTTTAAAAATAAGATCAGATAGGCTGCTACAAAATTTGGGACACCTCCGCTACAGCTAAAGATGTTCCCTGATGACGTTCTCAGTCTAGAGTTTTTTGTTTTTTTTGTTTTGTTTTGTTTTGTTTTTGTTGTTGTTGTTGTTGTTTTATCTTGTTTTGTTTTGTTTTTTAAAGGCAGTTATAAGTATGTTAAGTCAGTCAGATAAAGAGGCAGTCAAGCAATGACTGCTAAAAACTGTACATGGTGAGTTCTCGTTCAGCTCCAGGCATAAAGCATTCTATTTTCTCTATGATCACTGAAGTTCTAATCACAATGAGTGTTGGGGAAGATGCGTATTGTTTCTAGGAATTTTCATTCATTCCCTCTTTTACTTTATCTGATTTTCCTGTGCGCTTTAGTCGGATGTGCACCTTAGTTGCAGTAAATAATAAAAATACCCACAAGCCCTCGTTAGCCAGCATTGTCGAGCCCTATGGCATTAGCAGGGTATTTTTATCTTGGTCAGCAAAACATCTCACCCACTAAGCTCTCAATCTCTAGCCCAGGCTGACACTGGCTACTGTCTGAGCCTGGCAGCAAACTCTCCATCCATCTAGTTCCCGAGGCGGGTTGCTGCCATGCCAGTTTCATACAGTAATTGCCTATCTTGTGGATCTCTTACTCGGGACTCTCCTCACATTCCCAGCATCTGTTCCCTAATGGTTATAGTATCCACTCCCAACAACCCATTAAAATCAAAACTCCAGAGGCAATCAGATTTATATCTTAATTCTCATTCTACAAAACGTCCACACAATAAACTCACAAGCAATTGATAATGATATAAGCCACCGCATAGATAAGATAAATTGACCTATAAAATTGCATCCCTTAAAAAATATTAATGACTACCTGTTGCCATTTAAAGTAGTCGTTGTCCCTCTCTGCCCCCATCTTGATTCCTTTCTCTTTCTCCTCTCTCTCCCCTTACCAAAACTCTGTCCCCCACCCCTTTCTCACTGCCCAATCACAGGTCCAGCCCCAACCTGTGCCAGCCCTCATCTGCATAAAGACAACAATGTACATACCTTCCTCTCTGCAACATAACTGTTTATTTGCAAAGAGATCACAAAGAATAGTTGCATACTACCTAGATTTCTAAAGTGAGCAGTAAATCCTTAAGTCTATTTACTCGACTTCCTATCATTTCTCAAATCCAACCTTGCACACTGGATGGACACCATACTTCTAACCCTTGCTGTGTCTTTCTGTTCATGGTTTAACAAATAAACTAAGATCTCCTTAGTTTCAACCAAATTCTAGATTTCCTTCTTATGTACACTACACCCAACTACAGAAATGGTACAGCCTTGGCATGGATTTATTGTACCAATGGCTCTGGCACCTAGCTCCCTACCATGCTTCTTGGGTTCCATGGAAGCACTTCCTTTGTGACTTGCCTCCCCTCATCAATCTGTTCTATACTGAATATTTTCAAGGTATACATCTTATACATCTAAAATCGTTATTGTTCTTTCTGCTCTGTAACCTTACCTTTAGCTAGGTCCTACAACTCCTTTCCAGGAGCTATCATGGTTGCTAGTTTTACTCTCACTTGTTTGATTTATCACTTAATATACACTGACATCATTGGAAGCGTGGAGTTCTGTTATAGTACAAAGACTTCTTTTCAAGGTATATGACAAATAACCAGAACAATGCTTGAGCAGATAAGTACTCAGAGCGGAGTACTTATTTGGAACACTCTTTAGTGAATGCATGTTAAAATAAGGAGAGCTATTTACAACCTTTTATTGTATTAATACTTTCGGGGTGCTAAGACATTGATAAAGCATGTGGATGTGAATGAGATAAGGAAGCTAGGACAGGCAGGTAACAGGTCTCTGGTCAGTTATGTTGAGTCAAGGTGAAGGATAAGCACTTTCAGCAGTGTAAATTGACAGGGTTCATGGAGGAGGCTTCTAGATTTTAGCTAGGTTTTCTATAGAAGACAAATATAAAATGTTTTGAACCTTGAAGCCCATGCTGTTCAAATATTTTAACTGTGTCCCATTATTATTTTTGTCCCCTGTGAGAACTCTCACACATTATACACAGATGTATCAAATCCTAGAAAATTTAAAACACACAACACACTTTTGACAACATAAATTCCATTTCTGTGTGCTTTGGCCATTAATGTAAGGAAAGTTCTCATCATAAAGAAGTCATCATATGTTATAAATGCTACATTCGCTATAACCAAGGTTTTAATGTCATTAAAATCTTTGTACTGAACCTTTTAGGAAAGAGTATTGAACTGAATTTGATTAATCAGCTTTTCAAGTGATATAATTAATAAACATGAAGCAATAATTAATAAATATTAATAAATAAAAGCTTCCTTCAGCATTTAGAGAGAATCCTTCTCTGATACTTAGTTTGTCCTTGCAAATTTCTACTTATTTTTTGTACTAGTTTAGTTTTGGGTGTGGTTAAGTTTCCAAATCACGTTTCTATAATCTAACTCTACCATTGGCTAGTCTAGTCTTTTAAAAGATGTAGGTGACTCATTCTTTCACTGGTAGATGGTTTCAAGCTCTGATTCTAAGAACAGTTTGCGCTGTTGCTTATTTTCACTCACAAACCAAATCCATGTTGAAGGAGAAGCTGTCTATGTCTCTTCCTTATAGAACAAAGATACAGTGATTCACTTCCTAGTTCATTTTCAAACTAGATTTATTCCTTTTATATGTTGGATTACTTCTTGTTTTTTTTTTTTTTATAACTGTTTACGTATTTGGGTATTTAGACAAATCAATTAGTCTTGTATTTATTGCACCTAGTTTTATTCTATAAAGGGAATTTTGTCTATACTTTCTTACTAAATTGTTAAATATTTGGTACAGAGGAATAATTCCTAGTTTTTCCTAAGAACTTGAAATAATCAGTAGAAAATGTCCAAACTAACAAAAAGAAATTAGACAACGAACTGTGTGTAAAGCAAAACAGGTTATAATTTTAGAGAAAGTAGTTAAATATCAGAGGAAGTAGCCTGTGATCTGTGATTTGCTCATATTTTAAAAGAGTGATTACTGCATTAAAAATAAATAATCAAGTGAAAAATAGAAATAAAAACTTTAAAATCTGCATGGTGCTCTCGTACTTCAAATTTAGAGCAGTCATTTAAAAGAAAAGGGTTTTTCTTTTCCCACATTTCATTAGATGTCTTGCATTTAAAAAAGTTCTTGTTTTCTTTTTCCCTTATCTATGCAAATTTCTTGCAATTGTCATGTTAAAAAGGCAAATACTTGGTCTTAGGAGTTGGTCAAAAATGTCTCAGCTGAAGCCAGTACCTCAGTGTGAGTGCAAGATGCTTAACAAGTCAAGGATGTAAGGATCTACGAATAGAGAGCATTTACTCATGAATTATTCAGCTAACTATGGGATGCTGTTATCTCCACTTCAGTGGCTTTTAATTGCACATGTAAGGATTCTGCTTATCTAGCATTCAATTTGATGCCAAAGTGCAGCCTGCCCAAGTAGGGCAGAGGCAGGAAATGAGGATCTCATCAGACAAGCAGATGCCATTCATAGGTGCATTAACAGGGCTAGCCAGGAGTGCAGCAGCAATGGCGCCAGACAGACTTGGGTGGTGGCAGCTGTGGCCATCGGATAATATGGGACTCCAGGTTGTCTGCTTCTTCTGATTGAAGGCAAGATGCGAGCCTTGAGTGACAAGCGAACCATGTTACTTCCACCTTCTGCAGCATCTTTGTTAGACAGCCAAGGTTGATTCGTAGGGAGAGGGAAGGTCAGTCAGTGTCTTCGTTAATGTCCTTTTGCTGTGAAGAGACAGCAATATGAAAAATATGACCAAGGCAACTCATAAAAGAAAGTGTTTCACTGGGGCCTCGCTTAGAATTTCAGAGGCCCAGTCCATTATCGTCATTGCAGAGACCTTGGCAACACACAAGAGTGGTGCTGGAGCGGTAGCTAAGTAAGAGCTATTTCCAGATCCACAAACGGAGAGTGGGAGGGGAGGGAAGTAGAGAGGTGGGAGGACAGAGAGGGAAAAACTGGGCCTGGTGTGGGCTTCTGAAAACTCAGAGCCCTCTGCTAGTGATCAAAGGGGGATGGAAGAATAAGGCTTCCCTTAATGAGGCCACACCTCCTAATCTTTCTAATTCATTCCAATGGTTCCACTGCTTGGTGACTAAGAACTCAAATATTTAGAGCCTATTAGGGGCCATCATTATTCAAACTACCATAGGCCATAGGCCATAGGCCATAGGCTGAGGTAAAGTATTAATTCTTAAACTCACCTTTCAAAGGATCGAGCGTTCTTTTGGGCTACATGGAGTCTTGGCTCAATTTTGAGAAGTTGTTTGTTTTAATCTCGAAAGTCTATTTAGGATTGGTTTGTTAATCAAGCTAACTACCTTTTTCAAAAAACTTGTTATGCACTCAGAATTCATGAGGTGGTGTCATTTGGCACCTGGGCTACAAATTTTGGACAATTTACTTGGAAAAAAAATGCAATTTTAAATGTTTTGAGTTAATTTGTAGCATCTTCTCCATATATATCTTCCTCCATAATGGATGACTTTGGAAGGATACTGTATGCATCTGTTTCCAGATTCCTTTAGCTGTGGAGCAGAAAGTTTCCCCTTATCATTTGCTATGCACTATACTGTTCAAAGGAGATAAGGTGATTACAAGGATGCATATATCTACCTTCCCCTTCTGAACCTCAAAACCGAAAGGAAGACAATACAAGCTTATGTTAACACATGGCAGTTGCAACCGTCTTGGCAGAAATGAAGATATAATAGAGGGACTTGTGCCTCTCCTTTTGGTTTTCAGACCATTGAAACAATAGATCACTAGAAATTAGAATTTCTTTACAACTCTAATGCTGGGAGAAAGTAAAGGTTCAAGCCTTTCCCTCCCTAATGATGATTACAATTTCTCAGGTCACTTTGCAGAGTAAGACTTGACATCAAACCATAATGATGGGCGGAACATCTGGGTTAATACCGCATACCTTATGCATCCATCTTTTGCCCCCACTTAAAACTATGCCCTATGTTAAGATTGGGAAAAAAATAACTTGTGGACACATTATGTATTCGTAAGTGGGTTAGGGAGTCGGGGTATTCTATTATGCTGTGTCCAGGTTCTTTCTACCTGGATTATAAATTTACAAGACACAGAATAGTGTTAGTAATAGTACAGATGTGTTAAAAATTAGACCAGAGGCATGGAATGCAGTCCACACAATGTCAACCGGCCTATGCAAGCATGTGACTCATGAACTCAAGATTTTTGAAGGGAATATTGTTCTAATCATTTGAGCAACACTAATTGAATTCAGTAGGTTATATTCATATATTTATGTATTTAAATATATGTGGCACAATAATGAAGAAAAAGAGGCTATCCATTTGAGAGGGAAGAAAGGAGGAGTATAAAAAGGTCGGGAGGGCTTAGAAGGAGAAAATGTACTAATGAAGTAATATATTTTAATTAAATATATTAAAGACAAACATAGACAGCCTGCAAATATGAGTTTCGAGCTACACTTTTTCCACATCTATATCCTTTATCCTCCAAATTCCATGTTTATTTTCTTCATATTTTTGTTAAGTAGTTTTGTATGCTATTTCCTTGCAAGCTTTACTAAAAGTGGTGAGAAAGTTGATCCCACAAACTCTTCTGGAAGTGTCCATTTTCATGACAATGGCAATCTTCTTTGCATTCTTGTAGCTAGATGGGACCCATGCTTTCCTCCCCTACACATTCAAAGGCCAGTGATGGATTAACACAATCAATTGTTTATCCCATACAGAAGGTCAAGCGAATGTCAAAATCTCCATTAAAGAATTAATTTAGCAAACTTTCAATATTCAGAATGATCTTTATTAGAGACAAGAGGCCACATTATTGGTTAAAAACTACCAGTGAGTGATAGTGTAAATTCTTGAAAATGGATCCAGAAGTTATTTGAATCTAAGTGTCCACAAATGTGTTCTTTGAGAGGAGACTAGGGGAGAGAGGAGACAGGGCAGAGGAGAGGGGCTGAGAAGCCGTGGCAGGACAAGATGGCAGGTGATGTTAAGATTCTGCTCTGTGTATTTACAGGTTGTTATTAATGTTCTCAAGGGATGGATGGTACCGGGCATTGTATGTTTAAGTGGGCAATTATATCTTACCAATTGGATCTAAGATTATTGTGTTGTGTGTTCTTTTATGTGAGGGTTTGAGTATAGGAAAGTGTGCGGCTGGGATGTGTTTTCGTCAAGATATCTAGCAGATATCTGTGCACCGCTGTGCGGACCTAGCAGGTAATAGACAACAATACACTTTTATTTTTATATTTTTACAACAACAGAGCAATATTCTGAACTTTACATATCAACTACTTCATTTACTTTATAGTGTCCCTGCGTTCCTTATCTTTCTGCAATGAAAAAACACTTTGCTAAATTAAATATAAGTCGGGAAGGTTTTTCTTTGGACCATAAGCTCTAGAATACTGATCATCTGAACTGGGAAATCATGGTGATAAAATCAAAATGCAGCTGATTGAATGCAATCCTTACCTTGGGAGCAGAAGGGAGTGGATGTTTATGCTCAGCTCATTGTCCTATCTAATACAGTCCAGTACTGGCATGGTGTCACCCACATTTAGTGCGTGTCTTTCCACCTCAATTAACCCAATCTATGTAATCCTTCAGAGCATTCCCAGAGGCTAACATAATCTAAATAGTTTCTCACAGGCATGCTGAGAGTTTTGTATCCTAGGTACCCTTTACGTGGTCAAGTTGAAATATTAGCAAGCACAGTACTCAGGGAGGCGGGTACAATTGGTAGGCACCTCTGTTGGGAAATGAAGACCAATACTTGGTATTTCTCAAAGTTCTCAAGGTCAATAGGAAGAGTGACTTCATCTTTGTTCAGATTCACTTATTCTATTTAATTCAGTGACTGAAATAATGAAATCATTCTTTAAATGCATCTGCGATGATTTCTCAAGTATATGAAGGGCCAAGCATATTTAAAGAGCTCCTGGAATCTGGTGGATGTTGACAGATTTGCAATGCTTATTTCTGATCTGCGGCTTCACTTTGATTGTAGCTCAGTTTCCATTCACACTGCTTTATGAAGAGTAATTTTATGAAGAGGTAAAAAGGGTGATTGTGGTGTGCAGTTAATTAGAATTTCTAATTAAAATCATCCTGAGGTTTAAAAAAATAGGAAACAACCAATGCCAATGGAAGAGTAATTGCTAATCTGTAAATTAAGGAAACTGTATACTACAAGTGCTTTCCCTCTGCTGGAGTGAAAAACACCCAGGTGCAATTATCATGCCCTGAATAAAATACTTACCTTGAATAAAGATTCAATATACATGGTAAAATAGAGAGAATTTTTATTTGACCAAGTGCAGTTAGGCCAAATGCTAGGGAGTCTCTGTCACTGGCAACCATTCTTGCTTCTCTCTCACACCCCCCTTCAACTCATCCTTTTGAATTTGAGCACAAATGTGAATTTTTCAAGTTAAAGTCTGGTAGCTTTCTAGGTTTTTCAAAACGGTAGCCTTGTATCTATATGTGAGCATACCTGTCAACACCAGCGTCAATGAGTGGGGGGAGGGGTATTCCTATGCTCGGTAACAGGTGGGTATAATTCTTTGCATCATACTTTGCTATTCAGTATGTAGCTTTTCACTTCCCCCAAGTCACCATGCTTCAGCGATAGGCATTCCTAACAAAACCTTCTACCACTAGCCAAAGAAAACACTGCAGCCGCAGCAGCAGTGGCAGCAGCAGCAGCAACAGCAGTAACAATAGACTTGAGAATTTATCTGCAGGGGTGTGGGTGGGAGTGAGTGGTATTTTACTCCGAACATCAGTATGGTGTTTACTTTCTGAGCCAAATAGCACAATAATGATTTTTATATTAACTAACTATACTTCAGAACAGTTTGAGTTTATGGCAAAGGTGAGCAGGAGGTACACAATTCCACAAGCTCCTTTCACAGTTTTCAGCTGTTAACACTTACTGAAATTGTCGGGTTAAGCTGTGGGTCATTTTCACAAACATCTAATGTCGCATATCTACCATTACAACAGGACACGAGATAATTACAGCGCCCTGAAAGTCTTTTCTGTTTTACCGGTTTACTTCCTCTTCTGCCCAGCTCCAGACAACCACTGATCTTTTCTGTTGTCTGGGGGTCTCTCTGCCCTAGAACATCATGTGATTGACCTAAGAAAGGCAATGCCCTCTCTAAGTTTGCGTCTTCCACTTAGTGCAATTTGTTTATGATCTTCCCTGTCTTCAGATATGTTCATATATTTCCATGTCCATGAGCCACATCCATTCAACACTCAACATTATCTAATAGTATGCATGTATCAGAGTTTATATTATTTCCTATTTATAATCTACCCTCTGAAGAATGCCTTGGTTCCTACTTTTAAGTTTTGGCAGTTAACTTATACAACTATTTCAAACATTTGTGCATATGATTGTGGGGTGAAGAACTTCCAATTCTTCTGAGAAAACATCTAAGAATGGGATTGCCATATAGCATGAAAAAATTATCTTGACTATGGAAAGCATACAGTTCTTGGCATTCTCTAAAACAGTGAGAACTCTGATTCTTCTCTTCATTCATCAGCATCTTGCCTTTTCAGGGGCTGAGGGTTTAAGCCACTGTAATAAGAGTTTGGTATGTAAGGTGACTTGAGAGATGGCTCAGTGATTAGGAGCTTGCACTGCTGTGGCAGAGGACCAAAGTTTGGTTCTCAGAACCCATGCTTGCAATCGTCTCAAAGGAAATCTAGTGTCTCTGACCATAAGAGTACCTGTAGTCATATGTTTATATTCCCACACATAGTTGTAAAGAATCTTTAAGAAAAATAAGCACATGTCTGTATCTCCTTTTCATCATTATTATCTACTAACATGATATTGAGCAAATTTTCTTATTTGTCATCCATTTTTTTAGTGAGGCATCTACATCATTTCTTCACTTTTTATTAAAATGTTATTTCCTCAGTGTTAGCACTATCTTTTATTGTTTATGTAACTTCTGCATCACTCATACAAGTCTTTTGAAAATGCCGTCTCCTTCTGTGTCTTTTCAGTGTTGTACATTGTGATCTTTACTCAGTTTCATTTTCACTGATAAATCCTAAGAATATTTTTTCTCTAACAGATGATGCTTCTGGTAGTTCACATAAAACGTGCTGACAAAATTATGGAGACAAAAGATAGACTATTAAAGGCTGGAGAAGGGATGAGATTAGATAAATGGCTATTTTACTTGCTTAGAGTTTCAGGCATAGAAGAATAAAAATGAGAGAAACAAATGATGGTGGTAGTTACATAGCATTAAGGTAGTATTTAATTCTACTGATCTATAAATACTAAACAAATGATACAAAAAACCTGAAAAAAATTAGACCAGAAATAAACATCAATTCTGAGGTACAAAAGGGTATCTATATTCTCTCTTACGTTACCTTCAATAGCTTTGCCAAAATTCTGTGTTTTATATCTAAGTTTGACATCTACTTTGAACCAGTATTAATGAAAATTAGAAACCATGCATTTATCTATATATATTTCACTTTTATTTGAGTGCAGAGTTGCTTCACATTGTAAAGCTATGTTGGTTTGTTTGTTTGTTTACTTTTATTTATTTTTGGCCTTTCTTGGCAATAAAAATTTTAATTGTTTTATTTTTTTGAAAAAACAAGTTTCGAGTTTATTGTTTTGTTTGCTATTTAAATATGTGGCTAAGCTACCACAGGTACAACCAAATCAATTTATCTTAAAATTATACCCTCTTGTGAGTAAATTATAGTCCAAATCCATGACCATGGGCACTATCATGGGGTTGTGGGAGGGTTAGAGACAAGGGTAAGTGCTCATACCTGGCTGCTGTGCTCCAGTGCCAGGACTGAAGGTCATGGTAAGATTTGGTCCTCCACATGGAGAGAGGAGAAGCCACCTATCACAGGTGGAAACATAAGTCTCATCTTGTCTTCTGGCTAAGTCATGCTGGCTGCCAGTTACTCCTAGTGCCACAGATATCTGATGCCCAATGCTAACAGAGGTTATAGGCAGGAACCATCTTTCATGAAACCCTGGGTTATTGCCTTAACAGTGGGTCAAAAGTAAATTTACTTTTTATTTGCTGTATTCTTAAAATATCATAGTATCTATTTGGCCTTGATAAAATAAGAAAATCCCATTAATATCCTTATTTGGTTGTTTGCAGGATTTTTAGTTTCTTTTTCCCATTCCTGATGTTTGGCATATAGTCATGAGTTAGGGGTAAGTTTATCAAAATATTTACCTTCTCAGGGTGAGTGCCTTGGTTGCTATGGGCAAGAAGTGTAAATTTGGGAATATTAAAACATTTGAGGTTATGAATAGAATATTTTCATAATTCATTTCCCAGCAGAAGGAAACTGAACACAAACGGCTCAGCTGGAAAAGGCATTCGCTGCCCAGCTTGAGGACCTGGAACCCACATGATGGAAAGAGAGAACTGTCTCCTGCTGGTGGCCCTTTGACTTTCACGTACCCGACCTGGCACACTCAAGTAGACACGCCCCCTGCCCCCAACACACACCCATTAATTTAGTAAAACTTTAAAAACAACCAGTAATGGGTAAAAAAAGGGAGTTAAGGATATGCAACATATCTGAAGCAGCTGTAGTAGGAGAAGGATACACCCTAATGAACATTGTTTTTCACAAGTGTTGAAGATGGATGGACACAAGGATAGAGCCTTTTCCACCTCTGCATTGATGACTGATATTAAGCAGCATGACTCTGTTCTTATGGGATTTTTCATAACTTCCCAGTGATAAATTTCTTAGACATTTAGGTCTCTTAAAAATCAAATGTGCCAGTGAAATACTTGGCCAGATTTCTATTCATTTTTTGAGCAACAGTACTGTTTTCAGGGCCAATTTCACTGTCTGCAGGTAGACAAGGAGCAAGAATTGATGTGAAGATTAGAAATAAAGAAAAAACCTATGTGTGTATGGATATTTTATGAAAATATTAATACTCACACAAAATTCCTTCTCTAGTCCATTCTTAATAGGACAAACTTGCTTGAATTAATGTCTTGACCCGAAGTGTTTTTGCATGTGATAATTTCTAAAATCCAATGTGGAAAGGGTTCCCTTTAAATCATCATCAAAGCTGGTTGATTTGCGGGTAGGAATTCAAACATTTCAGCTTGTTTTCTACCAGGCAAGTCATTTTCTGCCCTAGGAAAGATAAGAGGCCATTAAATCTCACCCAGCAGACTGTGAATTCAGCAAATCATATGACAGATAAGGAATTGAAATAGAAACTGCATATCAAATTCTGAACTTAGGCAGTTTAAGGAAAGAAATGTTTTGATGGGTTTAATGTAAATTTGTGTTTAAAGGCATATGTTCAACAAATACCAGAAGGGAGAAAAGAGCCATGGCAGGATTAATAAAATTCTTAGGATGGATTCTCAGTGGTCAATGCCTAAGTTATCTTTGTGTTTCTGTATTATAAAACAATCTAGAATAAGAACAATGTCCTTTACCACTTACTTGACTAAAAAATAATCCTGATTCAGAAACCACTTTAAAATGAGTTTCTCCACCAGTCCTATCTGTAATTCACATCAACAGGAAACACCATTTTCACCATTAAAAATGAAAAATGGGTGAAGTACTGATGTGGAAGAAAGGAGCTTCCCTTCATACCCTATTCTCATTTGTTTGGTGTTTATATGTAGCTAGATTTTGTTCTATCATCAATATAGTTCTAGGATCCACCTATGCTAGAAACACACATCTGAAGTTGCCTGTATCTTTTGTGCATGTATACTGGGACACATACTACACGGAAACCATCTGCAATCTCTAGATCATAGTACATAATGCAATGTGAATGCTGCACCAGATAGTTAGGGAATAATGCAAAGGGAAAAGTAGTGAATGTCCAATATAAATGCAAGTAGGTATTTTATAGCATTTATTATGTGTGCATGTATGTATACATGTGCATGTGTGTGTGTGTGTGTTTGTATGTGTGGTATGTACACATGGTAGTTGAACTATGCATGCAATGGTAGAGGACAGGGGACAATGTTGGTGTCTTTCTCAAACAGTATACACAATACTTTAAAAAAGGTTCTTTTTATACATTTTATTTGTTTTCTTCCCAGGTGTGTGTGTGTGTGTGTGTGTGTGTGTGTGTGTGTGTGTGTGTGTGTGTATCACAAAACAACAAAGGCATCTTTCCAAACCATTCCTAGTACTTATGAATTGTAGACCTTTCAATCCATAAATGTGGAAAACAACTATAGACACTTTACTGTGTTTGATTCTGTGATGGTCATAGTTTCTGAGTGATTCTTTACGTTCCACAACATTTAAAATGTCATTTCATATTATTTTTGCTATTTCAGTAACATTCCAGAGCAGTCCTTTACTTGTTTATTTGGTTTTTTTTTGGTTCATGGAGTTTGTCTGTCAGAACTTCACTGAATCTCACGGTGAAAACAGCATTATCCTTTGAGCCTCTCCTAGCTGATCCAACACGTTCAAACAGAAATTTCAGTCACAAAGAAATCTTAATCAAGCTCATCCCCATGTCTTGTAGCCATGTGGCTATGGAAATATATTTTGCCTCAGTGAAACTATTCTGTTCCCACTTATAAAATGAATATTAAAATTGCCTACTGAACTGAATTAGATAAAGTGTAAAAAGAGCCAAGTATGGATAACACAAGCAGATTTTCTATTTCAGGCTCCAGTTTCATTAAAATTACATGATGTCCTGATGAACTGTGGCCAGGAAAACTAACATATAAAGATATGTTATCTTTATAGGTAACATATAATTTGTGTCTCAATTGAGCCTCAATTATTGATTTGATAATCAAAACTTTAGTGTGAAATACTTCCCTCCCCACCCCCAGTTTCTATCCCTGCCACTTATTGGAGCATAAATTTGCATTATTTTCCTAAAACTTCTAAGTGTATCATTAAGGAAGGCATACGTATTAATTCACGATCATGGTCGCTTTCTTACTAGTCATGCATACTATGACAATAACAACATAGTTTGATTGACCAAGATTCAGAGCATGAGGGTATCATATATGGCATACACTAATTCAACAGAAAGTAGCATTAGAGGACTCATGCAGTCAATAAAATTTATTGAAATTATGTAGCACGGGTGATGTACAACTGAATCGATTGTTTATATCATTTGACAGATGTGCAATCATAAGCATGTATTGTGTAGTAGAAAATGAAAATAAAACAGGAAGTCTACTCTATTCTAACTAAACTGTGTAACCAACTCACTCTACAAGGTAATCTGTGCTCTAAAATGACCATAGACCTTTATTTTTTCCTGAGAGACATTGCCACACCTCAGAGTTTTTCCATCTACAAATATCACTATCTAACCCCAGCTAGTTGTTCAGAACCTTCTGAACCTGTGGGCCTGTCAAACCCACAGCAGATTACTTAAGAGGCCCTGTCAAATCATCCAAAATCCATTTTGAAAAGACTCTGAAGAAAGGGTTCTCCTCCATAGCAATTTATCTAATCTCTTCAGACCCAGAATTCATTTGTAAATTCAGCATAATGATGATAATCTTTGCTCTACTGCCTTCAAAGCACTATGTTAATGAGTAGCTTAGAAAATATAAGCCAAAGACATTCTAATCTGCATAAATTAGCATTAATATTGGCCTAGGATATATCAAATATAATATTAATGCTATCAATTTTAGTATTAACTCAATGGTATATCAAAACTATTAGAATAAGATGGGTTAGGAAGAGTGCTTGGCAATACCTTATCTTATACCAGGACTGTAATTATTTTATAGGTTCATGCACTAGTCAAGTAGATTTTAAAATCACCAAAATGGAGAAATCTATTTCTTTTTTCAAAGAACCTATTGATGTATAGATCATGGATAATAACTACAAAAGAAATAGCTTCAAAACTAAGCAAACTAATTAAAATATTTGTTCTCTTCTTAAGGGAATTCAGTGAGCCTGTTTGGTGCTTTAGATAAATTTCCAACCCCCCCCCCAAATATCTGTGGAAGCCAACACACTGATGGTCAAGGGTGGAGCAACATGGTGTCCTGTGTATTAGAGTCAGAAGTCAGTGTTTAATAGATTATTTTATCATTTATTGTGAAATAGTTGGAAAATATTGAATTTTATTGTGGGTTACTTTTCTCAGGTTACTTTTCTCGGGTAACTATAGTTACAATAATAATGTCTGGGTTGGAGAGGTGGCTCAGCAGTTAATAGCACTGGCTACTCTTCCAGTGAAGCTAGGTTCAATTCTACATATTCCCCCCAGACCCCCCCCACCTGGTGCCAGCTCACAATTATTTGTAGCTCTAGTTCCAGGGGATCTAACAGCCTCACACAGACATACATTCAGGCAAAATGCCAATGCACATAAAGAGAAAAAAAAGTAAGTAAAAATTAGTAATTGTCTAATTGGTTTGCTCTTATATATAAGGTAGTGCTTAGGACAGTACTTGGAATTTTATTTATGAAATACAGCTCTTAGGGTTTTGATGAATTCAATCGCATTTATTAACTTTGTTTCATCTTAGTATTTTCCTGTATCAGCTTTCTAAATTAGAGAAACAATTCTAATAGCTTGGAGATATATATATATATATATATATATATATATATATATCAATGTAATCTGTTTTATCTTTTCAATCTCCCCAAAGCTTTAGTTTTAAAGTTTATTTATATTGGTAATAAGAGAGAATGGATAGAATAAGAGTTTATTTGATGATTTCAGATTGACTCTCTAAATATCATCGCAAACCGTACATTAGTTAGGATCATGCCTCTCACGAGGTAGCTGAGGACCATGTAGATCTCCAAGCATTTCAGAGTTTCATGAGGAGACAACTATTTCCCGGGTAAACTGATATGTGGTTGATTTATTCATTGTTTCACAAGACTATAGTGATGCTTTCCATAGGTCACATGACTCTTGAGATTACAAAAGAGTGCGCTTGAAGAAGAACCAAGAATCCACCTACGTAACTATCAAAAAAGTTGTGAATCACAGTAACTCTTCTCACTAATACTTTTGAAATGTATTTTTATTGAATCCTATATCCTTTTTTTTCTGGTATTGAGGATGAAATCTGTGCATTGTCTCTGAGCTACACCAATAACCCTTTTGATCACAGGTTGGGTTAACATTGATTATCTTCAAGATTTATGTGTTTAATTAAATGGATGTGTGTGGACCTGTATGTGGGTGCTTATGAGTGTAGATGTACATGTCGTCCGGAGGAGTTCAGATCCTCTGGGGCTGAACACACAGGTGGTCATGAGACCAACACAGATGCTGGGAGCCAAATTTTGATCTTTTACCACAGACGTATATGCTTTTAAAGTCTGAGTCATCTCTCTATCCTTATTACTACTATTTTAAATAATTAATACATTAAAGATGAAATTGCTCCCAAAGATGAGTATGTTAAAGAAGTGTCTTTAGAGTTACACATAGGTTTGAAGAGTCATTTTTACCTGTGCCTAAACATCTGAAGAATTGTGTATGAAACAATCTTTAGATTCTTAGATACTCTGCTCAGGCAAGGTTTTTGTTTGTTTGTTTGTTTGCTCTTTTTGTTTTTGAGTTGCAAGACTCATCAATACAGTCAAGAGGAATGTTCACTATCACATGTCCCACCCAGCCCCAGATGTTTAGGACCAAGTGGGTACTCAGCTGCTGTATGTTGTTCCTGCTGGTTAAAGAATGACAGACACAAGGAGTGGACAAGCCATCCAACGGGGACCATCGAGATACTGTTCAGAGTCAGTGAAAACATCACGTTGAATGACATGTTGTAACTTCATCTTCTCACTGTTGACAGCTGTTAGCAAAATATTTTTTAAAAAAGAATATAACCACAGAAGGAAAAAGAAATATGTAGGAGCAAGAGGCATTTGATGACCACAAAGAAACTGTATTCTGGATACAGCCGGGCAGTTGTACATATGAACTCACAGTGGTTATTAAAGCATGCATGACAACCATGAAAGCCCAACCCAGTCTAAATTCCAGCATGAGATCGGACTTGGGCATAAACTCCTACTCATATAATCATGGAGTTATTGACAATTATTAGTGGCTTGAAGAAGGGAGAGGGTTTTCTCAGATTCTAGCTTCTGGTAAACTGACCTTGCTTCCAATGGAATACCACATCTAAGAATATTTACAGAGCACAGATTGGTCCTTATAGGTTTACAATTTAAAAGAAAAAAAAAGGGTGGGACCCAAAGATAGGTAAAAAGAGAATAGGGGGTAGTCTGGGAAGAATAGAGGGTAGGAGGTGAGTATGATATTTTTCAGTAGCAGGATTTATTTTTTATGCCTGACATCTTTTTTTTTTCTTTTCTTTTTTTTGGAGCTGGGGACCGAACCCAGGGCCTTGCGCGTGCTAGGCAAGCGCTCTACCACTGAGCTAAACCCCCAACCCCAGGATTTATTTTTTAATTGGATATTTTATTTACATTTCAAATGTAATCCCCTTTCCTGGTTTCTAGTCCACAAGCCTCAGTCACATTCCCAACCTTGCTTTTTTCTTTTCTTTTTTTTTTTTTTTTTTCCGGAGCTGGGGACCGAACCCAGGGCCTTGTGCTTCCTAGGCAAGTGCTCTACCACTGAGCTAAATCCCCAACCCCCCAACCTTGCTTCTATGAAGGTGCTCTCCCACCAACCCACCTACTCTCACCTCACCGCCCTAGCATTCTCCTACTCTGGGGATTCAAGCTTTCACAGGACCAGGGGCCTCTCCTCCCATTGATACTGGACAAGGCCCATCATCTGCAACATATGCAGCTGAAGCCAAGCCATGGATCTCTCCAGGTGTACTCTTTGGTTGGTTGGTGGTTCTATCCCTGGGAGCTCTGGGTCATCTGGTTTGTTGACAGTGTTGTTCTTCTGTGGGGTTGCCAAGCCCTTCAGCTCCTTCAGTCCTTCCCCTAACTCCACCACTGGGGACCTGTTCTCAGTCCCATGGATGACTGCAAGCATTCACATCTGTACTGCTCAGGCTCTGGTAGAGCCTCTCAGGAGACTACTATAAGGCTCTGTCAGCAAGCACTTATTGGCATCAGCAATAGTGTCTAGGTTTGGTAGCTGCACATGGGATGGATTCCCAGGTGGGATAATCTCAAGATGGCTTTGCCTTTGGTCTCTGCTCCACTCTTGTCCCTGTTTTTCCTTTAGACAGGAGCAATTCTTGGTAAAATGTTTGGAGCTGGGTGAGTGGCCACATCCCTCAACAGAGGGTCATGCATAATCTCTGGATATGGTCTCCACAGGTTCTCTCTGCTAAAGAGATATTTCAGGTAATGTCATCCCCACTAGGACCTGGGACCCTCTTGATTTCTAAGCATCTGGAACTTGCTATTCCCAGTTCCCCATGACCCACTGCTACACACCTCTGTTTAATTTCCTGACCCTCGGAACATCTTCATCTCCTCCCATACCTGATCCTGCACCCTGCTTCCCCCTCCCTCTCCTCTCTTCCTCCCAAGTGCCTCCCACCCTCTACCCTCTTGATTATTTGTTCCCCCTTCTAAGTAGGACTGAAGTACCTACTCTTTGGTTTTCCTTCTTGAGCTTAATATGGTTAGTGAATTGTTATCATAGGTATTTCCGGGTATTTGCCTAATATCTACTGATCAGTGAGTACATAACAGGTGTGTTCTTTATGTGACTGGGTTACCTCACTAAAGATGATATTTTCTAGTCCCATTCATTTACCTGCAAATTTCATGAAGTCATTGTTTTTAAAGCTGAGTAGTACTGCATTGTGTAAATGTACCACATTTTCTGCATCCATTCCTCTGTTGAAGGGCATCTGGGTTGTTTCCAGCATCAGTCTATAATAAATAAGGCTGCTATGAACATAGTGGCCATGTGTCCTTGTTATATGTTGGAGCATCTTTTGGGTATAAGCCCAGGAGTGGTTTATCTGAGTCCTCAGGTATATCTAATTGTCTGAGGAACCTCCAGACTGATTTCCAGAGTGATTGTACCAGCTTCCAATCCCACCGACAATGAAAGAGTGTTCTTTCTCCACCTCCTGGACAGCATCTGCTGTCACCTGAGTTTTTGATGTTAGCAATTCTGACTGGTATCAGGTAGAATCTCAGGGTTGTTTTGATTTGCTTTTCCTTGATAATGAAGGATGTTGATCTTTCTTTAGGTGCTTCTCAGCCATTCAGATTCCTCAGTTGAGAATTCTTTGTTTAGCTTTGTACTCTGTTTTTAATAGGGTTATTTGGTTCTCTGCATCCTAACTTTTTGCGTTCTTTGTATATTTTGGATATCAGTCCTTTATTAGATGTAGGATCGCTATAGATATTTTCCCAATCTGTTAATTGCCATTTTATCCTATTGACAATTTTAATTGCTTTACAGAAAGTTTTCAATTTTATGAGGTCCCATTGGTTGATTGTTGATCTTACAGTATAAGCCATTGGTGTTCTGTTCAGGAAAATTTCTCCTGTGCCCGTGTGCTCAGGGGTCTTCTCCAATTTCTCTTCTATTAAATTTTGTGTATCTGGTTCCATGTGAAGGTTCTTCATACATTTGGGCATGACTTTTGTACAAAGAAATAAAAAATTGATCAATTTGCATTTTCTACATGCTGATATCCAGTTGAACCAGCACCATTTGCTGAAAATGCTGTCTTTTTTCCATTAGATGATTTTAAATTCTTTATCAAAGATCAAGTGACCATAGGTGTGTGGGTTCATTTCTGGGTCTACAATTCCATTCCATTCATCCACCTGCCTATTTCTGTATACCATACAGTTTTTCATTACTATTGCTCTGTGGTACAGCTTGAGGTCAGGGAGGTGATTTCCCCCTAAGTTCTTTTATTGTTGAGAATAGTTTTCACTATCTTGGGTTTTTTCTCATTCCAAACAAATTTGCAAGTTGTTTTTTCTACCTCTATGAAAAATTGAGTTGGCTTTTTGATGGGGATGGCATTAAATCTTTAGATTACTTTCAGCACAATCTCCATTTTTACTATAATAATCCTGCCAATCATGAGCATGGGAAATCTTTCCATCTTCTGAGGTTTTCTTTAATTTCTTTCTTCAGACGCTTGAAGGTCTTGTCATACAGATCTTTCACTTGTTCGGTCAGAGTTACGCCAAGGTATTTTATACTATTTGTGACTATTGTGAGGGTTGTAATTTCCCTAATTTTTATCTCAGCCCATTTATCCTTTGAGTAGAGGAAGGCTACTGATTTGTTTCAGTTAATTTTATACCCAAACACTTTGCTGAAGTTGTTTATTAGGCTTAGTAATTATCTGGTGGAACTTTGGGGTAACTTACATATACTATCATTTCTGCAAATAGTGGTATTTTAACTTCTTCATTTCAAATTTCTATCCCTCTGACCTCCTTTTAGTTGACTAATTGCTCTTGCTAGATCGTCAAGTAATATACTGAATAGATAGGGGGAGGGTGGGTAGCGTTGTCTAGTCCCTGATTTTAGTGGGAATTTTTCAAGTTTTACTCCATTTAGTTTGATTCTGGCTACTGGTTTGCTGTATATTGGTTTTTACTATGTTTAGGTATGAGCCTTGAATTCCTGATTGTTTCCAAGAGTTTTATCATGAATGAGTGTTGAATTATATCAAACATTTTTTCAGCATCTAATGAGATGATCATGTGGTTTTTTTTTTGTTTTTTTGTTTTTTTTTTTTACTTTGAGTTTGTTTACAAAGTAGATTCGTAGATGAATTTCCTCATATTGAACCATGCCTGTATCCCCGGAATGAAGCCTACATGATCATGGTGAATGTATTATGTGTTCTTGGAGTTGGTTTGTGAGAATTTTGAGTATCCTTACATAGGTATTCATAAGTGAAATTGGTCTGAAGTTCTCTTTCTTTGTTGGGTCTTTGTGAGTTAGTTATCACAGTAACTGTGGTTTCATAGAACAAATTAGCTAGTGTTCCTTCTGTTTCTCTCTTGTAAAATAGTTTGAAGAATATTGGTATTAGGTCTTCATTGAAGGTTTAAAAAAATTCTGCACTAAAACCATCTGGTCCTGGTCTTTTTTTGTTTGTTTGTTTTGTTTGTTTGGGAGACTTCTAATGACTGTTTCTATTTCTTTATGGATTATGGGACTATTTAGAAGGTTTTTCTGGTCTTGATTTAACTTTGGTACCTGGTATCTCTCTAGAATATCATCCATTTCATCCAATTTTTCAGTTTTGTTAAATATAAGCGTTTGAGGTAGGATCTGATGATTTTTTAAATTTCCTCATTTTCTATTGTTATGTCTCCCTTTTTATTTCGGATTTTGTTAATTTGGATACTATCTATGTGCCCTCTGGTTAGTCTGCCTAAGGGTTTATCTATCTTGTTGATTTCCTCAAAAACACAGCTCCGAGTTTTGTTTGATTCTTTGTTTTGTTCTTTTTGTTTCTACTTGGTTGATTTCAGCCCTGAGTTCGATTACTTCTTGATGTCTACTCCTCTTGAGTGCATTTGCTTCCTTTTCTTCTAGAGCTTTCAGGTGTGCTGTCAAGCTGTTAATGTATCTTCTCTCCAGTTTCTTTTTGGAGGCACTCAGCTATGAATTTCCCTCTTAGCATTGCTTCCATTGTGTTCTATAAGTTTGGGTATGTTGTGCCTTCATTTTCATTAAATTCTAGGAAGTATTTTTTGTTTATTAACTTCCTCAACGAGTTATCATTGAGTAGAGAGTTGACCAACTTCCAAGTGTATGTGGGCTTTCCGTTGGTTTTGTTGTTATTGAAGACGAGCCTTAGTCCTTGGTGATCTGATAATGTGCATGGAATTATTTCAGTCTTCTTATATCTGTTGTGGCTTGTTTTGTGACTGATCAATGATTGATTTTATTATCAATTTTGGAGAAGGTGCCATGAAGTGCTGAGAAGAAGGTATATTCTTTTCTTTTAGGATGAAATGGTAAAACCCTGCTGGATTGGGTTGTGGAGAGCTGTGTCACAGGATTAGCTCCAGGGCACTGATGGAAACTGGAAGTGTGAATATGATTTTTTTAAATGTATGGACTTCTCAGAAAATAAAAATGTTCTAAATGTGGAAGTTTAAGTATTCTATATGATGAAACTCATAGAATTGCATGTATTTTTTTGTAATTAGTATACCTATTTTATTTATCATTTGATAGTTAAATATGGTTACAATAAATAAACTATTTTCTTCTCATATATAAAGGAACTTCTAAGATAAAAATCTAAGGAGGGCACCATTGCCTGTGACTTATAACCTTTGGAACTGGGTGTGTATGATCAGTTTCATGGTTGAGATCTTCTAAATGTCTTGACATCATTGAGGACCTCTTATTTCCATTTCCTCACTAGAACTCTCATATTGGGTCATTTCTCTTAGAAATAAATCTAACAATTTATTGCACAATAGTCCTCTTTTAAAATTTACACAGTGTAAGGGAGATTGCTTCCCTCGTGCCACCCCAGAAACTATATGGAAAGCTTCTACTTCTTATTGCTGTCCTTTGGGGAGCCATGGATGCATTCCCAAAATGTAAAGGAAGGCCAATATTAAGAGACATTTACTAACTATGGGGCCAGACCCACATTCCTTGTTTGGATGCCCAATGGTACACCTGGGAAAACAAAATACCAACTCAAACCCTGAGGAAAAGGCGCGAGTGAAGATGAGTAGCCTAGTTTGGATTCCAGGTAGTGCCAGCTGCAGTCTCAACCAGATGTTCGTTCAGGCATGTGATCTCACTTGTGGTGAGAACCTTGACTGACTCTCATAATGAATCTACTGAAGCACCAGATGGGATGCATTCCAGGTGTGTGATCACCTTGCTAAAAGATGGGTAATGAGGAGCAATTTTGCTTAATTCAGATAGTTGTATATTTTGCTAGGAAAACCTTCTGCCGAAGGTACCTTTTAGCATTTGCAAAAGCATAATCATAAGAATGAATTTTTTCTTAAAAAATGAGTTAAGTAAATGGACAGAGGGCTTATTTATTTTTCCTTTTCTCCCCTTCTTTGGATGGTAAATGCATGACTCCACAAAGCTGAAACACAATCCGCCAAGTAGTTGAGCAAATATTAACTTCGGAGCTGAGACTACAACTACATTCGCTCTTTTATACATTGTGCATTGGTAATTTTCCATTGACTAGGGTAATTGGCAATTCCAGTGAGCTAACTTAAAAATCTGTTTTTCTCTTTAACTAAAACATAATATAAAATCAGGATCAAATTTCTGCTCTGTGCCTGTGGAAATGGCTTATTTCCAGAAGTGTTTAGAGAGTATAATAGTTTGCACCCAGATGTAGTTGCGGAAAGCTCAGAAAAATGCTTGTTTTCTTGCATATAATTCCACCCTTCCACCCACGTTAACTGCGAGGGACGATTGGGTTGTTTTTCAACATTTTAATGAGAATGAAAGCCTGAGCAGAAGTAGTATATCATCTCTTATGGAAATGGATCAACGATTGATTCCCTTGCCACTTGTCAAGGGAAGTCTGACCTCCAAGGAAGAACATCTGAGTCAGGGATATGACAATGGTCCAGCTCTGAAACCACTGAAGTAGAATCTTGGTCCCATATGAGATGTTGCGGAGAAGTGATGGACCACTTAGGAGATGTTAGAGGTTGTGAAGTATCCACAGGCCCTTACAGAAGAGCAGGTTGCATAAGGTGTGTTTATTTGCCTGGCTCATTTTTCTCTCCTCAGCTCTTGATTGAATTATGGCATACTGAATGGGTCAAACAAACCCAAAACATTTTATAAAATTGCGGAGAAGAACTATCTTAGAGTTCAAGGACTGTGAGCTCAATATTTTTAATAATGCAATTATTATATATTACACAATGTCAATATGTAATTCTAACAATAGGATTCATGTGAGATCCATTAGGAAAGTTTTTAAGTTTTTGGATCTAGCAAAACTTGAGTTATTGTTAGGAGTCTTGGAAATCTAATTATGAAACTTTCATGGACATGTGTCATGAGAGAAAGTTCATGGATTTACCATCAATACCTAGGTATAATTTACTAGAAGACATACAGGAATTAAGACAATAAAATTTTAGAAGAAGGTAAGTTCTATTAATAATGGTTTACAGTACATTTCTGCTTAGTCTGGGCTACTGTGGAATATCATCCAGCTGTTAACTACTATAATGAGTCAGAAAATGGTACTTATAGTACTGGTGTTGCTCAGCGAGGGAAAAATGGGTTATTGTTTGAAAGCAATAGTGCCAGTAAATCTGCAAAGTTTTGAGGAAAGGATAATCACCAGCAAATTGAGAAAGGGGTGTAGTCATTGTAGTCAAAACCGCTGATACAGGACAGGGTCAATATCCAAGATGGGTGACACATATCATATTCATTGATATAGAAAGTAATTAAGACAGCAGGGTAAAAGCAGCTACATAGTCAATGCCACACAGCAAAGGAACAAGACTGTAGGAATCCTTGGAATAATAATGAGGCATATTGGCTTTCAAGCTTGGACCACATTTTTATTCCCCTTTTAGTGATGTGAGCAGCTAAGACAAGACTTACTCATCTCCTGAAATAGAGGAGCAGAGTTGTACAACTCAATAGAGAGCAGCCTTAGATTCTAGAATTTTATGTACAATACCCTTCTGAGCATCCATTTCTATAAATGAAATTGAAAAAGTTAGGCAGAATAACATTAACAATATTAAAGTTGTCAGCATGAGATTAATAGCAACCTCGAGTTCAAAAGAAAAGGAACTGTGGTAGCAGTCAAATGCTAAAGCTTGAAATGAATATCTTGCTTGCATCTGAAGTTGTACCCTGACCAGTTCTAGCACTCAGTGTTCACTTAAGGAATTACCACTTATTTTCTTTCAAATTCATTGAAGTCTTCATAACACTGGCCTCTCCTAGCTGCATCATCTCTGTAAACCTTTCACTAACACAGTGATAGCAGTATTTGTTGTATCCTCATTAAAGCAAAATAAAGCTTAGAGGAGAAAAATAATCGTCTCAAGACCATGGTATATTCAATAAAAACACAGAACAGGTTCATTCTTTTTAAATTAATAAAATAAAATATAATAAACAAAAACTAACATGTTGGAGATATTATCTATCTACAAGCAAATGGCAGGAAAAGTACCCAAGAGAAAACACAGACATCAGAAACCTACTCTTTCATACACTCAGGAATCTCATAAAAACACATAAGGAACCTATTTTGTTGAGTAACCTCCTGGAGATTAGAGAATGCAGATCTTGGAATTTTCCCTGCTCTTTATGGAAGAACTTTAGAATAGGTTCAAATTCAATGTACAAATGAGTGGTCAGTAGAGAGAGGTTTAGAAGTTATAAATGGCTCTTTGAAACCCCCAAATACTCGTTTTCTCCAAGAGTGAGGATTGAACTGTGGCTCAGGATGTCGCTTAATGAGTTTGTAGTAGTTTGCAGAGCTAACAATCTTTTGTGATCGGTTAATGGATACACACAAAAGACTCGGCAAAATCAAATCTCAACTTTCTATCCCATATACCTTCTCCTTTCTCTCACCCTCTTCTCCATTTCTACTTGAGTTCTGCTACCAATTGGAATCTTTCCATGCTTTCTGCTTGTATTCTGAAGAGATTCAAGTTTCTCTTATTGTGGCAAGGGCTAAGCTGTAGAGCAGTGAGGGTATTAACATATATGGAAATTAATCTGTAAACAGTGTCCAGAAATCTATTTTTTTGTGTAGAGTTGGACCAAAGCTTTGGATTTTATCCTATAGTATATCACATTTGTTCAATAAGGCAATGTGTTCAATAATGGCAACAACTGATACTGATAAATGACTGTTATCTAGAGTTCAAGCTCCTTGTATCACATATGGTAGAAATATGATATTAGAAATTGAATGTAATTGTAGACACTGACATTTACACAGAAGGGTAATTCAGTAGGCATCAGAAATTTGTTCAAGTCATTATTGATTCCATTTCCTATGTGAACTTTAACAAGATAATCAAATATCTAAGCTTGATTTTTTTCTATAAAATGTTGGAAGTAACACCACACATGCTTGATTTGAGACTAGAAATTATACTAAAGCATTTAGCACAGAGCTGATCACCATGTTAGTCTGTTGTCAATGACTGTCAAAATGAAAAAACATAGATGGATAGATGTACAACTATCCATCCAAAGTAGACTACTGCTTTTGGCTGTGTAAATGAAGATAATCAGCCATTGAGCACCTTATTTAGTAGCATATTGGGTATTTCATATTTATACTTTTTCAATAAATGAGAATATAGAAGGCAATGAAATTATTTCTAGTACTGTCTCTTACATGAAAGCTATAAACCATATTATTTTAAGCCATATAAAACCTTAAAAGCACTATTGTTTGAGTTTTTGCAAATCCTAGCTTTGTCAACTTTCTTTGAGTAAATCATTTTCATCTCAGTACTGTATTTGTTTTATGTCAGAGTCAGTCTGCCTTTGATTTATGCTCACTCTTTCTTTGGCTCGAAAACATAATCGGGACCAAAACAACAACAAAAAATGATTCTTTGAAAACTGATTCTCCAAGTTAAAAAAAAAATCCACAATGATGAATGGTTTGAATACTGTGCATATTATAGCCTTAGAATATGGAAGATATACACAGTCTCTTCAAAATGAATTTCAGTGTGTAAGAAGTGAGTCTATGTTTTAATAACTCTCTGCATATTAAAAAATATGGACTATAATCCTATCTCTATTCAAATTCGTAGTAGGCCATATCTAGCTTAGCCTATTTTAATACTGAACTATAAACTGTAAGAAATACAGTTGACTTTTTGTTGTTTTCTTTTGCTCTGTGTTTTTATTTGCCAGTCCAGAAAAATACTAGTTCTAGAATAATTGTTTGTAATCGCTAGAGAATAGAGTACTGACACTTTCCAAAGCTTGTGTGCTTTATAACTGCAGTCTAAATGTGGAATCCTGTTCCCACAATAAGTGGGCAACTCTTATCAAAGGAACATCATTTTGCCACACACAGAGAGCATTACAGAAAGTCACAGTCAATCCAATGCAGATAACTAATTGTGGTGCTACCCAAGACCAACTAAAACACCTACAATCCCTAAATCTCAGGGAGCATCATAGGGTGGAAGTGGAAGAATTGAAAATTCCTGAGAACCAGGAAGTCCTCTCTGGGATAGTATCTTCTATATGTGGCAGGGAACCTAAAGGCATAACACTTCAAAAATATGGTCAATTAACCATCATTTGCACAAGGACAGTGTCAGCTGACATGTATATAGGTGAACTATGTCAGGCTTCTACCCTTACTTGAAGCATTATATACAAGTAACGGTTGTTTGGCAAGGGAGAATTAGTGTTCTTCGGGTATGAACCTCATGACAGATTATGTAATACCAAATGGTCTTCCTTAAAAATATACTTTCATGGACTGACACCAAGTTAATTCATCCTGTTGTATATACAAATTAGTATGTAAACATATATAAATAACTATAATTAATGAATAGGTCATGTGTTTGAATAGTTGGGAGGACACAGGAGTTTGAAGGGACAATAAAGGGTGAGAGTCACAAAAAATATTAAAATAATGTAAGGTCTTCTCAAGAAACAAATTTAAATTAAGTGCCAATAAGGTGTGTGTCTAATAAAATATGTAAAATCTATATTGTTAATAGTTAACCTTTAAAACAGTATTTTCTATATTATACTATTTTATTAATAGCCATGATCATTAAATTATTTATTATACTTTTCTGTTTGAAGACATCGATATATACAATATATGTTATGTGATACATTCTAGTTAGCTAAGATTTCCAGGAAAAGAAAATTGAAATAAAAAGCTGCACAATGGGTATTAAAGGGTAGAAGCTGGAATAACAATCCTGGAAGTTTTGCTATACAGCTGAGCTCTGGGTACTGATGCTATTTTGCCTCCCTTGAAAACAATGCTAGGAAAGTATGCATATTCTTTTTATACTGTTTCCCATCTTTAAAGAACTATAGCTTTTCAGATTAAAGTGGTGTAAACTAGGCCTGTACTGTGGGATATGCTATCCTGGAGCATAGCAAATGGCTCAGACATCTTAAAGCACAGGAGACTTTTACAGGACAGCACCAGCATGCAACAGTCATCTCCACCAAAATCATCACCTAGACCATACATTCATTGTAAAAAGTAGTTCCTAAGCACAATCTATTTCTATCATTGGTAACAGAAGCATACAACTATATGCCCTGTCTTATTGGCTGCTTTTTCATGTTCTCTGGTATATATGGCATAAGAATATAGGACTATGACTGTCTATGATTGCTTCTGTCCCTGATCATAGGGCACAGGCAAGAATGTACTAGGATAATCCTGGGGTGTGTGTGTGTGTGTGTGTGTGTGTGTGTGTGTGTGTGTGTGTGTGTGTAGCTGGGAGGACACACAAGATTTTTTCTGGAGAATAGAAGAGAAGAAATGGAAAAACACATATATATTTTTCTGATGTTCTATTCCATTGTCTCATAAACTACTGATTCATCACTTTTAGCCCAGGATATGGTAAATCTGTCCCTGATTTGTTTTTCTAGACACCTGATTTGAAGGTAATTTTACTAGTTTTGGGCTTCCATTCTTTTAACTCTAAGAAGACATCATCTGTCTCATAGGGTACTCATAAACACAGCTCAGTTCTGTACACATTGCTTGGCTGGGATGGCCAAAGTGTTTAGAAACCCTGCATCTGTATCTTGGCCTTTATTGATATTCTTGTGTATAACTTCATTTGACTATTCGTACAGAACACTTATCACTTGGAAAGAATCCAGCCTCTTTATGACCTGCTGGTTATTCTTGTGGGAATGAATAATTTTTATTTTTTCATTTTTATGATTCTATTTCTTTGCTTGTTCACTTTACATCTCATTTACTGGCCCCTCCCTCTCACTTCCTCCCACAGTCCTTCCCCCATCCCTTGTCCCCTTCTCTTCTGAGCCTATACTTGGGACATGTTCTTCTAGGTGGGCTGCCTTGTCTGACTTCAGTAGGAGAGGATGTACTTAGCCTCATGAGACTTGATGTGCCAGAGTCAGGGCATTACCAGGGAAAATGCACAATGTTAAAAGTTCATGTGAATCTCTTCTAGACTTGTTATAGCCTACGGATTATCCTTTTGCCCAGTTAGTGTAAATGCCTATGAGGATATTGGTGAGAATGTTCCACACAGTAATTAATTGCTTATTTTTCAGGTTCTGGGTACTTCAGCTAGATCTTAAAGTTTTGAAGTTGAACTTCATTCCTTAATAATAGAGTGGAACAACATATTTTGGAAGCAAATTGAATTTACGTGTTATAGTAATTAATTCAGCTTGGAATCCATCTAAGTATGAGACTTTAGGCAAGTCATTTAACCCTAGTAAGAACCATCCTGTAGCTGCAACCACTGCTCAAGTGAGGCCAGAAATTGAATAATTTAAAAGGCTGTAACTTTCAGTTGTGGAAAGAAACAATGAAAATGTTTTTTACTATGATTCATTTACTAATCTTAATTTATGATACAATAAGATGGTATGATATTCAAAATATATCTTAAAATATGTGTGGCATTCCTTGGTTTCTAGGATGGGTCATCATAAATATGTCTGCTTGCAACAAATGTTCCTGTTGCTACCCCAGAAAGATAAATATGATTAATAAAAAAGAAAAAAACATAAAATAATATAGTTGCTTTGCTCTATCTAGTACTTGATGCCTGAGAAGTTGGACTAGATAGAAATGGAAATTATATGACAGTGGAATATTTACTACTTTCAAGTATATTTATGATTGACAGGTATGGTATAGAGGAAGAAGTTTCTCTTCTCTTCAACTATGAGAAAATGGAAAGAGTTTGGTTGTGCTTCCCCAATAGGAAATGTAACATATTTGGTATTAAGAGGTTGGTAAATTGCTCTCTATTTTGTAAAGAAATGGTTAAGGAAAGTTGCATGATTTTCATGTGTGTAAGAAAAAGCCATGTTGTGGACTATATGGTCACCTATCTCCTTCCCTAAAAACCAAAGAGTTTGATAGGACTGCTCTGGGATGATGTGTGCATAGAATGGGTAAAGTAGATCCTGCTCCCAGGATACAGAATATGTCAGATTAGAAATAGGAAAGCCACTGAATTCTTTCTGATGATAAAGCAAAGACTTGTCAAGCTCATGCCAGATGGAAAACTACAGATATGCTTCTCAGCATAAGATAATTCTATGTTGTTTTTATTTAAATCATTTTATTTTAAGGCTAATTTAAAATCATCTCCTTTCAAAAGGCAGGCTTCCAAGTTCAGAGAATCCCAGCAGCAAAGCACCAGAGAGATGCTAGAGATGAGACAGGCAACTTCTGCTGAGGCTCTCCAACCATCAAGCAGGGACATTAGGAGCTGGTCAAAACCTGCAGAGGAGGTGTGTCCAGATTCTTCTACAGAAGAAAGCTATAGCAGTCTGCAGACAGTGTGGAGCATGTTCATGACTTCCTGCCCGTTCCTGCCTCTCTTATTACCATTTACATTGTCATGCTTACAGAAAAAGCATGACACATAACACTGAGGAAGGGGAAAAGGTAAGAGAAGATGCCAGGAAGGGAAGGGTGTGCATATTTTATAGAATAGTCATTCCACAGAATGGATATGGCTTGGTAGTTGTTAAGCCTAGCTGATTAGAAGGGGAAAACACAGGGGAAATTTCCATATCTTGTTTGAGACATATCAAGCACTCTGTTTACCAACACACTAAGAGAATAACCAGGATAATCAGACAGTGGAGTTGGCCATATTGAGTGTGCTAAAGGAAGATATGTGACTTCATGCATATTCTGCATTACTGATGGCATTTTCTAAAGTGATAGTTATGAAAATATATGATAACAAATAAAATCATCTGAAAAGACAATAAAGAAAATGTTCTGCCTGAGACTTGAAGAAATTCTTTAAGATGTGAGTTGAATCTACCAAAGTGGAGATAAACACAGCTTTGTCACTAAGTCAGCAACAAGAAAAGGCTCTCCACACTTCCCATAACTATTTAATGCACTATTTGGAGTTTTACCTAGAACAATAAGAAAACAGGGGGAAACAAAGAGAATACTAAATAAAAACAAAGTCAAATTATCATTATCTGCAAAGGATATGTTTATATTCATAAATCAACCTAAAAATTCCACCAGAGAACACATATAGCTGATATCCCTTTCAACAAAATTAGCACAGAAAATCCTGTAGCCTTCCTATACACAAATGACAATAGATTTCAAAAGACATCAGGGAAACAATAATTTTCATTTTACTTACTTACTGTCTGTCTGCCTATCTGTCTGTCTGTCTATGTCTCTCTCTCTCTCTCTCTCTCTCTCTCTCTATATATATATATATATATATATATCACAATGTATTATATTATAATTTTCTTACTATATATCATTATATTATAACTATTATATTATATACTGTTTATATATAGGAGAGCTGGTCAAGTAGGATGAAATGGTACAAAAGGGAGGCAACAAGTCAGAGACAAACCCTGCTTATGCTGTTAGTAGTCCCACATTAAGACCAATTACACTACTGTTACATATGTGCAGAGGGACTAGGTCAGGCCCATGTATGCTCCCTGGTTGGTAGTTCAATCTCTCTGGACCCCTGTGTTATACTAGGCTCTTGTCTGCAAGTATAGCAAAATAATATTAACAGTTGAAGGGGTGGGTTCCCTTTCATGGCACGGAGTCACTGGACAAGCAATGGTTGGTCATTGTGTCAAATTCTACACCATCTTTACTCTTTACACAACATGTAGGCAGAACAAATTGTAACTCAGAAGTATTGTAGCTGGGTTGGGATCCCAATCCCTCCATTGGAAGTGTTGCCTGGTTGCAGCAGATGACGTATTCACCATCCATAACCCCCATTTCTAGAAGTCTTAGCTACGGTTACCTTCATAGATCCCTGGGAGTTTCCATTGTCCTAGGTTTGTAGTTTGTTAAGTAATTTCTTTGGGTACTCTCTCCCTCTGTTGTCCCCCAACCTGCTCCCTCCTGTTTCTATCCTCCCAAGCCCCATCAAGTCATCTGTTGAGCTCTCTGTGTTACTTACACCTTTAGGTCTGTAGATTGTAACATGGTTGTCCTTTACGTTGTGGCTAACATCCACTTAGAAGTAAGTACACAGCATGTTTGTCTTTCTATGTCTGGGATATCCAACGATGATACATTCTAGTTTCATACATTTGCCTGAAAATGTCCTGATACCATTGCTTTTAATAGCTGAGAAATACTCCCTTTATAAATGTGCCACATTTTGTTATCATTTCTTCAGTTGAGGGAAATCTAGGTTGCTTCCTATTTCTGGCTATTACACATAAAACTACTATGAACACAATTAAGAAAATGTCCGTGTGGTAAGGTGAAGCATACTTTGGGTATATACCCAGAAGTGGTAGAAAAAAAAAAAATATATATATATATATACTTTATATATTATTACATATTATATGTGATATAATACATTATATATGATATCCACATATACACATTAAAATAAATACATATATACATATATGTAGTTGATATATCAATTGAAAGCTTGCACAATAAAAACTTTAAGATACTGAAGAAATAAATTGAAGAAAATATCAAAAGATAAAAAGATCCTTCATGATCATGAATTGCTAGAATTAATATAGTTAAAAACCCTCATCACATCAAGAATCTACTCAATGCAATCGTCACTTATATTCCAAAATAATTCTTCCCAGACATTGAATGGACAATTTTTACCATCATGTGGAAACAAAACACAATTGTAGAATCTCTAAGAACAACTCAGAGTAATAACATTGAGGAAGAACGTGCATTAAAGACCCACATGTAGGTCTCCACACATATGGACAACTGATTTGTTTTTTATTAAAAAGCCAGAAATACAAACTGGAAAAAGCCTCTTCAACAAATGCTCTGGTAAGACTAGATGGCTGGGTTTAGAAGTATACACAAAACTCGGGGTTGGGGATTTAGCTCAGTGGTAGAGCACTTGCCTAGGGAAGCGCAAAGGCCCTGGGTTCGGTCCCCAGCTCCGAAAAAAAAAAAAAGAAGTATACACAAAACTCTAGCTCAAGCGAATCAACAAACTGAAAATAAGGCCAGAAACACTGGATCTGATAGAATGGAAAACGAGCCACAGTCTTGAATCCGTTGGCAGAGGAAAAGACTTTCTGAACAGATCACTGGTAACACAAGCACGAAGAACAAAAATTAATAAATAATATCTCATGAAACTGAAAAGCTTTAAATGGCAAAGGACAGTATCATTCAGTCAAAGTGACAGGCAACCAGATAGTTAAAGATTTTTACCAACTCCATGTCTAAAATCTAAAGTATACAAAGAACCTTAAAAACTGGACATCAAGAAAAAGAACCCAAATAAAACTGAAATAGAGATCCAAACAGACAGTTGTCAAATGAAGAAGTACAAAGTAACACCCTCTCGAATCATTCAGTGGTGTCTGTGGAACCACTAGTAGTAGCAGGAGGTCACAGCAAGAAGAGACAAGGTGATGATTAGAAAAGGTAATGAGGGGAATCAAACTGAGAAGGAAATTGTTTCATACCCTCTTTGGCATATAGATTGACAATGATTGTAGATGCTTGAAGATGATATGTCTTTGGGAATCTACAGATGTTTTAATAACCTATCTGGACTTTGGGTTGTATTAGAATAAAGGACATTTTTCTCCTCACAAATTATCCTGGATTGTGTTACTAAATTATGCTATAGTTGTTATAATCTCCTTCTTCCTGTCCTGTTAAATGCTGCTTGCTTTAATCTATAACGGCAAACTTGCACTGCTTTATAGTAAATGATCCTGGATGGTGAGGTATGATCTGTGATCTTTCTCGGCATGCACATGAGTCTCCAAGAGCTGTGTTGCGTGGCTACCATGGACTGAGTCATTATAATGAAACTGTTTAAATTAATCCCTGTAAGAAGCAAGTGTGAGTGACTTTTCAGGGTGGAGTTGGGAAGATTGTACTCAAAATTGAAGGTTTAGTCAGACCCTGTCCTTGTAATGTAATAATTCTCAGATACCCAACTATTTCTCTCTTTGGTAGACAAATCCATCCTGTTCTCCTGAGAAAATATAATAATAAACATCTCCTTGTGGGCAATCAAATCAGATTTCAAGAAAGGGAATTGTGTGGATCATATCCAAACTTTCCTACATGTGGTGGGGTTGGCAGGGAAGGAAAAAAATTAAAAAAAAAAACCAAAACACAAATGGCTTCAAGATTGTGTCTATAAGATTGAAAATATCTTCTAAATCTTTTGATGCTTCAAATAATTTTTATTTACTGTGCTAATAATACCTAGAATTCCAGAAGAAAAATAAAGCTATTTATAGAATAACAAGAGACTCAGACAAATTTAGTATCATGAAAGGCGAGAAAAGACAGTTTCAACATTGACATGTACATAGACTGAATGTATCTAATAATGATAAAAAGGGAAAAAATGAGGATAGGCAACAGCCCTTTGCTTTGTAAAACAATTGTCAATGGTGTATTTGAAATTTCAAATCAGAAAGAGAATAAAACACCCTAAGTTTTCCAATGTGTGTATTAAAAGTAATGAAGGTTATTTTCCTCCCTGAAAAGAAATGAAATAGGGCCATCTATCCATACATACACACGCACACATGCACGCATGCATGCACGCATGCACACACGCACGCAGGTCCATATGGGGTTTGGGGCAAAAGGTAATGTTTTGGATTTGAAAGGGCAGAACTGAGTGTGGAAATGTGAGAGAATTTTTCACCTGATCTTTTTACTGAGGAGCATAATAAAGATATTGACAGAGGAGAGAGTAGCAAACAGCCCAGTATTTGAAGAGGAAAAATGAGTGAGGGAATTTTCGTCTGAGAGAGTTTGAAAATGTATACCAAGTATAAGAGGCAGTGTATACAAAGCGAATAGAATTTATTCATAGATAAGTAACAAAATGACTAATCAAGCCAGGTAAGACACCGTGGTGAGCTGAAGATTGGCCTGAAACATTAATATCATTTGAATATTGATGTACAGCTAAGTGTCTCAGAGTTATAGGTATGACACTAAATTATAACATAGAAATCTTTAACTAATAGCCAGATTTAAGATGATGTCTAACTCATCCAGCACAGCTTGGTCCTTAAAAATGGACTGCGGTGTTAAGGGAATGAAAAATGGTAAAGTACACAGACACTGGTACAGGAAAACTGTGAGTAGGTAGGCTCACACTGATGTAGAGGAACCAAGCAAGCAAGCAAGCAAGCAAGAGTGGACCTGTGTGCCTTTGTTACATGCAGCAGGAGAAAAGGAGCTTCTTCCTCTCAGTCAGAGGGCTCGGTAGGTGAATGAATGTCTCTGGTTGTAAACAGCTAGAAAGAAGATTTCAGTTACAATTGCGTAGGAATCCCCAAAAGAAGGGGATAGGTCTGAGGCCTTGGGGTCTTGGAAGTAATATGTGCTCAGGTTTTCTGGGGCTCCTTTTAAATTCAGCCAGAGCTTCCTCTGCTCCCTGTAGATGTCAGGTTGCTGAAAGGAAAGTGAGATAAGTAACGTATAAATATTTATTCACCTCATCTTTAAAAGTGAATTCATACTATAATGAATGGGGAGTTAGAATATTTATAAAAGCACTAAAAAGACGGTAAAGGAAAGCAACTTGCTGTATCTTAACAGTATATGTAAATATTGAACTATAATTAATTACATGTGTACTGAGTCCCTAAGAGCAGAGGGCATTAATGTCTATAATTGAGTTGGAAATCCATTTCAAAATAAATTGCATAATTATGATTAAGTTATACACATTATAGTAAATAAACACAGATGAAAACTGCAGAATCCAGGTGGTAGATATTCACTGTTGAAATGTGCTTGGACATTTTAATATTCTTTTATATTTCAAAAGAATTATTTTGACGGCAACTTTCTATGTCGCTCACTTTGGCTCCGGATCTTCCTACCTCTTCCTTCTAAGACAGGGTCACAGACGTGTGCCACCACAACCAGTTGTGCTCAAACTTTTTATAGAAAACACGCACGCACGCACGCACGCACGCACGCACGCACGCACACACGCACACACACACCCCACAAAGGAGATGAGGAAGGAAAAGGCAAGAAAAGAGAGAGGAGGAAGTTAGAAATCCCATCATGCTGCATTGTTGTGTGGAAACAGTGACTCGGTTTAGATGAATTAGCTAAAGAAGGGGCACCTGGACTTCGCGGTTCAGTTACTGAGGCAGTCAGTATAAACTCTCAGAGCACACTGGATGTTATGTGTTTTGTTAAATGCTTCACAGTCCTAACTACATTGTGCTACGTGATGCTTCTGTGTGCTAAGACTTGGTGACTAAGGTTGGAAAACAGGAGGATCCAGATGAACCTTTTTACTAAGGGTAATCTCTCTTGCCTCCCTGTCCCTTCCAGATCTTGTGATATGTCCCCTGTCAATGACTGCTTAGATAAGAGTTCTGAAGAGCTATTGTGGACAGGTCAGTAGAGGAATTACAGGAAGGAGGCTCCAGTTTTATGTGCTTTAGGGGGCATCGTAGTTTTGATTTTATTTACCCTTTTCCCCTCCCTTTAGTTGCCCACATTGCATTTTCGGGTGGAGCTGTTTTCTCAACAATGTTACTGGGTTTGAGACTTCGCAATCACCTTGCTGATGTTTTGCCAATTTCCTGGTCTTCTCCCAATGTTGAGATTCACCCTTCCCTGTCAGCAAAAGGAAACCCTCCCTGCCAATTTCCAGTTGGTATTGGCTTCAATGCTTATGGATCTCCCTTGACAGCTGTTTGAAAGATACTGATAAGTAATGGCTAATCAGTATCTGCAGAGTATCCTGAGTATCCTCAGGAACTCCAAGAGTCCACGGCCTGATTTTTCTATAGTCTTTACTCACAATACTTTGCAAAAGATTACTGATAAGGTGTACTCTGATGACCTTTCTAATATTTACTAATTCAACTGGTTGCCTAGCTTCTAATATGAATTTCAAGATTTCATTGGTATGCAGCTGAAAGGCTTTTCACATCTTGAACATGTATGTAAGAGTTTGCATATATTCTCTAGCTCCTGCCCACAAAATAGGGATAGATTTGTGGTAAGATGAACAGAAATAGAGATCTGTGCTCAACAGTTCATTGTAAAGGGCCACTGGACATTCCATCAATACTTTTATTCTATCTTAAGTAATATATATAATATCAAATTCATAGTTCATTGTATGTATGTAACATTCAGTTTTCACCAGATTTCAAACAATTGAATTACTTTAATATATCATTGTATTATTGTTATTTATTTTCTTTCTTCCTGACCTTTTTTGCATCAGACCAGTTTCCCCTCCTTCCTTTTCTCCTAGTTCCACTCCTACCTCCCCTGTCACCCCCGTCATCCACTCCTTTATGGATATTAATCAACTATAGCATATCAGTGGCACTAAGACTAGGTATTGCCCCTTGTATGGAGTCTCCAGTAGGCAACCCAGTAGGAGGAAAGGGTCCCTAAAGAAGTCAAAACAGTCAATGGCAACCCCTATTTTCACTGTAATGAATCCCATGGGATGACCTAGCTATTCAACTGTAACAGGCAAGCAGAGAGCCTATGTAGGCTGTCTAAATGTCCGTACAGTATTGGTGAGGCCCTATGAGCCTGTCTTGATTAATTCTGTGGGTTTCCATGAACCTGAGGCATCAAGGACACCACAACAAAACCCATAGAATCAATTTTCCATTAGTCTTATTTGAAGGTATTTTAGTATAATTAGGACCATTTGAATATATACATTGATCTCTCATTTTCTTACTCTACCATTAAGACTTTAATGAGTTCATTCATAAATGTAATGACTATTCTGATGTTCATAGCTTTCAACAAACATCAGTTTTCTACTTGTAAACAGTAAAATAAGTATTGTCAGGCACAGACTTTTCTCACACTGATGTTATACTGTGGTTAGATGATTCTCTAAAAATAGGAACATTGAAGCAAATGGTGTGGATATTTTCATTCTTTCAGAATATTTTTCTTCAAATTGTGTCTGAAAGTGTCCTTTTTCTTCTGCTACCAGCCATTAGTGTTCTAATGCTGCTCCATTATCAGTATTTGATATTTGAGCATATTTGTTGAGTCTACAATGTATTCATTTTCCGCTCGCCTTGAATTCCCCAGCTGTCTTCCTCACAGCTACAGCAAGGAAAGAATTATTTTTAGGAAAGGAATTCCTTTTTTAATAAGGAAGAAGTGGTGACTGACTTCAGTACATGCAATACTTTTCTAAGCAATTTGATATTAACAAGGGATTAAGTGTCTAGTTCACACCCTCATATCCCTCTCTGGGCTTGCCCTTTAGTTCAGTGTTTTGTGGCCTGCTGGGTTTACAATGAGATTTGTGGTAATTATTTTATGCTTTCCTTCTTGCCTTTCTGCTGATCTCTGCTTGCTTACCATTTTAACGAGAGATCAAGGGGGTCAAGTAAATATCACGTGACATGACAGGGAACACAATTAATTTTAGGGAAAATATAACAGACTAAAGGAATGAGGTCTTTTACAATGGGTACAGAGAATCTCACTGTGTGAAGCTCTAAGTACTTCATCACTTTGGGTTACCACAGCCTCATACTGGAAAACAGTGCATTCTCATTTCACATGGAGGCTCCCCTACTTCCCAGATTAGATAAATCTATGAAACGTATTTAGGCTCAGAAGAGTGAAACACAAAAAATTATTTCTACAATATGATTTTCCTTTGAGAATTAAATTTGGTCAGGTAAGAAGATCCAAGTACATTTAACTACACACAACTAATATTCAGTGAATTCTCTTTGGCCACTTATCCTTTTGATAAACAAGGCTAAGACAAGTTCTACAGTGAAGCATGGGAAAGGACACTGACGGGTGCTGGGACCTACCTGAGTGGCTTCACCTTTTCAGAGAGTGAATCATGACCACATTGATGTAGAGGCATTCTGAACGCTGGACATGCTAGGGCAGTTGTTAGTGGTGCTTCATTATTTAACAAGGATACAACAGAACTCCCAGCCAATTCTAGTTCACATAGAGTAAAACATTTAAAGTCTGAAGACTCAGGTAATAAAGCTCAAGTAAGAGGTCAAGTAGTTGAACACACTTGTAAATAGTGCACTCACTGCAGGTGTAGTAAGAAGCTAGTACTTGGAAGCTAAAGCTATTGGTGTGTTCTTTAGTTCTAGGTATAATATAATTATTTCCTGATTCAGTGACTTTGTGTGTCTCAATATTAGTCTCCATTCGCTACATTAATTGGGACAAAATGAAAGAAGTGACATAAAATGCCCTTATTGGAAATTGACCCATTTTGAAGAAAGGGTAACAGATTTTTGTATCATCATTAAGCATGATAAAATCAGACTGTTAGGAAACAGGATTAGTCCCATTTCTAATGGTGCCCAAATACTTGTTTCTTCTGTATCATACAAACCATTTTCTGTTGTGGAAAATATTGCTTGCTTCCATTCCCTGAAAACGTTTTCCTTCTTTGTATGGATACAGAGATAAGTGCTGTTCACAATTAAAATTATTCTTCCCTCCTCAGACACACCTCTGAGGAAATGTCTTACAAACAACCCTAGAGGGTTTACTAATATTTGTTTGTTGCTTCATAGCCCATTTATCAGTGAGTCTTATGCCATTGCATTGATGCCTCAGTTACACTTATTTACAGATAAAGACATCATTGTTGCTCGAAAGCTTTGTCAATTAGGAATCAAGCTGTTCTACATAATCATGGTGGCCTTCTCTAGGGATGGTTTCCGGCTAATTTGGGTCAGTACCACAACTTGTAATTGCCAGGTCACTGATAGCAGCAGGTATTAACATAGTTTGCAATGTTACTGTCTCTTAACCTTGTGGGTTATTGGAGGAAAAAATTCATGGAAAACAAAGAGCTCAGAAGTAGACCTTCTAAAAGAAAGCCAACTTTGTCAAATAAGCTGACATAGTTTAATAGACAAACAATATGGTCTTTTGCAGCAAACAATATTATAAGTTCATGAGATAAAGTAAATTTGTTATTTTTCCTGATCTACTATCAAGCTCATCCACCATGAGATCCCAACAATTTGTTAGTTACTGTTTAAGTTTTTCTACTGGAGTAGCTTACTTGATTTATTTTAAAAGAGAAGATTTTCTTTGATATAGGATAGGGTCTTCCCCCTTCTTATAAACAAACGTTACAAATTTATAAATTTATGATGTTAGACAAGAAATGGAACTTTGAAAATACACAGAAAGGTAGAATTTTAAAGGGTCAAAATTACATATCTAATATGCTTATGTAATGAGCTTCATTCCCTGTCTTTTTATAGTAATGGTATGTGAAATTGTGAGGTCATAGGATTCTGTCTACACTGAATCCTCAATTTCCACATAGCAGCCATCGGACCTCAGCGGTGTTTCATCCCGATTTGTAAATCTACCATCATCCAGAACTGTGACATTCTTCTAGGCTAGTCTAAGAGCTGTGTTCAGCAAGGTTTTGATTTCAACACCGTAGAATATTTTTCCCCTCTGCTATTCTTGCAGTACATAATAATGGTGCCTCTTCCCTTGGAGAAATAAGGAAAAACTTCAGATTGAAATACAGTAGATAATACTGTGACAATGAATTGATGCATTTCTAATAATAGTTAGAAAATGCATTAGAAAACTCATCTGGTTACTATCACACTCAATATGGTAATTGGTTTTCCATGAAAATACCGAGTCTTGTCTTTAAGAAAGCCAATGTAATAATAATATTAAAAATTATTTTAAATTCTTCATTGTATATTCAGGAAAGTCAAGAGGGCAAAGAATAAATTAGAATTAACAGTGTCACACGACTCCTCCTCGATACTTGTGATTTATATGGGTGTGTAATGAGGTCAAATTGAATAACCATATAAGTAGCAGTGAAACTTATTCTCTTGGGACATTAGGTAGCAGCTGTGGTACTGTTGCCTGGCTGTTCTGCATAGGCTCTCAATTCTGAGGACTTGTGTAGGAGATGCAGAGGGACAGGTTCTTTCGAGCTTACTTTAGAGAGCAATAGATTGATCTGTTTGTGGCTGTAACCCTGCAAGCTTCCTCTCTTTGCTGATTACCAACCAGAGGCCAAATCCACCCATTAGGAAGTATGTTTCTTCTGATGCCTCCCTGTTCATCCTTCAGGCAGCAAGACTAGTTCATGGCCTCCCCACGGCTTGGCCTTACTGAGTTCTACAGCTACACATTTTCTGACCACAATCGAAGTAGAAGAGGAGACATTTGACATGACTAGATTGAGACAGCTTGAATAATCTCTGTACTATATTGTCTATTAATGCTCTATGTTAAAATCTATTTTTCCCCTTAGATCACCAAGTTCCACTCAAATACTTTGAGAATCAAGACTTTGTACATATTGACATTTGCAGATCACAAACAAAAATACTTTACACCTAATTATAAACATTCATTAACATATTGCTTTTCCATTAGTCTTGATAGGCTGTGATTAAAGCTGTTCTTTGAGAATCACTTTTTCTAATCGCTCAGTGAGGTAGAAATTCATGTACTATATAAAACTTCTTATTTTGTGCACGATGCTGTTCCTATAATGTATATAATATATTAAGTGGTCAGAATAGAATGTAGCTGGTTAAATTATTTACTTATATTTAAAAATAAAGCAAACATTAAAAATTTTAGAGAAGTACCACTATGCTGACAATAACCCACATTTTCATGTTGTGAATTCTCATGCTTCTAGAAGCCAAGACTGAGCATGGCTGTTCTAGTGTATTAGGGAGACTGCATTTTCCCTCGGGTGTGTTTATTTATACCTGTTGATTTTATGAACCGTAGGTAGATGATAGAAAATGTACACTGTAGAGGGTTATGTCACTGGAAATTATTGATTTTTATAAATTGGAAAGGGTTTATAAATAGATTTTTAAACTAAATTGCATTTAAGAAGTATTCAATAGCTCTAATTTTGTGGATTAGAAAGTCATTAGTAAAATAATCAGGACTTAACACTAATATATACAGTTTAATGCTTTATCCAATTTTTGCACCAGTCAAGGGAACTGAATTTAGGTTATATTAGCAGCTTGCATGAACTTCAAAGGTTTGGAACTGTGGAACAACTCTTTCTTCCACACAAATGTGATTCTCAAAAGGCAATCTCCCAGAAGGCTCATTATTTCAAACAGGCTGGGATGGTAGAGCCTAAGCATTGGAGTCATCAAGAACCTGGTGAACTGAAGGTTGCTTGTCTGGGGACTTGGTTTGAAATTGGGGCCTCTTCTCATGTACTCCTCCTCAAAAAAGGTTATCTTCTTGCTTTGAGTTGTATTATCACTGTCTATACTTGTTCCAGTTAGAGCAAGTTGGGAGAACTGTGACTCTAGACATCATCGATTTGAAGATGATATTAAATATTCTGCTACCTTCCTTGAGTCCTAGTTAATTACTTATCACAGGAAGGTCCTAATTGAGTAATTTATTATTCATTGTACTAGCAGACTAATCTATTTCTGTCTGGAGTATGTGGGTGTGTGTGAAGGTGTAGGTGTTAGGTATAATGTGTGAAGATAGCTGTGTATTCTGCAGAATTCCCTGATATAGCTTCTGTTTACAAAAGTAGATGCAAGGAAAAGGGGTGTCTGGAGAGCCTGAAACCTGTCTGGAGCTTCCATGGAAGATGCAAGGACTGTTTTGAGATCATATATTCAATAAATGCAGCTATTATCTGTTTGTCTCTGTTTTTCCTAGTTTTTAATTGGAGATAGTATTTTTCTCTTTACTTTACCTATGAACATCTATAGAAAATTGTGTGTGCGTGTGTGTGTGTGTGTGTGTGATAAATATAGATCAATTTGCATTCTCTTGCATTCAGACCATCAGTTAGACCAGCATCATTTTTGAAGATTTTTTTGTATAACCCACTGATAGTTTTGACTTCTTTGTCAAAGATCAAATGTCCATAGGTGTGTGGGTTTACTTTGGGGTCTTTAATTCTATTCCATTGATCAACTTAAGGTTAGACATAGTGATTACCCAGGTCTTTTAGTATTGAGAATTATTTTTGCTATTCTGGGTTTTTGTTGTTCAATATGAAGGTGAGAATTGTTCTTTCTTTGTCTTTAAAGAATTGAGGCCGAATTTTGATGGATATAGCATTGAATCTGTACATGGCTTTTGGTAAGATGACCATTTTCACTATGTTAATCGTACTGATAACTGAGCATGAGAGATCTTTCCATTTTCCAAGGTCTTCTTCAATTTCTTTCTTCAAGGACTTGAAGTTCTTATAAAGATCTTTCACTTACTTGGTTAGAGATACACAAAGATACTTTATATTATTTTTGACTATTTTGAATGTTGTTTCCTTAATTTCTTTCTTGTCGCAATTACCCATTTTATAAAGGAAGGCTACTAATATTTTGAGTTAATTTTATATACAGCCACTTTGCTGAAGTTGTTTTTCAGGTGTAGGCACTCTCTGGTACAATTTTGGGGAAGGCTTATGTATACCATCATATCATCCACAATATGGCAACATACAGATTGGGAGAAGAGGGCTAATATCCAAAATATACTAAGAACTCAAGAAGTGAGACTCCAAAAAGCAAATAGCCTAATTAAAAATGGGGTACAGAGCTAAACAGAGAATTCTCAACTGAGGAGTCTTGAATGGGCAAGAAGCAGTAAAGAAATGTTCAAATCAAAGAATTGTAAATCAAAACAACCAGAGATTCTACTGTACACCAATCAGAGTGGCTAAGATCAAAAACTCAAATGACAGCATATGCTGATAAAGATGTGGAGAAAGGGGAACACTCCTCCATTGCTGGTTTGATTGCAAACTGCAACAATCACTATTGAAATCAATCTGGTGGCTCCTCAGAATATTGGAAATAGTTCTACCTAAAGAACCAGCAATACCACTTTAGGACATATACCCGAAAGATGCTCCACCATATCTCAAGGACACATGCTCCACTATGTTTATAGCAGCCTTATTTGTAATACTTGGAAGCTGGAGACAAGCCAAAAGTCTCTCAAACAAAGAATGAATACAGAAAATGTGATTCATTTACACACTGGAATACTACTAGCTGTTAAAAATGAGGACATCACAAATTTTGCAGGCAAATAGATGGAACTAGAAAATATTTTGAGTGAGGTAACCCAAACCCCAAAGGATATGTGGTATGTGTTCATTGATAAGTGGATACTAACCAGAAATTTCTGAATACCCATGATACAACTCATAGAATATATGAAACTTATCAAGAAGGAAGGTCCAAGTGTGTATACTTCAATCCAACTTAGAATGAGGAACAAAATAATCATGGGAGGCGGAGGGAGGGAGGGACCTGGGTTGGAGAGGGGAGAGGGGAGTAAAAGGGAGGTAGAATATTGGGGGAGACCAGAGAGAAGCCTATTATTCAGGATAATTAATACAAATATGCAGCAGTGTGGGATGGGGGACAGGGAGAACCTCTAGAAAATCTAAGACATTAGAGATATGAGAAGTTTCCAGAACCCAATGAGAATGTACGTTCCTGAAATTCCTAAAAGTGAGGAGAAGGAGTCTAAAGAGACTACCTTCAATAGACTGACATGGTCTCCCTTTGATGCATGGGGCCACCCATTCATCTTCAACATGTTTGACCCAGAATTGTTCCTGTCTAAAAGAAACATAGAACCAAAAATGGAGTACAGACTGAAGGAAAAGCCATCCAGTAATCATCCCGACTTGGGATCCATCCCATGCACAGGCACCAAACCTGACCCTAACACTGATGCCATGTTGTTCTTTCAGACAGGCACCTAGCATGGCTGTCCTCTGAGAGGCTCTACCAGCAGGTGACTGGGACAGATGCAGATACTTACAGCCAATCACTGGACTGAGCTCAGGACCCCTATGGAAGAGTTAGGGGAAGGATTGAAGGAGCTGAAGGGGATGGCAACCGCAAAGGAAGAACAGTATCAACTATCCTGGGACCCCTGAGAGCCCCCAGAGACTAAGCCACCAACCAAAGAGCATACCTGGTCTGGTGTGTGCACACACACTCTGTAAACCTCCAAGGCAGTAATGCCTTTCACTGTGCTTTATAAAACCATTATAATTTTCCAGAAAACACTATTGCCATAGCAACCTGGAAGCCAGTGTACTTAAAATTAAAACAACCTTCTTTTGCAATGCAGGATATTGATTTATGTTATTTAGTATCACTCAGATTTAATTAGATGTACTATGGCTTTCTTCATGTTGAGGACCTTGAATTTAAGCAATCAGCCATATTTCACTTAACCCGAAGGCAGAGGTTTTTCATATAGCTCATTTATGTGTGATGTTTTCTGTTTTTTCCTATTCATATTAATCTAATTTACTTATAGTAAAGCCAGGCTGAATGCATGCGTGCGTGTGTGTGTGTGTGTGTGTGTGTGTGTGTGTGTGTGTGTGTGTGTGTGTGTGTGTGTCCTACCTACTAGAACATTTTTCTGGATTCACCTTCCTCTCTACATTTTTTTTCTGTGCAATAATTACTTTAAATCCTGTTGATAAACTTCACTCCCTGAATGATATCTATCCTGACCAGTCCATGATTCTACAGACATCTGTATTTTTTTCTGAAACCAGTTTTTACTTTCTTAATGTATAATTGCAAACTTTATCACAGTGTATATTAATTATCATCAATGGGTTGCTCTGTTATCGGAATGTCCCTCCCTCTTTCCTCTAGTACCTTTCAGGCTTGAAGGACAGAAGAACAGTACTTCCCGATCAAGCATTCCCCAGCCCCAGACTTCTATCAATACCTATTTAGATCGTTTAATCTGTTCCAGGGTTTTATGATGTATGAGTTATCTCTAGTTTTTAGATGAAATCATGAAAGCTCAGTAGATTCTACTGGTGAGTAAATGTAAAATATTCCTCCATGTAAGCTCTTTGGCAATTTATAAAGCCCCAGCACCTTCCTTTTTGGCTGAGAAGAGTTCTGCTGCATGTTCTTTCCCAGGGTGATATGAACACATGTCTATTCCCTTCAGATCTGGCTTTGAAACATTTCCACCCAAGTCTTGTTAGAAAACCAGTGAGCTTTTTGTGTTTACTTATTAGATGTGCAGGCAAAGCAATTTTTTTTTTCAGAAAAAAGAAAGTGATTGATTCAAAGTTATCTGCAAGCACAAAAATGGCCACTCCAGAATTAATGAATGGTCACAAGAACTGTGTTACTAGAAGTCCCACACATTTGCAATCAGCTCAGCTACTCAGAGAGTCTCCCTTTCACAGCAGTCGTTCCCACTCATGTAACTGGGGAGAGGAACTTTGTAAATGTTTCAGCTTTTAGGAAGTTACTTCATCTCAATACTTTAGTTTACTTCATAGGTCTTGTATGTTTTATTCATTTCTTGGGTCTTATGATCTGCCCTCTGAGAGGAAATATTTCAATTCAGAGCAATGAGCTACACTATAATGCTCTGCTCATGTAAGATGGATAGAAGAGTCCTTGTCCACATGCTCACACGGGAAGCAGGTCAAAGTTTTAAAAAAGGAAGGTAGCATAGCACAAGTCTGAGGTCTGGTCCATAATGAGGAGTCGGTCAGGACCTCTGGGAAAGACAGAAACTGATTTAAGTGTCTGCTAGGGGTAAAAGCAAACAATCTTTTGGGTTTCCCTCCACAAGACATTTTTCTTAAGAAATTTAAAATGAAACCAAAAATTGCTTAGAGAGATAGCATGTCTGATGAAAAACCAACAGATTAACACAGTTTGGCTGGCATGTGGGCAAGACCAGGCAGCAAACCAGAACCTGGGAAGTCCAGAGCCGCGGGGTGCTCTGTGGGTAAATAGCATGGAAATTGCCACTTCCTCCTCTGCGGCACACTTGCATACCCCTGTGTTGTCAATTGCTCTTGGAGGATTTTCTCATGCAATGAGCAGGGGAGCATCTGTCCACACCAGGCAAGCGAATCTAATATGCCACAAGGGAAGCTGGGTTCAGGTTATCTGTGGCTTTTAATAATGTCCATTAATGTGAAATATCACAGGGAGAGAGAAAATTGTTTCTAAGGACTACTGTAAGGACCTGCACTCTGGCCAGGAAGTCCACCTTATCCTGGCCATCCATTTATGCCTTTCTGGACCTAAGAGACTTCTGGGGGTGTATAGCTTACACTGATTTTTGGACAGATTTTTGTCCAAATCATTCCATTTTCTCTAATGGGCTACAGCATTATCGTGATTAATTTGACTGTAATTGAATTATATTACAAGACTGACATTTGTCTTTGACTTTGGCAGGGAGCTGGCCTTTTTGTCATCGGACTCACCAGCCAGCCAGAGCTATGGTGCCAGACACAAATGCCAGGAAGCCTAATCAGGTTGATTGAGTGTGTGTGTGTGTGTGTGTGTGTGTGTGTGTGTGTGTGTGTGTGTGTGTGTGTGTGTGCGTGCATGTGCTTGCAAGTATGAACGCACACATCTGTGTGAAAAATCATAGAAGAACCAATGTGGATTTTGTCTCTTTGAATTTCAAATGTTGAAATTGTGACTCAAAACAAGACTACAGCTGGAGACAAGGTGATTAAACGGGTTAATGAGTTAAACTGAGGTCTCAAGAGAAATTTCTGCTCCATATGTAGATGACTTTTAAGACACTTCCACAGGCCATTCTCAGGATACCACTACCATGATATTTAATATAATTTTAATAGAATTTAATAGAATTTTGTAATAGAATTTTGAGCCACATAAACTGTTTTACTTTATATAAGTTTACTGAGATTCAAGTATGTTTTAGTAACATAAAACAGATTAAACCCTACACTGGATCTTCAGGGGAGGAGACCTGTCAGGCATAATGTCCCAGCTTTTACCGCTGTCCATGGCACTAGCTTCCAGATCTGACTTTATCCTGACAATGGATTTAGAGAAACCCAAAACTCAATAGGCAATCTAGGGGAGGAACGGATCCTTGAGTGGTAAAGAAGCAGGAAGGGAAGCAGTGATGTGCAAGAGGAGTCAGACACATAAAGTGATCGTGCCTTGTATCAGCTCATTCACTCCACAACTCCTTCCTGCAAAGTGAATCCACTCTGGGGAAAAGGAAGTAATTCGCTCATGAGAATGTAGTCCCCAAGAACCAAGTACTTTCTGTTTGTCCCAATATAAATATTTCCTTTATTACCTTCTTACTACTGCCACACTGGGACAAAATTTCTAGTGCATGGATGTTGACCTGCATGCTGGAGGCTTTCACCGGAAATCTCTGGTTCAGCTAGGTGCATGGGTTTAGGTGAAGGGGAACTTGAGTAGGGAGGGAGAACAGCTTTCTGCTGCCTGCACTGCTGGTGTTGCTCCCCCAGTGTTTCTGCTGCTGCTGTTGCAAGACCAGGCTAAACCAGCAGGGGACTGACTAGCTGCTGAGGAGTGCGGGGGAGCGTCTGGTAGTCTTTCTGTAGATGAGGTGGAAGCAAAGCTTTAGCTGTGGTGTTTCCTACCTCAAGCTATGGTAGCCACAGGATGGGAGAGGGGATAGAGAATTTTCTACTTCTTTTTCAGCAGATGGTAAAAATGGTCATGGATGAATCAGGTGAATACATGTCATTCTTGCAGGAAGGACTTTGTAGAGAGATGATGTCATCTGCTGCTTCTGGCACTCCCTTTTCTTAAACTAGAACTGGCCATAGTGAATGAAAAGCTAAGCAGCACATTAAAAAGTAACTGTGCTATTTGCCATAATGGCAATATTCTCTATGGTCCTGCTTTCTTGTGTCTTTTAAGCCAATTCCTTTCTTAGGACAGGCACTTGTATCCCTCTCAAAAATTACACCAGGACCCTCACCATGTAGGAATTGGGCTGTTAAAGGCTTTAGGTTCCACAGAAGCACAATTCATCAAAGGCAAACAATATGTCTATGGAATTACCTTCATCCAATACCCATTTTCTTTGTTATTATACATAGAATGAAGCTGTACAAATATTACAGTTTTATTCAGATTCAAGGTTCCCATAATGACCAGAAGGTAATCTTTTAAAGATTCCTCCTCTTCCTCCAGCTCTTCTATTTTTGTACCTCTTTTGCAATGTTTTTTGAATCTTAAAAGGAGAGAACTGTTGTTAAAAATGTCTCATTTAGGGCTGAGCATTCAGGCACTTATTCTCAGTGCCTTTACCAATTTTGCCTTTCAGTATGACTGCTGCCCTCAAAAATGGCTCAGTGGTTAAGAGCACTGACTGCTCTCTTCCAGAGGTCCTGAGTTCAAATCCCAGCAACCACATGGTGGCTCACAACCATCTGTAATGATATCTGATGCCCTCTTCTGGTGTGTCTGAATATAGCAAGAGTGTGTATATATATAATAAAGAAATAAATCTTTAAAAAAAAGAAATATTACTGACGAATGTTGAGAGCAGCTCAGGTATATGTGTATAAATGTAAATATGTACAAAGCAATTTGACAACATGACCATTTAGCAAAATAACAAAAGCAGGTTTCACTCAAGAGCATCAGATTCTCAGCTTTTGTCCAGTATTACAGTTTGAGGCACAAAGTTTTCCTTTGTGAAGAAAACTTAAAACCCAATCAGAAATGGTTACTCCATTCCTGGGACCATGGGAACATCCTGTCTCAGAGCTCAGGATTGAAGTATTCAGGGCCCAGTGCTTGTGCACGCTCAGTGATATGTTTTCTCTCCCAGCAGCCTGCAGACACTATCATCCTTAGGCACTGTGAAATTAGTGTATGCCTTTTTATAAACTTTGAGATTCTAAATTTTATTTGACTGAGGCCAATGACTCACCAAGGATTCCATGAACCACTATAAAAATGCCTATTAGAATTTAGTCATTCCATTGTTAGTCTTTTTCTCTCTTTAGGAAGGAGGACATGAAAAGCTGTCACTGGTTAGCACCCACTTGTATACTATGCCTTTAATGATATTCATAGACTACCATTGATATTGATATGACTACCCATTACAATTCTACTTAGCCTATCTATTTCTTTGCAGGGTGATCTTACGGGCAAATTTATTTTCTGCCTTGTCATATTTTCAGAATTGTTCAAACTCCTTGATCATTTAACATGTTGGTGTGTGCCAATTCAAAGTTCTAGGTCTGGGCATAGATGGTCCCTGAGTTGGCCAGCCTTCCAGCTCTTCCACATTGACACCACTATGGCAAGCTCTAAAGCACTGGTCCTCCTTGCTCACCCATTGCCCCAGATCTTAAGGGGCAGGACCAGCTGTCCCATTCTTATGTGGTCAGGGTTGGCTTACCCACATCCATGCCACCAGAACCAGCTCTACTCTTCTGCTCAGCTGAGGTGTGGGGCCCAATTCCCTGAGTGCTGAGCCAATAAATGGCAGGGACAACTCTCTAGGTCTCATGAACTCTCAGCCAGCTTTCCCACCTGCTGTAGGGGTGCAGCAGGGCATGAGTATCTCTCTAGATTCACATTATTTATTGTGGACAATTAATTCACATGATAAATTGTCTCTGTGCCTCTGCAATGTAAGCATCCTTACACACTTTCTAACACGATTACTAGTATACATCATAGAATAAAATATCAATAAAATATATTGATTAATTTTTAAATTTAATTTTAATATCACTTAATTCTGAGGAATTAAATATCTATATATACTATTTATATTATTATGTATACAAATACACACAGAGACGTACATATATATGTATGTATAGTATTTATTTGTATATATCACATATAGCATGTAACATTTGCT